>NC_134077.1:79789286-80389286 GCF_965140245.1 Athene noctua
GATAAGTATACGTGTGATTTTACAGGACACACTGGTGAAGAGGTTAAGTGTGATTTTCTGAGTCATTCTCAGTAGTCACCTGTCTTTAATGATAGGCTTGATTAAATTGCCATTTGCTTCAAATGAAATACAGTTAGGACAAGGAAGAAAATCCTGCTCTTCATTTATGGTATCCATATTACTCATCTGAAAAGACAGTTGTGAGACCAAACAGGGAGCTGAGCCAAGTAAGCTTCCTATAAAATTTTCACCTCGTTCATTTCAGACCTTGGGATAGTAAATCACTATCATTATCTTTTGTTACCAGTTTTGTTGTGGCTAGCTGGAACTACTCAGTAAGTCTTGCCTTTCTATTATCAGACACAAAGGAAAGCAGGGTGACAGAATGTGTTGCCCAGTGAATAACATCAGGGTGAAGTCCACTCCTTAAGATTCTTCTTTGTGTACTTTAGCTGCTTATCCACTTGCACATTAATTTTGTATAGGTAAACAAACAGTCTGGTTGTTCTGTTGCTGAGTACACAGCAGTAGAAATACGAGTTGTCTGTATGGGACTGTGAGGTGCTTTCTGGCCCTCCGTTCTCCATCATATGGCTTGGAAGGGCTGATTCCCAGACTTGCCTTTCCCACACTGGAAGTTTTTCCCTGCAGATTTCTTGCAGTTTGTTTGCAGCCCTTGGCCTAAGCAGTTCCATCATCATGTCCCGTTGAAGTGAGATCTTTGAAGTGGTGTCAGAATAAACAGAGCGGGTTGCTCTTCTTCAGCTAACGTGACTAGGATAGAGTCTGATCTGCCTCACTGGAGTTCACTGTAGAGGGAATGCGAGAACTAGTCTGAGTTTTGTGGTGTACCTTCCTTGCTCACAAAGACAGACAGTATAGCACATTGTTCTGGGTAGTTGATTTCATCCACTGGAGACTTGAAAGAAGCCAGTTACCCTCCTGAGAAAGGCGGTTTCCCAACTGTTTGGCGTGAACTAGGCACACCTGTGCTTTCTACCCAGCTAGCTGTGCCCTGAAGCCATGCTGCATGTGTTGTATGGGTATGCTGGCTGTGCTGAGATGTATGCAGCCCACTGGGCTGCTCATCTTTGCTGCTCTTAATGCGTTTTTTCATGATGCTGAAGGAAACATTCCTTTCTCCCTGCCAGAGAATTACTGGAATGACCCTCCAGCACAGAGAACCCAAAGAATAGGAAGTAGTCTCAGTAGCCTAATTACTAATGTGTTCTCTTAATTACATAACCATCTTTTCTCCATAGACCACTTCTCTCTCTGATATCTTAATTGAAGAGGAAATTCTTAATTATCCCTTTACTGTGCGTTTATCCTTCTCAAGGCACATATGTTTTTTTCAGCAGTTGCATGGCCAAGATATGATGGTGTCTGCCCTGATAGGGAGAAACATGATAGGGTGTACTGTGGCAATATACACCTTAGTCCCAGTCACCTTCTGAGACTGTTTCCTTTCTGTTCCTGGAGTTATAGTGAACAGAGGCAATGCAGAGTGAATCCAAAGTCTTTCATTTGCAGTTTTAAAACACTTCCATGTAAATTTCCAGAAATTCCCCTGAGCACCCAGTGGGACTAGATGGCCTTCCTTTTTATAAATGTTGGGGTTGGGACATCTGAACTTCTTCCAAGGGATCACTATGCAATATTCATGTGACATGCCATCATTAAGAGTCTGTTTGCATATTCTCACTATTGTACGTAATTTCCACTGGTGTCTGAATAACTTAAAAGTGCTGTGCCATCTGGAGTTGTAGACCCCAAGTTCCATCTATTGGTGGCTAGATAGAAATATAATAATGGTACTATGTTTAATACATTCTCAGAGTCACAGTGAAGAAGTAGAAGTATTTTTACCTTGTTGAAATAATACTATCTTACATTAAAATATAATACTAAAACAGCTTAAGGAGTTTCTCGTAGTAAGAAATGCAGAGGAAACCCCTAGTGTGCCATTAAAGGAGTTATGTTTTAAATGGAAAACTTCTCCATCAAAGACCAGATCTGCTCTCAATATACTAATTTGCTTTTGATCAAACAGTGTGTTCCTTTCTTTCTCCTATCCTTAGTTGGCCTGTGTAATTCCCGTTTCAGTACATGGTTAGTTGGAGCCCTGTCCTGCTTTGGCTGAAGTCAGATCCAATACTGCTGTTAGTATTGGTGTGGGTAGGCCTCACCTGTGGTGTTTTGAAGAGCCTAGTGCATTAAATTCACAAAACTTGTGTCCTAGAATAAACAAATTGCTTTATTAAACTGCTCCTTTTTGTGTTACTGTTCCTTATACATAGTGCAGTGCTAGCAGAGTTTGCAGAATGCAGATCTTCAACTCTAGATTGCTTTTGGTTCCTATTTGACATTTTTTCTGCAAATACATCAGGTTTTCTCATTGGGTTGCATACTCATACCTGCCTTTTTCTGTGACATAAATAAAATTTTCTTTCACGATAACAAATGCAATTGTATTTCAAGAACTATGTTTTATACTTTGCTTGTATCCCTTTAGATACTGCCTCAGTGCATGCTTGTCCACAGCTAGGTAACTTTATGAATACATAATAATAAGTAGTTCAGTCAGAAGCCTCTTGCTCTAGAAAGGATGAACATTGCTTAGTCAATGATTTGTTCTAGTGTTGCATGTGGACATGGAAGGAATTTTTTTTTTACATTCTTTTCCTACGTGATCCTTAAACAGCACCTAATCAACTGTTTTAAATCCATAGGTAAAATCTCTGGCTACATCCTGTCCAGAAGAACTCCAAAAAGGAAATGTACTAGCCTGGCCAGATTTCCTGTCAGGAGTTGTTGGAAGAGTGAAGATAGATTACAAGAGTGTATTTTGTGCTGGTTAGAACTTTATTTCCTAGAACCCTTTTCTTCTGAAGAATATTTTTTATGAGGTCAAATACGCTAGCTTGCAGCCTTTGCCCTACTAACCTTGGATAAATTATTTTGATAATTTGACAGAACACTCAGTCTTTCATTCCTCAAATTCCAGGGTTTTGTAACAAAAGTTCATTGGAATCTCTGTCAGAGATTTATTGCTTCCTGAATTGAGATGGGGAAAGAGTGAAGATGGTGTTGGCTCAGAAAGAAGTTTTTCTTGTCTTTTATTCTAAAAATAATTGGATAGTATTAAAATACCTACAACCTCCTCACTTCTTTTCCTACAGATTCCTTTTCTGATGTTATATGTTGATGATTCCCAAAACCCTTTGAACCCAAGCAGGATGTAGCATACATGACACTTCCCAAAGCTTTCTCCTGGATAAACTTACAGAGGATCAATCAATCAGATAACAAATTTATTTGTTTCAGCACATAGCTGTATCTCTTATTGAATGCATATATTTTGTCCACAGACTGTCCATCTTTGCAAGGATCCATACCACATCTGCGGGCCTCTTCTGCTGATTTAAAGCCAGGGTCAAAAGTGAGCCTTTCCTGTGACCCAGGCTTCCAGATAGTAGGAAACTCTGTTCAGCACTGCCTTAACCTGGGACAGTGGACACGGCCGTTTCCCCGCTGTGAAAGTGAGTTGTCTCAGTGCGCTGGCAGGAATAGGAAACCCTGGCTTTTATCTGGACCCTGTCACTATTTATGGCCTGTTTATTCCTGCAGCTATGATGCGCTTGAATCCATCCCTGTTACAGCATATACATAGATGCTTAAAATTAAACTCATGTTTTACTGAGCAGGGACTACATCATGATCAGATTCTGCCACCTTTTTCAGTCAGTTTCTAATGCCCATGGCAGAAATTAATCTCTCTGGATCAGCAATCTGATACTCCAGACTTTCGTCCCCAGTGGCACCAGGAGTGTGGAAGATGCACAAAAAATGCTGGAATATCTCTGTGATTTTTAACTGTCACTAAGAGTGTCTGGCTTGAAGTAAAAGCCTTGGCACTAGTGTTACAGAGTAATTTCTTTAGAGGCAGCAGATATTTCTGTCAGGGCTTAGAAGTGCTCCAAGACTTACATGACTACTTCTAATAAACTGGGCTATATACATTCACATTCTTTGATTCCTGTTTTCCTGTTCCTGCCTTCTCCCATGGCATAAATCCAGGATCTGTCTCCTCTTCTGCCTAAAGGATAGCATGTATGTAAGGATTTACCCAAAAGCAGGTCCTGCTGGGCAGAGCAGTTCACTGACAGAAACACCTTTGCTCTTCCTTGGTGTGTTATCAGTGACAAGCTACCAGAATCCCCTTAGTGTTGTCATCTGATTTCTCTGTATTGGGCCAGGCAGGTTTACCTGCTGAACACAGCTCAGATGAAACAGGGTTGACCTGCCACAAACATGCTGAGTGAATGAGGGCCAGACTCACCCACTGGCCTTTCTCAAGCTGTTCCACAAGTAACTGATGGATGAAAGCAGGTTGAAGATACATATTTCCTACATAAGGAACTGCAGGGTTTATAGCAGTAGGTGTGGTACAGAAAAGGTTCTTCTGAACTGAATCAGGCTCATTGTAATCACTGCCTTCACCCACCAGCATCCTTTTCCTGCTACCAAAGACCCTCAAAACCACAGGTCCCCATCCTCTGACAGCCTGTTTTTGTAGAGGCTCTTCAGTTCTATCCCTCTACAGCAAGTTCTTGGTTTTCATTACCACAGACTCTATAAACACTTCACAGTGTCTTATTGTGTGATCCTTGCACACAGCTGGGGAGCAAGGAGTTGCTACAATCCATGTAGTTATAAAGATGAGCTGTGTAGCTGTTGGAATAAGTTCATATCATCTTGACTGAAATGAAGATGCATGGAAACAGCTCTGCTAGAATAAATAGCCTACAGCAGGCAAGTACAGTGATGCCTTCTGCTGGCACAGCTGGGATCAGAAGGGCTTATTTACTATAGTCAAAGTCAAAGTGATGCCCAAGGTCATGTGTGAGGTCAGTTCCAGTCTCCATCATTCATGCAGTCACTGGTCTCAGACCAGTACTGTAACCTTTTAGCAGTAATCTGTTAGCTAGTTTTGCAGTGTTCAAACCCAGTAACATTGTTTTTCAGTGAAGGAGAGTAATGGGAACCTCCATGGAGGCAAACTTACTTTTCTTTGTTCCTTAAAACTCACCAAGCATCATTGATTATCAGGGGAAGCGTCCTGTGACTGAAGGTCACTGCTCAGATCTTAGTCACAGATGTCTTCTCCAGAGCTGGCAGAGTAGCAGGAGCTGAAGAGTCCTGCTCAGTCTCTGACTGACAAGCGCCCCCAAAACAAGACACTCCACTGGACCTGGAATCAATTAGCTACCTCAGAAAAGGTCAGGGTCCTCTTGCAGATGGGATTCCACAGTTACAGAGAAAAAAATCTCTGGTGGTGACTCTCACGTGGAATTATTCTGAAGTTGATCTGTGTCTGCTCTGCTGATGTCTGTGCATTCTTTTCACTCATGTTGCAGGAATCAGCTGTGGAGTCCCTCCACCTTTAGAAAATGGGTTTTATTCAGCTGAAGACTTTTTTGCTGGCAGTACCGTTACCTACCACTGCAACAATGGCTACTACTTGTTGGGCGACTCCAGGATGTTGTGTTTGGACAATGGGAGCTGGAACAGCATATCACCGTCTTGCCTTGGTGAGATGTGCTAGACATGTGTCAGCATGGGCTGCCGATCTTGCACTTCTGTGTCTTTGGGTTTGGGTGGGATTTCGTTCCGCAATTGTGCAGGCTGACCAGAGTCTCAGAAATCACACTCCAAAATATTCACATTTCTGAAATATCGTGTTCAGCATTACCTGAAACCAAAACTGCATTCTGGCACCTTTCTCTGTCAGTCCTCTTGTGTGCCCCACCCCCTATACTATGCTATAATAAGCCTGCATTGCACTCCCAGCATCTCTCTTTCAGGTTCATTTAGTCCTGATTTAGCACTCTGCTTCTAACCTGCATATTTCCCTGTGCTTCAGCATGCTGTCAGTGTCCCATACTATCTGACCAGATTCTTTTAGATGTTCCACACGTGGAGGTTGTAATGTTTAATATCAAATGTACTTACTTGAAGATAGTTGATGCTCACAGGATTTCTGATCTAGCAGAGTGATATAAAATATACTGCATAGCACAGTACAAATAAATGCAAGTTACACTTGGCAAAATAATAGCAAGTTCAATCACAATACCAATGTGTTTCCCATTACCAGTCTCTACAGTATGCTCACCATCATGACTCTGGGCCTCCCCAGTAGCTGGGAATGAATATGTGAGTTAAAGCCAGGACAAGTCCATTGCTAGTTTTCTTGTTTTTGTACTCTGTGTTGGCCTGAGGCATGTATTCAGTTTCGGCCCATGCTGATTTGGCTAACAAACAGGGGAGAAGCATTTACACCACCAGTTGATCCACTCAGCTGTTGATAGCTGTTTACCTAAAAGAGAGGCCACCTTCCTGTCCCCTTGTGTTGATGCAGCTTCTTTGTAACAACATTGGTTAGCTACACCCCGCATTACTGCCTGAGAGTCATGGGCAAATCACTTTTGCCCATTTCCTCTGAGCCTTCTCCATCGTGGAGGTTCACTGGTCTGTCACACACACCTGTCAGCCAGGAGCTGCAGCATTAAGAGTGCACTTAGGGCCACAGGTTCACATAGTTTCCACACCACAACTACTTCTGATCAGCTGGATCTGATGTACCAGATGCAGCTGCAGGAGTTGAAAGGTGAGACAGACCAGCATTTTACTGCATACAGAGGACTGGGTGTGACAGTTCTTGTAGGGCCACGTCTCCAGCAGATCGGTGCTGCAGTCCATTAGCTAGTAGCACTTAGATTGCTGCTGTCTTAGTCAAGTCGTGCCTAACATGACAGTTGCAGGGTAACAACCTGGCAAGATTTGTGTTTGATTAGACTCTTTCTGTTGTTATGGCACATAAGTTTTTCAGTCAAGATGAGCAAAAGAAAAGCCAACAGTCTTTTGCCAAAATTAACTTTGGAGTAGGATCCATCTGGTTTCATAGCATCCTGTCTACCAGGACTCCTTCACAACCTCCAGACCATACAGTCCTTGTTCCTCTCTGCTTTTTTCCTTTGCAAATTATACGAAGGCCTAAAAGATGAGCAGTCTCAGAGCAGAAGCTGCAAGGCTGTCCAAATAGTTCGATGTCTGCAGTAGGAAGCATGATGTTGAGAAGGCACCTTCCAGCTTCCCATGTCTCTCATGAAGCAGAGTAGACTAATAGGAAAATGAGAATGTCTTTGGCACCCTGACCCACCTTTAACTTTCTGATTCACGCGCCAGGCAGGTGCTAACAAAGCCTGGTACACCTGGGCCCTGGGGCATCCATTCTTTTTGCTATGTTATGGTTAGTGTCCTTCCACTCTTCCTTACTTTATAAGACATTAAAAGAGGAGCAGTCATTCCAGTTCTGCCATGGTAGCACTTTGCATTCTCCTGATGCTTGTGTAATTGGCAACTGTTTTGATTTTAATATGCATGTCAGAAAGAAACTTTTTTTTTTTCAGGACATTGTTACGTGCTTTTCATGCTGGCCAGACTTATGCAGCAATGAAGAATAAACACACCAATTCAGTAAATTTTGTTGCTTTTTTAACCAAGTTGGGTTTTTGCCCTGAAATGAGCAAAGAACTGCAGCTATATGTCTGCATGGTATACCTAGTTCAACAGCTGTCCTGTAGCAGGGCTTTTAAATGAAAAATTGTTCTCTTTCTCTCTAACAGTCTGGTTTATGTAAAGAATAATCCCTGATGCCAGCATTTTTCAATTAGATACTTTGACCCTTTGCAATTTATGACTCATTGTTTACATACCAAGAACGCTTCTCTACAGTCAGGATTTGAAAGCTGATATGAAGTATTCTGGAGTAAGGGATTTTTATTTTTTTTTTAATGTACAATACCAAGCCACATAAATCTTCAATTGGCATTTCTAGGCACTACTATTGTATAAACAGTTAATTATAGTAACTAATATATTTATAACTCATTTTAAGTTTTCTGGCATCTGCAGGCACTTCTCATTCCTAGACCAATATAATTCTCTTCAGCAAAGATGGGGCTCTAATTATATTTTATGTTCAGAGTGTTTCCCCTCTTGGCTAAGTTTTCCCATTTTCTGGTGGAAAGTGAGATACAGAGGATTTCCCAAGGAAGTGTTTAATGCAGAAGTCCTCCCTCATAGGGTCTGTCCATACTATTAGTAACAGCACATGTTACTAATGTGTTGTTCTTTTACTACTGTAAATCAGTACATCTGTACTGATTCTGTTCTTTTACTGCTTGGAAGCTAGATACTTCTTATGGAAATATTGACTGAAAGTTAATAAGATTTGTCTCTGATTTTCTCACATTTCATATATACTGTATAGTAAATTACATAAAAAGCATAAATATTAATTTAAATACTACATATTTTTAGTAGTGCATCAAAAATGTAATTGAAGTAAATGATTTTCAATTATACTAATTAAAGCGATTCCTCTTGACAGTTAGTGAGACAGAATTTAAAGCAGATGCTTGTTACAAATAACACCCTAGAGACATCTTTTTTGTGTTTCTCTTTTGTAGATGTTGATGAATGCGCTGTTGGATCAGACTGTGATGAACATGCATCTTGTCTCAACACCAATGGATCCTATGTTTGCACTTGCATCCCTCCTTACACAGGAGGTGGTAAAAAATGCACAGGTATGGGACAGAAAAATACCAGGCTAGCCTTTCCAAGGTTCTGTATAGGCCAGTATATTGTTTCCCACTGTGGAAGACAGTTGACAGTAATTGATGTATAGGGAGGGACAGGGCAGGCACGCTCTCATCTCCAGGTCACTTTGGCCTGAATGAGGCTGTGATGAAGTGTCTTGAGAACTCACCTCTCCCTGTGGAGACAGCTGTCCTTGAGATTCTGCACCAAGACTTACACACATGCAAAATCTTCTTGCACATGGAACACATGTGCTGAAGACATGGAAAGGCCACATGATGCAATGTGTCACTTCTCAGAGCAGAGCTGTGCAGTGAAGAAATATTTGAATACAGACATCTGCCTGAATACAAGCATTGAGCTGCCTGTGGAAACATTAAGCAGGGTAACTTTGCATGAAGATGACAAGACAGTAGCATAGGTTGGGATAAAAGGTACCTGAGCTGATTTCATGTCCAAGGCTTGACATGCTGGAATGAGCTTTCCCTCACAGAGGGAAAAATTACTACAAGATGTGTCTCCTTCTGACAACAAATGCAAACTCAGTTATAGAGGGCTCTTCCATATCAAGATTAGCTTTCTTGCAGGAGTCTTCAGTGCCTGTGACTTACATACGGAACAGAGAAAAGCTAGTAAGGCTGTAAACTACTTATGAGCATTTTCCAATGTAGGAAAAAAGCTTCCAAGTAGGAAGCTTTGCCTTCCTACTTTCAGAAAATTCCCAAGGCTATCTCCTGCAACTTGTTTATAAAACCTGGTACTTAGTTATGGTACTGTTAATTTCTCTCTTCCTCCTCAGAACCAGTGAAGTGCCATAATCCAGGAAGTCCAGAGCATGGTCATTTATATGGGGACACTTACAGTGTTGGCAGTGAAGTGACGTTTTCCTGTGAAGAAGGGTTTCAGCTGACAGGAGTGGCTAAACTTACATGCATGGAGTCTGGAGAGTGGAGCTTCCCAATACCATATTGTGAAGGTGTGGTTCCTAGGGAGAATGCTTATTGTAATGTGTGTTGTTAGAGAGGTGGAAGGGAGAAAGTAGTAATGTAGAGCCTTAAGAGACCACAGCAGCTACTGAAACCCTGTCTTAGCAGATCTGGGGCTCAGTGTTGAATTTTCTGTTGTCTTAAGAGATGAAAACACCAATTGAAGCTTTTCCAACAGTTGTCATATTCATAATAGTACTCTTTTATGCAGATTTTGTGAAGTGTCAAAGGTTCAGACTCATTTTAATGCAAGTATTAAAAGTGTCTTTCTTCTCCACCCAGCCTCCCATTTTCAAGGAACTTCTGGGAACGTAATATCTTAAAGATCATTAACTGTGTTTCAGTGGATAAAAAGCAGCCAGAGAGGACAGCCTGGTACATCTACATATATATAGTATAATTGCAGGAATTGTTTCTTTAGAAAACAAGAACTAATGAGGTGAAGCAACAGGGTAAGGTGAAGGCGTGACAAAAACAATGTCAAAAAGCCACTTACTTTGTCCATAGGGAGGGGTGAATATGGAGTCCTCTTGACAGTCAAGCATGTTGTCCATAGAATAGTTCCAACTACCTGTTTCCAGTTAATCCAATTTCTCAGTAAGGTGAAGTCAGATAGAGCCCTTAATGTCGGCTATACCTTAGTCAAGAACCCAGTGTTACCTAGGGTTTTACACCTCTTCAAACCTATATAGAGAAAACAAAGCAAATCCTGATTTTCAATTCTTTTTTATTTGTGTTGTATCAACCTCTCTTGTGATCCTGTCTTTTTAAAGCTATATCCTGTGGTGGTCCAGTTATTCCAGAGAACAGTGCCATTTTGGGCTCAAATTTTACATACCACAATAAGGTGGTGTACAGGTAGGAATTCAGTATGTTTGAAGTGCTATGTTAATAACTGATTGAGAAGCTGGCAAAAAATGAGAGTATGGCTGAATTGAGAGTGGTTGAAATGAAGGAGATGAGCAAGATGAGATTAAAGTAGTGGAAAGACATTTGGTTATGGCAGAACTGAATGTTTACTCCAGTACTACCTCTCTTTGCCCTGCTGAGAAAGATGGTGTGTGCAGGTGTGGATGAAGAGAGAAGAAGGATGGCTGATATGTTGTGCATAAAAAGTTCTGTGTTTGATGGCACTTCTTTTCTTCTAACTCAGATGCAATGATGGATACAAATTGGTGGGTGAAAAAGAAATTCTGTGCCTTGCTAGTGGCATTTGGAATCATCCTCCTCCTTCCTGTGAAATGGTGACTTGTCCTAGCCCACAGAATATCAACAATGGAAAATACACACTCACTGGCACAACCTACCTTTCCTCTGTATCATACACCTGTGACAATGGATACAGGTAAATGCAGGAATGTTCCTGAGCCAAATGAAGGCAGCATACTTGCTAGAAGGTCAAACTTATGTCTGAAAGAGACAAAGCTGGGGTCATTACTCTGAAAGATAAAAATACTGAATAGAATTTAAAAAGGCTTCTTTATATCTTGAAGGTTCTTTCTGTATTTCATCCCAAAATGGAGCAGTTGAAGAAGGTCATTCAAGATTTGCTGTATATATCTATGCAATGCTTTTATTTTACCATCAAAGTCAAAGACATATTTTGAATATTTAGAAAAGTAGTTGTCTTTATTTTTGAAAGTTCTCATTTGTCTTTAAAGATATATCACACCTCTACAGCTTTAGCATATACACAATATTATTTTTGTTATTGTTTTACAGTGGCTTTGGTGGAAGAACCTTGTGAAAGTTAGTAATTTACTCCTTGAACAGTTTGTAGTAGTTACTTTTTCTAGGTTTTATTCTGGTTTACGTTTGTAAGCAATTGTACTGGAAACATATTTTTAATATGCTGCAACTAAAGTTAATACAGTAATGCTATATCCAAGGATGTGGCTTTAAGTGCAGGTTTCTGCCTCTCCTGATATCTGCTTGTACCTCTAGCAGATTTAGTCTGACATAAGCAATCTTAATGGACCTGCTTAGGTCTGCATGTTTCCTGTATTTTCCTGCTGCAAACATTCCCTGTCCAGGTGCAGGCAGGTACGTGAGGTGTGCTTGTCTGGTGAATGTTTTAATTGTGTCAATACAAATGGATACCTCAGCTGCAGTCCGGTATAGAGTTAAGTCATAGATCCAGAGTGTGGGCTTATCTCTACCCCGCTAAACCAGGCAGTGTTTTTACCAGTGTCAGTGCGGTTTTTGACCACGGACTTAGGACATAGCCAACAAATACCACATCAGTTGCAACTCTTTCCCTTTAACTTTCTAGCATAACTTGGTGAGAGAAACCCTCTCTGCTGTGGTCACCACTCAGGGGAAGCCCTCACAAACAGTACCCCTCTTATGCATTATTTCTGGACCTAGGTGTGGACCCAGTCTCTTTCTTCAAGCACCTCTTATGTGCTTTTTCTCTTAAAAATACTTCCACAGGTAGGCAGAGCCCACTGCCCTGACAGGGGCCTGTGGCATATCTGTAAGGGCTTTACAGGTCAATGTTGTTCTCTTCCATTAACCCTTGAGCTCATTTCAGTCAACAGAACATGGGAGTCTAATACTTCTCGAGACTAAATTGTAAGGAATCAGACACACATGTGTAGGGCTCTCAGATGACATGGAACCTACTGGGAATCCATAGCCAGCTGACATAGCAGCTGGAGGCCAGGGGGTTTACCCACTGCATCTCAGGGTGGTGTTGAATACCTCTGTTTAGACAACTGCGTCACACTTTTTGTACCAATGCATTGCTGGAAACCGAAAAACACCATCAACTTCAAATGTATGTGGCCATTCACTCAAGCAAAATGCTTTACCTTCTGAAGGAACTGAATGCCTTTCTGTAAACAAACCTTAACTGGAGCATTTCCTTCAGTTTTCTGAGTGAAGATAGTGTTTAAGTCATTGAGTGAATCAGGTCTCAGACTGAGGCCTAGTTGTAAGTCTCAAGATTGGTGTGATGTTGATAGCATATCAGTAAATCTTTAAGCTTAAATAAATATTTAAGCACCCCATAACTTTTTTTTGTGGCTCAAAGATGGGCAAAGCTACAGCAGAAGTTATGTGTGTCTGCGCAGCATATTGAGGCCCCACCTGAATTTCACCAGCTGTCTCTTCAAAATCATCTGAAGATCAGCTTTTTTGGCAGCATCAGCAGTGCTTTTTCATGAACAGAGAGTGAGACTGTGGCCTCCACTGAAGCCAGTGAGAGACTCCCTTTGGTTTCACTGGGGCCAGGAAGTCAGGGAGAAGCAAAGCACCTCTTTCCCTCTCTGTTCCTCACCTGGACTGAAATGGCAGCCTTAATAATGATCTTTGTGTCTCAGTCTTCAGGGACCTTCTACACTTGTCTGTGCATCTTCAGGGAACTGGAACAGCACACCTCCAGCTTGCAACATTGTCTCCTGTGGATCCCCTCCTGCCATCAAAGATGCCGTCATCAGTGGAAATAACTTTACTTTTGGACACACTGTCTCTTACACGTGTAAGGAAGGGTATGTAGATTAGCACTACTGGACTAATAGTCAGGATCAGTAAATCTGATGCACTGCTTCACAAGTCCTTTAAAACTGCACACTAATCCATTTTTACTGCTTCTGTCTTAACTCTCTTGAACTTAAATGTGATAGAAGTTTTTTGTCAGCTGTCAAGTTAGTATGGGACACATAGGCATTTCTTAAAGTAGATTCACAGCAGCTGAATACACTCTGGAATAGAAGAATGGAGAAGGGTCATGGGGAATGATAGACCAGTTCAAGCCCTGCCCCTTGGAGCTACTACAGATCTAGTACTTCTGTGGTAAACTCAAGGCCCTGATGATAAAGAATTCCTTATGTCTCTTCAGGCTATAAGAAACGGGTTTGGTGTGTTTTGAGAACTGTTTTGGTGTTCTAAATTCTGATTCCTTAAAACTCTTAACTCCTCGTTTATTGAGGTGCATTGTTTTAATTTGATTTCTGTCTATTTGGTGTAGTGACCTTTTCAGACTGCATTTCACCAAAGATGAGGCTCCATTTTGATTATGTCAAGCATGACTATAATGCTGGACTCTGATCCTGCAAGAACCTTTGTGCATGCTGTGAGCCTGTGAGCAGTCCCATTGAATTTCTTGCAACTGTTCTGTCCAAAAGGCAGAGCATGTATGCAGAGCTTTTGCCAGGTCAGGCCCTAAGTGAGTGGAGGATTTTCTGCTCCTTCTTGATGTGATAAGTCAATCCACCTTTTTCTTATAAACTGGTTTTGCAATGTTACTTGAAATGTAATTGAAGCAAAGCATCCTTTCTCTGTTCTCTTAACTGTATTATGATTTTAAAAGCTGCTTCTCTTTCTTGTGCAAGCATTTTAAATGGGATAGGATAGCAGCATTTAAAGAGGGTCACAGCTGTCTGTGACAATGAATAGAGTGGATCATATTAAACATTGGCATGATAAGCTCTTTTTTCTGGAGTCCAGTCATGAGGCTTTGAAAACAAACCCTGCAGACAAGACAAAGCACTTTTACAGATATTGCCATCAAAATCTGAACAAACAGTTTTCAGCCTAGAGCTGGAAAGAGTCATTGGGAAGTTTGCAGTAGTTATTGTTTCTTTTGCTTTCTGTGAGAGCACACTACAGAGATTTCAAAACTGAGGAAGAAGATAGTCACAGGTACTGTGACTATTCTGTTTCATGTTTAAGCAGCAGGGTTTTAAGTGGGGTAATGAGCAGCATGAAATAATGCCTGTCACTGCATCCCAGAGACAGATTAGAGAAATACAGCTACACTAACAGTAATCATGTGGTAGAATTTCATCATAAAAGATGGGGGGCTTTTAACTCAGCATTAATTTTTTTATTGACTTTTATAACAATTTTTACAGTGGTTTCTTAAGAGGAAGTCATTACAAAATTGCCAGGTGCATTATTGGCAAGAGCATTTCTGGGTTTCTCTCTGCTTGCAAGTGTGAAAATAGATTGATGTGGCTGATACAGGAACCCAAAAGGCCTTTATGGGCTTTTCATCTCTTTCTTCTCCATTCAGTTTTGCTAACGGGGAAGAATTTCTTGGTGGGATTGTTTCTTTGAGGCTTGTATGGACTGTCACAGCACGGTACTAGGTATGTTGTAGTAATTTCAACCAAAAGAATTTCAGGAATGATAATCAGATGGACAGTCAAGAGAGAAGCAATATACACAAGGTGTGCTGGGATATCCCTCATTATGATACCTCACCCACGTACATGTAGGCTTTAAGATTTTCCTTTTGAAGTTGATCGTAGCTTTTGTAAAGAATTCTGTTCTTTCAGGGTGTTAGCAAGAAAGCTTGTGCTGCTGGGGCTTCAGGAAACTGCAGGCAGTGTTTGACAATGCTTGTCTTTTTGACTTCCTATGTGGTTTCCTTATCCACAGTTACACGTTAGTTGGCCCTGCAACCATAGAGTGCTTAGCCAGCGGCAAGTGGAGTGTGAGCCACCAGCAGTGCCTGGCAGTATCCTGTGATGAACCACCCCATGTGGAAAATGCATCACCAGAGAGTGGCCACCGCCTCTTTGGTGATACAGCTTATTACTTCTGCTCAGATGGCTACAGCCTGGCTGATAACTCTCAACTGCTTTGCAATGCGGAAGGGAAGTGGGTGCCTCCAGAGGGCAGGGAGATGCCCCACTGCATTGCTGATTTCTGTGAAAA
Organism: Athene noctua; assembly: GCF_965140245.1. NCBI lineage: Eukaryota > Metazoa > Chordata > Aves > Strigiformes > Strigidae > Athene > Athene noctua. The sequence continues at coordinate 79,804,607 of NC_134077.1, forward strand.
GCCATCCACCGTCTCATACAGTATCCTGGAGTCCATTAGTAAAGCCAGGTTTGCAGCTGGCTCCATCGTAAGCTTCAAGTGCATGGAAGGCTTTGTTCTGAACACTTCAGCCAAGATCGAGTGCCTTCGAGGGGGCCAGTGGAATCCTTCTCCTTTGAACATCCAGTGCATCCCCATTCGCTGCGGAGAGCCTCCCCACATTAGCAATGGCTATGCCAGTGGGGCCAACTACAGCTTTGGAGCAGTGGTGGCTTACAGCTGCAACAAGGGCTTCTACATCAAGGGAGAGAAGAAGCGGACCTGTGAGGCCACTGGCAACTGGAGTGGCAGTTTGCCCACATGCCACCCAGTGTCCTGTGGGGAACCTCCACAGCTTGAGAATGGCTTTATTAAGGTACAGACTGAGTTTTCTCATCTGCCTGGTACCATAGCAAACTGAGTATGTCTTCACAATGGCCACTAATGGGGTTTTCGTTCTCCTGTTTTGCTCTTCTGTTAAAATTGGGAAGCACGTGACTGGATGGAATAAGCAAAGGGAAAAATGGGAGGATTTGCAGGAGAATCACGTATGAAAAGCATGGACACTTCTATGGGATTTCCTATCTTAAAGTGGGTTTTCAATTAGGAGACTCAAGATGTGACAATCAGTTGATTTCTTTGATGTCTTAACTCTTCATTTGTTTGGTCCATGGGTGGTTTTCCACTGCCATCTGGAGACATTTGAAGTGCTGTTGTCAGTTCACAAACTTTGCTCTTTTCAGTGTTACAGAAAAACCTGATTTGTAATAGATAAATCATCTTGGGATAATTTTACTCCTTTCAATGCAAACACACTAATTTACTGAAGTCATAACTTCCCTTCCCTTACCAAATTACATTGCAACAATGCATGAAGTTGTGTCAACCCAAACTTGTAACAACTACTTAACCTGTGTTGTGCTTTGATGCACAAGGTTAATATTGTGGCAAGGAAGATCAAAAACACTATGTAAAGTTTAACTAAATTTTTAAGTCATTTTTCTTCTGAATATCCCCCCTCCTTCCTTAAATCTAGCCACCAGGGAATCTGCATTTGCTGAAGATTGTTGGGGGGGGGAGGGAAGGTTTGCATCCCAGCTCCTACATGGGCTTCCATCAGTAATAGCAACAATTTCTGTTCAGACTCCCACACAGGTACATCCTCTAATTAATGTATATCATGTGTTGTCTTCCTTAGGTAGGATCTCTCCTCCAGATACTCCTTCCTGTTCCAGCCATTTTTTAATACCTCAGTCAGATCTCAGCCTGCAACTCAAGAGCATACAGCTGCATACACGGCGCTTATAAATGCCTCCTACTAGTAGTACATCTGAGGGCTCCAGCCTTGAATATGCCTGTGAGCTAAAGAATTATAACAGCAATAGGCCATTTCATGGCAGCTTCTCCTGACCCATTTCCTCTCTGTCTTGCTGTCTACACATCTTTTGGCCTCATGGGTCAGGAAGGGGGAAAGCAGAGGAAATACTTTCTAGCTTTTACCTTTTAAGCCTTGAATTTTCTGTTTTCTTTTGATAGTGATCTCCGATTTCCTGACAGCAGAGGGCATCATTTGAGGCAGGACATTCTCTGTCAGTTATTTGCATTCATTCCTTTGCAGACAGCCTTCACTGCTGTGTGGGTTCAGCTAGAAGCTAGACCGAAAGAATACAAGAAGTAAAATCAGCCTCCTATTGCCCCAACCATGCTTCATTTCAGACATGTCCCTGTCTTACCTGTTTTGCAGGAAACAACTGGACGCTTCTTTGAGAATCAAGCAAATTATCAGTGTGAGTCTGGCTACCATATGGTTGGGAGCTCAGTGTTTATCTGCCAAGCCAATCGGCAATGGTACAGTGAATCACCTCCTTCCTGTGTTCCCCTCAGCTGTGGAAAACCACCACCCATCCAGCATGGCTACTCCAAGGGAGAAACTTTTGATATGGGCTCCAGAGTTGAGTTTTTCTGTGATGAAGGCTATGAGCTAATTGGAGATGTTTCCTGGACATGTCAGAAGTCTGGGAAATGGAGCAAAAAGCAAAGCCCAAAGTGTGTGCCAACAAAATGTCCAGAACCACCCTTGGCAGAAAACCAGCTGGTCTTGAGAGAGGTGTCTTACCAAGTCGGTGTTGTACAGTTCTCCTGCAAGGAGGGTTATGTTTTGCATGGCTCCTCTATACTGAAATGCTTGCCCTCCCAACAGTGGAATGATTCCTTTCCCTTCTGCAAGGTTGTACAGTGTCCTGCACCTCCATACATCCCCTTCAGTGACCCCTTGACTTCATCTCTACATTTTGGTAGCACTGTGAAATACATCTGCGTGGATGGGTTTTTACTGAAGGGTGAGTCTACCATCAAGTGCCAGGCTGATGGCACATGGAGCTTGCCTTTGCCGGAATGTATTCCTGTGGAGTGCCCCCAGCCAGAAGAAATTCACAATGGCATTGTTGATGTGCAGGGCCTCACCTTTCTTAGCACAGCCCTCTATACATGTAAACCAGGCTTCGAACTGGTGGGGAACACAACTATCCTCTGTGGAGAGGATGGCCAGTGGCTTGGAGGAAGGCCATCTTGCAAACCTATTCAATGCCCAAGGCCTAAGAAGATCCTCAATGGCAAATACTCATTCACAAACTTCCATTATGGACAGACTGTTAGGTATTCCTGTGACAGAGGTTTCCAGCTCCAAGGGGAGGAAACTCTGAGATGCCTAGAGACAGGGGATTGGAGTACAGAGGTTCCCTCCTGCAAAGCCATAAATTGCCCACCCCCCCAGCCCATCGAGAATGGCTTTGTGGAGGGTGCAGATTATAGCTATGGGGCCATGGTCATTTACAGCTGTGTGCCAGGCTTCCAGCTGTCTGGCCTTGCCATGCAGACCTGTGAAGAATCAGGCTGGTCTAGCTCCACACCAACCTGCCTCCCAACAGACTGTGGCCTGCCTCCTCACATTGACTTTGGGGAGTACATGCAGGTGAGACATGGGGAAAGACGTTCTGACCAGGAGAGTGTAACAGAGAGCCCCTCCCTTTCACATATGTTACTGGCTGACAGTTTGAAAGACTTCAAAAGTTCTCTGAAGGAGGACAGTGCAATGCAGCTCACCACTTTCTTATTTGGAACTGTAATTTTATACACATGTTACTCTGGCTACGAGCTGCTGGGGAACCCTGTTTTAGCTTGCCAAGAAGATGGGACTTGGAACGGCACTGCCCCTGCCTGCATCTCAATAGAGTGCACCTTGTTGTCACCACCTGAGAATGGTTTTTTACATTTCACTGAGAACACACTTGGTAGTGTTGTGCAGTACAGCTGTAAGCCAGGGTTCATACTCGTGGGCTCTGACACACGACTGTGTTTGCCAAGTCGGCAGTGGAGTAACACTGCTCCATACTGCAACGCAATAACATGCAGCTCACCTACCCATCTTATGAATGGGAACATAAGAGGGGAAAAATACACGTATGGGAGTGTTGTCTACTATGAGTGTGATCCTGGATACCAGTTAAATGGCCCCACAGAGAGGAGATGCCAAGAGAACCAGAAGTGGGATGGCAGTGAACCGATTTGCATTCCTGTTTCCTGCAGCCCACCACCAGTTTTGGAGAATGGTCAGGTGACTGGAGAGGAGTACACATTCCAGAGACATACAGAGTACAAATGCAATGAAGGTTTCCTGTTAGATGGGGACAGGAGTAGAGTCTGCCTTGCAAATGGAACCTGGAGTGGAATCACTCCAGTTTGCAAGGCTGTGACCTGTCCTGCGCCACTGCCTCCTTCCAATGGTAGAACTAGTGGCTCAGACTTTGGCTTTAAGAAAGAAGTGCACTATCATTGCAATGAAGGATATAGCCTGCAAGGAGTGTCTACGCTTACCTGTCAGAGTGATGGTACCTGGAATTCAGATGCTCCACACTGTGAACCAGTCATTTGTGGGCCTCCTGAAGACATCTCCCATGGCTTTCTGAATGGCTCAGGCTTTACTTATGGGGAATTTGCCCAGTATGTGTGCTTCCCTGGTTATGAGCTGCATGGCAATCCTTTAAGGCAATGTTTGTCCAATGGCTCCTGGAGTGGAAGCCTTCCATCTTGTGTACCTTGTTTGTGTCCTATGCCACAGATTCAGAATGGGGTCATTCTTGGCACAGATTTCAGCTGTGGGAAAATTGCCCAGTTTCAGTGCCTGGAGGGCTTCAGACTGCTAGGGCCTTCTGAAGTCACCTGTGAGGCAGCTGGCAAGTGGAGTTCTGGGTTTCCTCGCTGCGGGCAGATTTCCTGCGGCTCTCCACCCATCATCCCCAACACATTTATCAATGGGAGCAGCTCTGCAGATGAGAACACCATCATCTATACCTGCTTGACAGGTTTTGTCATGCAGGGGAGTCCAGAACTGACTTGTGTGGAGACTGGTGTCTGGAAGAAGCCCTACCCAAGCTGTGAGCTGTTAAGCTGTGGCCCACCACCTTCTGTCCCAAATGCAGAGATTCTTGGAAACACTTACACCTATGGGAGCAAGGTTCAGTACAGGTAAGAATTCTGCCGTTCTGTTTCCATAAAATCTCTGAAGGAATGAAGGTGGAAGGTTTATGCACCCTCAGTTAGTACAACTTTTTAAAAAACCTGGAAGAAAAGTTATGCCCTATCACATGGTCAGACTGGAAAAGTCCACGTTCCCATGCACTTGTAAAATACGACTTGAACCACTGTCAAAACTCCAGCAAGGTATTTCAGCCTGTGGGGATGCAGTCCTCCAGTGCTTTTAGTTTTCCATTCACCTTTGTGTTTCTCTTCTCTGCCTCTGAAACACTGGTCTTGGACATTCAGGTTTTCTTAGCAGGCGGCAGCAACAGTCAGCAGGGTATACAATTTTTCTTGCCTTTTGATACCCCATCTACATTTTTGTCTGGCTTCAGGTGCCTGTTGTAATACAAAAGGGCTGATCTCCCTCTTGTCCCATTTTCTGTACTGCAACAGTGCAGGTGTTCCTTATGCAAAGTTACTCCTTTGTCAGGTATGAGAGAAAGGGGTTTTTGTTAATTTACTGAAGTGTGCACACTACAATCTCTTCTCCAAAGTGAGGAGTTCCTTGTCAGAAGGGAAGATGAGTTTCTGTCAGTAAAAGCAAATAATAGTATGGGACAGAACTGGGAGATGGCATGTGGGTTAATTTAGCAGTATGGGTCATTTCCATGCAGCTTTAACAAGGTGAAGGGAGTGTTTGTGTCTGCCTTTCTACAAGTGAACCCACTTGTGCAAGCCAGTTGAGTTGCTCTTGGTCAAGCACCATGTGGAATAGAGCGAATCAGCCTTAAATGTCAGCAAATGTCTCAGCCTGTGCTCAGCCTGAGGCTTGGTTTGTTCTTGAAAGAGAGATCATCTTTAGAATTGCTTGACACTCACACACTGTTTACCTAACCAAAAGCCTTCCTTCCAAAGGAAGGGCAGTGCAGGAACTGCTTTAAAGCATTCAGTACCTTCCAAGCACTAAAGCCACCAACTCACTTTCCATTGTGATGCTGCAGCAGCATGAAACAGCTGGAGATGAAGTCTGAAGCTTCCAGCTCTTGCAAAAGAATAAGTTTAGTCCAGGCATGCTTCTTACAGGGTTGCCTTGAAATAATAGAGAAATCCCAAAGTGTGGTTATGAACAACTAATGCTGAAAAATGACTGTCTGACTGTAATGAATAGGTTAGCTCATCCCTAGCTGTGTCTCTGTGGTCAGGTCTTCATGCTGTGTTGCAGATGCCTGGAAGGCTACACAATGGTGACAGAGGTGGATGTATGCATTTGCCAGGAAGATGGACAGTGGTCTCCTCAAAGTATTTCCTGTTGCCCCAGAAAGTGTCCCCTCCCAGGAAATACCACCCGTGTAATTGTAGTTGGGGACAACTTCACTGTGAACACAAACATCACACTGTCATGTGTAGAAGGCTATACTCTGCTGGGAGCAAGCACATCTACATGCAAGGTATAGTGTTATTTGCACTGTTTTATTTTGCTGGCTTTCTTGAATTGAAGAGTCCTCCTCATGCCCTCCTTAGCTTTTGGCCCTTAATTGCACGTAACAAAAGAAGTAAAGCATGGACTAGAAAATATTATATGCTTCCTTGTTGCCCAGTAAGAGCAATTATTAGTTTTCTGTGTATAGACTTTCAGATCTAGAAGTTATTGATTCCTTCTTCCATTGAAAACTAATGCTGTCCTTTAGAAAAGCATTCCTTTTATCACATTTCAGGGAATAAATCATGTCCAAGATTTTAAAAAATCATGCCCGAGATTTCTAATATATTTTGAGGATTGTGTGCAGAGCTCTTTTTCTGCACGGTAACAGGCAACACACATTTTAATCCACTGTGCAGCTGTAGAAACTTGAATCCTCTGTATGTTAAAGAGTAAACATCCTCATCAGTTCTGCTAGTAACATCTTGTCACATTAGATGTGGACAACCTTGACTTAAGCTTAGACTCTTTAAAGTCAGTACTTTAAAGTCTGCTCATAGGAGAAAAGCTCTCTCTTCAGGTATCAGCCTTCCCTTATAGAGTCTGGGAAGGCAGCTGAAGTAGTCATGGTGTAGACATTCACCCAGGAGAGAAGTACAGAACATGCAGTCGGACAGCTGTTGTTATTCTTCTCCTGATGTGTTATTCCCTGAGCTATTAGGTGACCTTGTACAAGTGAATTTGCTTTTCCAAGCTTCTATTGCCCTGTTTACTTTTTGTTCCTTCTGCCCTGTAAGTCTAAGCTGAACATTCCTGCCAAAGCTGAGTTCCAGTCTATGTTGACATCTTAGAAGTGTTACTTAAGTTACTGGATTTTATTAAGGATTGCATAGATTGTATTAACCACATCTGTACACCCACAGCCATTGTATGCTTTTACTATGGTTTTCCTAGCTTTTTCATTAAAATGGGCGTTAAGCATATAAAGTGGTGCCTTCACACTTTTAATTAAATTTCTTTTTCAGGAGAGTGGCATTTGGGTGCCTCCATTTTCTGATGATGTCTGCATTCCTGTGTCCTGTGGGACCCCAGAGTCTCCAGAGCATGGATTTATGGTTGGCACTAAATACAATTACAAAGACATGGTTCTTTATAAGTGTGATTCTGGCTATGAATTACAAGTAAGCAAGCTCAAATCTCCAGCACTCTGAACATTTAGTTGTCAATCTTCATTTCTTATGTGATAACTCTAAGAGTATAATACGTATGGTTCATATTGATATATTCCCTTAATTGCCACTGAAGTTGGACATCTGCTGTTGTTGTTGTTGTTGTTGTTATCCGTAGAATGTTCCTGGTATGTCTAGAATAGTCCTTGAATTACTTAGGTTTATAATTGAAGCAAATATAAGCATCCTGTTGAGAGATACATGTTCAGCAGATAACCTTTCAGTGTTGTACTTCTTTTAACAGAAGGTTTTTTCAGCCCTCTGCAAATAACATCATTATATGTGCTTGTGACCTTAAATCATGTAAGAGTTAATTTTTCATGTATTGCTCTTTTGAACTGGTTCTCTAGCTAGAGTTAGATTGCATTCTTCCCTTGATTTCATGATGTCCCAAGCATTATGTCTGCTGTATTGTGCCTCTCAGACTCAGGAGGTCCTGATAAACCCTACTGCCCCCACTTCTGTGATATTGCTAGGTGGTATAGAACTGGTATCTCTTGTTTTAGTAAGGCAGAGAGATTCCAGTTTGTTCAATGGCAGCTTTATTCCTGGCTGGAGGAGGAAACAAAGTTCTTTTCTGTCCATTTTTCTTATTATGAACATTGAGCTTTTATCTGCCTGAGTTCTGGAGCAGCGCTGCTGTCCTGTTACCAGGACTCAGGCTAGCCAGTTCAGAGCTGCCTCAGGTATGTTTTCCAAAGGTGCACTCAGCTTTTGAAATTAATTCAGAAAAGAACATATGTTTCTGAGGCACAGCATGGCCTCCACCATCCCCAGGGGATGGCAGAGTAGGGCACAGTCGAGTCTAGAGGCATGCGGTGATGGGGTGTCTCCAGGGCAGAGGCTGTCTCTTAACACCATGTTTTTGAAAGTACCAAGCAGAATGCAGGATTGTGCTTCCTTTGTACTGCCATAGCACCAGTAATGTGTTAAGAACTTCATGCATGTGAAGACCAGTCAGGAGTGAATTTCACCCAGTCTCTCAGTATAAAAGTAAGGAGAGTTTAGAGAATGCTTAGGTAAAAATAGATTTAATTTGCATTATACTGCCACGTATGTAATATCACTGGAGACAGAAGGGTGGGTTGGTATTTCGACAGATAGGTAGAGTTGCTGTGTCAAGTTATTTTTGGAGGTAGTAAACCAGTGCTTTCATACAGTAAAAAGTCCTTCCAGGCTTTGTATTCCAGCTTCACCACCTAGCGTCAATCTGTCTCCCTGCCATTGAAAGCAAGTCCTGCTGTTTTTTTCCTTTGGGAAAAGTCTATTGGGTGTGATGCCATAAAACACTCGTGTCAAACAGCTGCCCTTGCCAATGGGTTTGCTTTGTAATTAAAGTATAACTTCAAGGGAAAAAATTAGACTTTGATCTTTATGTCTTGAAATAAATCCTGGGCTATTAGATTGTCTATAAAGCCTGTATGTAAGAGAGAAATAACTTTCTTTATAGGCAGATATAAAGAATGAGTGTTTGGGATGTGGTCAAAAACAGTACATTACATTTATAAAACACAAACTTGTACTGTTGTTGAAAAATTGCTAGTTAGATTTTCACTTAAATGTATCCTGGAAGGAGAAAATTTGTCATCATAGCACATTGCTAGGAACAAGAATGATAAAACTGACAAGAAAGATGATAGTCTAGGGAGAAGGACAGAAGAACTCACTAATTGGCCCCACAAACTTTTGATTTTAAACAATACCCATCATTCTGCAGGAAGGAGTTCAACCCTAAACTCTGCTAATAAACTTCATCTGTAGCATTTAACTGTCTCTTTATATGGGTTGCTCATGGAGGGAAATATCATGGCCTTGCTGTATGCTAGAGTTGATGAGAGAAAAGAGTTGACTAAGCAAAGTTGTTCTTTGAATATTTTCTTTTGTTTCACAGGGTGATGCAGAACGGACTTGCCAAGAAGACAGGCTTTGGAGTGGCACAGTGCCAGTGTGCAGAAGTATGTTCCAACCTGAGTTTGTTACTTCATGTTAATCATGGGTGATTTTACACAACAGAAAACACTAACGCTCATTTTGCTTTATAACTCATACTGTCTGCATTTGCCTAAAAATTTTTGGTAAGTACCACTGATAACAGCCTGGAAGATCTGCAGAATTGCTGGTGTGTGCAGGTATAGTGAGAAGGAAATCACTACACCTTTCTGCCTTGCTCCTGTATCTGTAAGAAAGCTGTGCAGACAGCTTCCACGTTTAAATAGTTCCGACACTTGCAGTCATGATTTCTGGGGTTACTGAGGACCTGTGAAGATGCTAGCTGCCAGGAGTTGCAGGTACATAGCATCCTCAGATGTAACTCTGTGGATACTCATTCTTAAAGGTACATACTTCTGTGAGATGTCTGATGCTCACTGACTGCAGTGCCAAAATAGGAGTTGTCTACATAAATACATGGACTTCAACTATTGGCTGTAAGTGGCAACAGTGGAATTTCTCGAGGCTTCCCTGCCAGCACAGCTGCAATAGATTCTGTCTTTTATCAGGAACTGGAAGAACCAAGCATGATACTCTGTTGCTATTCAGAAGTAAATATCTGGGAATGCCTAGACGAATGCTATGTTCTTTCCCTGTTTCTCAGAGTAAAACCTATGGAGGTGTGAACAGGACAGGCCATATGCATTATGTCTGATTGGAACATATTCCTCATGTTACAGGAGTATCATGTGGACCCCCAGACGTGATAGAAAATGGATCTGTTCAGGGAGAGGAGTTCCTGTCTGGCAGTGAGGTTTTTTACAGCTGTGACCCTGGCTTTGAGCTGCAGGGACCAAGCCGAAGGATTTGCCACGTTGACAAAAAGTGGAACCCGTCTGCCCCTTCATGCACACGTAAGTAGCAAGCAGAGCAACATGGTGGCAGTTTTTCAGGACAGCTGGAGAACAAACTGAGTGCTTTTGCTGGCTTCCTCCCAGTCTCCCCCCTCCAGCTGGAGGGCTGTAACAGGAGAAGCCAGAGGAAAAGTCAGCAGAGAGGTTGTCATTGGCAGTTCCTCTCTGATCTGAAGGGAGCTCCTTTTGGCACATTAAAGTGAACATGCATAGAATCATGCTCAAGTCAGTAGGGGCAGAACATGGCCTGCTGTATTTGATTTGCCTTTCATTGTGGTATGCAGGGCCTTGGACATCCTGTGCTGGGATGGTTCATCTCTGCCATGCCAAGGCTAATATATTCTGGCCACTCTGTATGTCTGGAGATCAAGACTCTGCTCCTCAGGATCAAATCTTGGCTCTCTGTGAAGCAGAGGATGATTAACTGTGGGAGCATGGAGAGAAGGATTTATGACTTCGTTCATACAGCTTATAAATCAAATTCCAGGAGTTTATAGTCTTTACCACTAAATCATTTCCCATCTCCCCACGGTTGTGTCATAGTCCTACAGCTTGCATTCTTCTCTCTCACCTTTGACCAGTTTGCCTGATCTCCACAGTAAGCATGGGACAGGGAACAAGATCTTTCTTAACTACAGTCATTTTTCCTGGGCACATCTTGAGATCACCTTGCACTGTACAGGAAGCAAAGGAGACTGCAAATGCAGCCTCTGGCCTGCTCAGAAGCAGTATTCTGAACACACCTTATAGTTTATAACACCGTCAGATACATTTGGACACATTCTTTCTCAGGTGTCTGCAGCCTGAAGGCCAGGAGAGAGAGCAGGCAAGGCACTGTATAACACTTCTCCATATAATACTTCACAGCTTCTTTCCTTCCATCTTTCCAGTAATTCACTGTGTGAACAGAACTGTCAGACTGTGTAGCAGACAGACAGAATGGCCTTTTTTGACTGTATAAAACCAAAAAGTTTTCTCCTCTCCTAGGAATTACTTGTGGGCTGCATCCCTCAATAGAAAAAGCAGAGGCCATTTCTACAGGAAACACATACAGAAGTAATATAACCTTTGTGTGCACCTCTGGATACCGCCTTGTTGGGCCCCAGAATATCACATGTCTTGCCAATGGGAGCTGGAGTAAACCCTTGCCATCATGTGAAGGTAACTGTTTAGTTTCATGGCCTGACACATTCTAATCTGGGATGAGCAGTAGCTCCTCCCTTATGCTTGCATATCATATGATTCAGGGATTGAGCTGCTTTTGGGAAACAATTCTGTAATGTGCATTAAAAATGGTGCCTGAAAAATGAAATGCACCACAGGGTGCACTGCCTGTTACCAATCCAGAAAGAGCTTAGACAGCAGCTGTCCTAAGGTTTTAATCTGCAGTTTAACAAGGTTAATGAGAGATGAGGTTACTTGCCATTTTAGAAAATCAAACCCCTAACAAAAGGTGATGGGCTGCAAGGACAAGTGACTTTTCTCCCAGCAGCCTTCTGTAGTCCAATTATTAAATTGATATTCTCTTTCTGAACTTTGGGCCTCAAGGACAGTCTCAACAGCTCAGCCTTTAACCTTCATGCTTCTCACATGAATAAACACCCCAAATGCATGATGTGTACCATTTTGCTAATCACTGCATTCAGGTGCTCCCTCAGTAGATCCTGTTGCTCATGCCACAAAGCAGAATGACGGCTGAGCAAGAACTGTCTGTGTCATATGGACTGAGCTGTAGTGGCTGGAAACAAGGCTGTCAACACTGGAAGAGATCAAAAACTTAAGATCCCAGGTTCAAACAGATAGCCAGTATTGTTGGATTACTGTGTTCAAAAAGTAAAACATATAGAAGCAGTATTATAAACTTTTCAGTGTTCTCCATTCCTGGCTTCTTTGCCATGAAAAGACAAAGTCTGGGCTTCACACTTTTCCTCTCAGAAACACACTAGCTCATTTCTTGCCCATAACACTTCCTTTCAGCCTGTTCTTGTCCTTGCTCTATATACATTAGGTCTCCCAATCTAGACTCTAGACCCAGCATCCTGCTCACTTTTCATAGTGGCTCCTGGTATTTTTACATGGAGCTGACATGTTGATGCCTCCACACCTGGCTGCGCGCACAGATTCATAGTGGAGCAGCGTGCTGTGACACTTCACTGAAGACAGATAATGATCTTCCATTCAAGGCAAGTGTTAGGTTCCTGTCACCAGAGCCATGAAAACTTCATGAGGGCTAGGGACCATCAGATGGCAGTGTTGGGCAACCACGCAATGCACAGATCACTGCACTATGGTGCCCTAACGCTTTGCAAAACCTTGTAATATAAACCTGTAAAGTCGACAGAGGACATGCACATCAGAGAGGAGATCTCTAGTACATAGCCAGGCACTTAAGTCACACACTAGCAATGATGAACAGATGTCAAGAAGATCATCTTGGACAAAGCCGAACACAGCCACTTCACCAGCTTCTCTCTTCCTCTTGCCTGGCAGCCTTGCGTCTGTCTGAAAGCTTAATCTTCAGCCATCCCATTACAGAGACCATCTAGGAAAATCAAATGGAAAGTATGACACAGAGCAGCGTCCCTTGGGTAGCAATAGTAACCCAGCTTGGACTGTCTGCTTGCTGGCTTCAGAAACACAGCTCAGAATCCTGAGGGGAGCAATTAGTAATATAAGTGTCATCATCCTGCAGCAAACCCATCCTGCATCTCATCTGGTGTTTCTTGTCAGGTGAAAAGGAAGGTGCAAAGGGCTACAAAGTTCTGGGATATGTTTCAGTGGCAAGAAAGAGCCATTTCCATATTATGCCCCACTGACTTCAGTATGAAGTCATAAATTCATCCTCTCCTGTACAGCACTGCCACTTTTTGCTGACCTGAAAAACCTTTTCTCCATCACTGGGAGGAGCTCCTTCCCTAGCTGGGCTACATTTCCTTCCCAGGGCTACTGAACTCTCCCTCAGAGATCCCTCTTCATGATTTATTAGTTTGTGGCTGCTACTTTAGCTCTAATATCAAGCTGAATTGAAGAGCTCTTCCTTTGCAGAGACCAGATGCAAAGTTCCAGTTTACTTGCTGAATGGGAAGGCGATTTATGAAAACAATACAGTTGGGAGTACAATAGCATATTTCTGCGAGAGGGGATACAGCTTGGAAGGAGAACCCACAGCAGAGTGCACCAGAGATGGAAGATGGAGTAATCCCTTGCCTCTCTGTAAACGTGCGTGTTTGCTTTGTAATGAAAAAGTGGTCTCAATTTGTAAGCACTAAAAGCTAGACTGCTCTTCGTTTAAACTGACAGTAAATGAGAGCAACTTCTGCAGATCTTTGTGGAAATGTACTGTAATTTTCTTCCAGAGTACCATGAGCAGAATTTGTCACTTGTAGTTTAAAAAACTGTTTTGCCTTACATTGGGAGATTTGTTGGCATGCATCCCATTTTTGCAGAGGAACGAAGGGAGCAGTTACCAAGACATGTTAAAGCATTAACTTCTCTGAGTGTATTTTTGTGACAGTAAAAGAACGAGCTGTGTTCTGCATAGCTCCCTTTAGTTGGAAAGCTGACATAAAATGGAGCCAATTTTAGTGAACCATGTGGTGTATGAGGAGCAGGTGAGAGAAAAGTTTGACGAAGGCAAAACGGAGAATATTGTTTACAATTGAATATTCGGTGGATGTAAAGAAAAAAAAGCCAGACTCTTCTCAGAGGTGCACAGTGGTAGAATAAAAGACAGTGGACACAAGCTGCAACAAAGAAAATTCCAATTAAGTATTTGAAGAAACTTTTCAACATCATAAGAGTCAAACACGGGAATGGGCCCCCAAAGAGTACACGAAATCCCCATCCTTGGAGATACTCACATTCAGCTGGTCAAGTCCCAGAGCAACCTCTGACATACTTGGCCCTGCTTTGGGAAGGAGGTTGGACTTAAATGACTGTATAAATTAGTCTGTGATGCTACAAAAGATGCACTTTACACACGTGCGCACCATGCACACACACCCACAATAGCCTTCCTTGTTGCTGTATGTGTCTGTAACTAATTTTAAGATCTACTGTGATCTTTGGGTGGCTAATTGAGATATTTAATTTCTGTATTACGAAGGACTCGTAGAATTTTGATTTCAGGAAACTGGCATCAATCCCTGCTGTATATAGAGTCCAAACTTTTCCACATTCGTGGTGAGATCAATAGACCATGCAAACAATAGCAAGCTTACAGCCAGCAATAAATAAGATTATCAGAGAAATTCTAAATTCTCATGATTGTTATTTTAAGTCTCTGCTCAAAAAACTAGATTTTTGCTGCTCTTTATCAGTCCAGCCCTTCAGAACAAGAAGTAGGGTAGGTCTGGCTCTTTTCTATAGTAAGTTTATGGTAGCAGGAAGGACAAGAGGAAGTAGTTTAATAGTAAGAAGTAGGATATTCCCCGCTTAAATCCTTAGTATATCTTCTGTGGGCATTAATAGAGTGTGGTAGCAAGCAGAGAATCAAACCTTTTATTACTATTTTGTGACCCAAATCTGACAACTTTACATCAGATTGCAAATTGCACTTGTGTGCAGCATCCATTTTTATTGCTTATCATACTATTTAATTTTGAAATTTGTAGAAACCATTCTAAAGTATTTTCTTCCTTCCATACGTTTTTCCTCCCTTCTCCTTTTCCCTCACACCCTTTCTTTGAACAGCAAACCCTTGTCCTGTGCCTTTCATAATCCCAGAGAATGCCCTTCTGTCTGAGGTGGATTTTTACGTTGGTCAGAACGTATCCATCAGGTGCAGAGAAGGCTACCAGCTGAAAGGGCAGTCTGTGATCACCTGTAATGCTGACGAAACCTGGACTCCGGCAACAGCAAAGTGTGAAAGTGAGTACACAACATAGAGTTCTGCAGAGGCTTGGTACTTTCCAGAAGGCTGGAACCCTCAGCTGTACCACACAGGAGCATGACAGCACAGACATGTCAGCAGAGTTCTCCACCTAGATGCAGGTACTCTGGAAGAAGAGAGCTTTTGTTTGCTATTGCCATTTAGAGAGGTTGGTCACTCTGAGAGATCCAGGCACATAAAGACAACCTACAAAGTTCTACAGAAGAGCTGCTTCTTCTTTCTTTCTACCTGAGTTGTTTCTTTAAAAGTATCCAAATATGCCTATGTGGGTTGATGTCCTAGGAGCATTCATGCTACTATGTACTAGGCCCTACTCTAATTTTCTTTTTCATTTACCCTTTTGCAAGCACTGGATCTGGGATTGGTTGTTGGATACCCTAAATATCCTGAGAATGATTCCTGTGAGATTACAGGTGATGAGATGAGGGTTGTAGGGAGAGGTGCTGCCTTTTATTGTATTTATTGACATTGACAGAAGGCATAGTGGTGTCCTTTTGCAGGCTTTTTGGCTTCTTGCAAGCAATATTGTTTAGTTCAGACAATGGCATCACCTCACTCTACAAACATCACCTCACTGTACAAACCCAGTCTCCTGTGTATCCTGGGACCATCTGAAAGTTTCTGGCCTATATAGTGGATATAGCCACATTACTTAATGTTCCTGGCCATCTCCCTGCTCAATGGGTGTATGTACAGGTTTCCCCTGTGAGTATCTACACCATGAAGAAGCCCTACTTCCTGATTTACCATCAGAGGTGTCTCTCTGGCCCTTCCCAGGTCCTTTGTGCAAAGCACTGTGTCCAGGGTTAGAAACTGTATTGTGTAGGCATTGCAGCTCACCAGCCTCTGGGTCATTTCTTTCGTTTAGAGATATCTTGCGGCCCCCCAGCTCACACAGAGAATGCTCTGATTCGTGGTAGCTTCTATCAGTATGGAGACATGATCACCTATTCATGCTACAGTGGGTACATGCTAGAGGGGCCACTGCGAAGCATTTGCTTAGAAAATGGAACATGGACAACACCACCTACCTGCAAAGGTGAGTCTTTTCCATGAAAAGAAGCATATCTTAATTTACCATAAGCATGGAGGTGTCATCCTAGCTGCAATTAAAATTAAAGTGAAGTTTTTGCTAGTTTCAGTGCCATCATGGTTTCACCTGGGGCATTTAAAGTGCAGGGTGTTGCTTTATTTTCAAGTGAAAGAGAGGGCTTCCACAATTTTTCTCTTTAGTCCTTGCTAATCTACAGTTTCTTTTGCTCAAATGTTGTATCCCACACCTAAGTTCCTCTCTTCTTGCATCTTTTGTGATAAAGTGACGGTCATCTTTCTGACACACAGAGCTGTTTTAAGCACTGCCAATCAGTTCACAGTCAAAGATCAAGCACTGCAGAAAACAAAAGTAAGAGATCCAATGGGTGCTTAGTCTCTCACTGTGTTAAGAGCTTGGCAGCTCCTGAAAATTGTTTTGCAATAAAATACTTAAGGATAGGTTGATACAGCTCACTAAAGAATACACACTAAGTACTGCAGAAATTCATGGTTTTAACAAAATACCAGAGATAAAGTGTAGTCTTTCCACCCTTGGCATATCAGCAGGAAAATGTCACTTTTTGGTTTGCTGAGCTAAAAAATTCACTTGTTTAATTTACAAAATTAACTCTTTCACACTGAGGTTTTGAATGGAAAATGAGATAAAACATCACAAAACATAGAAGAGATGATAAACAAAACAAAAACAGATATAAGCATCTTCAAACATTTAACTTAAGGATGAGGTGTAAGAAAAGGGTTCGCAGGGCTTTGATGGAAAAGACCTTGTCATCTGTCCGTTTCCCTGTCAGAAGCTTGACTAGCCTTCTGCTGAT
This sequence comes from Athene noctua, assembly GCF_965140245.1. Taxonomy (NCBI): domain Eukaryota; kingdom Metazoa; phylum Chordata; class Aves; order Strigiformes; family Strigidae; genus Athene; species Athene noctua. Next base: position 79,821,394 of record NC_134077.1, read on the forward strand.
GAGTAGCTATAGAGCAGTGACTTAGCTGCACCTTGGAGTCTTATCTCAGATGGCATAACATCAACCATACTATACGCTGAGCCTTACGTATTTTGTTTAGAAACGTATTAAAAGCAAAAAACCTTAGGGCACATCAGTGACCAGTCACAAGTTGCCGCATTCCCTAAGCTCAAGAACTCCCACAGAAGAGGGAAGGTGCCAGAACACTCATCTGGGAACGTAAGAGCCATCATCAAATTCTCAGGTCTGCCTCTCCTCCTGCAAGGCTCAGCTCCCTCTGTCCAAAATAGAAGCAACAATACTACTTCCCTCCTTGGGGATTTTCTGTTTAGGTCAGAAGCCCTTTGGAGATGGTGGTTTCTATACTGTGTTAAGCCTGACTAATTAAGGTACCCCCATCAGGTTTTCTTTATATGTATTCTGGCAGCAAAATATCTTGAATGTTAAGAACTAATCAAGATGAGTTGCCCTCAGAGCAGGCACTCTGTTAAAATTCTGTATCTGATAGTTATAATTGCCTTGCTTAAAAATCACAGATCAGTAGATCATTTTGAGGAGACCCAAAGCCGAAGAAGTGGGCTTGTAACTCCTGAATGTTTCAGGAATAGAGAAGCTGCTCCTGAAAAACCAGTTTCTCCTGGTTATGTGACCATGGCTTGACATTGCCATGAAGAATCACCTGTCAAGTAGCCAAGTAAAGATTTACAGTAAAAGCACATGAGTTACTTCAGCTGTCAAGAGGTAGCCAAAAGTCCTGTTAGAAATTTACACTCACAAAGCACCAAGCCCTTTCTGAAAAGTTTGCCAAATATCTCATCATTTCTTTCTAAACTGGTGGCTAGAGAATTCAAGGGATGTCTGCATGATAGCTACTCTGCCTAAGCTAGAATTAATTAGCAAAACTGTGTACATATAGATTCTTCAGCTGCCCCTTTATATTGCCAACTTTACTTTTTATTATTATTAATATTCGTTACACAGAACTCTACTCAATGCCAAGAGCTTTAGCTTTGTGCTAAGAGACATTCTTGCTATGGTTACTAGAAAGCTGGAAGGGCTGATCTGCATAAGCACTGTCAAACATGTGTCCTGTTTGCAACACCATGGAGTCTACTGGGACTGTTCAGAGGAATAAATATTAGGGAAAATTATTTCAAAAAATGAAGTGATGAGGTGGACAGATGATCAGGATGTAGTACAGCAAAACAAAGCAGAATAACCTGTCTTTTGGTATATTAAGGGAGAGGAATAACAATTCCCCTGCCCCCCACCCTTTTCACCTAAAAGGGGAACTAAAAAGGCCCCAAGATGTTTCTAGGAGGACCAACCTGTGTTTTCATGACACATGTCAAAATAATCTTTCAGAACTGCTTTATAATTCATTTGAGGGATTTGCCTAACAAAAGACCTACATGACGCAAGCCTTTGTGGTCTACATCAGAAGTGACATGAAAGCGCTCTTTGTAATGACTCATGCTGTATTTCTTGTTTTCGGCTCTGTGAGTTGATTATTAATGTGTCCTAAGCCTGCTTGAAACGTTCTGGCCCGGTTGAACAGGTTCGTTAGCGTAAATATTATAATTAAAAAGCAGATGTCGTTAGCCTCTTTGGGAGAGCTCTCATCACAGCTGCACTTGCCTGAATCACTGCTGGTTAGAGGTTGCAGGCCAGATTCTGATCTGAGTTTCAGGGGTGACAGGTATTAGCCTGGATCTGCCGATTGTGAACACCTGCAGGACTCAGCAGGCTGCACAGATGCACACAGCTTGTCTGACTCCCGATTTGTTCTCTCTGAAATGCTCTAAAATCTTTGTTGTCTGTTTGCTCTCTGCCCACATCTTGCTGACTGGGAGTGGTCAATGTGGTGCTGCCAACCAAAAAGTTCATACCCTGTCAGCAAACAAGCATTATAAGAGGGCAGCTGAAGCATGGAGGAAATTGTTCACTTGCAACCACAGGAAAGCTTTTTGGCAAAGCTGAGAACACATACCAGAAGTTACTTTTTCCCCTTAATACCCATGTTTGTCTAGCAGCAGTGTAATGCTATTGTGTCCTGTGGAGGTAACTCTCAGGTATGGATTAACAGGGGATCTCAAAGATTAAGATTGATACCATGGACGTGAGATCTGCTGCCACTAATTGAAGTCACAGCTAATGGTCCCCATTCTCTCCCCAGCACATCAGGACTGCATTAGCCCAGCTTGCCTTTACAATAGCAGAAAAAGAGAATGAGATCCCAGTTTAACTTCCTGCCCAAAGCCTTTCTCTGTTCTTGACTGTTGAGTGAAAAATAATCCCCACAGCTACAGACAGAGTCTCTGCCTGCCTAAATTGGTATACAACAAATGCACACCTAGGGATGATATTGTCTTACTCATTCGGTTTCACAAGCAGGGCCTGGGCAGAAATGCAGAAAAAGCCTGTCTCTGCCTGAGATCCTGGATCGCTGAGCAGAATGGAGTTGCCATCCAGAAATGATTTCCGTAACTCATGAAATATCTGCATGTTCTCCTTTGACAGAGAGAACATATATTTCAGAGACCATTTTTCATGGGCTTTGAATTTAATGTGGGATATCATTTATACACAAACCTTTTACCTCCCATCCCATTACACATTCATGGGATATTGTTTTAAGTGTTGTGGATCACACAAAGCTTTAAATGAGTTTTGATTCAACTTTGTAATTTTGCATTGCACAAAGGAAGTCTGTTTGGCACACTATTCTGCTTTAGTCAACACGCAGTGACAAGCTGTCTGCATAGCTGCAGATATCTTTACAACAAAAATTGTTCAAATCACCTGTTAAAATACTGCAACTTCTCTGAACCTGCCAGGGCCTAAGGAATCTTCCCATTCTCATTACCAGCTGACATTTGACAGGGAGGCTCCTCAGACTGAAAATCAAAATGGCAAAAGCTTTGGCCTCATTTCAACAGACTACAAGCTGTAGTTCGCAGTTTGGCATGGTTTAGCTGCATGCGTGACTCAAGTTTGTCTCTATCGGGAAAGATTTGCATTATTTCCAGTGCAGAGCTCAGGTCTGAACAGTGTTACAGTGTGCTAAACCACTGTTTGTATTTAATAGTAATATTGGACAAGATCTGAAACACTCAAAGCCTAAACTCCTATTTTGCTCACCTAGTGACTAATTAAAGATAGGATGCAATTAGCAGTTCAGACTGAGTTTCCTGAGGTTACTCTGTGCTCATAACTACCACTAATTAGAAGTTAGTCTGATTACTTATTTGTTCTGTTGTATCATCTCAAAGCCACAATTTTTGATCTGTATGTAGTATGTACACCAACGTGACAAGGAGTGTACTTCCCTAATGATCTTTAAGTCTAACATGTTTATACTTAGCTTTCCACCCAAAAGTAGTCCTGGTTTCCCTGGATGTGTTAGCCAAGATAGGGTGCAATGTCATAGAAACAGTGATGAAGTCCAAAGTCTGTCCATGCTAGCCATGGGCTAGCATGATAGAGCCCACTTCAAATTCCTGACTTTTGTGATCAGGTCCTTATTAACATGTGTGAGAGCCAAGGAGCACCAGTCAGCATGAATGCTAAGTGAAGTTTGTAATCACACTTTGGGTTCCACATGTAAACACTTCACTGTACCACTGCTGCAACCTTGTTGGTCACTCATATTACACTGGGTGATGGTACCAAAACAATTACTTGTTCTACCACGGTGTTTAATCTTACTTTTGACAAAACCTGTGTTATGCCAGACAGCATTATCCTGGTGTTTCATACCAAGAGTAGAAGAAAGCCTGATTTTATTTTGAAGTTAATTTAGGATGGGGAAAATGTAATCGTTTTTGTAAGGGGGTTTTGTTTTTTATGTTTTACAAAAATGATAGGGGAGAAAACATATTGTCAGCCTTGAAACATTGTCCAAATAATTTACCTAACTAAGGTAAAGTTTTCGTTCTTGCCATGGAAAATTTTTTATCTTAATAGTTCCCATGCTCTTGCTCCCAATACCTAGTCAGACACAACAGAGACAGAAAACGATGTAGCCCTTGAAAACAAAAGTTCTGTTTCTGAATTTTACTTTGTTCTGCTCTAAACTTTACAACTGCAAAGATCTGCACAAGATGCTGGATTACTAAGCATCTAATTAACCATCTTGAGTTTGTCATGGAATTGTATTGTTTTCAGCTGTCTGTCGGTTCCCATGTCAGAATGGTGGCATCTGTGAGCGACCAAATGCCTGCTCATGTCCAGATGGCTGGATGGGTCGTCTCTGTGAAGAGCGTATGTATATCATCCCTAAGTGTAATTTTAAGGGTGCTGTGGGTAAGACAAGTGAATTTACTGCAGTGAACCAGGTGGGAAAATTAAAGGCATAAAAGACAAAACCATAAAAATCATTACTTTATTTGGGTTGACAAATTAGAGAGAACAGAAAACTGATTGCTTGTTTCTAGACAAATGACCATGCCCTGACATCTCCAAACCAAAACAAGCACTTTTTTAATTGATGCAATTTTGTTTGTGGGTGCTCCTTTATTATGATTGAAAAACACACTGCTTCAGTTCTCCAAAGTCTGTTTCTAATAGCAAAACATGATAGTTTGGGGGAAGGAGCAGGCATTAGAACAGAAGAGATGTGAGTGTTCTGCTGGTGGCTGCATCTGTTTTTTTGCTTTCTCTTTTAATAGTATGTGATTATGAACCTGATCAATTCACGTTCAAATAATGCAACTGTGTCACCTTTTCCATGCTGTCCTTCCTGACCTGTGTACCTGTACCCTGCAAATTCTGGACTGGCTTTTGCTGGCCTGGAAATTTGAATAGTTAGAGAACTGAATCTGTTCTGGTTGAAAAGAGCCAAACCTGATTCTTGGGTCTGTTAGAGATTCCCTGGTTGGCATTGGGAATATCAGTTTTTGCCATGTTTCCCATTTTTTTCATTATGATTTTTAACATAAGGAATTTGGGAGGGCTAACCCTTTCATGCTGGCTTAGCTCCTGCATGAGAAGCCTTATTACTGTTACACAGTTAGGCATGGGTCTGCATGAATAGAAAAGGAAAATACCCTTACTGTGTTTAGTACTCTGTATGGCCCTGATGTAAAGCTTTAATGTGTCCAAGAACACTTGCAGCTGAGGTGGTGTCACAGTCCCTGGCTCTGAGTATACATGGAGACGTACAAAAAGATGTGGCACCTCCTCCTGTAGTTTATGAAGAGGAATGTCGTTCAAGCATTTTGCTAGGTAAATATATCACATCTTAAAATGATCCTCTGCAGCTTTGAGGTCTTCTCTGTGGTAGTGTCAGTTCCACATGGCACATATTAGCTGTAGATACAGAATGAGGAGAAGAGGTTTTCAGCAAGTTTTGTCCTTCTGCATTTAGAGAAACTCCAGCTATGTGGTGCATTCATGCAAACCCTCTTGCTGTCCCTCTGTCTGTCAGTACCACCACAGCCAGACATGCAAACTCAGCCCTGTATGTTTCACAGTTCCAACAGAAGATGACTGAGCCCTGTGTGTGGCAGAGTTGTGTTTGGTATGCCACAACTGATTTCCTTATCAATTAGTAATGATATTTCATTCATTTTTCAGGATGAGCAGACAGATTTTATGCCCCTAGTCATTTTGGTCTGTCATCCCAGTTCAGACCCTGTTTTCCTATATGAGGAAAATGAATAGGCAGCTGACTAGCAAGATCACACTTCATACAGATACAGGCACTAGCTCTCTTTTTTTTTTCTTGTTTAGTCTGGCATAGGTAGTGAGGAGAGGGGAAAGGGATTGCCACAGTTGGTTAGTGCCACCTCAGTTTTTCACCATTGCTTGTCAATCAAGGTGCACTGGTGAACAGAAAAGATAGGTTTACTCTTTGGAGTTAAGGGCCTGTTCTGGAAGTCAAAGTGATTTTTGAGTGCTAGCATTGAGCACTGATCTGTCAGGATCAGGCCACAGGTAAGGCCACAGAGCTCTGACAGAATTCAGTCACCTTGTAGTTCACAGTACATTTCACAGATAATCAGTCCTCTTCCTGAGATGTCCCTGACCACCCTAAAAAACATGCATAGCACTACTGGTTTAATGATACAGACAAGTGATTCTTTGTGGTATGGGTTAGTACCTGTGAGCTTTATAGTAGTTCACTATTCTTTTCTTATCCAGGCTGACTGCACCTGCTCAGCTTGACCTCTGCTGTGCAGCAGAACAGGAGGAACATCTGCATCAGTCCTCTGCAGCCCACATCCACCCTTCCAGTATAAAGCTTCACTGGAAGTGCCACTCAGGGGTCCCAGTTTGAGGCCCAGCTCAACTCTTGCTCTTATTAGAGCATGTTCACACAAGTATTTCATTCAGTTAGGTTAGTGGAAATGGTAGTCTTGTGAAGGTACTTGAGTCATGAATAGTATGCACCTTGGACAGTTTTGAAGATCTGCTCACACAAGCCTTAGAGCTTGAGTGGTTCTCAGTCCAGAGGCCATCAGCTGCTTGGTATCTTCCCCAAAGCTTCTAGCTACAGTCAGTCTGTTGCACCAAAAATGCCTTGTATCAAAGCTGTCTTTCCATGGGGGGCTTGAAGTGTCATGTTTGAGCATGTTTTCACTGTCCAGACTAAGTGCTTTTCTATGGGCAGGGCATAGATTAACTTGGTTTGGATGTCACATTGTGGGACCCCAGGCAATCTGCAGTCAATCCAGTTGTTTGTAATTAAAGCATGAACTGGTTTTGTTAGCCACTGTCACAGAAGTGGGCAATGTCTGTGGATATGACATGTGAGAAACAAGCAAACAGCCTCTCTCAGTTCCAGTGATCACAGAGCCTACAGGCACCAGAGGACTCTAGCAACTGCCCCATCCAGTCTGTCCATTTGTTTGTCATCATTCCTCCTCATTTCTGGCTGCGATGCCGGTCATATTTGCTGCTTATGCCTTCTGGGTAGATCCTACTCAGTGCCGCTGATGCTGCATGCAAACACCTAGAGAGGTAGTAGAGTTTCTAATTAAACATAAGTTCATTTCTTGCACACTTTGTTCTTTGCTTTCATGGGAGATAATTCTTTCACTGGTTCTCTTCTCCTCTCCTTAGCAATATGCATTCTGCCGTGTCTCAATGGAGGTCGCTGTGTAGCCCCTTACCAGTGTGACTGCCCCCCTGGATGGACTGGATTGCGCTGCCATATGGGTAAAATTCCTCTCACCTACATTTTTTTCTCACATTTTGTGACTCCACTATCAATACCTAGCACAGTTTGGTAAGGACTCTGTAGAACTACTAAGCTTCTCACAGGAAGACCCAGGCCTGCAATAGTATTCCTGGAGTATTTGCTGTCCCCAGCTGCAAACTATTTTCAGAATGGCCCCCTGATGAGTCTTTAAAATCCTCAGAAAAGTTTGCTCACAGAAAGGACAGACAGCATTCACAGGAGCACTCTCTGCAAAAGTGCAGAGGAGAGAGGATTTCCAAAGAGAACAATAAAACTACTGTCAATTTCAAGATGAATTAGAATTTTGTTTTCATCTTCAGCACATGCAGGTCACCATTAAACTCATAAACAAGATGCAGGTACAACAGGTTTTTTCACCAAATAGCTATATGATTTGGGGGATTCCCACTTACTGCCTGAGTTCTGAGCTAGGCAAAAGGGCAGAGAAAAGCACGGATTTGTTTAAGGATGGTTGCATTTAATGGGTACATGGGACCCATGTAAGGTACTATATACATAGTATGTGGGTATCTTACTTTAGGTATTATTTTAATTCTCTGAACGAATTTAACATGCATTTTAACATAAACTGCATTTTACTAGATCTCTTACTTGCACCTCACCAAGGCTGAAGGGCATGTAGCACACCAAAACAGTGAGGGGAGTGATTCTAGGCTCCAGACCCATGTCCTGGCAATTCAGCTTTTGTCAGATGAGATTGATTTGCAATTACCTGAGCCTGAGTTTGAGATATATCCATATCAAAGCTAAACAAATGTCAGTTTTCAAAAGGCTTGTCTCTGTGGAAATAGTCAGTAAAACTTAGAGCAATGGAGTGATCATTGAAATGTCTTTAAATCATTATTAAATCTCCATCAGTAATGTTAACTGTTTTTAAAAATTATTTTACAGTTTGTTCACTGTATTTTTATTGTCCAGGGGCTCCTTAACTGATTGTTAACAGAGCCTTAACATGAAAGGCCAGTTTTGCCTTCCTGCAAGACTTTGGAGTGGCTGATAGAGTGAACTGGAGGAGGAATTCGTGCTTTTCTTAATGAATGTTCATATGATTTGTTCAGCTGATAAGAATAGTGAGTCAGGGGGATAAGCTGTGTGACACACTGCAAACCCAATCATCCTGCAGCAAATTGAAATTACAGAGTGAACATTTCAATTAAGAACTACTGTCCTTTGAAGGGACACTTACCTAGCACATAATACATCATTCCCTCTCATATTTCATAAACTTTGCAGCTACAACAGCATAGGTGGTTGAGGAGGATAGATGACTTTTTCACTTTTGGGCCAGCAATTCAAATCTGTTCAGACTGCCTTGCTTGCAGTAGCTACAGAAAAAATTCTAGTGAGCTACTGCATCTGTGCCAAACCCATTCATAAAAGCCCATAACCACTGCTCATGAAATTATTAAACCACTCTTCATTTTACTTACTGGTCTTGACCTTTTGTCATGACAGAGAAAAGTGAAATGAGAAATATTTGGATTAACTGTTGATCTCAGAGGAATAATATTGTGCCTAAAGGGAGAGATAAAGATGTTTCATTCATATGCTCTATTCCAGAATCAGAAGTCATTTTCAACATGACAAACGTGGTGCAGTTAATTGCACAGGGATGGTCCACCTCTATAACCTCGTTCTATTGTTTGTTTTTGGCCCAGAGGAATCAGAGGAGTGTATGTCCATCTCCTTTTGCATTCTGTGATTACTCATTCCTATTTTCTGTAATTCCATATTAATCAATGTTTCCTGATGCATATTCCTTGCAAAAATAATACCCCGCAGATGTGCTCATTGGTATCTTTAGGTCTGTCCTCTAGACATAATGTTATCTGCTTCAAAGACTTTTTCTTTCAGCTTTCCTCCAAAACTGATAGGAAAACCTGAAGCTTTGACTCTTGTTTGGTTACTGGAGGTCCTTCGGTTAGGCTGTTACACAAAAGCAGGTTGCAACCATTTCACCTCTATCCCAGCACAACCCGATCAGGGAAGATAGTGTTTGTTTTCTAATTCAAATGTCCTGTACTGCTTAGTCACAACTCTGCTTCCTTTCCTTACCTCCATACAGGTGTCATTGTCATACTCTTCCCTTGCTGTTGATCTGTAAATGGCTTTCTGACCTTTAACTTCCTTTGTTTATGCTGCCTCTTTCTATACTTTTTTACCATGTGTGGTGTTTGCTTGTCTTGGCTATTGTCTAGCTGTCATATTCCTTCCAAATAAATACCAACATTTAAACACCTACGTTTTCTTCCTAGAAATAAGGCCTATTCTTCTGTTGATCTTCTGACTCTTCTAGTTCCTTCTCCTGCTTCCACTAGCACTCCTTTTATTGCCTCAACTTGAGGCAAAAAGAAAAGTATTTTTAAGGCAACATAAAATAATACACTGGCTGTTTCATGCAGCTCGTACACTGCAGCAGACAGCAAAAGTAGTAAAGAGGTCAAATCACATTCAGCAGAGATGTGCTTCTAAGGCTGCCCTTTTCAGAGCAAACCTTCTTTCACAACAGACTCACAGCTGATGTTTAATATTGTCACTTTGAGAGTAGTCTGTTCTTAACAGAATAATGCAGGCTGAATTTTCAGTGCCCTGTTTCTTAATCAGCTTGTTGTGAGTGTGCTCATTAATGCAACTCTGTGTATGTATTTGTTTGCAGCTGTTTGCCACTTGCCTTGCTTAAATGGTGGGAAGTGCATACGACCAAATCGGTGCTATTGTCCTTCATCGTGGACTGGACATGACTGCTCTAGGTAAGTGTGGCAGAGCACTGTCCCACAGCTATGCCAAAGCACCCTACTGAACACTAAATCTGAAGAACATGCAATTAGTTTCTCACATTCTGAGCATCTCTAAATCCTGAAAATCAGTGGTCATTGGATAGCTCATGATATATGGGCAATATGGAAAGACCTTAGAGAGTACTCTTTAAATGACTGCCAAACTTCTTGAAAACTTAGACAATGGTATATTTACATGTAAGCAGACAGGCAAACCTGCAAGGTTTAGCCTTATTTTTAAGGATGTGAATGGAAATGTCTGTTGTGATGTGATACAGAATGTTCTTCAGGAAATTTGGGTGGCCTGCTGGGTACAAGTGTTCAGTTTGAACTGTATATACCTCAGCTGGGTCCAGGTTCAAGACTAGGGTCATGCAACAGATGTTATAAATAATAGCTCTTCTTGCACCTAGTGTTGAGCGATGTCATCATTTAAAGAGTACAACACAGTGCCTCAGAGTCAAGTCCCAGTTCAGATCACCTGGCAGTGTGGTCCCTGTATCAAGACCCCCAAGGATTTGGTTCTCCTGTGCTCTGTTTTAGAGAGTTTTACCAGTGCTTGTGTTTTGGTTTGCTGTTCATGTCTAATGGGACCAGTAGCAGACTGGGTTTTCAAATCAGTGAGCCCCATCACCATGCAAGGCAGCGTTTACAAGTCTTAGTTGTAGCTGTTTTTTGAAGTTAACTTGTGAAGTTTGGGTGTTTGACTTGGGGGGCAGTCTGAAGAGGACTCAAGTTTTTCATTGGAAAGCTGTTTTATTTCATGGTGCCATTAACAGTCATTTACATCCCTGAAGAGGTAAGGCAGGTGAATGGTAATAATGTTGTTGTGGTCAAGAATCAGATACAGTAACAAAACATGCAGCATGAGTTCTCCTGCTTCCTGCATGGAATATTAATGAGAGCCATGAAACACATGCTAGCAGAAATATTTATACTTCAATTCACATAGGCTTCTACTGAACACACTGGTCATTATCCTGGAGAGCTAAATAAATTAACAGCTGAATATTAATATTTTTCTCCAGGATACAGACAAAGCCTGTGACATTGTACATTTTTTCTCTTCTTTCTGGACAGGCAGTGACAGACATTCTTCCCTGTCTCTCTGATACACTGTTTATCTTAAAGCTATAGGAAAGATGCTTGTTTGAGAAATTACCTTGTCCAAAATTAATAGTTTTAATTTGTCAGCTGTGATTATTTATGCCTAAGTGAAGCAACTTAAATGTACTGCCAATAAACAGCATCCAGCTTTAGACTGAAAGCTACACATCTGAAGTCTGATAGTATTTCCATTTAGGACATGAAACAGAGAAGCCCAAATCCAGTGGATTTAGCAGTCAAAACTTATGGATTTTATTTCTGAAGCAAAGCAAAGTTTCAGGCTGTTACCAAACTGCACTCCCCTTGTTTAGTTTTTTTGGTCCAAGTCCACAGCTCTGTGCAGCATTGTGAGGTCTGAGGGAAGGTGGATCATTAGCCCTACAGGCTTGTGGTCTAGCAGCTCATCCCTTCAAGAGCTGTTTGAGAGGAAGTTTCCCACACAGAACTGTCAGGGTGGAAGGAAGGAGATAGAAACAAGCACTGAGATCTGTTAATCTGATTTTGTTAAGCTTTGGCCTTAGCCACTGGTGACTCTTTACAGTGTACAATCCTGTCTGAAGACCCAAAACCAGTACAGGCAGAACAGGAGTAAATGCCGTAGTAGCAAAGATTTGCTGTTGCAGGTTAACTAGGTGTGATTTATAAGGAGAAGCTAAAAGGGTTCAAAGCTTTATCAGCATCCAGGACAAGATTAGCTCCAAACCACTCTGTGATGAGTCATAGTTTACATTAAATGCCAGGGTCCTGTATTCCCCAGGCCCACCCTCTGCCCCACTCAATATGCCGTCTTGGCCTGTGGCTCTCTAATTCCTGGTATCCTTTCAGACACCTCCCTCTTGTGCCTCACTGTTGATCTTGTTTGGTGTGTTCAGTGCAGCACTGATTTTATTTTGGGGTTTTTTTTGACACAGGAAACGGAAGACTGGATTCTATCCCTTTTAACATCAGAGCAGCAGTTCTACATTCAGATACCTTTCTTCAGCCTAGGCACCAGGGCTTGGAAACCAATGCATTGTAAATCAAATCCATTGCTTCCCTTCCCCCCACAGCTCCCTTGTTTTATATTTTATTTTGTGATACATTTTTACTATGCCTTTCCATTTTTAAAGAAATCCTCTGTATTGTTCATTTACAAAAGTATTATCAAATATATGCTGCTACACACACACACACATACAAATGTAAAGATTCCTACTGTCCACTGAGGAAGTGGTTGTGTAAAGTGAAGTCCCTCCCATTTCTTACATAGAGTAAGCTAATTAAACCATACTATAATGCCAACTGTGATTAAACAGAATGTGGCAATTTTACTTACCATCTGCCAAATCATACTGCTCTCCAGCAACTCAACAGTAAAGAATAGTTACACAAGGCTAACAGAGCAGCTAAACTTTGTGTTGGGCCTGTTTCTGAACTCATGTTTATGTAAATTAGAAGTACATGTGATGAAGTCCATGCTATAACCACAGTTTCTGGTGGGCATAAGAAGAAGATTCTGTAACGTATGTTATGTGACATAAACATCCTTGGAGAGTGACTTCATTGAAGGCATCAGCATGAATTTTACCTGAGACGTATCGGTAAAGTAGTCAAAAATGTGAAAGATATGAGAGAACATTGTGATTCAGAGAAAGGTGGACCAAGTCTAGTCAACAAGAGCCTTTGAGACTTTTTGGCTTGTGAGCAGTTCAGGTCTAAAGCTGGATGATGCCGGATCCAGCAGTGGGAAGCAGGTGGACCATGGAACCCTGCACTTCCCACGGGACTCAGCACCTGCCTGTAACCATCGTCCCTTTCCTGTGTAAATTGTGAAACACATGTCTAGCAGCTGTCTGCTAGGTGAATGCTTTTGATGCATGGGGTTTGGGTCCCAAAGTTTGACTGCCCCCAAGATGGAGGGAGAAGGCACCAGTTAAGTTTATAGGTGAAACTTTGCTTACAGAAGGGTGGTATTTATCTTATGCAGAACCCTCAGAGAACTGGAAAATGCCTCTCGAGTACACACACAGGCAGAAATGCTCAGCCGAGTGAGAAATACTGAGAGCACACCTGCTGTCAGGTTTCTCTTTATCACACTGTTAATCCCACTGCATCTGAGTATAACACACACCTGAATGCCATCATGCTCTAATGAACTGAGATGCTAAGATTTTCCTGTGGTTAAGCAGGGTGGTGGAATTACAAGGTGGAAATGAGATGCATTTTTTGAGATCCAATGATAATTGGTAATTATCAGCAGCAAAAAGGCTGATCTGTGAAAGAAGATGTTAGAGTGAGAACCTGAGCATCATTAGTCAGAATCTCCATTTTTCCCAGTAATAATAGAAAAGTGTGACTTGCAGTCAGCACTGGGAAAGAAGGATGAGAAATGAATTTTACCTTCTGTAGCATTCCTGCTTAGTTACTCCTGGATTAAGAGTGTGCACAACCTGCCCCACCCTTCCCCCATTTATAGATTTACCTTCCTTTTATGAATGCATGAATTTGGACAGAAAAGTGGTATGACACCAAAATAAGCTCACGGTAATACTGACAACTGATGGCTGTTAGCCCAAGACTAGAAATGAGGAAGGAAGAAGCAAAGTTGTGAGCCAGTAAGAGCTTTCAGCCAATTAAAAGAAAAACAGGTAGGTAAAAAATAGGAGTCATTAGGGGATCAGATTAATGTGAATGTAGATTCCTTCCCAGTGGGAGCTGCAATCAGCTGAAGAGTTGTTGTTTCAGCTCCCACAACCTTCTTTTTCTAATGGACTCTGCTAGCACATAGCAACAATCTTCCGTCTCCCAGCTCCACAGCCATTGATGTTTACAGCTTTGACTGAAGATAGTGGTTGGTAAATAATGTCTGCATTTCAACCCATAGTCACCACCATTTGTAGGTGCTTTTTACCTTGATATCCTGGCTGCCTTAACAGTGTATCAATGGAAGCTGCAGGGAGCAACACGGGGTTTCTCAAGGGAGAGAGTGCATGGGTGAGAAAAACAGATCTTTATTTACATGTCACCCTTTCCCAGGGTGCTTCTCTGGTGTGTGCCCTGACTCTGCCCTGGTGATCTCCAGAGCAGAACGGCAGTGGTGAGGACAGTGCGTAGAGCTGGCAGGACACTGTTGGAGACTTCAGGGCTGTGGGATGGCTTTTAGCACTCCAGCTTCACACTAGTGACTAGTACATGGAGTCCGGGGATCAACCCAGTCAACACGTTTCATACGGAGACGTGGTGGTAGGGCAGAGCAGCTGGAACTAGAGGCTGTTGTATTAATGCTGTTGATGTTTTGATACTTGCTGGAACACTTTCCCTTCCCTACCCAGTACTGTATTGTCATTTATGTCACTGCTTGTTGTGTGTTTTAAACGACTTCTGTGTGATGCACTTTACACTGTAAATAAAGTTGCACCCTGTTTAGTACCCATATAGAGGCAACACTGCGGTCTTTTCTTAATGCCTCACAACAAAAATATCAGCCTGTCCTTTAGGACGTGCTGACAGAGCCCAAGTATTAGGGAAATAGAACTCCACTCAAAGGAAAAGACAAAATAGTTGCCAGTAATCTTAAAAGGATGTGCTGGATTAGTCCAGGTTTGATATTTGAATAACGATGCAGTTAGCACATTATTTTTCAAATCCTTTCTTCTGCTAGAGTGTATTTTAAAACCTGTAAGGGCCAGATTTACTACTGGCATAAACAGATGCATTAAAACCTGCTTCAGTCACTACTTATACCAGATAGAGATACAGTTTGTTTTATTCTGCACCAGTACTGGAATTTTTAAAGCTATGGAGATACCCATATTCAAAGACAGTCGAGTTAAAAATGTACTATAGCAGAAATAAAACTTTGTAACTCAAACACCACTCCTCCAAACGAGCATGTATGACATAGCAGTCAAAAGATTAAGGGTGTGGGGTTTTTGCAGGTAATGTTAGTAAGCCTTTCAGTGTTTTGCTACATAGATGTAAGTGGAGACTTTGAAGTGCAAGAGGCAGTCCGTGTTTCCTAGCCACCAGCCCAAAAGGTGGTGTGAGGTTACAGGCATTGCTGTTAATGGAGCCTGAAATTTGATGTGCATCTGATAGAAAAGATGCAAATTTACATCTCAAATTTACAGTTCTCCAGATACTAGTAATAATCCTGAGTGGGAACAGCTGGACTGCCTTTGCACATGGATTCAGATTTTGTGCAAGCTGTACAGAGTACAGAGCACTGCCTTATTTAAGAGGAAGTGTAAGAATCAGGATCTCTCCCTTGCCCTGTCCACTTTGTCATGAAAACCAAACAAGCTGAAATGCTGAAGGCAGTCTGCTAACACCTGTGTCTCTCTGCTCGTGGCAGTACAGTGGGAAAGGTATGAGTGTCAGCTCTGATCTTGGATGCACTGGGCAGGGTCAGTGTGTGCCAGTGGTTGTTACCATGAGGATTTACCTTTTTACTGTGAGGACGGGTTGAGTCTCTTGCATCTCAGCACAGGAACAGTTTGTACATCTCAGCCTCATCTTAACAGCAGTTTGGATCCTTACTCTGGAGAGGACCCCTGCTGCTTTTACTGCACTGCAGATGCTTTTCTGGAAGAGTGCACCCTGACCATGCATTTCCAACAGTGAGTGATGGGCATTGCAGTACCCAGAGGCAGGCCAGGTGGAATATCCAGCATCATCTCTTTCTCTAAGGTTATTTCCACTCACACACATGAAGCAGAGCATGTCTTCACAAATGGTCCCATTCATGACGAGCTCCTCTAGCAGGACCAAGGCTGCATTTCCATTACCCTTGCTTTCTAGGCAGACATGTTGGAAGTGCCTGCCAATGTCAAGGTCTGCACGCTTTGCCACCTCTCCCAGCTGAGATCAGAGCACTATAAAATCTGGTGCTCTTCACAAGTTGACTGATGTGGTTCTTTGGCACAGGCAACATCCTGCCAGATGTTGCTCTTGTGGATGGACCAGCGTGGCTGCCTTGTGCTATGAGAAGCACCATGCGTGGCCTGGTGGATAGGACACTGAGTTTCCCCCAGCCAGTGGCAGGCTGTGTCACCACAAGAAAGTCACTTCAAGTCTTACCATTTTACGGGCCAGATGAGCCTTTCCTTCTCCTCCAGGGTGCTGCATATGAAAGCAGACAGATGAGATCTAAGCATGATTATCATCATTATTAATGGTAGCCCTTCTGCAGATATCATCCATACACCTTGCTGATAGCCCAGTGGACCAGTACTAACCTCAGTCTTCCCAGTCTAGTCTCTTTGCTCAATGTCAGTCTTCCTTCTTCAGACTGTGGTTTGCAAGCCACAGCTGCTTAGCAGATCCTCCTGGAAAGTCAAGTCCCTTCTTCATCTCCAAAAACTCTGAGGCCATGACAGTGTCAGCCAGCCCAGACTAGCACCAGTTCTGACTGCACCCAGAGCCTGTATGCATGGCAAAGGCCAGAAAAGGAGGTTGCTGGGGACAGGTTGGCTTTGTGATGCTCCTGGCCTGCACCATCTAGCAGCCCAGGAGCATGGTGAGGACTGATCCTGCACCCCTGCCCAGCACTCTTCTAGAAGATTGTGCTGTGGTTTATCCTAGCAGCCTCAGGAAATCAGTCTGTCCTTATGCAACCGGGTGACAAAGAACAATCACTGTAGTTGCCACTCCCTGCTCATCCATGCCCTGCAAACAAATCCAGGGCTTTCCCTGTTGGCTATTAGTCATGCCTTCCCCTCCTTTCCCCTCTAAGCTGCTTCCTCAGCATGGTCCATTTATCTTGCTGTATTTTCAATATCCTGGCTATAGTACTTCCATCGCTGTTGGAGTGGCATGATTTTTGCAGCTAACTCAAGAAGTGACCGGGATTCACTGGGTGTGAAACCAGCAGCCTCACTGGCGGGGAGGGGGAGGTGCAGTGGGAAGGGTGGTCAAGTTGTGCAGCTGCGGGTGCAGGCAGGACTGGCAGCCTCTACAACACGCAGTGGCAGCCCAGCAGACAGGAGAGCTCTTCCATCTGCTGCTGCCTTGCCTTGCCTTGCTGTCCCTTCCTCTTGCGCTCCCTGGCCATGCTTTCCTCGTTTTACAGATACAGACTATGCTTGCAGCTGCCTGCGGTGGAGACTGGTGCACGCATTTGCCAGACAGACACCTAAAGCATGGAGCAGAGGTGTATCCAGATCGGTTTGCAATAGGTGGGGAGAAGATGCTGCTCCCTTCTGCCCCTGCTCCGTAGCAGCCTGGGATCTCCCTTTTCCCTGGCACTCACTCCACCGGCGTGGCTCACAACGTATTTGTGCCCATGGGCTTCTGCAGCACTGAGCACAGGACCGCTGCTTTATAGAGGGAGCCATGAGCAGGGTCCTGGGCTGGTGCGAGTGGGCAGAGCAGCCAGTCCAGCAATGTGCAGAGACCCTGTCAACCTCCTCTGTGCACAGTGAGCAGGTCCCAGATACTGCTCGGTGGCAAGGGAATTATAAAGGGATCTGCCACTCTTGGCTGTTTCTGCAGGTCTGTAATGTCAGCTGGGAGCCTCCAAGTCACACAGAGCACCAAAGCCAGGCTGCACCACAATCCTCGGCTGAGCCCAAGCAAAGGGCAGGCCGGCAGCAACCTCTGCAGAAACCAAAACCTTGCAGTGGAACCTTGTCCTGGATCTGCCCCTGCCTGTCCACCCGAGGAGAAGAGGGGTGCAGGCAGGCACCAACACCGAGCACCAGGCTCGGCCCAGGAGCCCAGGAAGGGCCGTCTTCCACCCCTGGGACTGGGGTAGGGGCAAAAATGCCTGTAGTCATCTGTGATGTTGTTGAACAGTGGCAGCCTTGCAACTCTGCCCAGGGAGATCCTGGGCACATCTCCAGACCTGACTCACCCAGCACGGACAATCTGGAGAACTCTGGTAAGGGGAACACCCTGCAAATGTCCTTTCTTCATGCTGGAAAAAAGGGATGACAGAATGGGAGTATGTGCGGTATGACAAGAACGGAAATCTCCATAAAGCTGCAGTTCAGCAAACGCTTAAGTATATGGTCATGTCATACAACCATTAAGGGCACTTAGCTGCACCTATGCAGTTAAAAACAAGCTTTAACATTTTTCTGGACTGCAGCCTTAGTCATTATGGGATTATAATAAATATGAAAAACTGTGCCTGCCCTGTAGACACTGGTGAGATGGCTGCTAAGTGCCTGGCACTGGGTATTTGCTGTCAGCTGAATGTAAAAGGTTGATAAAAGAGGTGGGTGTCCAGTCAGGTATTGCTAGGCCAGATGTCTGCTTTGATTTTATTAAATAGCTTGGTTAACGATCTGGGGTAAGGGATAAACAGCTCATTAATTAATCCTGCTGCTAATATGCAGGGAGGTACTCTAAGTACCTGTGGGAATAAATTACATACAGGAAGGGTAATCATATTAAGGGGAAATGACGTGAAATGACAAGTCAGGGCTACCTGAGGAAAAAAACGCCTGGGGAGGGAAGGATGTGTGAAGGCACGCTGGTGTCCTGGGTATTCCCACACACACCAGGTGTCGGTTTCCTGCTTGGGAAGAAGCAACACTGTCAGAGTCCTAGGCATGAGAGAGGAAAGCAAAATAAAGACCAGCCCGCAACGCAGTGGTGATGCAGCCTGCATGATTTTTGGTTCATCTCTGGTTTAGTGCCAGCAAGGTTATGATTTCTCTGTGGCCAGCACCAGAGAGATGATGTTGCTGCCATTCCTGGGTGTGCTGGCATATGAAGCTAGTGGCTTCTGGCAGCTGGTGTCCACTGGAAGGAGGAGGAATGTCTCAAGGACTGGAGGTGCAGGGCTCTGAAATGGCAGATAAATAAGGGAAGATAAATACAGCCAGGCAGGGGTAGCACACCCTGGTCGTGTCACTAAGGATCACACTGCACAGCACACTGGGAAAGCCAGCTCCTGCTGGGAACCTTCACTCTAGCATTTCCCTCCTGCTCCAAGTGTGATTTTGCAACCTACATGTTCTAAAAGTATGAGGTGCTCCTGATTTCATCCCTGGCAGGACTACATAAGCCAGACACAAGTGGCTGCCGTATACAAACACCACATCTGAGGATGCTTCAGAGAGGAGTCGCTGACTGTGGCTCTGGGATATATAAAAAAACAGGACGAAGGATAAGTAGAGTAGATATCCCATTGCATCAAAAAGCATACGGGCTTTTAGAGATACCTGTGGGCTGGGCTTCATCAGTTCAGTTAGTGTAACACTAGACATGATACAGCATGCTAAACACACTTGCAGTCCAGAGAGCTCACATCAACAGGTTTTTTATATTTCTACTTTCAAAAAACTACTGTGTTTTTTTGAGTCTTTCAGGGTATTCATGAAAATATGCAAAAGTAGTGAAGAATACAGACAGTCTGCCTGAGGGTGCATGACAGGCTACACCGACACTGGCACTTCGGGAAACATCAAATGCTTAAGCACCAAGAATTAGGAGAAGGAGCCATGTCCCTCCACCTACATTTCCAAGAAAATCTGTAATTGGGCCTCAAGGCAACAGAGGCAAAAGCTGAGCAGCAAAAGTGAATCATAGAACCATAGAATCATGTACGTTGGAAAAGACCTTTAAGATGATCAAGTCCAACTGTAAAGCTAACACTGCCAAGTCCACTGCTAAACCATGTCCCTAAACGCCATGTCTACATATCTTTATACCTCTAGGCTTGGTGACTGAATCGCTTCCTGGGCAGCCTGTTCCAGTGATTGACAACCCTTTTGGTGAAAAAAATTTTCCTAATATCTGATTGAAACCTCCCCTGGCACAACCTGAGGTCATTTACTCTTGTCCTATCACTTGTTACTTGGGAAAAGAGATCAACACCCACCTCGCTTCAACCTCCCTTCAAGTAGTTGTAGAGAGCACAAACATCTCCCCTGAGACTGCTTTTCTCCAGGCTAAACAACCTCAGTTCCCTCAGCTGTTCCTCATAAAACTTGCACTCTAGACCCTTCACCAGCTGCATTGCTCATCTTTGGACATGATCCATCACTTCAATGTCTGTCTTGTAGCAAGAGACCCAAAACTGAACACAGTCATTGAGGTGCAGCCTCACCAGTGCCGAGTACAGGGGGATGATCACTTTCCTAGTCATGCTGGCCACACCATTTCTGACACAAGCCAGGATGCTCTTGGCCTTCTTGGCCCCCTGGGCACACTGCTGGCCCATGTTCAGCTGGCTGTTAACCAACACCCCCAGGTCCTTTTGTGCCAGACAGCTCTCCAGCCACTCCTCCCCAAGCCTGTGGTGTTGCATGGGGTTGTTGTGACCCAAGTGCAGGACCTGGCACTGAGCCTTGTTGAGCCTTGTACAGTTGGCTTCGACCCATCTCTCCAGCCTGTCCAGATCCCTCTGTAGAGCCTTCCTGCCCTCAAGCAGACCAACACTCCTGCCCAACTTGGTGTTGTCTGCAAACTTACTGAAGGTGCACTTGATCCCCTCATCCAGATCATTAATAAAGATATTAAACAGAACTGGCCCCAGTACTGAGCCCTGGGTAACCCCACTTGTGACCGGCTGTTAGGTGGATTTAACTCCATTCACCACCACTCTTTGGGCTCAGCCATCCAGCCAGTTTTTAACCCAGCTCAGAGTATGACTGTCCAAGCCATGAGCAGCCAGTTTCTCCAAGAGAATGCTGTGGGAAATGGTGTCAAAGGCTTTAGTAAAGTCCAGGTAAACAGCAGCCACAGCCTTTCCCTCATCCACTAAGCAGGTCACCCTGTCATAGAAGGAGATCGGGTTAGTCAAGCAGGACCTGCCTTTCATAAACCCTGACTGGGCCTGATCACCTGGCTGTCCTGTACATGCTGTGTAATGGTGCTCAAGATGAGCCCTTCCATAACCTTTCTTGACACTGAGGTCACACTGAGAGGTCTGTAGTTTCCCAGGTCCTTCTTCTAGCACTTTCTGTAGGTGGACATCACATCTGCTAACCTCCTCCAGTCAACTGGGACCTCCCCAGTTGGCCAGGACTGCTGATAAATGATGGAAAATATCTTTGCTAGCACTTCCTCCAGCTTCCTCAGTACCCTCGGGTGGATCCCATCTGGCTCCATAGACCTGTGGGTATGAAAGTGGTGTAGCAGTTCACAGGTTGGGAAATCCCCAAGATTTCCCCTTGGATCATGGGGGCTTCGTTCTATTCCTGATCTCTGCTTTCCAGCTCAGTGGGCTGGGTACCCAGAGAACAGCTGGTCTTACTATTTAGACTGAGGCAAAGAAGGCATTAAGTACTTCATCCTTTGCCACTGTGCTTCTCCCTGCATCCAATAAAGGATGGAGATTCTCCTTAGCCTGCCTTTTGTTGCTAATGTATTTATAGAAACATTTTTTTTATTGCCTTTTATGGCAGGTGGCAGATTAACTTCTAGTTGGGCTATGGCTCTTCTTCCTGTATAACATTATGACATCAGGTCTCCTAAGTTGCCTTCCCCTGCTTCCAAAGGTCATAAACTCTCATTTTTTTCCTGAGTTCCAGCCAAAGCTGTCTGTTCAGGTGCAGGTGACTGTGCAGGCTTGCACAAGAGCTCTCCTTCACTAGTGCCGGACCCAGGATCCCACTGTGACCCAAAAAGGCTCAGGACCCTGTCATGTTTGAGACATGTTTGGGCGCACTGTCTCCCTTGACCCTGTTCTCATCACCAGTGGGTGCTGTTGGACCCAAAAGTAGCCACAGATATCCCCAGTAATTGATGTTCAGTGTTGGGCAAAAGCCCTTCTGTGGAGTTTAATGAAATTCAGATCAAACTGAGCATCAGGATCTGAGGTATCAGTGGGCTAGAGCAGGAAACAGCTGGGGTGAATACCCGTTGAAGGACAACAAAGCACAACTGGATTTTCCACATTGTCCAACACCCCAAAAATTCCCATTGGACTTGGGCATCACTTAATCCAGAAAATCTCTGCTATAAGAAAACCTGCATGGCTGATATTCCCCCTCCTGTGAGCTATTTCTATACCTCCCTCCTGCACATGGGTGTACACAGAGGCACAGTGTCTGCCGTGCGTGGGGAAGCAGCACCAGCACTTGTGCTGGGTCCATGTCTCTCCACTCCATACTGAGGCACAGATGGAGTGTAGATGATCCAGATCAGCTGCCCATGGTTAAAATAACCTCCTGATTTAAAAATGGAGAAAGCCTGTTGGTGGGAGGCTTAGTCATGCCCTGCCATGCAGACAGTGAAAGAGACAGGCATCTCCAGGGATGCAAAGTGCTGGGTCAGACCCAGGGCAGCCGGTGCCCTGCCCCATGGCAGGACCACTTCCAGGGGCAGTGCTGCTCCACACAGCAGCCACACAGAGAAGCAATGCCCAGCACATTGTCTCGGCTGCCTGGAGGACCTGTATACAGGGCGCATATCCCCATACTGCTCACGTGCAACCAGCCTCCCAGAGAGGTGGTTTTGGGCCAAAAGTGAGTGTCACACAGCCTGCAGGCTTGCACCCATTGGGGAGTGGGGCAAGTGAGACTCCGAGAGATAACCTCATGGGTCTAGTGGGGAAAGTCATGAGCCTTCCCTGGGCAACAAAGCAGGTGTCCCTCTGCAGAGTGACAGGGAGCTGCACTGACCCCTTTCACTTGAACTGGCATGCAGCTGCCATGTCAAAACCCAGGGTTGGCCTTCAAGAGCATGTCCTGTGTGGCATCCTGTTGTCCCATGCTGGGACCACCTCTCAGTACCCCACACTCAAAGGCAGAGCTGGCTGTTAGTGCAGCAGTCCAGGCTTTTACATAGGGGTGCCAGAAGCTCCATCTCCTCTTCCATCTCTGCCTAGATGTGGTGTGTAAACGGGACAGGTACTGCTGCCACTCTCAGGTACTGCCCACACCGATGTGTTGCTGCAGCTGGGCTGGTTTGACACTCCTGCTGTCAACACCACACATGAATGTTACAAACTGCAATGCCAGGCTGCTGCCGCAAGAGTTACCGGTCAGATCCTCTGCAGATGAGCTTGAGCTTGGCCTGTTTGCAGACCACGATCACATGTGTCCTGGTTCAGCTAGGATAGGGTTAAGTTTCCCCAGCAGAGAGGGGGAAGGGATCTCCATCCGGGTTATTCATACCATGCTGATGTCAGGTCCGGCAGCAGTGAGGGAACTTTTTTCCTTTGTGGCTTTGGTTGCGGGGAGCACCGGGCTGTCTGTAACCATTGCCGTATTTCTCTGTATATCTTTTGTCTTATTCACTGTTGTTACTGTTTATTGTTGTTATCATTGCTACTGTTGTTGTTCAGATTGTTTATCACACTGTTGTATTAAATTTCTTCTTATCTTAACCTGGGGTTTGTGCCCTACTTGTGTCCGAGGGTGGGGGAGGGACAATGGCAATGTGGTCTCCAGTCCCGGCAGGGCTTAAACCAACACAACGTGTAATTAATTTTCATAGCAAAGCTTGCAGGTACTGATGTCATCTACAAAGATGGGGAAATTAAAGCACAGGCACTGAGTAATTTTTCCAGCCATGAACTGGAGATGGAGAGATATGGGCTGGGTTGGAGCTGAGACTTTCCTGCTCCTCTTCCAGGCTCTACTGCTGCCAGACCATGGCTGCCAAGCAAAGCTTGCACTCAATGGCTGCTCGGGCTTCAGAGGTGTGGTGGGGTGTCTGAGAATGCGGGAGAAAAGTCCCACACATCACCACTACCAGAGTACCCTCTGCCTCAAAGGCAGACAGGGGAGGATCAAGAAACCCTGGGACAGTCACATGCCTGATCACACAAGGAATCACCAGGACCATAAAAGCAGCAAATAACTGAAACCAGGGAAAATGAAAAAGATCTGAAATGGGTAAAAACTTGAGTCTTGAGATGCAGTGGGTTTAGGCTTTGAGGCTTACTCTTCCCTTTCTGACAGTGTGTGCAGAGCCTCCCCTGGCACAGCTCTGCAGTCTGACAGCCAGAGCAGGCTCTCGGCTGCTTTGTCTTTGCAAAGTTTCTAGAAAGTGGCAGGCCTGCTTATTAGTCACTGCATTAGCAGCACTGCCCACCAGATCAGTTTGCAAGACTGATGCAACCAGACAGGAAGTATTGCAATTGCATATCCGCTGCTGAAGAAAACACCTATTAGAATAGAGGAACAAAGGTTAAAAAAAAAAACAAACAACCAAAAAAACCCAAAACAAAACCCGCAACTCAGAGGAAGCCAGCTGCGTCAGAAGTTTGTTTCGCAATGTTCAGGCTTGTCTGGAAAGATCCAGGTCAAACCTGGATATTCCCACTTGCTGTGAAGAGGCACCAAGGCAACAGCCGCCTTTGCCCTCACCCACCCACCCTGCACAGAAACAGTGGCAGGTGTGAGAAAAGGCTTTTAGCTCTGCTGTCATTTCCCAAAACCACTCAACCCTGTATCCAACTACTGGGAGTCCCAGCAGCCTGCTTGGCACAGCTCCTGACTCAGACCAGCCTGGCAGTCCCACAACAGAGGACTCACAACAGACCTCCTGGAAATTTTTGGTGGGAGACTGGAACCTGCATCCCTGCCGAGCAATGCACTGCTCCCATGCCAGTGCAGGGAACAGAAGCATCCAATGGGAGGGTCCTCTGCCTTTGCCCCAAAAGCAGTGCTTGCACCTAAGCACCTTTGGCAAATAGGCTCCCCAGGGAGCTGCTAGGCTGCAGTCACAGCAGGTTGCATCAGCCCCCAGGTGTGAGCCCATTGCATGCAGTTCTGGAGTTGGCACCAGCAAAGCAGAATGCCAAGGGCAGACACCAAAACACCCGCTGCCTGCAAGCCCAGCAGCTAACCCCAGAGACGTCAAAAGAGGAACACCCAGGCTGGGCTGGGTCCTCCTGGGCTGAAAGGGGACCCTGAGGCGCTTTGCTACCTTGGGTTAAACAGTCTTTTGAGGGTCCTTTTCTGCAGGATGTTTGCTCTGGCCTTGGTGAAAATGGTCTGACTTTCAGCTACTGTTTTTTTCTTAGAATAGGCTATTCTCAATGCTCTTCCTTCAAAGTGTCCTCTGGGAGGAAGGAGAACTTTTATCATATGAGCAAAGCAGCTGCACACTCCTCCAGCTTGGCCAAAAGAGTTTGATGAAGATGACTCTTCCCTGCCAGCCCTGTAATGTTTAGGCCAGGACTTCATGCAGTCTGACTGATACATCCAAATAAAAAGCTCCTGTGAGCTGATCACATTCCTGGACTCTGCCTTCACTGTAGGGCAATGACTCCCCTGGCAGCCCAAAACTGATGCCTGTGCCCTGTCACCACCTGAAGCATCCCCTTCCCACCCCACCGCCTTTGTCCATGACAGAGCTGAACTGCGCTTGCACCTGAGGAAGGGATGCCCAAGGCATGATTTGGCTTTCTTTGTGCTGTGTGTAGCTTCAGCTGTATATTTCTCCTCATCTCAGTAACATCTTGTACAGCTTTTTGGTTTTTTTTTCCCCTACATTTATCCTGCTTCTGCTTTTCTTTCCCCATGAGATTCAGCAACTGTGTCCATCCAGAGTTTTTTTACTTGTGGTATCAGCAGCTGTGCACCCCCACTGAATGCTTCAGCAGCCACTGTTCGGGGCAGTAATGCAGTCTGGCAAGTTGGACCTGGGCTCGCAAGGCTCCTGCCTGCCTCGCTCTGGGATCATGGCATGTGCCTGGGCAAGCCCCTCATCCCTATCAGTTTCCATGCGGACCTTGTGCAGACCTTGGACATAAGTTGCCTTTGCCAAGCAGGCACATACAGACACACACTAAATCGTGGGTTTCATGGGGGCTTGCACTGGGGGAGAAGCCTTTTCTTTGCTGGCAGCAGGGCCCCAACTAAAGGCTAAAGCCTAACCCACGCTCCCAGTTTGCTCCTCCGTCCCCCGCTGCCCCTGACAGTGCCTGCAGTGCTGGCATCCCACCATGGCTGCCATGCCCGGAGAACACAAGCCCTGGTTTGGATGTGCCATCCCATCCTTAAACACAGCTGTAAACACACTTTTCCACTTTCTACTATTCTTTACTGCAGCACCTGGGAGTCTTTTATACTTAAAAGCCTCAGTATCCCCACACAGCACAGGGGAAAAGAGTCCCCAACCCCAGTGTTCCCCAGGGCTCCAGTCTCCGCAGAAAGGAGGACAGCAAGGGGCCCATGCCTTCCAAAATAATCTGTTTGTTACATTCCTCCTCTTTATCCCATCTATTCATGGTCTCCTGGGTGATTTTGTTCCTGTTTGTCTTAAGTGCACAGAAACAGGGAGGGTGGAAAGGAATGAGAAGAGATGAAGAGGCAGGGAGAAACATCTCCAAGTCTAAACATCTTTGAGGATACCTATCCAGGGCCAGATGGTCTCAGAGCCACTCAGCACCCAAGGACTCAACATTCGAAACCAATCCTGGTTTTCCCTTTTCATGGCTGAGCACCCACAATGGTCACCCTCAACCCCCTGGCCCCCTGCCCCAGGCCATCTCCAGGCCATTTCCAGCCAGTGCATACAAGCAGTATGAGATACCATTATTTCATGTCCTGTGCTGAAAAGCATGGTTTTTCTCTACTTTCTTTTCTACTCCATGTGCCCAGGAGCAGCTTGTCAGCCATCAGAAGGGAAAGAAGTTTCCCAGACATGCTGCAGGAGTGCAAAGGTATTGTTTGCATGAACAAGTGTTCATACCTGTCCTTTTTCAGAGTAATCCCTTTTATTTTCCAAACCACTTTTCCAGTCTGCCAAGATAATTTTCAGGCCTACTCTTGGGCTCCAGGGCAGTGCCCTCCAGTTTAACATCACCTGCAGAGGTCAGAAGCACATGCTACAGTCCAGCATTCAGGTCATTATAAACATACCAAGTGGGACCACACTGGGAAAAAAACAAAACCAAACAAAACAAAACAACCAAACAATCCTAAACCTTGCTTGAAGTATCTCTGCTGTGTGCCCACAAACCACTGGCACCAGATGCAATCATCCAACAAAGTCTGCCCCCACCTTCTAGCAATCTCGTTTAAACCATGTAATGGAGAATTGCATAGGAGAAGGTGTAAAAAGCCTTGGGAGTGCCATGCAATGTGTCAAGTGTCCTGCTCCTACGTGTCAGTGTCACCTCTTACCTCATCACAGGAGAAAATCAGACTGGTGTAGTACAATCTGTCATGATTGCTGTGCAGGTGCCGTGGTGCATTTTTTGAGGCTTCTGGTACATTACTTGCCCTCTATACATTTTCAGAGATAATTTCAAGATTAAAAAAGACGGGAAAGAAACAGGAAGAGCTTCCAGTCTTCTTTTTAAAATTGTTTTTCTCTATGGAAAATGCACTTTTAGTGAGTAGCAACAAACTGGTCATTTCTTGGTATGCACATGAACATCTAAATAGCACAGAAAGCACAAATTTAAGTATTGGGTCCGCCCAAGGCATTCCACAATGAAACAGCCTCAAAAGAGGAACACCACCTGCTTGTTCATATCCTTTGAACATACATTTTGCTATAGAAGGCTTGCAAACTCTGCTTGAGTGAAGGTGCAGGTAGTAAACTCCAGACATGTTTCAGCTGTTTCTTCTCCCCCTTTTTCATTCATTTTTCCCTGACCTGATTAAAACAGCTCACTGCAAACAAGGTAATCTAGCAGGAAGTTCAGCCACCTGGCTTCAGTTATGAGAGTGCCCTGTGTCTTACACTGACAATACTGCAAGGACAGGGTGCTGTGAAACACAGTCCTTAGTCTTTATCACAATGGTGTGTTTGAGAAGAGGTACCACTTTACCAATGCTCCCTCGATGCATGGATATCCCTGCCAGTACTTTTTACACCAGACAACTTGCAAGCATGAGCTTCATTAGCCTTCCTGCACTGGTGCTCACAAACTTCCCAACACAAGCAGGGCAGGAGCATAACCATCATGTTACTGCATATCTAGCAGAGAAGACACAGTCATTGCACACTCCAGGAATAACCGCAACACACGTTTCATGAAGCAGGACAGGATGTGACTGCCAGGCTCAGTGGATGGCTCTGGGATTTGTCAGACATGCGAAAGCACTTCAGGCATGGTACCACCAAAATACTCAAGTGGGAAAGGTAAAACGTTTGTCAAATGGCTTTTTTGGCAGGTCAACACCACCACTCAGCAAACTCTTCCTTAGACAGAGTAGAAGGAAAGGTTCATAGACATTTGCTCTCTCTTTTGGCTGGTTGTATTGGGTTTGCATGGCAAGGTTTTGGTAGTGGGGGGGCTACAGGGATGGCTTATGTGAGAAGGTGCCAGAAGCTTCCCCCATGTCCAACAGAGCCAATGCTAGCTGGCTACAAGATAGACCCACCACAATCCAAGGCTGAGCCCACAAGTGCTGGTGGTAGCGCCTCTGTGATAACATATTTAAGAAGAGGGAAAAACTGTACAAGGGCAACAGCATCTCCTTCCTGCACCTGCTAAAGACTCTCCACACACCAGGTCAGCCCACTGCAGGGTCCCAGCTGAAGCATGAAAGTTAAGAGCTGAATGGAGATTCCAAGAGAGATACCACACTTGCCCTTCTGAAGCTAGTGAAGATGATCCAATGCCCAGCATCCATTCTGGGTTTCTGGGGCTGCCATTTCCCACAGGCTGGAGCAGACCTCTGAGCTTAGGGACCCTGGGACCAAATTAATCCCTACAGCAGCTCAGGGAGTGGTCAGCACTGGAGGGACAGGGAGGATGTGAGCACCACACCCTCCCGATAAGGTCCTGGACAACTGTCTGGCCTCAGCCTACAAACCACATCATATATTTCTAAATCAGACCTGACAAGTGCATCACTGCTGAAGGTCAAAGTCTCCAGTTATCTCTGTGTCTTATGCAAAAGAAATGTCTGAAGGACCAATATCTGGGTGCCTCAGCCTGCGGTCCAGGACAGGACCAACATCCCTCCAGTGCTCCCTCTACAAGATGGGGCTGGCTAAGTGTCAGGCTGAACCTGGTATATACACATCTTTAAGGCCCTTCACCTTAAAGCAGCAATTACCAGGTGAAAACTGATAGTGGTAACACAGACCCATCAGATTCTGTTTTTTTCTTTTCCTAACAAAGGGCAGTGCTGGCATGGAAAGTGTGCAGGACCCTAAATGCCTGTCATCCGTCCAAGACCTCCAGGGGATGCTTTTCCCCTGGACTCCCCACCACCAGAGGCAGGAAGGTCCATCCTCAAAGCTCAGTCTGCAGATGAGGGCTGGGTTGCATCTTGATGAACCTGCTTCAAGGGGCTTTGCACAAGTGAAAAGTTTGTCAGTGCTCCTTACAAACATGAGCATCTCTTGGGAAGGCAGCATTCATCCAAAATGTCCCAGGGTGCACCCCATGTTTTCCTTCCCCTCAGTACACCTCCCATGCTGGGAGTTTCCTGGCATCATTATTTCTCTCCTGGTGCAAAGGTCTCCAGCGGGACCAGCTGAGCATCAGGACTGGCTCTGCACCCCAAAAGGCAGACCCCTCACGGGACCACAGGGCAGCCCCGAGGAGAAGTGGAAGACAGTGGGTCCCCAGATGATTTTGCTTTTGGTTTCTGCAGCATACACAGAACTGAGAAATTTAACTGAGAGCTGAAAGTTTTGTTCCCCTCAATGCCCAGCACATCTCAGCAGAGGACTCCAAATATTTAAGAGACACATTCAAAACCAGTGATGGGCACAAGCTGGCCAGTGTTTTTTGAGATACCAGACAGCAATCGCTCCCCACCAGCCCAATCAACTGCACAGTCTTGTTTAAATCCAGTGACAAGGATTTAACCGAAGTGGCTGTACAGTGTGGGTGGAATGTGCTCTCAGCTGGCCATTTTCCTGAAAACTCATCCCTGGGACTTCCAATTTTGTGAACCACTCTGCCAGAAAAAAGGTTTGCTCGGGAGCATGCACAGCAGAAGCACATGTCCAAAACCCATTCGTCTGTAAAATAAAAGAGATTTGCAGAACTCGGTTTTACTCATATAAAGGCACTGCTTTGTTATCTTGTGCCTGGTCAAGTAGGGTAAGGCGACCCAGGCTTACAAGGAATTTGTCGTTGAAGAATAAAGATGTTGCTCCATTGGGCAGACATATTCAGATAACTACATGAAATCATAGTGGTGGTGTAACTGTGGGTGCTGGTGACTCTTTCTTGCACTATCAAATATCTTTAAAGTTAGCACAAAGTGAGGTTTGAACAAGAGAAGAGGAGGGAGCTTGCCTTTTTACATTTTTTTGGAAGCAAAACTAGCAAGAACTGTGGGTGAATATGGATGACAGCAGGGAGATGAGAAATGTTCACCATCTTGGCTTTAATTCTGGGACTTCCTACTGAGAAAAGGGGGAGGATGTTGAAAAGTATCTCAGATGTTGAGTTTCACCTTTTGTTTCAGTTGCATGCCCTGCTTGCCCAATGCCCAGCCAATCACCTGCATAACGCTCTGGTTTTGTGGCTATACCATGAAATGAGATTATTTTGCTTACGGATTTTCATGGGTGGCACTCTCCCTCTTCCTCACATGGGTGTTCTGGCTCTGCCTCCCCCCAGGCATCACAGCAAGGGCCACCACACCTTAAATATAAAATGCCAAGAAGGGTATTTAATTTCTACCAACAGAAAAGGCTGGGCACCTCCACTCAGACACCACTATTAGGTCCAGAGCTACAGGGAACTCTGACATCACCACCCATCCCTGCTGGACTGCTGTCCCCTGCTGAAAGGGGACTGGATCATCTGCAAGAATGAATCCTGGCACCACTCTCCCAAAGACTCCCCTGATGCAGATGGCCACTGGTACCCAGCAGCTGGCCTGAAGGCAAGGAAAAGTGCTGCCCTTTGCTGGCATCATCTGTCTTTGGCAGATGCAAAAACGGCAAGCAGAGTTTAAAAAGAAGAAAGCCTCAGGTATCATCAGCTGCTGAGGTGCTGCTCCAAAGCAAGGGAGTACTCACCCACCAAAACCTTGTGCAAAAAAGCTCCTGCAGAAGAGAGAGCTCCTCTCCACGGCGCAGGGCAGCTATTTTTTCCTTAACGTGAAGCCATGGCTCAAGTTGCACCTTTGGTCTGACTTAACCTGCCCTGTCCCAGGCAGTGGGGGCGCTGATGTGAGCCACCTCCAGCAGCAGAAGGCTTAGAGCCTCAGCTTTTGCAGCCAAAATCACAGCGGCTCAGCTTCTCTGCCAGTCAGATGGACTTCTTCCTAGTCTTTGTTAATTTCTCTTGTTTTCTTACCCTTTTTTTGTTCTGTTTTTCTTACTTTTTTATCACTCTGCTATGGGGCTTTCATGTCTCCACTGTGAAGTGAATTTCAGATGGGTGGTCACCAGGGGTTTTGCTGCCACAGACCTAGGTAGACCATCCTGTATCAGACCCCATGTCTGTTGGATTCTGAAGGCTTGGGGTTATAAATTAGCTTTCACCTAAAACTTTCAGTGCTGCAGCCTTATGGTGAGCGGAGAGCTGGCCAGGCTGCAGTCATTAGACATGGCAGCTGTAGGTAAACTCTTCTCATCCTGCACTTGGAGGAATTTACTTAGGTTGATTTTCCAGCTTCCCTCAGTGACAGGGAGAGGTTCCTGTGTGTGATCCACCCTGCAGCTGGCTGGGCCATACCAGGAGTCCAGCCTTTTCCTGGGTGAAAGCTGAAGTGGCAATAACTAATCCAGGTGAGTAATGAAAGGATTATTTCTGCAGCTGCCATTCAATTGCAACAGCAGCCCCAAGTATCTACAGAAGCCCACAGAAATACCTGTAACTGCAAGGCTGGCTCTGCACCCCATCTCTGGTCTCAGCACCAGCACAGTCCCATCCTCTCTGTTGAGGCACGATTGCACATCCCTGTCTGCAGCCATCCCTGGCCACCGCTGCCAATAAGATCTGGAGGTAGCTGGACCTCTGGTCTGACTCAGCATGGCCACATCTGTGCTTCTACCTCAGATAAAGGATCACTGCAGATGTCAAGTCACTCGTATGGCTCCCTTTGAAAGCCCCCTGTTTTCTGCATATTTCTAGGAGCTCCTGGTGGTGGAGAAGCCACAGGTTTCTAGCAAAGATAATCTGACACTCATTCCCTGTTTGCCTATTTAATACCCCTAGTGCACAATGGCATGGAAAACACCTCTTTCTTGCTGAAGAACACATCAAAGAGACAGGTATATAAAAAAAAATATTGACCAAACCCCTCTGTCTTCTGAGGAAGAATTAGCAACTTTCCATCCGTTAGATTTTTTCCACTCACAACTCCCCTATCACAGTGTGACTCTGCCTTTAAGGATTCTTTCTCATTGTTCATATCCTGCTTTATGGAGATTTTATTCATGCATTCAGCAGCCTTAATCAAGGAGCAAGCTTTCCTAACTTCAGTTCTGCACTTGTTGTTGCTAACGATCGCAGCTTTTCATCTGACTTATACTGGATTCAGTTTGTAAATGCTGTTTTCTTTCCATTTTGCAATGAAATTGGATTTCCAGGTGAGGAAGCCTCCTTACACTTATGCAGCACTAAAGGAGATGCTGGAGTCTAAAAAGCCCTTCCTAGTTTCTCTCCAGACAAAACTATGCTTCATTTTACATTTTGTCTCATGCAAATTTGTCTTGCAATTACATATACACACCTATACATACATAAGATATACATACATACATGCACAGTCAAATGGGGATGTGGAAGGATCCCCAGTCGAAGAGCCCCAGCACTCCTGAGCCTGTAATTTGGCAAAAAGTAACACCCTAGACCAGCAAACCTTGCAGCCCCATATCCCAGGCTTGACAGAGGTTATCGGGAGTACCTCTTGCTGTGGTGCAAATGAGAGCATGTGACCCAGAAAGGCTGGTGCCAAAACCCCAGAGGCTTCGGGATGTCCCTCTTGTTGCAGGAACTCTAGGAAAAAAGTCCATCCAAGAAACCAGGAGTTTTGCCTGTTAAACTCTGGGTGCAGCCAGCTCCCACCGGACAGGGAAGGTCTGAGAGCTCTGGCAGGGTCCACCCTGTCCCCAAAATCAGAAGAGCTGCAGGATGCACTATGGATGAATGTGTCAGCACATTTTACTGTAAAGCCTTCAGAAAAGGGCTTCTTTAATACCTGAGCTCACTTCTCCGGCTGTCAGTCACAAAATATTTCAGTGGTGTTAAAGAAACCAAAACCAGAATCAGGGAAAGAAAGATCAACCTTATTTGCCTGCAGGTCTGTACTTTCCTGTGGTTGATGCAAGCTCCTCTGGTATCTCATCACGTTTTATTTCACTGATCCTGACCTACATGTTAGGTGGGGCACAATGTGAAAAAGGTCTGAATAATTTATTATTGACCTGGCAGGGGAAGAAGAAAATAATGAACAGACTGTTATTGAGGAGCCTTTAAAGTAAAGCAGAAAGAGAAAGAAACATCTCACTGCAAATGAAAAATTCTTTCTGCTAGTAAATGACAGCCAGCTGTGACCACTAAAAAATCTTTTTTCAGACCAGTGTCCAAGATCCAGGGTTTTCCTGTGGTGATGGTACAACAGTATTTGTGGCACACACCACTACGCACCAGATAACCTGTGTGTGCAGACAGACGCACATGGAGACACACCTACACACAGGGCATGCGCCACTGGTGCAAGGAGGCTTTGTGCCCAAAACCCCTTTCCTGTTGACAAACTGGGCCTCATTTTTTGGTGCCAATGCCTGGACAAATGGCCTCACCTGCATCAGGAGCTTTCCCCAGCATGAGTGTCAGGATTTGGAGCACAGGGTCCTCATTGAAACAAACATTCCCAGGAAACTTGATAAACAAGATAAAATAAATGTTGAACTAGACTTCTTTTGCTGAGTCAGGATGATGTAAAGGTGCTTGAAAGGAATAAACACTCCCACTTCTGAGTCATCTGATAAAATCACATACCTTGACTGTGTCTTAACTCTGCCGATACAGAATGACTTACACGGAAAATACTCAGTAGTTTTGCAGATTGCCAGGCTTGAGAGGCTGCTGGGAATACACTGAGTGCCTGGTAGATGGGTGTGTGCTGCACACTGTTCCTGTGGATTTACACAAACCCCCCTTTCTGATCTTGCCTGGCAACAAAGGAGTGCCACTGCACAGACAATAAAGCTGAGCTGCTATAAAAATGGAGTACGATCAGAACCAGTCACCTGGGATTTTGCAAAGCCCAGCTAGCACAGAAGATTTTGTACCAGGGCACCTTTTTTAGATCTGGGTCATTACCCTAGGATTATGCTACTGCTTGATAAAAGCAAACTAAGCCTTTAAATACAGCAAGTTCCCAAAGAGCTGTTGGTGTAGACTAGCAAAACCCTTGGGTTAGTGATGTGGAAAGCAGGTAGAGACTGAGGAACCATCCTGCATGCCCTCTCCCAGCAGCCGAGAGGCTCCTTCACCCCTCAAGGGCAGGTGGGCAATGCCATCACATTGATAGTACTTGTGCCCGTTCTGCACATCTGCGAATAGCAGCATGGATTGTCCTAAGCAAGCTGTTATGAGCCCTCCTCCATCACATACTGTCGTAAGATCTTTCCTCATGAAGCGTTTTGTTTGTGTTTTCTCCACCTTTCCATTTGTCTCTGCACAGCAACAAGGTATGGGGTGAATCCATGGGCTTGTCTCTACAGCCACAGGCATGTCGCTGCTGGAAGTGGCATTTTTTTATACAAGCTATAGGATGTTTTTGAGGTGGTATCACATCACAGTGGATAAAATCTTGCCAAGGCTTGTAGGAAGTAAAGCAATGGCTATGGTGACTGCCAGGACTGTATCCACACTGGCAGGGCTTGCAGATTTGTGTGCTGGAGCGTAGAAAGGGAGATGGATGTGGGATGATGTCTGAATCCATAACTACATACTATTCAGTT
The DNA here is from genome assembly GCF_965140245.1 of Athene noctua. Lineage (NCBI taxonomy): Eukaryota > Metazoa > Chordata > Aves > Strigiformes > Strigidae > Athene > Athene noctua. The sequence goes on from NC_134077.1 coordinate 79,856,212, forward strand.
CTTCCCAGACCAGTACTTTGTTTTTCTAGTGTGTGTTTGCCACCCATCTTTAGCTGAGCAGCTGAAGCTTTTAGCATCCTTCTTTCCCCTCACAGGGGGTGCTCATTTCCCAGTGAACATGAAGGTTTCTGACTCAGAATGATCTGCTGGCTTGTGCCCCAGGAGCCCAGAGCTGAGCTGCAGCCAGCAGGCACCTAGCAGAGCCTGCAGGGCACCAGCCTGCAGGAGCAGAAACCCCCAACTCATCAGTATTAGGGCATTAACCAGACACCACTCTTGATGCTTAGCATGAAAGCCAGAGTCCCAGCTCTCAAAGGTTAATAAACAGCTGTAATAAAGACAACTAATGCCACAAAATAGTAAAACAACCATCAGTTAGGCTGAGAATGTCATTAATGTGTATTTTTCCCTCCCTGCTTCAAAGTACAATGATGGGCTCTCAGCAGAGTAATTAAAGAAATGCCCAGAGTGGAAATACCTCATGTGAACCAAGTCCCTCTGGGCAGTTTGGCTGCAAATTGTGCTCATGCTTAAGTTTCAAAGGATGTAAAAAGAGTTTAAAAATTTGAGGAATGGGGATGAGGGGAAAGCATGCACATTTTCAGAAAACACTCTCTGTGTCTTCTTAAGAAGGGTAACTCAGGACACATGGTGCTATGGCATGCTGGAGAGTAGAAGTTACCTAAAATCAGTCCTCCAGAGGGAACAGATAAACCTGCTTCATCCTCATCTCTTTCCCTGGATGTTGCTGCGCTGTTTACACCTCTGTGAAGAAGAAGCCTCTACTCCAAGCACCCCGTAGCTGTGGGGAGGTTGAGATCTGCTCAACTCACAGTAGGTGGAGGGCACAGGGTGACAACCCGGACCCCTGGGAGCAGCTTGTGGTGCTGGGATGCTGTGCTGCGCTGTGTTCTTCTGCTGCTGAGGGACCAGGCAGACACCTGCTAATGCACAGTAAGCAACAAACAAAAGGTGGGATTAGGTGGAGGGAGTGCAGTTTTCTGGGGAAATCTCTGATTTCTTGAAAGCTATGGGGACTTTCCTCCTGCAGCTGCTCCTTTGCTGCCAGGCAGGTCAGACAAGAACTGGGGTCTCCTCTACAGGAGAAAAGTAACAGAAGAGGAAGCTGATGGGGTAAATGCCTTTTTTCCCTTGCTGTCTGACAATCTGCATTGAGCTGGGAGGGCTAAGAGTGGTCCACTCTCTACAGGAAGAGGACAGAGGAGGGGAGTCCAGCTGACATAATCAGCTTTGGCTCCAGAGACCAGCCCTGGCACCCACACTGCTCTGGGGTGTAAATGGGGAGGGCACTGTGCTGCAGTGCTCATCCCAGCAGCAGCAGGAACCCTGATGTAGTGCCCCCGATCCAGGCAGAGGCAGTCAGGGATATTGCTCATTGCAGTGGGCATGCAAGCCACCCTGCTCCGGGTCAGCCCTCAGCACCACTCAGGTCGCACTCACAGCTTCTCTGATCCCAGAGCAAACCCCAAACCCTGCGTGCTCAGGTCAGGCAAGACCATTTCTGAGGCTATGGAGTCAGGTAAAGGAAATGTAGCATCTGGACTCAGTAGCAAACTCTCAGGTTCCCCAAAGCTTGGGGGGATTTGCTTCAAGAGGTTTGGCTCAAGCTTTCCTCTCTTTTCCACCACCAATTACACCGCCCAGCCAAAAGCAGGACAAGCATTTGTATGGACCCAGGCATACTGCTCAGAGACAACCATTACTGGCAGCGGCACAGACCTGCGAGACTCTTCTCTGTCTTTAGCAAGCACAGCTTAGGCAGTGTCTAAAGAAGCTTTCTGCCTGTGTCTCACTAGCTAGCTTCCACAATAACCTGCCACAATCATCTCTCTCCTGGGGAGCAGAAAAGTTCAGCTCTCAGCTTAGAGCAAATCAAGAAAATCCGCTTTGGAGGAGCGGCTGGTTTGTAAGTGCTGTGGTTTAATTGCAGGAGAGCAGCCTGTCCAAATGCACCACATACAAGGAGATCCCACAGCTCTTCTCTGCCTACAAGTCTGTGGACTGAAGACAGCATGCTCAGATAAAACAGCAGAGCTTCTGCGCTGCAGACAGATTGCTGACAAGTGCTGGGCCTATTGTCATTGTGGCAAATCCATTTATTCTACTTACTCCAGACGGAATGAACAAACGATGTTCTGTAACTTTGAAGTCAATTTGTCGGTGGTTAAGTGATGGAAAACGGGGACTGAATAATCTTTATTTATAAAGTACAACATTAGATCTTAAGCATGAAAACCAAACTCCTAAGCCCCCCTCTCCAGACTTTAAAGAATTTAAAACATCTCCAACTCATCCAAGTAAAGCAGTCCTATTGACTGCAAGAGCCTACCTTTTCAAGGGTCAGACCAGTAAGCAAACTAATTTCTGTATGTAATATTTAGCAACTTGGACGTGAAGTGGGTTTAAGGGGGCAAAAGGCATTTAATTTCCATGGGCTACTTTTTGCTTCCTAAAGTTGCTGTCTGTCCTCCAGCAACTGAGCCTTGCAATAAAATGAAACAGGAATCAAACTGCTCCTGATTTCGATTCTTGCAAGACCAAAAGCCCACCGGCGTGTGAGTCCAGCATATTAACTGATTCAGGTTTGTTGGAAATACACACTGAGCATCTAAAGTAGTTCTTGTTTCACATTCCTGGATGTTACATCAAAGTTATATCCTACTTGGTAGGTATAATTCCTGGTGCAGATATCATAGAATCATATCATAGACTGGTTTGGGTTGGAAGGGACTTTAAAGACCGTGTAGTTCCAACCCCCTGCCATGGGCAGGGACACCTTCCACCAGCCCAGGTTGCTCAGAGCCCCGTCCAACTTGGCCTTGAACACTGCCAGGGAGGGGGCAGACACAGCTTCTCTGGGCAACCTGTGCCAGTGTCTCACCACCCTCACAGGGGAGAATTTTTTCCTTATATCTAATCTACATTTATCCTCTTTCAGTTTAAAATATTACCCCCTGATACAGAGTCCCTCCCCATCTTTCCTGTAGCCCCCTTTAAGCACTGGAAGGCCACTCAAGGGTCTCCCCGGAGCCTTCTCTTCTCCAGGCTGAACAACCTCAACTCTCTCAGCCTGTCCTCATAGGGGAGTTCTCCAGCCCCCTGAGCATCTTTGTGGCCTCCTCTGGACTCACTCCAACAGATCTGTGTCCTTATGTTGGGGGCCCCAGAGCTGGACACAGCACTGCAGATGGGGGCTCACAAGAGCAGAGTAGAGGGGGAGAATCCCCTCCCTTGACCTGCTGGTCATACTGCTCTTGATACAGCCCAGGACACGGTTGGGTTTCTGGGCTGCAAGGGCACATTGCTAGGTCTTGTTGAGCTTCTCATCAACTACTGAGATATGTATATATCCATATGCATATATCCATATGCATAACAAAGGAGGATTTCAATGTGCACCTATGGTATTTTTGCCAATCCTTCTCCCCTTTTGTTTAGTGGTAACAGAGTATGCAGCGACTAAGCAGGTAATATTAACATACCAATATAAAACACATGTTTTCCTTTGGTTTTCTGGTAAGGATAGTTAGTTTCTGGAAAACAACCCTTTCCTACTCAAGTGACCAGATCTACACCAGCTAATAAAGAAGGCCAAACAAATCCAAATCAAATACATACCATCATGTTTTATTATTGAAAATAGGAGAGGGTTTCTGGCCAGCTGCCAGGAAATCAATGTAGGATTAGCTGGGCATTTCTTGTTTCAAAGCCCTGAACTTTTATTGCTCTTTGAATTTCCACCTTGGCATACCCCTGGGAGAGGTGGCTGCTTCTTGTAATGGGTAAATGTCTTAACTGTTCCAGACAAGTTAAACAGGAAAGAAAGTAATTGGGAAAAAACAAGTCTCTTACTGGGAGTGGGGAAACAGACTCTGTAAGACTGGATGTGGACACATCTCATACTGGGGAAAGGTGGTGTGTTTTTTCCAAAATACGCCTCACAACAACTTTTCATGGTGTCTGTACTTAGTGGACATTTAGTTCTACCTGAACACTGCTTGACGACACCTCTTTTACTAATATTTCAGTCCTGAGGGCCCAAGAAAGACAGACCATGGGGAAAAGGGAAGGTGCCTTTTGGGTGGATATGAGCCAGAAACTCAAAGTTTACATCCAGAGTCATGCACAGTCTTGGAGTGTCCTGTTCCAAGGCTGGTTAGTGTTTGATTCCAGGACCAAAGAGACAAAGGTATCAGATTAGTAATTTTCTAGTTTTCTTATCCACCTTTCAATGAGACTGCATCCCAACAAATACCACTTTGCTACTGAAGGCTTGAGCTACAACATGAGGCATTACTAGTGTTTTGGGTTTAATCTATGTAAAAAAAAAAAAAAAAAAAAGCCTGAGTTTTTACAGAGTCCTGAATGGCATTATATTGTGTGAGGGCTGCAGAAACGAGAGCCCTGAGCAGGTTTTAAAGCCTGGCACCTCTCAGCCCAAGGTAACATACATCAGCTGGTTTCCAACCTCTATGGTAGTCAAAAGCAAGGTGACCCAACCAAGATAAAAGAAGAGGTATGCACCAAAAAAAATCAGGATGCAGTTCAGTAGCCTTTGCCTCCTGCTGTGTTCAAAAAAACCCCAAAAGGCCAGTGATCAGTCAATGTAAATTAAAGCTAGAGGTCCTCTTGGAAATACCAGCTTTGTTTTGAGTCAACATGCACCAGACAATTCACACTGACTGCCCTTGAATGGACAAGGTTGTCTGGAATTCTTCAAAGGCTGGGAATACTCACCGATATTGCAGTTGTCAGGGTTGGTTTTTTAGGCTGGACAAGTAACAGCCCAGACCTAGATGCCCTCACACTCTTGTTCCTGACATTTTGGCTGCTTTAGCAATCTTCTTTTGACACCCCTCAGCCAGCCGCCCACTGGCCCACTGGCCTTGCTCTTAAGAGAAACAAGTCTAGCCTGGGTTCAGAGATCCCAAAACCCAACAGCAAACCACAGCCTTGCTTTCTGCCTGCCTGTCCCCCAGCTGCCAAATGAAGCATGTTTGCAGTGACACACCAGTTTCAGCACTTTACTGAATTGTAGCCTAAAACCAGCATCCCAAACCTTGAAGTGCAAGCCTGGTGCCTGGAGAGATGCCAAGCTGCAGGAGCTCAGTTTCTCCCTCCCAGTGACTTGGTTTTCATCAGGAGATCGGGAGAAAATCTGCAAAATAACAGCAACTGGGAATAGGGCAAGGTGTTTCACTGATATGAGCAGGGAGTCCTCACTGGACTAGTTTCTTTTCGCCCACAAACCTCTCCCCAAAATAAAACAGTTTGCTGCAATTACAGCATGCTGTCTGTAAGAGGCTGTTGACAAAATCCGGGCCTTTATTCCAATACCAAAAGGAGAAGTGGGTCAAGAGAGTCCTTAGTCTTGTTAAGAGTTTGGAGGACTTGGAAATATTAATTGGTCTGTCTAGACCAACTCCGTGTCTGGATGCTGTTATCGCAGCTTCTCTTGCAACTGTTGAAATTAGAGCGCAGAACCAAGAAAAAACTTCCTTAATCTCCTTTCTTTACATTGCATCTCCCTATTTCCTGCCTGCAGCCCTTTTGTCTTTCATTTCTTAATAAAAAAGAACAAACTTCTGTATTTGTTTTGGTTTCTGTATTGCTGAATTTCTCTGCTTTGTAGCTACTAGAAAAAAGCTAAGACTGTGACTGCATTAGAAGGAAAATACATAAATATGATGCTAAAAGGTAGGCCTGGGACAGAGGGTGCTCAGCTGGCACAGCTGCCATGCTGTCATTGTGCAACACAGACACGAGTGAAGGGCCCCTGCTGAGCTCCACCGCAACGTTCAAGATTACAACCTGAAGTTGGGTCAAATCTGAAGAAAAGCTCCAAATCTTAAAGTACTTGTGACTGAGACAGGACATGTCCCAGGCCACAGTCATGGGGGACTCTTTTTTGGAGCAGAAAACGCCTCATGCAGAAGCATCTCTTGTCAGGTCAGGGGTGCCCAAAGGCTGTTAATGAGTGTCACATGTCTCAGAAACTTGTCATAATTCATTCTGGTGTTGCCAGAAGAAGAAATTGCATGGCAATAAACCAGAATTATTTGGTTCCTGTTAATTGGCCAGAAAGGTGGTAAACATTAACTACCCATGAGAATCATATGATGCGTACAGATGTTCAGGTCTCCCTTTCAGCTCAATGCTTTTCTTTTTTCATTTGGAGGTTTCTGGAGGTGGGCTGTCTCATGAATCCTCTAGGATATGTCAGCATGCATGAGGGGAGGTTATACATGGAGTACAGGAAGGAAAAGGAGCAGCTGTGCCTCCCTGCACATCCCTATGCTTGCTGCCATGTCGTTTGCCCTCCAGCAGGTCGGGGAGTTGGTAGCACAGCACTGGCCACAGCAGCATTCACCCCTCCAACAGAGCAGAATATGAAAGGAAGATCCACAGGTTCCCCTGCACCTTCAATAGGCATGCAGCTGCACCTTGACTAGGAGGCACATGGTCCACAGACAGCACGGCTAAGTAACTTGAAAGCCTCCACCAGTCAGAGGCTGAGGTTTAGCCTGGTTGTAGAGAGGGTGGAAAGTCATCCAGTGCTCCTCTCTCCATCAGGCACTGTCATAGCTATTGAAGGTCCCAAAAGAGAATGAAGGCCTGAGCTACACAGCTCCACACCTGGTAGGGAAAGCCAAGGCTTTGTCTTCTCACACCTGCAGGCTTCCTGGGAGGAGTCTCCCTGTCCTCTTCTGCACCGATAGACAAGACATCTGGTGCCAACAGATGCTTGAAGCCCATCGCTGGCATTTGCATGACCTGTGGCCAGGCATACACTTGGGTACCACGTCACCCTGGTCATATGGACAGACCCACAAGCCCCACGTACATGTGGGACAAGCAGCTGTGAAAGCCTTATGAAATAGATGACACCTGCCACCAGCATGGATGTGCAACCATTTACATCATCTTTTCTGCTCAGGTATAGCAGTGGCTTCAGATGGGCGATGGTTAAGTCAGACTAGAGGGGAGGCTCCTCCATCCTGGGGCTCTGGCTGTGTGGTTCCTTAAGACTTCCTGTCATTGCATGAATCACAGCCGCCTGCAAGCACATGGAAGAGGCAAGTGAGCAGAAGCATGTCTCATGAGGCAGCCAGCTAGAGTTGTTTCTTCCTGTCTGCTTTAGGGCATCTCAGCACAAGACAAGTCCTCAATTTGTTTTGATCTGGCTAGCGCTTTTGGTTGCCCTGGTTTTCAGATGCTTTATTACAGGTATCTTCAAGGAGCCTAAGTTTTTCCAGGATGTGGTGACCATTTTCCCACCCATCCCTGCACTCTAAAACTGGTTGCAGTTGAACACCACATAATTTGCACATTCAAAAATACAGCTGCTTTGAAAACTGTCAGCTGGAGCACTTCTGCAGTGTCAACACAGGCTCTTCAGCATCACCTATTCAGGCACAGAAATGCCAGTGCATGTGCACTTTTGGAAACTGGAGCTTTTGCACATAACCCTTCAGTGAGGATTACATTACTGTTAATGAGCCTCTAGAAAATCACAGACTGTATGTTTTTTAAACTTAGCTCCATACAGACATACACAACCATCCCCTGACCTCTGTCAGCATCAGGAGATGGAGCACACTTGTCTTTGGGTGATGCTGATATTTTATGGACCACGAAGTTAATCATATGCCTACATTTTGAGAGTCTCATCAAACCCCCAGCCTAGGGACAGCTGTGGGTGCAAGGGCAGAAAGCAGTGCTGAGGCGATGCTATAGTGCTCTAAGGTCCATCTTGGAGGAGGGATGTGATGCCACCCCAGGGATAAGGTGATGTGGAGGTCAAAGACATCCTGGGATGGACGCCCAAAGCAAGCTGGCCCCTCTTTTTCCATCATTTTTCCTCCACGCTGCTGCCAGCTCCTTCCTGCACCTGCTAAAGACTCTCCACACACCAGGTCAGCCCACTGCAGGGTCCCAGCTGAAGCATGAAAGTTAAGAGCTGAATGGAGATTCCAAGAGAGATACCACACTTGCCCTTCTGAAGCTAGTGAAGATGATCCAATGCCCAGCATCCATTCTGGGTTTCTGGGGCTGCCATTTCCCACAGGCTGGAGCAGACCTCTGAGCTTAGGGACCCTGGGACCAAATTAATCCCTACAGCAGCTCAGGGAGTGGTCAGCACTGGAGGGACAGGGAGGATGTGAGCACCACACCCTCCTGATAAGGTCCTGGACAACTGTCTGGCCTCAGCCTACAAACCACATCATATATTTCTAAATCAGACCTGACAAGTGCATCACTGCTGAAGGTCAAAGTCTCCAGTTATCTCTGTGTCTTATGCAAAAGAAATGTCTGAAGGACCAATATCTGGGTGCCTCAGCCTGTGGGTTGTGCAAGTAAGAGGAGGTGTGTGAAGCAGATTCAGACTACACAGAAAATCAGTATCTACTTCCAGATTAAGAGAAACAGAGCATGGTAAGGAAAGGGGAAAGAACTCCGGCAGAGATCAGGAATTAAGAAAAAAGCAAGGCCGTGGAGGGAGGGGAAGCTTGAAGAGTGAGAAACAAAGCAAAACAGCTTTGAGTGTCAGGTACTCCAAAGCAAAGTTTGCCACTAGCACCAGTTTGTAATTTGAATGTGATGCAAAGCAAAAGTGAAGAACTGAACCTCCATTTTCCCCATGTCACTCTCACACACCGCTTCCCACAAGCAGCACAACGTGCTCTGCTGCAGCAGGCTGCTAAAAGGCATTAGACCAGTAAGCATTCACACGGGAGATCAGACTCAGGCTTGATGTGAGGACATCTGAATGGTCACAGCCAGAGCAAACACTTAATGAAACCACAGGAGCACACCTCCAGTGCATATGGATTTTTTTCTGGCTGTTACTGAGCTTTTAGAAGGCAGCTAAGCACAATTACAGTTTGCAACTTATCTACATTGCTTTACAAAGCATTCAGGCATGACACTGATCCTGTGCTCTGCTTTTAACACAGATGTGTTACTTCACTGATAACACACCAGTGTATTTCATTCACAGAATTTGCACTGAAGATGAAAAAAATCAAGAGGACTCAGCAGACCATGCTGGTGGATGCTGAGCAAGACCTGTCATTCCTTGGGGGGGGAGCTGCTGATTTCCTGTGAACTCTCTGATGAACTGGGAACTCTGATGAACCCACACAACAAAGAGCAGCCTCATCTTGGGTGAAAGACATATGTTAGTCATTTCCAGGAACTCATTTCAGACAAACTCTGAATGGAAACCCTAGACTGATTCCCTGGTGTATTGGGTTTACGTGGAAAGATTCTGGTAGGGGGGCGGGGGGGCTAGACAGGTGGCTCCTGTGAGAAGACACCAGAGCCAGTGACAGCCGGCTCCAAGATGGACCCATGCTGGCCAAAGCTGAGCCCATCAGAGACATTAGTAGCACCTCTGTTATCATTGTATTTAAGAAACAGTAAAAATCACTACACAGCAGCCAGAGAGAGGAGTGAGAATATGTGAGAGCAAACAGACACCAAGGTGAGTGCAGAAGGAGGGCGAGGAGGTGCTCCAGGAGGCAGAGCAGGATTCCCCCGCAGGCCGTGGTGCAGGCCATGGTGAGGCAGCTGTGCCCTGCGCCCAGGGAGGTCCATGGGGGAGCAGATCTCCACCTGCAGCCCGGGGAGGAGCCCACCCCGGAGCAGGGGGATGTGCCCGAAGGAGGCTGTGACCCCGTGGGAAGCCCGTGCTGGAGCAGGCTCCTGGCGGGACCTGTGGCCCCATGTAAAGGACCCATGCTGGAGCTGTTCATGAAGAACTGCAGCCCATGGGAAGGACTCAAGTTGAAGAAGTTCATGGAGGTCTCTCTCCTGCAGGAGGGACCCCGCACTGGAGCAGGGGAAAGTGTGAGCAGTCCTCCCCCTGAAGAGAAAGGAACAGCTGAGAATACAGGTGATGAACTGACCTCCACCCCATCCCCTGCCCCCCTGCGCACTTGTGGGCAGGTGGTAATTGGGAGTAAAGTTAAGCCTGGAAGAAGAGAGGGGTAGGGGCAAGGGTGCTTTAAGGCTTTGTACCTATTTGTCACTATCTTACTACAACTTTTTGGCTGACAATAAATTAAATTAATTTCCCCAAGCTGAGACTGTTTTGCCCATGACAGGCAAGTGTTCTCTCCCTATCCTTGACTCACAAGATTTTTTTTTTATTTTCTCTCCCCTGTCCAGCTGAAGAGGGAAGTGATAGGGTGGCTTTGATGGGCACCTGGTGTCCAGCAGCCAAGGTCAACCCACCACACCTCAGACCAAAATGCACGTCATTCTGTTTCTGTCCTCCATGCAGACACCACACACATGTTTATTCCTTGCAATTTGCTTCCTCAAAGACATCTCCACGTGTACACCAACAGCTTGCCCTCAAACACCATCATTTGCCTATGATCAGGCAAAACCAGCACATACAATGCACATATCCCCAAAAAGGCAAAAATCTCTGGTTGTCTCCTCCCCAGGAATCTCTTGGTGCAGCCCTGGTGCCCCACTCTGTAGACAGCCAGCACAAGCACAGCAACTGCAAAGCACAAAATTTCAGCTTCATGCTTTGGCCAGGCATTGAACTTCTCTTTTCATCCTTGGCCAGTGATGCCCTCCAGCACAAGCACCTTGCAATACTTTTGGGCATTTACCCTCCTGACCCTCAAAGGGTCTTGTTCCTGTGTTGCAGCATGGGATGTGGGGCGCAGACAGATTCAGCAGCATTCCCTAGGAAAAATGCTATAAGCGTGAAGGAGGTGACCAGAAATCTCATGCTGAGTTTGGGATATTTAAGGCAATTACACAAAAATTGTAAGTCTCTCAGCTCAAAACCTGAAGTACCTTGATATCAGAGAGTGCAGATGAGTGTTCCCGTGTTTGCAAATATTGTGCCAGCAGAACCTTCCTTTCTGAAGACCCAGAGCATGCCATAAACCCAGGTGAGCTCACAGAAGGCTTCTCTAAACAGAAATTAACAGGTTCCTTCTAATACAAGATCCAAAAGTACCAGTTCTGGAGTGTTTTGAGATTCCTTTTTCCAAAGAACTTACTAAAAATGGAGCGATAATGAATGGGAGTGCAGTATCATGCATATTTTTCTGGCTTTGGAGAGGAAGTGCTTGGTTAACAAATATGCTCCCCTTGGTAAATAGACATGAACTGTGGCCAAGATCCTTGTTGTCTTTTTTTTTCCTCAGCTTCTCCTCTAATCTTTTAAGCAGATGTACTATGCCAAGTGTTCAAAAGATTGGATAATTACATCAGTAGTACACCATCTTGGGAGAGAGAAGCGTGTTTGCTCCATGACTTATGGTGGTGGCTGCACAGCACTGAGCATACCTATCTAATTATTAAATATTTATTGCACCTTTAATAGGTCAGTTACAAAAGTAAAATATTCCAGAAGAGCAGGCTGGAAGGAAAGGGAAAGTACAATTAGAGACTGTTGCTTTGTTGCAGTGTCAGGGTCAGGTGCAACACTCCAAATTTCAATTGTAAGGCACTGGCAAATAACCTGGCCTTCCTATGATAAAATCTGACGCGGCTGCACCTGGAGTTGTTGCCTCAAGCAGCTTCCTCATTTCTGCATCTCTCTGCACCATTGCTTAATGCTGGAAATGACTGACTATCTGTGACATGCCTGCAGCAATCTTTTTGCTGTAGCTGCCCCTTTTACTGTGTCACAAATTTGAGTGATCAGGTGACTTAATAGTGGTTTTGGGAGATGAAGTTCGTCTTAGATATGCTCAAAGGAGCTTGGAGGGGTTACGCTCTGAGAACTTAGCACAAGGTGCTGGATCTGGGTCCCTGCTCCCTTTTCCTTTTCCTTTTCCCTTTCCTTTCCCTTTGTTCTTCCTCTTGTTTTCCCCTCATGTTTGGGTTTTCTCACTCTCCATCACATGCCTACGGGGAAATGGAACATGAGTGACTACTGTGCACCAGAGCCCAAAGCCTGCAAGAGCTGGCTTTCCATAGGTGAACATTTCATAATATCACCCTCAGGATGTCCAGCTGCAGACCCCCAGCCCACCTCAGGTCTCACCACTTGATGGTTTTTCCTCCAGTCACCAACACACACTGTCTCACGAAGCAAAAAAGACAAAAGCGAGCCCTGGAAAGCAGATCCATGTCTCCAGAGCCCAGCAGGTTTCCTTGCCTTCACCTGCTGACAGGAAATACCATCTGGAAAGCCACTGGCAGAGGCAAACATGGGGCTGTAGGAGCATCACACTGGGATCATGCGCTACTGCTCTGGCTCACTCATCCACAGGTACACCATGACTTAAGCCCTACCTAACTGGACGTCCTGCCAGGGATCACTGCTGCCTACCTTTCCCATCCTGCTTCCCACTTTTTCCAACAGCTTGGAGAGAACTGGGAACTGAATTTGTTCAGCCTTCCAGACCTGAACACACTGAAGTTCACCACTGGCTCTGGGCGAAGCCCTTCCCCTCTGCTGGTGAATGTTGCTCTCACCTAACAGGTGACAGAAATCAGCACAAGCAGAGGACAAAAAAACGGATGCCTGCTGTCACAGGAGCTTTAAAGATGATTAAAAGAGGTCAAATTTTCATTGAATTCCTACCTGGATGTTTGTGAGGGTCGTGGCGTGTGTAGGCTCTTGAATAATACAGCCCTTTCTACTCGCCTACAACTCTGGTGCTGACTAGTTCACTTGAGGGCACCTAAATTTAGACGTGTCAACTTTCTTTCCCCCTGTCTTTCTACACATCAAAGGAGTATAGCAATTCATTCTTATCGTGCATGGATGGCATGAGCATTCATCAGTGTCTCCAGAGCTTTTGCAAGAGAAACTGTCTACGGACCGACTTTTGAAGCCTTCACTGCACTTCTATTCTGTCCTTCCTTGAGCCACATTATCTGACTTTAAGGAGCAAGCAAAACCATGTTCCTGAACTGTAAGGATGTGTCTTTAAAAGTGCTTCCTGGTTCCCCCCCTGCATTTGTCAAGAGCCATCTACTTGTTCACTGTCCTATCAAGGGACTCCTAGGTATGACATGCCATACAGCAATCTGCTGAAGCACAGAGTCTGTTAAATCTCTAACTTCCCCACAGCTGACTTGCATATTTTCAACAGCCACATTTCATCTCTGGCAGCTCAAAGGAGAGAAGTTTGTTGCATTTATGTCTGTGAGGAAGGTGGGTGAGAGTGAAGGCACATGAGAAGAAAAGGCCCCCATAGTTGAATGACTCTGTGTGTGTGACAGCTGTAATACTGTTGAGTTAAACAATGAGACACTCCACAATTAAAAAAAAAAAAAACCAACCAAAAAAAAACAAAAACAAAACAAAACCAAAACTAATAAGGGTGTGTTTTCTGGGTGTGTGGGGGTTTTTTTCCCAGAGAACCCACATTCCTCTGTATGATTTGTGTTATATGCTGTCCTGATAGTAACTAGCGCACTCTAAGAGTTAAGCACAGACCACATAAATTATATTATTGTCCAGTTATTTTAGGCATCCATACAACAATCCCACAGCAACATTTTGAACTTCAAACTGCTGTCTGCCTAAGCTTGTAGTTGACTGTAAGCACACCAGGATGCAAATGGCCACAGGCAGGATCTGAAGACAGGGGGCATGTAGGCACCTCTCCTCATAGTTCACAAAGGGTTTATCCACCCACACTCACCCATAGCAAGCAGCTCTAAGGAATTTATTTTCTGGGTGGGTTGTTTCCTTCCTTTGCTTGCACCAGCTTCTGCAAGAGATGTGCAATGCTGAGCTGAGCTTGGGCATTTGGAAACTGGGTTTTGAAGGTAGTCTTGGTTTCTCTATTGTTTTATCCTGCCAAACAGCAGGTTTCAAAACAAGGTGCCTTGGATGAGAAGACTTTCCTGCTTTCCCTCTGCTGAGCCAGCAGCAGCACCTGCATCTCCCCAAAGCAGCATAGGGCACATACACCAGCTGCCTCTGCCTGTCACAGGGGCACGTGGACACAAGCACAATGGAGATCAGTTGGAAGAAAATGCCAAAGCCAAAAGCTACCAAGCCCTCGTGGCACTGCTTCTCATCCACAGACATCCTAGCTCCTCTGGTGTTGCCACCAGAGGAAAAAAAGGATGCTTATGGCATGGTACAGGCAGGGGAAAGAGCATGGAGAGCCGCACCCAATAGTGCTTTGAGTAGGCAAAACCAGGTCTGGAAAGGCCTAGGCAGTAGTTTTACCCCCAGTCAGGGAGAATAGAGAAGGGGACAGCACTGTGGAGTCAGAAAAGAGAGTCAGTCCAGTGATTGTTGTGGTTCTGCTGCTGTAGTAAACCACACACTTAATAAACTTCCAAAATAAAATCTGACATTCTCAGTACAAATTTCCAACCTAAGAGATTGCCAACACAAATCCCATGGGGCAAGCTTTGAGTCTGTGAGGGATGTTACTACCTTTTCAGTGTCCACCACAAAGCAAAGCAACATATAAGGGCACATCCTGTTGGGTTGAGTTGGTACCTTTATCCAAGATTTTCTTTCTTTTTCTTTTTTTTTTTTTTTTTTTTTAATGAAGAAGCATCTTTTTATTCAGGACTCCCATGAAGTGTTCCCATCCTCTGCTCACTTGCATATCCTAGCACAAACCTTCAGCAGGTTGGTATCCTGGCTGCTAAAGTCTGCAGAAATATTCCATTCAAATATCTCAAAACCTCATACCACGTTTCCTGTGTCCCATGTAGTGGGAGGTGGAATCGGTAACCCCGTACTCCAAAATGAAATCCTACCAGCCCAACAGAAGGAAAGGATGGCTACAACAGCCCCATTTTACACTCTTGCACTCTGGGACAGGCAGTAGTGCAGCAGCATGCAGTAGAACAAAGCAGCTTTCCAAAACACAAATAAATGAATGAGATAAATGGAAATTTAAGTTTCCATGACAGTGTCCTCAGCTGGGAAAGCTGATAGGAATTGTTTCTGTGAGGACTGTTTCTGGTCCTGGCTGTCTCCCTTCAGGAGGGGAACTACTAAAGATGCTCGCAGTGTTTCTAGTTGTCTAGACCAGTGGTTCTCAACCTGTGGTCCACAGACCCCTGAGGGTCCGTGATGTTGACACAGGGGGTCCACGAAGGCTTAAAGCAGGGGTGAGGAACACAGAGGTGATGTCCAGCCTGGAAACATTTGATCTGGCCCATGGCAAGCACTGTGCTTACTTTTCTCCCTCCCCTCCATGCTCCTTTCATACTCAAGCACATCCCCCCCCACCTGCCCTGACACACTAGTATATTTGGTGCTAGTATGGTTGATGGGACCCACTTTATCTAGGTGATTTTCTCTTAAAGATGTTTTCTTAACGCAACAGACCTCTTTATGGCCACAACAGGGCTGAAGTCTGTTCCTCCAAGTGGTGGCCCTGGACACGAAAAGAAAATTATATGGTGACTTAACACAGACAGATGAGGGGGCAGGTGCGAAGAATTGTAAAAACTTTTCATCAAATTTGAATGTAAAAATTGGCATCAAATTTGGAATTAGCACGTTAAAATGCCTTAAAATGGGCCATTTGAGCAAGAGTGTTGATGCTATTATTGTAGATTCACATGGAATCACTGCAACAACGATGAGTGTGTGCATTAACAGATAATTTCCCCTTCTCTACAAATTTGAAGACACTTCATGAGAAAATGGAAACAAATATTTGATGCAGTTCGGTGTTTTAAATCTTGAATTAAGTCTTTGTGGTCCGTGGCCACAAAAGGTATCACAAGGGGGGTCCGTGGTGAAGAAAAGGTTGAGAACCCCTGCTCTAGACTGACGTTAGTGTTTTCCAGGGGCCAAGCACCGCTCGTGTCAGCACTTGTGCCCTGCCGAAAGGCTGCAACCCTCGGAGGAGGCACCGCTCTCCGCTCCCCGACACGGTGCCTTTTTTTTTTTTTTTTTTTTTTTTTTGGCGGGGAGCGTGGGGGGTTGGCGGAACAAATCTGTGAGAATGGTGAGAAGGAGAGCAGGGAAACCGTGCGATCCCCGCGAGGGACGGTGCCCCCGAAGTACTTCCTGCTCATCGTTACACAGCACTTTTTCCACAGCCGCTGGGCCTTTTTGTTGGGGCTTTTTTCGCCCTTTTTGGTGGCGGCGGCGCCGCGTCCCGCCGGCAGGGCCCGGCCGCGCGGGGCTCAGCCCACCGCGCGCTGCCGCCGCAGCGCCCCCCGCCGGGCACGCGCCCACCCCCCACCGCCCGCGCCACGGGGCGGAGAGGCGGGAAAGGGGGGGAGGAGGGGGAGGGCACCCGCCGCGCATGCGCGGCGCGGCGCTGGGCATATAAGCGGGACGCGGGCGGGACCTCCCTGTGGCGGCCGGAGGTGGACGAGGGGACCCAGTGGCCTGGACCGGACCGACGCAGAGAGCAGCGGCAGCGCTTAGCTCAGCTCGCTGTTTAGCCGCCGGCCCCGAGCCGTCGCCCTGCGGACCCTGAACCGTCGCCCCGCCGACCTCCAACCCCGACACCGAACCGTCATCATGGTGAAACATGTAGAAAGCCTGGTGAGTCCGTTAAGCGCCTGTCGCGGCCGCTGGCGCCGGGCGGTGCGGGCCTGTCGCGGCCGCTGGCGCCGGGCGGTGCGGGCCTGTCGCGGCCGCTGGCGCCGGGCGGTGCGGGCCTGTCGCGGCCGCTGGCGCCGGGCGGTGCGGGCCTGTCGCGGCCGCTGGCGCCGGGCGGTGCGGGCCTGTCGCGGCCGCTGGCGCCGGGCGGTGCGGGCCTGTCGCGGCCGCTGGCGCCGGGCGGTGCGGGCCTGTCGCGGCCGCTGGCGCCGGGCGGTGCGGGCCTGTCGCGGCCGCTGGCGCCGGGCGGTGCGGGCCTGTCGCGGCCGCTGGCGCCGGGCGGTGCGGGCCTGTCGCGGCCGCTGGCGCCGGGCGGTGCGGGCCTGTCGCGGCCGCTGGCGCCGGGCGGTGCGGGCCTGTCGCGGCCGCTGGCGCCGGGCGGTGCGGGCCTGTCGCGGCCTTTCTCAGCTGCGCAGGCCGCGGTGAGTAGCGTTTCTTCCTCCGTTCAGGGTGTGGCGGCCGCCGGTCCCGGGCGAGGCAGCCCTGGCCTTTCGCCCTGGGAGGGGAGGGGGGGTGGGAAAGGCGGCGAGGTGAGCATCGTCTCCTGGGCGGGAGGAGGGGCAGCGGGCCTGGCCTGCTGCCCTTCTGGTGCTCCTGGGCGCCGGCAGGAGCTGGGGCGAACAGGTGCCCCTCCTCGGCCGCCCTGGACCCTGGTGAGGCCTTTGCCAGCCGAGGCGGGCTGGCGGGTGACAGCCCGTGTGCTCTGGGACACGTCTGGGTCCTGGGTCTGCCCGGGCAGGAGCAGCCTGTCTCACTGCTGCGGCAGAGAAACGTGGGGATACACTCACACCAAGGGGAGGGAACAAATACTCATACGACCTAAGGCTTCAGATAGTCCTAATGAGAAGGGAGATGATGTAATCTCACATTATGACAGATCGTTGTTCATTTCCCTTTTAACATCTTAACAAAACGTCATGTTTTATTTCTCAAGCTGGTAACAGAGTACTGCAGTATCTTAATTTAGAAGTCCTGGCTCACCTTACATACTACTGGTGTGTAGGTGACCAGGTGGCTTTCTTAGTAGAGATCAGTGCTGTTGTGTTTCTGGATAGGAGTTCATGAAAAACATTAATCCAACTTTCCTGACTTGAAAGGAGTGACTAGAGCCCATTCCTGTACTTAAATAACAGGTATTGCTGGCATAAGTATTTCCCTTGTTACAGTGCTGTCTGACTTATTCAGTACACTAATGCAGCACCTCATTGTTTGGGTGGTTCTGTGAATGCAAACAAGTCTGTGGCTTTGTGATACAGAATAGTAATAAAGTCTAGACCAACACATGGAGAATACTCTGGTGATGAAATAGTATGTAGTCTTGTGCACAGCAGCTGCTGACATGGTTGATAGCTACCAAATACTCTATTGTTGTCTGTAATTTACGAATCCAAATCTCCAAAAATATTCTCTGGGCAAACTGTGAGCTCCTCATTTTGGGGAAAATCCTGTTGGGATAGTCTTGCATTTGGAACTTGAAATTCAGTTGACGTGTTGGTGTAATCTGACTGTGAGGTCTTGTGAGTGATGCTGCATGGCATCCAAGTTTGTCTTCTAGGTTATAGTCTTTAGTCAGTTCACTCTGGGAAAGCTTTCAGGACCTTTTATCCTAGTTTGGTATTTTTTTAAGTTGCAAGAATAAGCACCTTTGGACCCTGCATCTCTTTACTCTTCCACAGCAATTTTAGTTGATATTAGAGATGACTGATAGGGTAACACCGGATTGTAGTCATGACCAGGTCTCCTGTGTTGTGTGGTGAGTGACCAGCTGTAGGTATTACACCCTCCCACTTTCCCCTTGTTCTGTGCAATAGCAAACCTGAGGTGTGTGGCCATATGATGAACACATCCCAATGCTGCACTCCTTGTTGCAGAATACAGTAATTATGCAGCTGCACAGAAGACAAGAGTAAGAAGGGGATAGTCCAACTGGCAGGTGCAGCAAGTGGAATTGGTAAAGAGCTGGTGATGTTACAGTGCAGAGGTTTTAGAAGTTACACCAAAAAACAAGCTGTAGGATTTGAAGATGGACAGGAGTGAGGCTTGACTGAGGAACTTAAGTAGTTACAGGGAGCAGCTAGCATGGATTGCTGTACAAGGACATTGAACTTTATTGGTGGAAATGGGGTGCTTCTGTGATTGGGGTGCAGAAATGCATACTGTCCCAGTACAGGAGTGGAGGGGAATGCAGAGAGACAGGAAAACTTATGGTTCCCATCTCTTCAGACTGAGAGTCTCTTAAGTGGTGTAGAGCAGGGGTTCTCAACCTTTCCCTCACCATGGACCCCCCTTTTAATACCTTTTGTGGCCGTGGACCACCAAGACAATTCAAGATTTAAAACTCTAGACTGCATGAAATATTTATTTCACTTTTCTCATGAAGGGTCTTCAAGTTTGGAGAAAAGGGAAAACAGTCTGTTAATGCACACACTCCTATCTTCATTGCAATTATTCCTGCTTGCCATGGTCCAGACTAAATGTTTCTGGGCTAGGTGTTCCTCACCCCTGCTTTAAGCCTTTGTGGACCCCCTGTGATGACAGCATACCTGCCCAGGGATCTGCAGACCACGGGTTGAGAACCACTGGTGTAGAGTGTTAGCTACTGATCTTAGAGTAGTCAGTGAATATTCAAGATTCCAGGATGGAAGAACTCAACACATGGAAGCTGTGCTTCTAAAGATAGCTACATTGGGAGGGGAAATGTCTTATTATTAGTGAGATGCAATGCCAGGTGTGTTTGAACTTACAGAAATTTAGAAAGACTTTCATGTAGGTTTATACATAAGAATGCTGGTGCAGGACTCTCTTCTTCCTTGCAAAAAATACTTGTGACCAGTTTGTCCACTCCTGGCTCCTCACCTGCCTGGCATTCCTTAATGGGGGGGGGGAATAGCTTAGAATCAGGTCTCAACTTACTGTGTCTGATTGCAGAAGCTGGTGTTATTTAACTCCTGCACTGCAAAAACTGTGCAGTGGCAGTAACTCTATTGCTCTGTTAGCTGTTGCTGACAGAACTCTAATGCTATGGTCTGTTAAGTTGGGGACAGTAAAGCAGCCATCTTCTAGATGAGTAATCTGAAATGAAGTTTGTAGTAACAGTTTATATTGTGTGGTCTGTATGTGTAGCACTGCTTTTGCTGGTGATGTTACATGTGGGTTCACTTGGCAAAATAAGTAAACTGTATTATGAGGCTGCTTTAGAAAACATGCTGTTGAGTAAACCACACAACATCATTTTGATGTTATCCATTGATTGGAAAAGACCTCGGACTGAAGGAATGTACAAAGGTTCGTGTCCCTTCAAATTCTGCAGAGGAAAGTCTGTCCCAGAAGAAAATGGATGTCTTCCTGCCAAGACTGAAATGTGAAAATGGATTATTTAAAAACCATAAGGATCACATTCAGGGGGTAGCACTAAACAGAGCTGCCAGAGTTGGGGATCATAGGGTAGATGAATTTTTGTCTTATGTTTCCACAATTCAGTAAGTTGGGGTGACTGAGAACTGTGGTCTTCTCTAATTGAAGAGTAAGACACTGGCTGATGCTAGCACTGATGAAAGCAATTCATACTGAAGCTATTACATGGTGATTAACAAATACCTCAGTTAAGTGAAGTGTTTGAGAAGCTACTAAAATGTGTGTTAAGGCTGAGAGCAACCTGATTTTGGGATTAGTCTAAATTGTTTTGGAAAGGAGGGGGGAAATCATTAATATGTTCAATTCTTTTATAGGTGGAATTTGAGAAGGAACTGGTAGCTGCTGGTGAGAAGCTTATAGTCGTTGATTTTTCTGCCACGTGGTGTGGACCATGCACAATGATCAAGCCCTATTTCCATGTAAGTAGCCTTTCTGTTTTTATTGGCAACTGCATTAAAGTTATATATGAATGGTTTTGTGCTGCTTGACAATAACATGGAGGAAACTTCCTTTTGCTGCCTGTGATTGCCAGCATTTTCTTCAAGAGAGAAGTCAGAAGTATTTACTTTAAGACTATTGAGTTAAATATACTGACCTTTGATTATAGCTGGGAGCTCAAACCTGGTTTAACTTCTGCTGTCCTAATGCTTACATGTATCTCGGATCTCTAGGGGTGTAACAGTTGCATTGCCTCAGGAGGTGGGATATTGCATGGAAACAATGTTTATGCTTCTG
The DNA here is from genome assembly GCF_965140245.1 of Athene noctua. NCBI lineage: Eukaryota > Metazoa > Chordata > Aves > Strigiformes > Strigidae > Athene > Athene noctua. The sequence continues at coordinate 79,876,907 of NC_134077.1, forward strand.
TACACAGTTACTCTAATCACTCCAGCTTTGTTTAGGTGGCAATGTGAGCTCCTGCTGTAAAGTATGAAATACTGTAGCATCTTACAGCTGAAGGCTGTAAGAAAAGGCCTTTCACCATTGTCTAGGGAGATTTGAGTTTTCTGTGGGAAGTATGTTTGAACAAGTTTCAACAGACTCCACCAGGCATTGGATCAGAAAATGAAATTTTAGCTCTGGTCAGTTGAACAGCTGCCTTAAGTTAAGGCAAGTTTCCCTGGGGGTGTGGGGGGGTGAGCAGCACCAGCCTTACAATTTATATGTAAATTGTTTATATATTTTATATATGTTATATATTATGGAAGAAATGAAGATATATTTATGTTTCTATGTATCTTTATTTCTTCCAAAAAAGAAAGCTTTCCTGGAACACTTAACTGCATAGTTTCTTATGTCATTCCAGAGTTTGTGTGAGAAGTATCGTGATGTGGCGCTGTTCATTGAAGTTGATGTGGATGATATGCCGGTATGGTCTGGGGTGATGCTGAGGGAGGGCAGCTAATGAGTTCCACACAAGTGACAATGAAGAACTTTTAAAAGACCTTGCAGATACTGAAACAAAATGAGTCAACTTTGAGAAGCAGAAATAGGGGTTTAGTACTTACACTGGAAAGAATGATTTTTTTTTTAGAGGATGCCTGAACAAGTTATCTGCACACTTGAAGCCTTATGACATGTGTCAGATAACTTGGGAACACTGATGCTCTGGGAGAGAGTGTTAGTCTAAGGCCTTAAGCTGCTTTAATGCAATCTTACCTAAAACCAGTGGCTCACAACTGGTCTGGTGATCCATCTGGTCTCTCCACTGCTCTTGGCACTGTTTCCTCTTTATGTCCTGAATTAAGTGCAATAATGTCTACTGTACAGCAGTTCCAGCAATGTCAACCAGGTATTTGAACAATGTCAGATTGAAACACAAGAGTTACTGTAGGACTCTTGAGCCTTACAAGTAGGCATCTCTGATGCAGAGGCCTGTTTCTTCCAAACAGTACTAGTGTAGTAAGTGTGATTTTGCTATTGCATTAGTTAAATGCTGAAGGGAGGATCATTCAGGTTTACTTCAGGGAGGTGCTAAGACTGCATTGATTTTGCTAGTGATGGACTTCCAGAAATGCTTTTACTTCATTTTGAGCAGTAATGGCCTTGCCTTATTGCCTAAACAAAAGGCAGCTAGTGAGTCCTAAATTTTAACATCCTTCAGACATGCACAGCTGAAGATTATTTTCTGTCTCTTCCAGGATATTGCTACACACTGTGATGTGAAGTGCATGCCAACATTCCAATTCTACAAGCATGGAAAGAAGGTACATAGGCTCTGCTCCTCTGGAACTGTAGTGGGCAAGCTAAACGCTTGAAGATTGGGAGTGTCAGATACATAGCCTGCTTTCTCTTGATAATATGTTTGTAGCACTGCTGGTGTTAAGACATTGAGAGCAAGCAAGTTCATTTTAGTGCTGTGGCAATTGTAGCATGGACCAACAGTTAACTGATGAGGCAAACCCTATTGTTCACAGGTAGTGAACTGAGTTAGTGTTACAGATCAGTCTGAAAGGCAGAGCTTTGTGGGAGATAAATGGGGTTAGATGTCTGGGTTAAGACTGCAGTCTGTCTGCCTAACACCCTGCATGATCTGGTCTGCCTGATCTTGTCTGTCTACCTTTACTGATCTTGGCTGGTTTTTGTCTCTGGATGCAGCTCATGGTCAGGCAGAGATGTGTGTATGTGCCTGTGGAATCTCACACAGACAGAAGTCTCTAACATGGTTGAATATACACACAGCTAAAACAACTGCTTGGATGCTTTTACGTAGAGGCTGTGTAACCTGTGAAGTGGAGGTCCTGCCCCTGTCAGAGGACTGGACAGACCTCTTAATGCCTGCTCTGCCAGGAGGTGGATGAGACAAAGTGCATACCATGCTCTGATAGCATAGTGGTCTGCCTTTGCAGGGTAGCTGTGAATGTCTATCTGCCTGAACTGAAGAATTGCTGAGCTAAATGGGTTATCTTGAGCTTTTAGTTTGCCAAGCAAGCTGAAGGTAGGCTTTTCTAAAGTAAAACAATGCCTGGATAGAAGTTTGATGGCTGCAGGCAATGGAGTTGTGCCTCTAAAAGTGAGTGTCAGATGTTGGGTAACTTTCAGTTCAATATAGGGCCAAATAATGACTAATAATGAACCTTTGACAGTTTTCTCAGGGTAGACTGTCATGGCTTCATAATGTAATTGGAAGAACTGTGATTGTGATGTGACAGTGTGTGAAAGTGATATGCTTCACCCTGTTGTGTGGCTTTTTTTGGGGTGAGATTGGCAGTTCTTTGGACACATGAGTATCAAGCAAGCAATTTCATGTTCTGTAGTGTAGTCTGCTCTACCTTGCAGCTGTGTAGGTACTAGAAGACAGCCACTGTTTTTGAGAGATTGAACATTGCCTTTGTCCTTCTGCATAAGCTGTGACAAGGACCATTCTTGCAGGAAAAGACAGGTTCAGGGATAGGTAGTCTGGAGTGATACTTCCAGAATTTGATTGATAAGGGTCCTGAGCAACCCAAGGTAACTTTGAGCTACCTCTGCTCTGTGGTGGCTTCCAGAGTCTCTCTTCAAGCCTGCATTTGAGTCTTACACAGCACTGGTTCAGGATCAATTGTCTTTTCCTTTTCTATTTGTAGAAGGCACCAGCAGTGGTAGTCTGGAAGTTAGTCTTGATAAGACTTTTGTCCTAGTTTTTGCATGAGTTGAGTGGGAAATGAATAGATAAACAGCTGCAAAATATTCCCTATTCTGGATGTGAAAAAACTGTAGCAGAATTGAATAGGTGTGTATGTGCCTAGATGCTATGCAACTAATGTTATGAAGCATTCTAAAAATCAATCTCTCTTTACAGATTCATGAGTTCTCTGGGGCCAACAAAGAGAAGCTGGAAGAGACCATTCAAAAACTGGCCTAATCTCCACCCATGGAACACATTGAAACTTGATTGACAAAATTATATCCTGTAACTTTTTTAAAAAAAATCAGAACACAGTGGTGGAGACTATCCTCTTGATCTATGTAACATTAAAGCGCATATTCTTCACTTTTGGCTATTGCCCTCTCTTTGAACATGTGAGGAATTTCATAATGTTGTCAAGGTGTCAGTTTTTGCTGTGTTAAAGGAGGACTGTCTGGATACAATGACTCTTGTCACGTAATCTGATCTATTACTGGGTTATTGCTGGGCATGGAAAGTTGTGTTGCATGGGATGGCAATGGCAGTTGCTTTAGAAGTCTGCTACCACCTTACTGAGGTGGTAGTCACCAGGCTATAATCTGAAGAATGGCAGTCTGGCTTGCAGATACAGAAAGGGAAGTTCAGGATTTGTAGAAAAGAGGGTGATCACTGGGTGGGATAGGCTTTCTTTTGTTACCTCTTTGTAAAGATTCTTTTAAAATCTGTTAAGCTTCATTTTAGACTTCAAAGCTAAAACTTGGCTTATCGTAACATAATACCAGTCTGACCGTGGAGGTATAAAGTAGGACTTGGAGGTGCTGCCTTTTTGCTTTTCAGTTTTGCCTTGACATTGGTGTACCTTCTGATTCTCTTGGTAGGAAAGTATGTTTAGGCTGCTTTGTTCCTAGGCAATAATCTGGAAGAAATGACTGAAGATGTAAAACTATGTGTCTTAAGCCCAAGATAATTTAGATTTGTGTATTGACATCTATCTTTGCACTATTGTATTCTTAGAACAAGTTGGACAGTAAACTGGACTATGCAGTCCTCCAAACCTGCATTAGGTTGTCTAGAGTAATGCTGACCTGCCAGCCTCTATATCATTCAACAACTCTTCCCAGTGTTACCACAGAGAACTGCTCTGTGTTTTCCACCCTATCGAAGTGGCTTTCTTGCTGGCTTGGAGTTGTCCTGGATAAGAATTCAGGAAATAGGCAGGGCTGTAACTAGCAGCTATACCTAATGCTGTGGTTAGGCATAGGTGAGCAGTGCTGCTCATTGATCATCACTGATGAAAAAGCAATACTTCCTGATACGTATGCAAACAATGTGGAATGAGCGAGCATTTTGTCTTTGTGTTAGGGAGCTGATGTGTGACTGACTCAGCCCTATGCTCATTTCACAAGCATGTATGAATTTCCTGACTCTTCAGGACTGGGGCCTCAACAGCTTGCTGCATATGTTTCTTATTTGAAACAAGATTTTTCTAGTCTAAGCAGTGACCACCCTTCATTTGAGGATGAGCCATCAAGGATCTTGGATGCAAGCTTTTGGTTGTGATTATGCAATGACAAGGACATGCAAAATGTTCTCTGTGCAGCTCTGGATATTTGACTAAGAGGCGTGCAGCTGGGCATTTAAAAGGCTTCACACAGGTTAAGTGGGAAACCACTGCCCCAAGTGATGCCATGGACAGATGTCTGGTGAGAGAATAATAAGTTGTATGGAGCAAGAATTCACCATCTGTAAACAAGCATTTCTTTTAAAAACAGTTCCTGGGTGGCCTACTTACTCCCCCTGGGCAGTAGCTGGTAGCAAGAAAGATTTAAAAAAATTTCCTGGTTGGTGAAAAGTCCTGGTGAAGTTCAGTAGGAACCTGTAGCATCCAGTTTTATCCTTAAGAAATAAGGAGGCTACTAAGATGTGCTGCAACATACAGTATTTCTGCCAAGGTGCGGCCAGACCAGGTTGTTACCTATTACAGCAGGGCGAAGGTGCAGTTAATGGGAAATGCTGCTCATGTGTTGAGTCTGACAATGCTTTGTCTACTTGCTTAAGATGCCACTCTGCAGTAGCCTTGAAAGATCCAGGTGACAAAGAGGTGACTGGAAATTCAAGGTAGGATTTGGAGAGATCAGAAAGGCTGGAATGACTCTTGTGCTGAAACTGGGGGTGTAAAGCAGTTCTTACAAGTGCAGTGAGTTGTCTGCTTTCTGTGCTGATCTCGTTCTGAGAACTGGTATGTAGGCACAGCATGATGAAATAACTTACATAGCCTTACTTGAAAGGAGGTGTTCTTTAAGGCTTGGTTCTTTGAGGAATATGCAATGAAGATCTGTGCATTAGGTAAACTTCCTCTTTAAAGGAACCAGCAAGCATGTTCTGTTCAAATGTGTAGTTATGCCAGAATTAGTGTTTGAAGTTGGTCCTTGTCATTACAGGTGATGGATGGCAAAGCCTTATGGTTATACCTAGCTGAGATGTAAGGAATCTCGGTTTCTACAACAACAGTGCTGCTGCTGGGAGGAAAGAACCCCAGTTCAGGACAGGAACAGGACCAAGTCTTCCAACAGGCAAGAACATGGGGTTTCAGCCTTTAACAAAGCCTAGATACAGCAAATGAATATTTTGCCGTAAATGGAATGGGTATAAAGTAGCCTTGCTTAAAGACTTGGGCCATATGCCCTGTCACATGGGTATTAAGTAATAACCTGGATAGCTCAGTGGGTGCATTTCATTGCTTTCTCACTTTTCATGTGAAAGAGTGAGACCAGTATTGCATATGTCAGGCAGTAATGCAGCAGTCACTTTTTCATTGAGTTTTGTGATCTGTTTAGATGAACAGAACTAACTGTTTGATCCAGGGATCTGAAAAGATGCCTTTAGAGAGGGAAGTGGTTGATGGCCAATTGATGAATGCTTGGAAGAAACATGATGTACACGGCAGAGAAGTAACAACATATGAAGGCTTCTTCTGGGTCTAAGGGCTTCAGGAAGAAGTTCTCCCCTCAGGTAATGACTGCAGTCTGTTTCATTTGGCTGTGGAGTGTCTGGGATCTGTGCCCTGCTGTCAAACCAGCAGAGCAAGATGCTTTTGTCTGCAGGCCTGTTGCATAGCTTGCTTGCTTAGTGGGCTGGCAAAAAGGAAGAGAAGTACTTCCTTGAGCACAGCAATTGGAACACGTGGCTGGAATAACTTGGTGTAATGAGAGAGGACTAGCTATTATGAAAGGGAGAGCCAAGGGGTGACTGAGTGAACAAGGGAACTGTGTGTGATTAGATTGGAGTGAAATAGTGACACTCCTTAACTACATCCATGTGGTCTGAAACTGCTGTCATATACTTGGGGAAGGATTCTCTTAACGACCCATGCATCTCTTCCACATCTTCTCTTGCAGCAGTAAGGCTGACTTCAATGCCAGTTAACCATCTGCTTTTCATTCTTTCCTTGACCTGAATGAAGTTAGACTTGGATTTCCCCCTTGAATGATTCCAGTAAGTGTATTTGTAATTGTTCTAATGTTTAAATTCTTTCTTACTTATTCATCAAAACTAGCTGGATCTAGCAAGGACAAACCCCAACTTCTTACCAATGGCAACAGACTATGGCATAGCAGTTCCTCTGTGCTGTGCTTTTTGACATGCAGTGTTCAGCCACCCAAGAAATTGGTTTGAGGCATGTGCTGGTGAAATCCTTGCTAGACTAACTCTGTAGTGCAGGTCCCTCACCCTTGGTGAGCGGTGGGAGAGACTGACATGTGGGTTGACCTTGGCTAGCTGTCAGGTGCCCAACAAGCCCCTCTTATCACCCCCTCAGCAGGACAGGGGGAGAAAATGACAGAAAAGCTTGTGGCTTGAGATAAGGGCAGGGAGATGACTCAGCAATTAGTCACAGGCAAAGCAGATGTGCTTGGGGAAATACTCATTGCAATTAAACAGAGTAGGTTAATAAAATAGGAACAAATCTATAAACACCTTCCCCTGCCTCTCCCTCCTTCCGAGGCTCAATTTCACTCCTGGCTCTTGCATCTCCCCACCCCTGAGCAGTACAGATAAATGGAGGTTGAGGTCAGTTCATAATGTTGTCTGCTGCTGCTTCTTCCTCCTCGCAGTCTTGTCCTGCTCCAGTGTGTGGCCTGTGGGGTACAGTCCTTTGGGAACAGACTGTTCCAGTGTGGATCCCCCATGGGCCACAGGTCCTGCCACAAAACCTGCTCCAGCATGGCTCCTCCACACCCTGGAAGTTCTGCCAAGAGCCAGTTCTGCTGTGGGCTCTCCATGGGCTGCTGCCTCCTTCGGGCACATCCCTCTGCTCCGGGGTGGGCTCCTCCCCGGGCTGCAGGTGGAGATCTGCTCCCCCATGGACCTCCCTGGGCGCAGGGCACAGCTGCCTCACCATGGATGGGCTGCACCACGTTCTGCAGGGGAATCCTGCTCTGCCTCCTGGAGCACCTCCTCCCCCTCCTTTACTGATCTTGGTGTCTGCAGGGTGTTTTTTCTCACTTGTTTTTTCTCTGCTGTTGTTGTGCTTTTTACCCTTCCTCAAATACATCATCACAGAGGGCTCATCACATTGGCCAGGAGCAGGTCCCTCTTGCCAATGACTGTCACTGACTCTGTTGTGGTGACAGCTTCTGGTCTTTCCTCACAGAAGCCACTCCTGCAGCCCTCTTCTCCCACTACCAAAACCTTCATGTGCAACCTAATACACTGACAAGAAGTATTGCAGGACTGAAAGGGCTTAGCAGGGGCCTGGCCATGGCATGGAGTCTCTGCTCTGCATCTGAAACAATAACTGTACCAACTTTACACCATCTGCTGAAACATTTACCTGTAGGTCTTCCTCAGAAGACCAAGGTCAGAACTATGGCAGGAAGAAGAGTCTGATAAGGACCTCTGGGGAGGCAGTGGGTGCTGTACTCAGTTTAGCTAAATGGAGGTTGAAACCACACTGTGGCATCCTTACTTCCAATGGAGGTTTCACACAGGTAAGAAGCATACCTGTTTGGAGATGCCTACAGATCTGGCAAGAATTAACCAGATGAGTCTGAGGAACTTGATTTCATCTTGTGGAGATGCTGGGGAAGCACAAACACATGAAATGCAATCTTTCTTCCTCTGGAGAGGAAAAGCTGAGATGGTTCAGGCTGGTAGATAGAAAAGGTAAAAAATGCATGGGAGCTGTGTGAAGCCACCTCTCTGCCTGCAGCTGGTGAAGACAAATTTGTGACAGATGCAAACTGCCACAAGGTGGCAGTGACCCTCTGTTTATACATATATTTATACACACATGGACTCTGGGAGTGCCTTGTGTTTTTCTTTCTCAGACAGCACTGGGGTGATACTGGGCTAGAGCAGAATGCATGTGGAATGAGTTCCTACAATCCAGGCAGCACCATCTACCTGGCCCCCAGGAACAGGAGTACCTGGGATGGATGTGACACTGGTGTGAACACACTCTAGGGAGGTGAAGGCAGGCATCAGGTCCAACTATCTGCAGAGGAAAAGCTTTAGACCACACTTGTGTCATCACCCCCTCCACTTGAGTCAGTCTGACATTTCCTCAGGGAAACAATAAAAAGCTGCCAAACAATGGCAGACCTCTACACAGTGCATTTGAAGCCAGCTGACAACAAACTCCATTTTCTGGTTTACCATTTTTCATGCTGCGCAGTGGTATTAACTCACAAATCTTTCTCAGAGGCCAGTTAAAAACCACAGCACTGGAGCTAACCCAAACTGACAATTTGTTTTTGTCAGAAAACCTGGTGAAGTAACCAGAATGTCTGCCCAACTTGTGCCAAGATGCATTATTTCCCCAGTGGCCAGTCAACCTGTATTTCAGGACATGTGTTTTGTTCAGTCCACTCAAGTATTGATTGATCTACATCTTAAGTGGTCTCTTGTTGACAGACAGAACATCTAACCCTGACACTGCAAAGACACTAAGGCTACTTAGGATTCCTCTTCACAGATCAGTAATGAGACCTAAAAATGAACCAACTCCTCCATAGTTGAAGGTGGATCACCATCACCTTCAATACCTGTCTGTATCCCATAGTTAGAAGTTCTTTTTCTGTCTTTTTCAATATATTTAGATATTTATTGTTGCTAATCTGTTTGTCTCCTTTACTTGGCAGCATGTGTGTCCTGGACACCAATGTGATCTTCCAGGAGAGCCAGGGTAAACACCACAAGGTCAGCTTTAGGCTTGGACACCAATGGCTGAATTACTCAAGGAAGTAAGTATCCATATCACCTGCACTGTGAGATCTGCTGGGATAAGTGCTTGCAATATTTTAGCCACTCTGTGTTAACCACAAGGAAGTGGAGGGCATTCTACAAACAAAACTATCAAAGTATCCATTAACAGATTTATTTTTGATTTTCATATCTCAGAATAACTGATATCTACATTTCCTGATGAAATTTTAAAAAAGCCATCCAGTTGGGAACCCCCAGGTGTTGTAAGCCTACTCTTTACTCCTTAATGGTTAAAAAAATCCTTCTTGCTGAGTTCTGGGCAAAATCAATGGGTAAACATTAGTCATCAGATGTGCCATCAGCTGGCAAAGCTTTTCGAATTGCTTTTCTTTTCTACAAGCCAACTTGTAGAAAGGTTAAAGATACTATTAGAACTGTTACAGTTCTCATGAAGTTCAACAGTTTTAAGGCACTTTTTTGTGTAGCTTTGGGAAGCAACTCTCAAATTCTTTAAGAGCAAAGCAATTAACATATGCTTACGCTTACTAGCCCTGTTATTAACAGAAGCTGTCACCCAGGAATATGTGACCCTCAGGCTTTTACAATAGCTTTTCCAATATTTTCTCCCTTTAACATTCCAATGAAAGCTGTTGGCATGTTCTCAAATCCTTCAGTGACATGTTCATGGCACTTCACTTTTCCCTGTCAAAAGTAAGAAAGGAAATAGATGAGTGTTCATTCACCAGCTGCCTACTTTTTTCCTCTTTGGGAGACTAAACTACATCCAAATTTTCTCCAGCTTATGTTTCATCTGAAACATGCAAGCTGGTACACACCAGGGTAACTCTGCAAAACTAGGTATGCTGTGTGAGGATCTGATTTTGTTGTAACACCTTCTACTCAAAGTCATAACAGGGAGCAAAAGTCACTGCTGTAAAACCACACCAGGACAGATTTAGGGCTATTTGGTCGCCAAACAATGAACAGGTAGGGGATTATTTCCCCAAAGCCAGGCCTGTCTCTGCCCATGGAGAAGCATGGAACTGGCTGAGCCATCTGTCATGGTTTGAACTCGGCTGGTAGCCAATCACCATATGGCTAGTTGTTCACTTCCCCCACTCCCCAGTGAAATAGGGAAGGGACAAAAAAAAAAATTAATTTGTAGGCTGAATAAAAGAAAAATCTAGTAATAGTAACAAAACAGAAGTAACAATAGTAAGTCCCAGTGGGTAATACGCAATTAACAGTTGCTCACCGACTGGTACAGAGCCCGTTCCCAGCAGCAATCCTAACTGCCCCAAAGATGCTGCTGTGCAGACCAGAAGTGGAAATGAGACATCCCCACCTCCTTTATATACTGAGCATGACATCACATGATATGGAATACTCCAATGACCGATCTGGGCTGGTCCTCTAGCTCAGCCCAAGAAAAGCTAACTCTATCCTCGCTGAAACCAGGACACCATCCCAAATCCTCATATTTGTAAAAGCTAGAGCCTCTTAGACTTTAGTGCTTGTTCATTCTTACCAGTAATTTCAACACAACATTACAGTGGAAATCCTTGCTTTTACTACAAATGGAGATGTCTGAATGAGAAATAGAGGTTTACTCTAAATATGAAACTCTTCATTGCCAGAGACATATTTTGAATTGCTCCAGGAAGCATCTTTTTTCAAAGCCTACATGTATACTGAAATACATCTAAGTCCACAAGCTAATATTGCAGGTCTCAACAAAGCAGAAGGGATCACGCACGCTCAATTTGAGTGTCCCCAGGAGGCTCAAAGATCAAGTTAGGTGGAAGAAAAGTATCACATCGGGACCTCACCTCAACAGCTATGACAAGAGACCCCTTGCAAAGGGGGAAGCTGTGGTGTGAGTACCCCTTACAGAAAATTACCCCTTCCTTCCTTACCTCCATGACCCATTTTAGCAGTGCTTTCAGACCTTCCTCCCAACGGTTATTCCAGCGAGTCACGATAAACCCTTTCATTTGAAGTTCTTTGAAGATCATTGGAACCTGCAGGTAAGGCCCTGCAACAGAAAGGAACCAACAAACCACCTGCAATGTCAATTTCATTTAAAATAAGACCCAAGCTGTAAAGAGAGCTTTTAGACAGTAAAGACCACTGAATTACTTTGTTCCAGCCAGAAGCAACTGCTGTTTTTTCCAAACAGAATTTCCAGGACAGAAGACCCAAGGATTCATGATCAGTTTGCCACCCAGGGAAACAAAAGTCTGATGTGTAAAGCTGTGGGGCTAAACATGCAGCACTTCTGAAAACAGTTTCATTCAGAAGTAAAGTGACCTCAGCTTCATCTGAGAGGCTTGAGCTGAATCCTGTTACAGCTTGTTTGATAGCCTGCCAAACTCATGCACTTCCTAGATCTCAAATAAGTTATACACACTAAAAACCAGTTCCATCAATCATAATGTGTGATAGTCTCCCCTCTCTCAAAAGCCTGTCCCATTTTTAAAGTGACCTAGGAGTTCAAAGCCAATCAGTTGTCAAAGAGAATTCAGACCTTCTATTTCTTCTAGAAGGCAAATTTGGAAAATGTAATGCTATTGAAAGTGATTATTCATCTCAGCCTCATCATCTCCCAACAGTTTCACCAGTTGCTGAAATCTTATGGAAAAAAAATAACAAAAAACCCCCAAAGCTGCTTCATCTAAAAACCCAAGGGAAATCTCTCATCTAAAAGTATGTACTGTGTAAATAGCATCATGCCATCACACCTGCCTTCTACTGATCTCTATCTGCTTGGAGTCCTGCTTTAAGTAATTTAGTCTCTCCCTCATTTCTGATCAGCTGATGTTCTCCATCCAATACAAGTGTGCACAAAGGAGGATGAGTGCCTGTACACACAAGGAGTGTGGTCACACTCCCACTGTCCCAGAGTGGTTAGCTACCCAAATGTACACATACATACACTTAAATGGCATACAGAAACCAACAATAAAATCAAGAGACACCCATTATGTCTTTCTCTTTGCCATCACCAAACTGGAAATAAGTTTAGACACAAGAAAACAGGCTCTCACCTTTCTGAGGCACAGAGGCATTGTACTGAGAGATAGCTCCACAGACTGCAATCCTTCCAAATTTCTTCATCTGGTTGATAGCAATACTGGCAAATTCTCCACCCACCTACAAGAACCAGAGCATGTGCAGCATTAGAGACAATCCAGTGTTTGGGACTGACTGCCAAAAACTGCCAACCTTGCATCGTTGCACCAACAGGTTCCATCAGGGGGTGGAGAGCTGAGTTCCACCACTCCAAAGACTCAGTAGCTGCAGAAACACTTATATTTAGTGTTTCTAAATATTATATATTTATAATAATACATAATATATTGTATCTTATATTATGAGGACTCAATCTCACTCTTCTAAAAACTAGTTATGAGCATGGGGAATAATTTTTAATGCCAAATCTGCTTCAGAGCTTGGTTTGGAAGCATGAGATCCCTCTTCCTACGGGACATGTCTAGGGACACTAAGAAGCACCACCTCTGTTTTTCCCCAACATAGGTCTGCGCTATTACCTATTCACATCATGGTGATATCAAGTTTTGACTTAATGATTCTCTTCTCTCATATGTGGACATGCTGTGTTCAGAAGCTTTTAATGGAGAAAAGCTGTGAGGAAATTTACTGCTGGGGAGAGCTCTGCACAAAAGTTGAAAGTGAGAGGGAAGGGAATGGTATACAGGTATAATGCATATATTAGCTATTCCAGGAAATTAAAAAAGCCAGTGCTTGTGTTATGGTTTGAATGCAAACTGATGTGGTTTGACTGCATCCATACTGTTAAACTCTCTTAGCCCCCAAAACAAGATGGTCATTCAAACAGTGTATCAAGAACATTCCACAGCCTCTGTTAACTCCAGCTGTACTTGGGAGAGGTCAGAAACCCTCTAATAGGCTGCTCCAGCAATTTTACAAGTGGGCCTTGCAACTGTTTGTTGTTACAGGTACTGGTGTATCCACCTGGCACACGTAACACGGGGCCATACACACTCGCTCCCCTTCCAGCAACAGCAGAGAAGTGCCTGTGGTCCAAGGTGGCCAGGAACGGACTGAATCTCTCTCAGTTCAGCATCAGTTAAATGTTCACTGTGACCCTCACGTCCCCAAAATATGCCATACTTTCCAGAGAGTGAAGATGAGCTTCTCTCTCTTCATTCACAGACACCACCAACAATCCAGCTTTGCCTTTTAGTCTGTTTTCTCTGTCACTGCCCAAGTCAGCTGCAGAGGTAAGTGTGGGAAGGGAACAAGAAAGCAGTAAGCTGTTATGGGCACCATTGCTCGGTTAGGTGGAACTCAATATGCAAATCCTGGTGTAGTCTTCAGTTAGATGTATACAATATTGAGTTCCTGCTATAGTTTAAGGAAAATGACAGTCTGCTCAAGGCAAGGCCCTCCCTCTGAACTCACATTGTCAAAGAAACAGTCGTAGCCATCAGGAGAGGCTTTACGCAATGCTTCATCCAGAGATGTAACAGTCTTGTAATTAAAGGCTTCATCAAAGCCTATTTTTTTCAGATAGGCAACCTTGTCATCTGAGCCAGCACAGCCAACCACTTTGCAACCCTGCAAGGAAAGGAGAAAAACATTTCTAAACATCCCTCACAACACAGGCTGACACAGAGTGCTGGGTGGAGGGCTCACCCTTAAAGTCAGATTGTCACCACCATACGAGTTCCTGAGCTCTAGGAGACATTCAGCTAGCTTTGTCACATCATCAGGAGCTTGTCCCATCGCAGGACCTTACTGCAGGCATGCCTTCAGGGACACTTGCCCTCCTGATCATTCATGGACTTGTTTCCCTATTTCCTAGGTGAGCCTTCTGAGAAGCAAGTATAAGCATTTCAAGCCACTCACCCCAATCTTAGCGAGCTGCCCCACCACAGAGCCCACAGCACCAGCTGCAGCATTAACCAGCACCGTCTCTCCTGGCTTCATCTTGCAGACCTCCAGAAGACCAAAATATGCAGTGAGGCTGTGAAGAAAAAGAAAGAATGCTCAGTGAGGAATAATAGACACTAGACAGAGATGTGACTTGGCCACACTGAACCAAAATATCTTCACAATCAGAACAAGATTCAGTTTTCCTCATTCTTTACGAAATACAAAAGGCAGAAGTCTACCTGAGGTGAAAACAGCTTTCCTTGTGCTTACTAGTCAGAAGGAGAAGCACAGAGAGAACTCAGCAAGGTGACAATTCAGTTACACACTGGAGGAGAGAGTAAATCCAAGATAGACAGAGGTCAGTAGTCAGCTGGTATCTACCAGATTGAAGCGAAGATTAAATGATACTCATCACAAATCAAAGCTGGCAGAAAAAGAAAAAATGGTGGCAAAGCCTTGCTGAACTGATGGGCACACTACTCCTGAGGACTACTGTGCACACCTATGGCTACTGAGTAAACAGTAATCTGTAGCAACCACTGAAGTTTAGCTCAAGCATGTGCCACTGATCATATAAATAATGAATGACATTGGGCTCTGCAAGCCTCCTGAAGCAATGTGATTGACTGGCCCAGAATCCCAACAAACTTTTCTTCTAATGTCTAAATTCAAGCTTACAGCTTCCCACTTGGTCTGAATTGAAAGGCTGAACTGAATCCATCTAGCAGCTGTCTGGAAAAACGTGCATCTCTCCTGAAATCTGGAAGTTCTACATCATGCACAATGTTACAATAATTTTGAAAGCCTTCCGTGTCAACAGGACTGACCAAGTCCTGATCTCCTATGCAAAGTAGAGAGAAATTAAAAAGAAATGCGGGAAGATGACAGAGTCTGCAGTAGTCAATAAGGATTCTGAAGCACAGCAGCACTGTCTGCTGCAGTGCAATTTAAAGGACCTCTGTTTTGCTGCATGGTACAACAGCTTGTAAGGGACAAGCCCCAAGCGGCTGTACTGTGAGCCCAGGCAGTGCCCCCAGAAGTGAGTCATAGGGAGGGGCCTGCTGTCACTTCTCTTGATTTCACTGGTCTCTTAATCACTCCTGGAACTGGGATGAGTTCAGGAACTGGAGCCAATAAACAGTGACACGTACAAGTCTGGGAGGGACTCTCTCTCTCACTGCACCAAACCCACCCCACTGGCAGATCAAGTGCTGGATCCAGGACTGATTATTTTTTCAGCTCTCTCTTTTCTCCTAAAAGTTGTTAAAGTGTTAAAGGACTGCCTTGCTTTCACATAAAGCTGCACAGCTCTGGTAGAAACAACTATCAGAGTGCCAACATTTACAGATTTGATCTCTATGTTCTCATTAAAGTTGATGTTTATGTATGGACCTTGAGTGTTATCTCACCTTAATCCACACCAAGGGGATTTGCGAATCTTAGTTACTCCCCTCTCTTCACAGGTGGGATGTGACATAGCTGTCTTTTGGCATTCTGGGGGCAATTCTGGAAATACAGTAATAGCAGAAGAGCCAAATCAGCAAAAGCAGACTAGCCCAGGTGCCAGTGAAGTTTGAGTCTTCCACTGAGGTTAATGCAGACTGAACTGGATTCTTTCCAGCCCCTCCTGGATCTTCTTCCTACCTTTTTACACTTCCTCAAGGAGAAGCACCATAATCTCCAAGGGAAATCTCCTCTGCTCTAAGGGATGAGCCAGACTTCAGACCTTCTACAGGGTAAGGGTATCCAGAAGCACACATTTTTTAACAGAATGAACAGACAACATGCTAGTAGAACAAGATGAGGGAAAGGGGTCATAGTCAAGCAGAAACATTCTGCACAGCAAAGTCCAGGTGATAGTTGCCTTTGCATCTTGAAACTCACCCTGGCATGCCAACTGTCCCAAGAGCCAGAGATTTGGGGAGTGATTCCGGCCAATTAGAAGGAAGGTGTTGGAGGTCTTTCCCATCAGAGATGAAATGAGTTCTCCAGCCACTTCTAGCTACAACAAAGGCCCCCACTGTGAAAGCAGGATTCTTGCTTTCTATAATCCTGTTTAAAAAAAAAAAACCTGTCAGAGACCAATCATTACTGGCTCTTCCCTCCTTTATTCCTGTTGCCATGTGATGCAGGAGAAAATAAATCCTTCACATCAAGACATCTAGCCCATACCTGCTGATGCTGTAGCCTTCTGATGCCTTCCATAAAGTGTCTACTATCTCTCATCATCAGGTGTATACTGGGCAAGATGATTCTAGACTCAGCCCAGCCACAATAAATCCAATGTTCCCACATAGATGCCAACTTTTTTTTTACTAGTACCAGTCTGATATGAATTCAGAGTAGGCTTCTGTGAGTTAGAAGGCAGGAAAAAGGATGCCAGGATTAAAGAGTGGAAAAGCAAGAAGTCACAAATAGGCTGCAGCAAGCAGTTCCTTTCTCAGACAACCTGTACCTCATTTATAGGTTGAAGATCCTGAAGATGGAACTTCCTGGGGTTACAAAACCAAAGAAAAAGCAGTATCTAATAACAGGGAGAAGTTCATACTTGTGGTGTCTCTATGCCAAATGAAAATTCAACTTTCTTAGCCCAGCCCAACAGGAAAACTACATGGGGACGGGTAGGTAAGCAGCTTTGAAATTTTGGAAACTGTTGGTCTCTGTTCAGCAGAGTTTTTTGTTCATTTATCCCAGTTCTCAGTGTTCCTGCAGCAAAACACAAGAGTCAAAGGCCACAGATGTTCCTGGGCAGCAACTTAGAGGCAGCACAGCAGGAACAAGCTGACAAAGGAAAACATCTGTGTAGCTATATTACCACAAAGGAAAGTATGGGTTTAAGCTTAGATAACTGTTTGGATAGAGCTGTATCTCAGGTGATGCTGAGGTATTCTCAGCTGGAGTAGACAGCATGCATGTTTCAGGCATGCAATTACTAGCACATCAGATTTTAAAATGTGAAGTTGACACTTACGGCAAGTACAATGGCTGGTCCTTCATACCTCTGCTTGTAAAAATTTCCTTTGAAAACATTATCAGCAGAAATAACATAAATTGTATCAGAGGCCTAAATGCTCTCCAAGAAGGCAAAAGAGGTTCTTAGAGGCAAAACACCTTCCAACCAATTACAGATAAAGAGTACAGTTGCAGAAGTATGTAGACTCAAGTCAAGAATAGGTAATGCAAGCTGCAGATGTCTCAAATGTCAGTGCATTCCTTTGAGATCTGCCATGTGTTTGTATAACAAGAACCAAAGAACTTACCTGGCAACCTGTGTGCCTATCATTATGTCCCCTTCCTTCATGTCCCTTTGACTGTAAGGTCTGTAACACAGGAAGAGGTGGCTTACTATAAGCAACTTCAATGACATTTTACAGATACACTATGAAGTAGTAGCTACTGTCTGACTCAGAAAAAGAGCATAAGCAGTGATGTTGAACAGATCAATGAGCTTGTCATTGTAATGACATAACTGCATGTTTTCCACAGCCAGGTATTTGCGCATCCCATCCTGACCAAATGCTGGGCTAGAGTGCTGGGGACACAATAGCATTAATCTTCCCAGCATGGTCCACCACTACAAGAGGCTACAAAGAACTACCTCTGACACTAGGGTCTACCGGGCCTCTTCAAACTACCCAATCTCCCTGTGCTTGAACTATCACCTATTAACATGGGCATATCAGCAATTTCCTACTTAGCTATGTATCCTTAAGCAAGGTTGCTAAGACAAGTGAAGCAGCTCCTGCAACAGGGCTGCAGTCTCATTTGAACCTGATGCTTTCCAGTAGAAGAGACATGACAGGGAACAACAGCAGAATCCAAGAAAAATCTAGGGCTGCAGCACTGTTATCCTAATGTCTGGCTAAATCTGACACAGCTCCATATTGTGAGTCTTTTAATTTACACACATTTTATAAAAAGCAGACAAAAGCACCTGGGACTCTGGCAACAGGGAGTGCTCCCTGTACTGTGCTCCCTGTACATGTTCTTTTGAGGTTTAAGTGGGAAATCAAATGAGGTATCTCAGCCAGAAATTTGAAAGGAAGAAAAATATATACCTCATGTAAGGATCAACACTGAGAAACACTGATTCAAGCAGCAACTCTGCAACAAAAGACAAAGCAAATTCCTGAGCATTAGCAATGCAGCAAAGCATAGTTTCCACAAGTCAGTCTTTCAATAAAAGCAACAGGAATTGCTGACAGCTCAAAAACCCCATATTCCATCATCCTTTAGGGAAAAACTACTTGAAAGGACTACTACATTTGTTACCTTTGTCTGGCTTATCGCTGTTACAAAAGACACTTTCTGTAGTGTCTCTTTAGGAGGTTAGCTTGTTTTCAGCTCTTTAGCTACCTTTCCTCTCTATCGAAGGCTCAAGAGGCCATATCCCCTAAACAAAATACTAACTTACTTTCGACCAGTTATATAAAATGCCTTCCCATGATTCAACCAGCAGAGGGTGATAAGAAACCTTGGCACTGGTCAAATAGAAACTACTTTTCTGCCTTAAACAGAAAGCATTATGCTATCTTTTCTAGGTAGCTTAATCCACCTTACTGTCTGTCCCTAATGACACTAGTTCTTGTGAAATACACTGATAAACAAATTTTAATTTAAATTCTCATTCATACAGCAGTTTTAGTTGTTCATCTCCACCTAATAATAGTTTTCATTGCCAGTGCTGCAGTGGTCTAGCTAGTACAAGCTAGAACTATATTCAGACAAAAATATTTTCCCATTACTCAGAGTGAGCAGGAAGAATACTTAAGGCCATGTAACATAACAATAAAGGCCAATTCCTTTTAAAGTGTTACTCTAGTATGAATTTATGCTTCTTCTTGCTGCAGGGATTAAAATAGGAAGGAATAAATTACTCCATGTTCTTAAATACCCACAGGCATGAAATTTTTAAGTGTATCTGAATGATATAGAAATACACATGCTATGAAAACACTTAAATGTATATGTAAGAAGAAATCACTTTTCAAACCTTTAAGCTGTAAACGTAACTAGTACTTTAATGCAATTTTTTTGGCGCACCTTCTAAACTTGATTAATAAAGGACAAATGGTGGGGTGACATTCAAGGCAGCATGGTAGAGGTCCATATGAAGCCAAAAATCAAGGTTAATTCTTTTATCAATAGCTCTTGCATATAGTAAGTTATTCCCTACCCTTTTCAAAGCAGAAACATAGGAATAAAACCTGTGCATTTTTATTCACTCTCTCTTACTGTCACACAGGTCAAACATAACAGATAAGCACTAGCAAAAAAAAATTGATGGAGACAAAAGTCTTGTCTTATTGCTTCTTAAAATGAAAAACTAACCCACGTTGACTCCTGCCCCAAGGCCTCCCTGCTGCATGCTCTCTCGCACCCCAGTCACTCTGCTCTCCGCTGGCACTATCCTCAATACCTTCCCCATCAGCATAAAAAACTCCAATGAAAACCTACTTTCAGAGGCCACCATCTTCTCCAGCTTCTTCCAAAGGATTTTGCAAAATAAAGTAGATGAAGACCTTTCACCAGTAAAGCACGTTTGAGTTTTACTACAGTTAACTCATTTGCTCTTTGTCACAGTCCACTTCTCTCTTTTTAAATTAAAGCAATTCTCTTTCCTTGTTGCTGTCAGTTTCGAGGCCATATCACTTCAACCATTTTCTTCAGTAAGCTGTATTTGCAAACATATCTGTATGCCTTTGCACCATGTGTGATTAGGCACTGTGAGTCTGTGAAATGCACTCCACAGCTGCTGCTTGCTGCAGTTAGAAGAGCTCTGCCACTGTTTTTAAGTATTATCAGAAGGCAACATGTCTTAAAACCCACCAAACCCCTGAGCATACGTGTTCTTGAGCAATCACCCTTCTCTGCTACGTGCATGGCTTGCCACAAGATGTGCAAAAAATCCAAGCCATTTTCAAAAATCCAAGCCAGAGAAACATACAAACAGTTCAACAGACACACAGCCATTTGTCAGCAATCAGACAACCTACAGAAAAAATAAAACCAGGCAGCCCTTCACTTACCACCATCCTTTAGATTTGGCAGCTCTATCATTTTCAGGTCAAAGTCACTGGTTTTGGGGAAACCCTCAAAATGCTTCTTCAGAACCCAGGCCTTGGCAGTCACCATCCTGCACAAAGAACAGCACAGTCAAAAAGTGCCTGTCAAAAGAGATGCCCAGTGGTGCCAGCCTGCTCATGGGGGCTAATTTAGACTTGACAAAGCAGAACAGTATCTTGATAACATGCCCTCACACAAGATAGCCTCTGCTTGCATCCTGTGGCAATACTGCTGGATCAACAGAACATCTGAAAAGCTCCCTCATTGCCTAAGCAACACATAGCTTCCTGTGACCTGCCGGACCTCCTTGCCTGCTGGCAGCAAGCAGTAACAAGTCAACCCCAGCAAGTTGTACAGCTCCCACTCTAAAAGAAATTGAAGAGGGAAAATCTACTAGTTTAAGGAGAAAAAAAAAATCCTTGAAGGAAACACTTAAACTCACTCTTATGCTCCAGTTACATGGGGTGAGTACTGAACCTAAACTTTTACAAGCTTGAACCAAAGTGCGAGTGAGAAATACAAAGGTAAAAAAGACCTCTTTCCATGACACCCTGTATGTTGAGAGAAAACACTTCTCCAGTTGCCAAGCTCAGGACTTGGAACTGGTAGCACACTGTTACCAGCATTTTTCATACAAGGTGGAAACAAATGACTTGCATTCACTTTACCCTCACAGACCCTTTTTCCTGCCTGTACCAAGCACATCAACAAAGGCAAAGAAGAAGTTTATATTTAGAGCAGGCAGGTGAAAAACTGTCTTCTACTGACAAGGCCAGTCAATAACTTTCTGCACCCGACTCAGCTGGCAGCTGAACTTCTTCAGTTACACAGCTCCTAACAGGCAAAGACATTTGCTTTTATCCACAGAACAGGTACCAACCTCAGTACACTTTCCCAGGAGCAAGTGTAAACCCTGAGTAATCCTGGCACAGGGCACACCCAATGTGATTCACCTTTCTCCTATTAAGATTTAAGATAATTCTTAACAACCACTCCAATTCAGTGCCCAGACAGTTGCACAGAGATGTTCTGAAATATGCCAAGCTAAATAAAACCCACAGTCCTAGAAACCACAAAATACTACAGTCTGGACACCAAGACTATCCTCCAGAACAGGAGTTTCTTCAAATCACATTTTACCAGGCCAGTCCTAAAACTGTTAAAAATTCTGCCACTGAGGAAAATGTCTAATTCAAAATATAAAATTTGTCATTCAACCCATCATTTAACACAGTGAATGATCCATATGTATGCCATCACAAGGTAACACTACAGATGTCTCTAGGGAATTTTCTACTCTGCCCATTCTAAACTTGTAAATAGAACGACAGGATACTGATTTAAGTGTTGTGGTCAACCATATAAGGGAGTGAGTTACTGCAACTTTGTGTAAACAATGTATGTCTGGTTATCACTAAAAAGATTGATAAGAGGGGAACATCGTGCCTGAGAAGGTGCCAAAGGCTGGATGATTGTCTGAGAAGCATGAAGTCAGGGAAATCTGTGGTAACTGAGGAAAAGATGAAGGCGGCAGGGGGAAACTTCGACCACCGACTGAAGTTCAGACAGACATGCCCTCCCTCACCCTTCGAGTTTGTGCAGAATTAAAAGACACTGTAACTTTAAATCAAGACTGGACACAAATACCTCTACTTTTCGTGTATATTGCCATATTGCACACTGGGTAAAAGACCCCACTTGAGGGACAACACTACCATGACATTTACATAGAGATGGCTGCAAGGTCTCTAAGGTCATCTGTACCCACTTGTGTGGCTGTGTCTCTGCACACTGGGATCAACGTGCATTGCAGAACCACCTTAAGAAACAGTACCAAGCTTTGGCATTTTCCCTCAACAGTGTTGCAATGAGGCATGTGGTATGGGAAAAAACTTTACTCAGGAAGTCTTCAGCTTTTATTTTTCTTGAGAAAATACTCAAGTAGAATATGAAGGGTGGAAAGTGTAAAGAGACTGGTATGTCGTGGCATGTTTTACCTACAAAACACCTGAAGACAGAAGTACTGATTAGGAGCACAGACCTGAGAAAATAAACAACTTTTATAAGATGCACAAGCAAGGACCAGGGAGAACAGGGCAACGTCTCCAATATTTAGATATAAGCAAAAGCCACCAGACCCACAAACTCATCAGCACTCAGCAACTTTCTATGATGAACCAGGGATATTTCTGGGTCCTCGATGAGAAGGAAACACAGCACAGGTGAAGAGTTCCTCCACTAGGAGTGTATGCTGGGGAAATTACCTATATCATGAAATAAAAATGAAAGAAGTATTATCAAACTCACTGTTAAAGTGAGCAGCCAAAACCAGCATTCCTCACAGAAAACTTACCTGCAGCAATTGCCACCTGACCTGCAAATGCTGCTTCTTAAAAAAATGCAGGTGGCACTCTCCAGGCATTTCTATCCACTGCTGCATCTACTTTGGTATCGACAGTGCCTATCTGTACTTTTCAGTAATACAAGATATTGTGGGACTGCAGCAACACCAATCAAACTCAGCAAAGGGGCTTACAGGAGCAAAAGGTGAGTTCAGAGTAATTCAACACTGATCCCACTCACTCGCTTATACCCACAAGCACTAAGAGGTGTTTGTCCCAGCAGTGTGTCCTGTGTTCCGACACAGGTACCCAAGTGCTCCAGCCAGGAATGACCCGGGGACAAGGGCCACTGCTTAGGTTGGCAGCCATCTGCTGATGTGCCATTTGTACCCTCGGGAAGCCAACAGTGATTCAGAAATGTTTTGTCTCCCATCCTGTCCCACCTCTGTGAGTCATCAATATTGTCTCTTTTCTCTGTCTGCCTCAAGGCTCCAGCCCTGTTCTATACATCCCCACCATCAACTCTTAAGAGCTTGATTCTTCAGTCTGAGTACAGGAACATGTTGTCCCTTGTTTTAGGCTTTTGTTTTCCCTATCTGGTCCTCTAAGAAGCTGCACAAAGATGTCCCGCAGGCCTGATGATCTGCAAATGTAGGTGCCATCAGTATTGCCCATTTCTCTCTCTCTTCTACTGTTCCTTCTGGTGCTTCCACACTCAGATCTCCCATTCACACCAATCTTCACATTCTTGTCAAGAATTTCCACTTTTTGTATAGATAGATTTTTCAGCAGAACAATGATTCCTCCTACAAACAATACTGAAAGATTAATTTCACTGAACCATTTTGATTACATATAGGCCTAACTTTGGGAACAAGGACAAATTTTCTGCTTACCACTTCTCACCTACTGAAATCTCATTATTATGTCCACTTCAAGGCTAGGGATGTTTTCCCTAGGCTGCAAAACAAAAAGCCCCAAACCAAACAAACAGAAAACAGAACAAAGACACATGCTTGATGAATGGATTCACAAATCACTTTCCAGGTCAATAAACAAAGATTAATTTGTATGTTTAGATATAAAATCATAAGAACTAGTAAGGCCTACATTACTTAAGCATATTAAAGAACTCTAAAGCACAAACAGCAGCGATGCAACATTTGTGGTGTCCAGCAAAAGCGTTACTGGACTAAACATGTGATAGCCACCATCTTGGCTCCAAGAGCAGTACCCACTGTGCTGCAAAACTGTTTCATTGTCCGTGTCAGTGGGTTACATAATACATTTCTTTTGTGTGTTTTCTGTATAAAATGTTTCATAGGCCATTATAATCATTAATGCAAAGAGGCAGCTGTGATAAAAAGTTGAAAAAGAACAGTCCATGTGTTGTCCCAAAGCAGGGGTTCATCACCCAGTATGCAAAGAGCCAGTTAACACTGAGTCGAGATATTTGTATTTATTATATGGATGCACATGTGCCTGTTCCAAGACAGCACACCATGGTTCCCAAAACTACCATTATTTACACACACAATTTTTACTCAGTACACTGAAACGTATCTACTATGCTTAGCATGTAAATTAGCACGCTAGTTTGCCCTTTCTGCCACCTTCTTTTGAGTCCCAGGTATAATTAGAGTCGGTGGTCCATGGGTTTGGTGGCTGTGATCTCCCCCTGATGTAATTACCTCTTACCTAGTCTCCTCTTAATTTGGCAGGTTGCAGCTTACTGTCTCTAGTTCCCATTAATCCTAGCTAGGATCCCGTTTTTTGTCATGCATATACAATAGTGGATTGTTTCAAGGTTAATCATTTGTTTCTACCATTATCCTAACAACTAATCATTTGGTTCTACAGTGTTCCTAACAAAGTTGACCTCTGACCTTTTAACATTCCTTTTAATAATCCAACATGACATGAAGGTGATAAAAAGACTCTTTTAAAAATAACTAATTTCTATCAAGTTCAGGAAAAAAAAAGAATGTGATGCATTTGTCTGATATTCTTACAAAAGAACCATTAAAGCTTTTACTGAAATTGAAGTCCAAGACAGCATTTATTCTGATGTACTTCAAACCCTCCTTGTCTTCTGGTCTAGCCCATCAGGTTATCAAAGAATAAAGTTTTACATTAATCTCTATCAACTTCTTCCATAAAATCAGACACCTAGGCAAAAAAGTAATGGATTGGTGAATCTGAGCTTTGTGCACTAACAATATACATAAGAAAGCAAAGATCCAGTCTCTGTTCAGACCTCAGATTTCAGTTGGTGAAAATTGTAGCAGAGCTGCAAGCAAAGCACATTCACACACATTATCACAGCTCAACCCCCAAAATCAGCATGGGGAAGGACTTTCACAATTCAGGGGAAAATGAGAGAGAAGAGAAGAAGGAAGAGGTGAAAATTGGAATCCCATAGTAGATGCCAGCAACTGGAAAAGAAGGTCAGGAATAAAAAGGACAGACAAGTCCAAGAAAATTGAGAGTTTGACGGGAGGCTGAGGAGCTGGTGGTGACAGGTGAAATGTGAGAATCTTCACATTAAAGTAGAAGAGTAGCAAAGCTCTCAAGGGAGCATAAGTCAAACCAGCAAAGTCCACCTCCCTTAAGTAACCCCAACTAACATTCGCATCTTCTGTGGTATGGTTTCCTAGCCTGGGCTTGCCCAAATCTAACCTTGAGGACAAAATTGTCTTAGAAGCCTGGCAGTTAAAATAAATTCAAATTTGGGGTTAGCTTAACAGTTCATCTTGTTGCCAGTCACAATTAATTTGAAGATATGGCTGTAGTATTTGTTTCCTTTTATTTTCATTCCAAAGCAGGAACAGCTATGCTCCCAGCTACACTGGAAGGAAAGGGTATCGTTAAAAGCTGAGTAAAGTATATCACTCAGACATAATTAATTTGTAGATTGGTGCTGAAGAAAAAACACCAATCACCACAACAGCAACATTGTTCAGGAAATCATCATCTCCTATAGTCCCTTTCTCCAGAACCAATTTACACAGCCTCCTTACAGCATTTCAAAGCAATCTGCCAGGCATCAGCATAACAGACTTTCTAAATACTTTAAAAAACAAAAAAACAAAAGGACTTCTTGGCAGCAGAGACAGCCAAGGGAGTCATAATCCAGAGGTTACTTTAGGATTTCCCATGCATTACAGGATTACCAACTACCTGAAAGTGAATATGGCCTCAAATCATAAGTGCCTGCAAGTCTTAGCAAAAATTACCTGTTCCTCCCTCTGGTTTAGCTGTTACGATGCTTTCTCAGGAGTACTTCTTTCCTGTGGTGAAAAACAAGGTAATGGTAAACTACTCCTACTTTCAGCAGACAATATACTGTATATACCTTAGCAAACATGATGCTGCATTATGAAGCAATAAAGCTGCAGCTTCACTTCATTATGCAATGCTATCAAGCCCTGGAAGGTCAAATATTGGAGGTGAGTAGTCATCTGGTAAGAAGACTTTGCCACGCTGCACTTTGTTACAAGTCTGTAATTTCAAGAGAGGTTCAACAGTCCTGCAGAGCAAGTTCACACGGGGAAGGGAAAAGGGAAGCCAATGCTTGCACTGAAACAGGTCAGCTGCCGTTACGCTCTCAAAAACTGCATAAAAATATGAGAATTTTAAGAATTTATAAAATATAATAAGCAAGAAGCCCACAGATAGGAAGGAAGACAAGACACTGCAGGTGGCCTGGGCTGACAAACCAAGCCAAAGCTTCCAGCAGGACCAGCTGTGATTCTGTGGTCACTGCAGGGCACTCTTAAGCTTCTTTCAAGTACCCTTTCTACTTCCCCTTTGCTTAGATGTTGATACAATCCAAGAACATGCTGCAACAGCAGTAAAGGTAAAATCTCATCAAAGATGTTGAGACATACTGCAGCACAGTTTCACTTCTTAGGACACGCCTTGTTACTGCACCACAGAGAGAAAAGTTTCATTTGTTTGATTTTACAGCTTCCAAAGAAAACTGGTTTTTTGAAAGCTCCAGTATGCTTAAATTTCTAGAAAACTCCATTTAAATTAAACCCTAAACTTTTAACTACGCCAAGCAAGCAACTTTTTGTTTTAGGGGAAAAAGATAAGAAATCTTAGGCTGGTATCTAATATTATAAAATTACTGAAGGATTTACTAAGACTGTCCATTGATTGCTTCCCTCATTTCTCATTACTTACCTCTACAAAAGTTAAGCACTCCGGTTGTCTGTTGTCCCTTGCAGCGTAATGTAATAAAACAGCCCTGTGTGCTCAAAAGGGAAGTTACATACTTTCAAGCACGAGCAATCCCTCTGAGGCCCCCTCCTGAATTTCTGTATTACAACAGCAGATTTATCCTTGAATAAATTCCTGCTCAAAATACATGCAACAAACTCTCTGCTCCAGCCCACCCAGCATAACCAAGACATACCCATTATCTGTTACCACTCCAATTAATGAAAAGATAAAGGGACAAGAGAAAAAAGAGGCAAGTCAGTGAAAGTCTAAGGAACTGCAGTGGAAGGGTGGAAGGCAGAGAGCAGCCATCAGCAACTGTTTTATCACTGCTTTAGACAATAGACAGCATCTGGCAAAAGGGGCCAGAGGACCTCCCCCCTACCCCAGCATACATCATCAGCTCAGCACAGAACTTTACTGTTGGTGAGGGGAAAATGTTAATAACCGATTTGTACCTTTAAGACTCTGGGCCTTCTGCCCACCGAGCTGCAGAGAACTGATAATAACAGCAGGTACTTGGAAGATAAGGGATATACAGCCTGCCTAGAAGACAAAAGGATTATACGGAGAGCAGACCGGTTCTGACCAGCCGAAGCACACAGCTCAGCAGAAACTAGCAAAAGGTCAGAAGTTTACCAGCGAGGAAGACTTAGAGCCTTCATCAAACGACCACCAGAAAACACCCAACGAGCACGACCACATTTTACAGAGCATGCGCAGTCGGGGCAGGAACTATGTAAACGATTTCTGGGAAATCACTTGAATACTCCGGCCTTTTCTGGGAAAACTTATGCATATGTATGTATACTGCCTATATAGCCAGAGGGGGGTGTAACCTGGGCTGCAGTAATCATGCACTGATGGAGTTTGCAGTGCTGAGGGATAGGGGTCAGGTGAAGAGTAAAGTCACGACTCCGAATTTTAGGAAAGCAATCTTCAGCTGTTCAAGGACTTAAGTCAATAGGACCCACTGGGACTGACAGCCTTTTAGGGTATTGATCTTTCCTCCAGCATCCTTCTTTTCAAGGATAGTAAACCTCAAAAGGAATATCAGTTCTTGAGAGGTATAGGCTCAAGCAGATATAAACCTCCTACCTTGCAAGGAGACTGCAGTATCACCACAGAAGAAACAACATCTAGTGAATATTCAACTTGTCTAGATTAGAAATGTACTTTAGTCTGTTACCTGACAGAAGAAAGGTCAGAATTTCTAAATAACCTGTTTAATATTTGGTCTGGTGTTTAAGCTTTGTTCTTGCTTCCCTTCCCAATATGTAAGATTACTGAATTTCAATGTGCTAATTAAACTTTTAATAGCTGACTGGATTTGCCAGTTCACCTGTGGTCCCAAATTCCCCAGGAATCTGAACCATACACTACATGAGTGGATTCTCAGATACTGTTGATTGGTGCAAGGAAATCTGCACCTGCTTTAGCCTGAGCGAAACATGGTTTTTTGCATGATGAACATTTAAGCAAGTGAAGCTGCATAAACACAGCAAAGAAGCAGATGTAAACAAGTCACTGACACAATCTCCCACAGTATCCTTACAGCCAAATTGATGAGATAATTTGGTGCATAAATGCATAAGAAGGTAGAGGATTGAAGGACTGTCCTGAGCGGGTCAAAGTCCATTTGGCAGCACATTACCAGTGGTATCCCTCAGGGATCATACTGGGAGCCATAATGTTTGATGTCCTTAAAAAAGGCCTGGAAGGACAGGGTTCTTCCCCACCACCCCAAACATGGACCTAGCTGCATCTGGAGCTCCAGGCTGAGTTCTCAGCTCCCCAGTACAAGAAAGTTGCTGACATATTTGAGTGAGTCCAGTGTAGTCATCAAGATGATGAAAAGACTGTAAAACGTAAGAGACAAGGAAAAATATGAGAGAAATGTCTTTGTTCAGTCTGCAGAAACAAAAGCTATGGGGAGATTTACTGCCTTCCATAGCTTTTCCACTGAGAAAATGGAAACCAGCTCATCTGATGGAATGGCACAGTGACAGGGTAAGAGATGATGAATGTAGTTTGCAAGATAGTCTTTTCCAATGGTACATGAAAAGCTGTAGGATTTTTCCCCTCCAAACCATGACAGAATCAGATATTGGAACAAGTTGCCTGAAGAGATTGCGGAATCTCCATCTTTCAAAATTTATACAACTTCACATGGCTGTGAGCAGTCTGATCTGCTGGCCTAGCTTTGCCATTGTGCACAGACTACATGACCCCCCAAAATCCCTACCAACGTAAATTATTCTGAGACTACATAATGGCACCTAGCACTCTTAATCAGAATTAGCTCTTAGTAACAGAACTAGTGTTTATTTCATATGGGCATGAACACCTAAAAATTAAATTAGTATTAGGAGCAAGAAAAGTTATAATTTCATAATTATTTACTACTGTTGTTCTTACTTATTATTTAGCACAGGTTTTTCTACAAGATACGGGGAGTAAAAATCAACAGCACTATAGCATAATTTGCAAAAAACCCACCAAAATCCAAAAAGTGATCATTAAAATATTTGTTTATCCAAAAGACTTAAATTCACCCCATGAAATATACAGAAACAGATGATGCTTTACCACAATAGAGCTCCATCTTTTACATATCTGCTGTGACCATGCTTTTGGTCACACACTAGTGCATTCCAGAAAAACTCACCTCTTTCAGAACTGATTATATAATTAATTTTGTGCTGTATTATCATGTATTCACTAAAATCAAACCCTTTCCTAATTCTTAAAACACTAATTTCACAAAACAGTGAAGCTATATGGTATGTTTACTGTTCTAGAATATCTACTTATGACCTCAGAGCTACTAAAGGTATATATATATATGTAGGTATTACATATATAGTAAATGTATACATACACAAATGCTATACATTTGGTATAACACACATTATGGTATAATACTACTAAAAATTCTCGTAGACAAGCAGCTGCTGAAAGTATCTTTTCCTTCCTCAAATCACATGCTATATTCATTCCAACATGCTAATTGCATGTTAAGTAGCTGAAACATTTTTTTTTTGTATTCCTTAAAACTGAACACTGTCATTACAATAGCACATTTTACTATTACACCAAATGAAGCACTCAACTTTGAGGGCCTATGGGGTCAAAGCTATTATATAACCACTTAAGAAAGGCTGAAATTATCCCTTTCCCTCATGTCATATGCCAAGAAAGAACATACATGGTTATCCTTATAGTGGAAAGCCTCTCACATCAGTAGTTCTTTATTTCAATTTCCTTATTTCAGGCTGTAGTCAGCTTGGACAGAAAAGGAGTAGCTGGAGCAGGTACAGCACTGGCTGTTCAGCCAACAGCTCCATCAGCCACACGCTGACAATCATTCCTGCCCTTTGAAGAGCAACCAGCTGCCACCTGCAGCATAGTCCAAGCAGCGACCTCTCACAGAAACTAATCACGAAGTCGCATTCAAAGAAACATGCAAGCACGCTGCCACAGGTTGCAATTTTTTTCCAATCAAAAATGATTCAAAACTCATTTTGAAAGATTTTCAATTCACCAAATAAAAAGTGGCATTTAATGATGGCCGTGTCAGTCTGATTCTTCCCCATACTTGAAAATTATTTTTCTCAGTATGGTGCCCAGATGTTAGAAATGAACAGGTGATGGGACATCATTCAGTGCCTCCTGGCTGCAGTACCTCCAGAAGCAGTGCTGTCACAGTAATGCCTTAAACAGATCAAGCTGCGTCCACTGTAATTCCTGACATGATCTGACACACAAAAAAATTTCCCTATAATGTAGACCTGCAGTCTGATTTATTTCAAATTATTAAAATAACCTCAGACTATAAACTAGGTAGTTCAGTGCTGTAAGTTTTAGAGCAGCTCCATAGATCTCAGTAGTAATAGTACGTCCAGCTGACAGTGCAATACAGAAATTCTCCTGCAAAATTCTGGTCTATTTTTACAGCGTAACTACGGCAGTTTCAGGAAAGAGTTAACGCAGTCAGCTGACTTTGTTTTCCACTTCGACCAATGCTGCACTGGGCAACTACTGTTCTTCCAATGACAGGCGCTCCTCGCAAATTTTGAAGAGGTTCTGTTTATCCTGCTTGAACGGAAACACCTCTGTCAATCACAGGAAGATAGTTAAACAGGCATGGATAGGTTTTTTGTTTTGGTTTGGGGTTTTTTTGGGGGGGGGAGGGCGGGGGAGTGTTTAAATACAGAACTACACTTTCTTAATTTTAACGTAATTTAAGGACGGTAGGAAAACACTTCCCGCCGCGGCCGGGAGTTAACCCCCAAGGTCGTTAGCCCCGCCACATGATCCCACATTAACGCCCAAGTGCCTTCTCACCCACACGCACCTCTCCTCGCTCAGGGACGGCGGCCGCACAGATGCAGCTACAGGTCCGTACCCTCAGGCAGCAAGGGCGGCCCCCCGCCGGAGGGGGCCTTTCTCGGCACCGCCTGCCCGCCGCGTTCGCCCGGCCGCCCTGCGTGCGCGCCGGCCGCCCTGGCCGAGGGGCTGCGTGCGGGATGTGCCCTCTCCTCCTCTGAAGGGGAACGAGGAGCGGCCCCAGCGCCTCGCGCCTCCCGCCAGGAAGGGAGGAGCTGGGCCGCCAGAGGCAGGCAGCGCGGCGGGCAGCCGCCAGCAGGCGCCTCCCCTAACGGCCGCCGCCTCTCGGCGCCAAAATTCAGTCGTGGCGGGCGGCGGGGCGCGGCGCGGCGGTGAGGTACTGGGGTGCGGGAAGGGGGTTTGCCCGCGGCCGGTGCGCGGGTGCCCGGCTGATTCCGGCGTCAGAGCAGCCAACGAGGGCTTGCTCGGCGGGGGCTAAGCGGCGTGGCGGGGGGGAAGTCGCGGCGCCGTCGGCGGGGACGTGGGGTCAGGCGCCATGGCGGCTGCCGTAGGGGTTAGGGACGGGCCTGTGCTCACGGCGCCTCAGGGCCGAGGCTGTCGTTTTTCTGGGCTTCAGCCCTTCGGTGCGCTGGGGATGGGAAGGAAGACTCTCCTTCTGCCGGGTTCTGAAAGATTTGGGCCTTTCCGTCTCCCTCGTTGGCTGATGGACTAGAGGGCAGCTTTATGAGAAATCGGAGTTATGCCATAGTCTTCAGGCAAATGTGATAAGCGCAGTGTAAAGTCACGTCGCTTAGAAATGTTGAAGCATGGGTTATTGCTGGGATGCTTTCTGGATCTGGGGTCTGCTTGGAATTTTCCGTTTATAAATACGTAATCTTTTTGTTGTGAAAGTCACGTGTTCTTTCTATTTTCTTATACATCTAGCTGTTTATTTGGTATGCAGTATGATTAGTTTGATGCTTATTTTTTCTTTTTTGCTTTGAAAAATGTAGGATTATAATCCAGATATCTTTCTTCATACTCTTGGGAGGAATACTTTGCCTGGCCCTTAGGAATACAGAGAGGATGTATATCAAGTCAATTGTTATTGAAGGATTTAAATCCTATGCTCAGAGGACGGAAATTGTTGACTTGGACCCATATTTCAATGCTGTTACTGGTTTGAATGGCAGTGGCAAGTCCAATATCTTGGATGCAATCTGCTTCCTGTTGGGAATCACCAATCTGTCACAGGTAAAGAGAGAGGGGGCATTTAAGAAGGGTGTTCTGTCAGCAACATTTCATATTACTCTTGAGTAATCTCTGATGGAAGACCTGAAGTGATGCTTCTATAAAAAAAAAAAAGTTTTATTTATTTGGATTTTTCATTACATAAGTGTGTGTCTTACCATTATATCCGTTATAACCGTCTTATCGTTATATTACGATAAAACTGCAGTTTCATCAATATACTATGGTAGTTTAGAATATTGCACTAAACATATCCCATTGAAAGGTCTCCAGATGAAGATCTATTGCAGCTAAAGGCTCTAACTTTTTTATGTGTAATAAACTTTTTCACTTCTGCATTAGGTCTTAAAATTTGGCCAACTGGTTCATCAGAAAAAAATTAAAAGCTGGTTTTCATGCAGTGCCTGCTATTTAAAATATATCTGCTTTACCCTTACTCAAAAAAATTGTGTGCTCTGGCATCAGTTTGAATCTCTGTCTTCATGTGATATTCTTTTTCTCTTTATCCCACTCCTCCTGGTTGTAGACAAATCCAGCAGACTTCCAAGGAACACTTTCTGATTCATTTCCCCGTGAGCTGCATTATGAATAATAAATGCATTTTTAGTAAATGTACTGATGACTTAGCTAGTGATCTGTTTTTTTTAAAAAAAACATATATTTAGTTTTTGTCAGGAATCTCAAGCAGAAACAATTAGCTGGCTTGCTAAAACTACACCGGCACATTCTGCATGTGGTTTTATGGTGCTAGCACCTTGCAGGTCTTGTATGACAGTCTGTTGCGTGAACTCTTAAATCTATAGCTAGATCTGCATTTTCTTCATTCATTTCTCCAATCTACAGTAGTGCACTGAAACTGTATAATGAATTTCTTTCAAAAATTTATCTGTTCTATGGATTTAGGTGCGAGCTTCCAACTTTCAAGAACTGGTTTATAAATATGGACAAGCTGGAATTAAGAAAGCATCTGTGTCTATTACCTTCGATAATACTGACAAGAAAGTAAGTCCACTGGGATTTGAAGATAATGATGAGCTCATCATCAGTAGGCAGGTGAGTTTTTAATATCTGTACTGCTTAGTAGCCTATATACGTTTTTACCATGTTCAAGAGAGTACTTTTCAAGAAAAAAAAAAAGATAACTTAAAGTCCCTGCATTTTTGCTATTGAAGCAATGCTTCGAAGTGTAGTTAGTGACACAAAATGTAGAAGTCGATCCAGGGTACTAGATTTAAAAAATTGGAGTTACTTGAGAAATCAGTCAAATATCGTTAAATGTATTATATCAATAATGTTTCCTATGGATTTGTACAGAAACATAATAATAATGAAATAATGTTTCTAAAGCAAGTTACAATTTTGTATTTTATGGCTTTTTCTTCTGCTTTCATGTTTTCCTCTTAATATCTGAGCTATGTGTTAAATTTGGTCTCCAAGGACAAAGAAACCTTTATCTTTCTGATGAAGATGTCTCCCAAGCTGTTGAGGTTTTCCTTTGGAAAAAAAAGGGGAAAAGTGGAAATCTGTGGAGTCTGGAAATTTTCCTATCACTATTGCCAGCAATGACTGATCTTTCTTACAATTTAGTTATTTTAAATGTCTCTTCAGTCCATCAAGATCTGTTTAGATGTTCTGTATAGTATGCATAATGTGTGTATGCAAAGATACAATATATGGGTTTTGCTCAGATATTTTATTCTTTATTAGATTTTATTACAGTTTATATTCTTAATGTCAGATTTCTTTCATTTCTCTTCTTTTCCAGATTATCATTGGAGGTAAAAATAAGTATCTTATCAATGGCATGAATGCTACCGCTACTCGTGTGGACGATCTTTTCTGTTCTGTTGGACTCAATGTCAATAACCCTCACTTCCTCATTATGCAGGTATTGTGTGCATCTTTACAGAATCCAAAAAGAACAGAAGTTGCACTAAATTTGAGGCAGGATAGATAGTGGAAGAACACTTAATTTCCTAATTATCAAAAAGCGACAAAAATCAATTAAGTAAAAAATAAAGAAATAGTTAAGATTTCCAATACAGCATAGTTTGACCTTTAAACATATATCTTGTTGTGCAAGACCTCATGTAGTCTATAGCAAGCTTTTTCTAAAACATATTCCAATTTTATTTTCCATGTCTCTTTAACAGATAGGTGTTGCTTTTATGATTGTCCTAAAGAGATAGATTTTCTTTCCTATTGTGTATTCCATGTTAGACAATATTTTGAATGAAGTTGATGTACCTGCCTTCCTAGGTCACAGTTTACAAAGGCAGAGCTGACCAATTGAAAAGACCCTTATAAACATCAACACAGGGACTAGACAAATCTCTGAAATACTTGCAAGAGTAGGATTTACTGTTTAAAATGGAACTGTCCCATGGAGGAAGTAGTGGGGAAGGGCAGTTTTGTACCTGTTTTTCCTTCTAGTTACATATGAGCTAAATCTCCCAAAAGCCAGTTTATGATTAAGAGCTTATTCAGCATCAGTAACTTGGTAAGCCTCTAGAACAAAATATGCATGTTAGTCCTTTAAGACTGAATCAGGGATGTGGAGGGTGAGCCTAAAATAAGATCCGAGGGCCATTTCATGCTGCCTGAAGAAATGACTTGTTTGAACTATCAAGAGTGAAACAATTCAGTAAGTTAGATTATTCTTGTAGCAAAAAACCCCAACTGTTTGAGTTTACAATATAAAGTATAAAAATGAGTGGGGTTCTTTGGGTTTGGGGTTTTGATTTTTTTTTTTTTTTTTTTTTTTTTAACTATTGCATAGTACACAAACACCATTCTTGTTTTATCTTTCTGTCATCAGGGACGAATTACCAAAGTTTTAAATATGAAGCCAGTGGAGGTAAGAAATTTGTGGGAGTTTTTTGTCTGAAGTTTTACTGATTTTGAATGACAAAAATTAATATTGAGGTGGGGGGAATAAAAAAAAAAAAAAGGTGTCAGAGGTAGATAGTAGTTTCTTCTAA
This sequence comes from Athene noctua, assembly GCF_965140245.1. Classification (NCBI taxonomy): domain Eukaryota; kingdom Metazoa; phylum Chordata; class Aves; order Strigiformes; family Strigidae; genus Athene; species Athene noctua. The sequence goes on from NC_134077.1 coordinate 79,911,964, forward strand.
CATAAGAAACATCAAATTTTTGTTGCTTTGCTTTATTTTAGATTTTGGCTATGATTGAAGAAGCAGCTGGTACTAGAATGTATGAATGTAAGAAACTAAATGTCCAGAAAACCATACAGAAGAAGGAGATCAAACTGAAACAGATTGAAACGGTACTATGTGTTAGAAAGTATACTTTCTTATATATTTGTTAAAGATAACTAAATATCTGTAGTGTGGTTTTTAACTTGCAGAATATTTCATTTCTGCACTGGGAACTAGGTGTTCATGCTTAGACATATAAGAGTTTTAAAAATCTGAATATAAATGTTCGGTTTTGTGTTTCAGGTCTTAAATGAGGAGATCACTCCAGCTTTACAGAAACTGAAAGAGGTATGGAAAAATTAGAAGAGTGGTCAAGCCCTTAAAGTACTGAAAAATTACTTTCAGCTTCCCTGAACCAGTATATGGTGGCTAAAACAATAGCTTGTTTTCAAGCTTTGTAGAATCTTTTAAGAGAGAGAAAAATTTCATCTTCTGTTCAAGTACAGAAAATGTGACAGTCAGGACTTCCAGGAAATCCTAGAGGGGAATGCAGGGAAAAGGAAAAAAGTAAGAGACCTAGATAAAAGTAGAAGATAAAAACATATTTCAGTTCTTAGAAAATTTGTGCCAAGTGATGTTTCTGCTGTACAATCAGTTGTAGAAGTATTATTATCTTTGATTTTCCTAAGCAGGCCTGTAATGTATTACTGAATATGACAAATCCTTCCTCTTATCTACAAATAATAATAATGTTAGTAGAATTGCTTAAAAGTTAACAGTCCTACTTAATATTACTTTTCCATCGAATTTTAAAAGTTTTTTTAATTGGTATCTTTTCAGGAAAGATTATCCTATCTAGAATACCACAAAGTAGTGCAACAATTAGAGCATGTAGACCGCACCTATATAGCTTACCAATTTTTTTTGGCTGAAGAGACAAAGGCATCTGCTGCTAACGTGTTAAAAGAATTTCAGACTAGTGTAGAGAGTCTTCAGGCATCAGTGGCTGAAAATGAAAAGGTGATGACAAAACTTAATGAAGAAGTAGAGGAGATGGAAAAGAAAAGGCAAAAGGTAAGTGAGCACAGAGTTGTGCTTGTCTGAATATCTGAATACAAGGAGTTACTCGAGAAAGAGATTATTTCTGCAGATAATATATCCTTGAATTTTTATCTTCTTCTGGTGGGTTGTTTAGATTATACACTGCTTGTTCTCATTCTTCATTGTCTAAAAGACATCCATTTAAAGTTTTCGTTTGTCTGAAATGCTTCCAATTGCTGTAAATGAATAATAACTGAAGAATGGAAGCTGTTTGCCCTCGTGTTTCCACTCTGTGCATTCAATGGTAAATTTTGCTGGATTTTTTTTTTCTCCCTTTTTGTTGATGTCCTAAAAGAAATACACTTCAAGTAGGAAACTCTTGTTCAACAAAACTCAATACTGACCTCAATTTTCATGGCAGTAAATTTGGTTGGATACAGGATGGCCCAGAGGGTCTTTGGATGCCTAAATGCAGCTGTTGTACAGGGACAGTGTCCCATGATATGGGATGATGTGGGTCTTAAGTAGTGGCTTCTAGTTAGTTTGGATTTCAGAGGGGAGAGATGTTTTGACCTGTTTGCGCTGGAGTCTAACTGCCTGCTTGATCAGATACTTATCTGTTCTACATATAGCTGTCAACAGAAGATGAAATAATTACAAGTACTCTTAACAGTTTCTTAGGTTAAATTAAATTTCCTTTAATTCTGATTGTAGGAAGTTGGTGGTATGCTCCCTTCACTGGAAGAGGCTCTTTCAGAAAGTCAAAGAGCTAATACTAGAGCACAAAGTACCCTTGATCTCAGCAAGCAGAACTTAAAAAGTGAAGAGATTAAGTACAAAAGTCTGGTAGAAAGTATGCAGGAGGTAAGACCTTTGTATATAATTTTCTTTAAACACTAAATTAATGCAGTTTGAGGGGGACAGCTGTTTGTTCTTACCTATTGCAATAAGAAAAAATCAGCGATTGGTAAGAATTATATCAAGAAAGCAGAAGCAAATGGTAAGGGTGTTGTTTGATTTATGTGGCATAGGTAGTAGGTTCCCATTAGAACCAATGTGATGCATATACAAAAGAAGCGCAACTCCTTATGCTTACCAACCTTGTATTAAGCTCAGGAAAGTTCCCTATAGCTTCAAAAGTATGCTCTCTGGACGTGTGGTGTTCTTAAAATTAAAGAAGAAATTTCTACATTGTGTGTTTATGACAGTTGGTTTTTTTAATTTTTTTTTTTAATGCAAGAGGAGCACTGAAGAAGACTTTACTTGTTAGATTACTGGGGAGAAAGAGCTGTTTCTCCTAGCTCTTGGGCAATTGTCATCTCTTCCTGTATTTAATCCTTCTGTAGGTCCTCAGTGCACTCACGGGGCAAGTACAGACTTCAAAACATGCAAAGTCAAATTGTAAGATCACAAAATCTGACAAAGGGTCAGCTGATGAAACTACTCGTAGCTCCTCATCTAAACAACATGAATTTAAAGTTAATGGGACTCAGGTTCTCTCTAACTTTTTTTTTTATTCTTTGTTTTGCTGAAGGAGTCTAAATCACTAATGTCAAAGGAGGAAGGAATAAAGAAGACAGAGGAAGAACTAAATGCTTTACAGGAAGCAAGTAGAAAAGATGCAGATGCTTTAGCTGTGGCACACCACCATTTTAATGCTGTGTCTGCTGGCTTGTCGAGCAGTGATGATGGAGAAGAAGCTACTCTTGCTTGCCAAATGATGACCTGCAAAAATGAAATCAGCAAAGCAGAAACAGAGGCTAAACAGGTAAAAAGAAAAGCTCTGCCTGTCTCAGACCAGCCTTCCTGCTGCTTTTGAAAATTGTCTGAAAACTGAATGACATGCTCTGGAAAGGTCAGTGAAAAGATTCGCAGAGTATCTGTGCAAGATATTTTAGAAGTTGGTATATTCATTAAGGTGACTTTTTTGAAGAAACAGGTTATTTAAAAAAATATCTTTGCATAGATGCAAATAAGGAAAAGCTATAGCATTGCTGTGAGGAAATATAGAAAGTGGCGTTTGAGACATAAAGGGGAACTTGAAGTACTCAGATGGCTGATGGCATTGAACAGAAGGAAATTAAGACTGGTATCAGTGATAAGCATTCATACTGTAGGGATTTCTACAGTAAAACTTAATGGAATCAAAATAAAGATGCCTGAAACTATAAAAGGCGAGTTCAGAAGAAACTGTGGGTTTTTTCTCAGTTAAATTGTGTACGTGACTGAAACAAATGCCATTTTTGCCTTAAGACAGGGGAAACCTCTGCTGGGGTTTTTCTCACAGTGGAATTTAAATTTGTGAAGTCAGAAATGGACCTTGCTTGTCTCACTTAAGGAAAAACTTGGGAAGAATAACAAGGACAGCTGTGTCCCACATTGTTTTACCTTGTTTCTTCTCAGACTCTATTCATGTGCTAATATGAGTTATCCAAATACGTGATTTATGTTTTTATTTCCAAATCACCTGTGCCCTTACTTTAAAAAAACAAGGCTGCTTTTTGGCATTTCTTCTACTAGTGGAAACTCTTACAAATTGTACAAGCACCTTGTTAGTGCAGGTGTTTTAAATGCACCTACAAGATTCTCTTTGAATATCTTCTGGTTCTATATTTTCTTACTCCTTACAGGCTCAAATGAAGTTGACGTATGCACAAAAGGAATTAAAGACAAAAGAAGCTGAAGTTAAAAAGAGGGATGCAGGCTATGAGAGAGACCAAGAAGCACTTAGAGCTGTCAGACAAACAAAAGCAAATCTAGAGAACAAAATGCAGAAGCTGAACTACGAAGGTCTGTACAGACTTCTGGTGTATAATTTTGGGGGAATCTGAAAAGGAATATAGAAGTATGGTGGATTGACCTTGGCTGTACACCACTCTGTCACTCTCCTCCTCAGCTGGACAGGGGAGAGAAAATAGTATGAAACGCTCACAGGTTGAGATAAGGCCAGGGAGATCACTCACCAATTACTGTAATGGGCAAAATTGTGTTAACATGGGCAAATGAATTTAATTTATTACCAAACAAATCAGAGTAGGGTAATGAGAAATAGGAACAATCCTCTAAAACACCTTCCACCCACCCCTCCCTTCTTTCCAGGCTCAATTCCTGATTTTCTTTATGTCTTCCCTCTGCCATGGTGCAGGGGAACAGGGAATGGGGCTTGTGGTCAGTTCACCTCAGCTTATCTCTGCTTCTCCTTTCTTTTCACATTGTTCCCCTTCTCCAGCATGGGGTCCCATCCACGGGAGACCTTCCCACAGGCTGCAGCTCTTCTTGACCTGCCCCAGCGTGGGTCCCTCCCCCGGGGTGCAGTCCCTCAGGCACAGGCTGCTCCAGCGTGGGTCCCCCACGGGGTCATAGCTCCTGCCAGCAAACCTGCTCCAGCGTGGGCTCCTCTCTCCACGCGGCCACAGGTCCCACCAGGAGCCTGCTCCAGCACGGGCTTCCCACGGGGTCACAGCCTCCTTCGGGCACATCCCCCTGCTCCGGGGTGGGCTCCTCCCCGGGCTGCAGGTGGAGATCTGCTCCCCCATGGACCTCCCTGGGCGCAGGGCACAGCTGCCTCACCATGGCCTGCACCACGGCCTGCGGGGGAATCCTGCTCTGCCTCCTGGAGCACCTCCTCGCCCTCCTTCTGCACTCACCTTGGTGTCTGTTTGCTCTCACATATTCTCGCTCCTCTCTCTGGCTGCTGCACAGTGATTTTTATCTTTTCTTAAATATGTGATCACAGGGGTGATCAACCAATGTTGCTGATGGGCTCAGCTTTGGCCAGCGGTGGGTCCGTCTTGGAGCCATCTGGCATTGGCTCTGTTGGACACAGAAGCAAAGAAAACCAAGATGTCCAGCTGCTTGGGAAGTAGGGCCTCAGTGTGCATAGCAGCTGTTCTGGAAGACAAATGCCTTAGTAATGAATGTTCCCTTCTCTCCTGCTTTATCTTGGCTTTTGTGGCAGACTGTGCCTTCATATGGTATGGAGTATCACTTAGCCCAGCTGTTCTATGTCCCCTCTCAGTCTCTTGCCTATCCCCAGCTTGCTGGCCTTTGGACGGTGAGTTCAAGAGGCAGCCTTGATGCTGTGGGAGCACTGCTCAGCCAAAACACTGGTGTGATATCAGCACTTTTCTACTAGAAATACAAAGCACAGTATTATGAGGGCTGCTATGTGTATTGGGTCTGGCTGAACTGGAATCGGTTTTCCCCTATAGCAGCCCTCACGGTGCTGTGGTTTATGCTGGGAGCTGCAGGGTGTTGATAGCACCCTGGTGTTGTGGCTGCTGCTGAGCAGTGCTTACACAGCACCAAGGCTCTTTCTGATATTTTCCCCAGTGGGACGGGGTGGGCAAGATCTTGGGAGGGGACACAGCTAGGACAGCTGACCCAAACCGACCAAAGGGATATTCCATACCATATGACGTCTGCTCAGTATAAAGCTGGGAGAAAGGAGGAAGGGGGTGGGGTCACCCTTGGTCCTCCGAGGCAACTACTACGCGTATTGGAGCCCTGCTTCCAGAGAAGGCCCGACATCGCCTCTTCATGGGAAGTAGAGAATAAATCTGTTTGCTTTTGCTTCCGCGCGCGGACTTTTGCTTTGCTTTGCTTATATTAAAACTGCTTTTGTTTCACCCACAAGGGTTAGTTTATCTTCTTTCCCCTCTTTACCCTGTTGAGAAAACAAAGGGAAGGGGGGGGGGGAAGTGATAGAGCGACTTGGTGGATACCTGGCATTTAGCCAGAGTCAAACCATCACACTATGGCAAAAGTGAACTCCATCCTAGCCAAACCCAATACAAGATGGAACTGAAAAACCAGTTATGCTGGTTTTATGCACAAAGGAATTTCTCTGGTCAAAGCTCTGCAAGCACTTGCTTTCCACAGAAAATAGTTTAAAAAAATTTTATTTTATAAACTTTAGGCCAAATATTTTAAAGTTTGGTGGAAAATTTAGATTCCATTGAAAATTTAGATGGATAAAGTGTCCAACCTCCTTATTCCTTCCTGGCTTTCCCTACCCAAAACACTTCTTAAAGTTTGTTTCTCATTCCAGGTAACATTTGCTGCAGAAGCTACTGAAAACTAAATTGGTATTCCAGAATTACATTTAGAGAAATTATATTAGACGTTAAACTCTTTGCACATTTTGTATGGTGATGGTGTTAGTTTGTCTACCAGGAAATTTACCAGGAATTTTAGAACGTCTCTCCATTAAGTATTCTCTACATATATGTAGATAAATAATGTAGCATACCAGTTTTTAAGTTAATAGATTTCTGTGCTCTGAATGTTTGTCTGCTGCTTGTGTTCAACTCTTAAGAAGAGAAAGAAAAAGCCCTTTTAGCAAAAGAAGTGGCATTGACTCGTGACATCAGCCAGCTGAGAGAATTGTATGAAGACTTAATGGCAAGGTTTCCTCATCTACAGTTTGAATACAGGTAAGATCTTGGCGTGATCCTAAAAAACATTAAGTGTATTTTAGGGCATTTTATATGTAGCTTATGGGATTTACAGGATAATTCCATCAGTTGCTTAGCTGTTGCTTTCTTTTGGTGCCAGTGAAGGGGGAATGTTAACTGACATGTTAGCTGAATTAATGGGCAGCATGGGAAGTGACACATTCTTAAATTACAGCCTTGTCAAAATCGCGAGGATGTAAAAGTTTTGTGTGATGGTGTTTTCAAGCCATTACTCAACTTCAGTAGCTAAGTAGAATCAAAAGGTCTAAACTGTAAAAATATGTAATCATTACTTTTCAGAGTAATGCCTAAGGACTGTGAGTAGACTAGGTCTGTGGAGGTCAACACTGTATCTGTCTCCACCACTCAAATATATGTATCCCCAGATTTATTTGCTTGTGTAATTATCAGTCTGAATACACTCTTATAGCTGTGCTAATAATAGAACCCATAGTAAAAATAAATTGAATATTGTATAAACAAATTATATGAAAATCAGGAAGGACATTCTTCTAATGGCTTTGGAACTGACTGTTGTGAAGTATTTAATTTAACCATTTTCTGTGAAATTTTTTTTTTTTTCCCCCAATTGAATTTAGAATTTCTAATACCAGTATAATAAGCAGTATGAGTTTTTAAAATATAAAATGTTCAATATATGTGGGAGAGAAACAAACATGTGATTATCGTAATTTAAATTTATTTTAAGATGTTTTGGAAAAACATGGAGTCCAAACTCTGTGAAAGGCCTTGTTGTGTCTCTTATCACTGTGAAGGATCTATCCAAAGCAAAAGCCCTAGAAGTGACAGCTGGAGGGAAACTCTATAACATTATTGTGGACACAGAGGTATGTTTATGTCCTGGGTTTGGTTGGGCTAGAGTTAATTCTCTTCCTAGTAGCTGGTATAGTGCTGGTTTGGATTTAATGTGAGAATAATGTTGATAACGCACTGATGCTTTAGTTGTTGCTAAGTTGCACTGATCCAGAGTTAAAGATTTTTCAGTTTCCCATGCTCTGCCAGCAAGCAGGTCCACAGGAAGCTGGGAGGCAGCATGGCCAGGACAGCTGACCCGAACTAGCCAAAGGGCTATTCTGTACCACAGAACGTCATGCTCAGCATATAAACTGGGGGGAGTTGGCTGGGAGGGGTTGATCGCTGCTCAGGCATCGGTCAGCGGGTGGTGAGAAATTGCACTGTGCACTACTTGTCTTTTCTTGGGGTTTAATTCTCTCTTTTTGTTCTTTTTTTGTGGTATTACCATTGGTATTATCATATTTTAGTATTACTATTGTTAATTATGTTCTACTTTAGTTATTAAACTCTTATCTCAATCTGCAAGGTTTACTTTTCCAATTCTCCCCATCCCACTGGGACAGGGGAGGAGTGAGTGAGGCGCTTAGTTGCTGGCCGGGATTAAACCATGATAGTTATTACTTTAATACAGAACTCTTAATGTTGAGATAAGGTCTTGTGATTCAGGGCTAGTGAGCATGTGTGTTGATGAATGCCTAAGAGGCGGTTTGGACCCACGTATGTGTTTAAATTACATCAAGAGAGTCATGCTTAATTACTGGAACTATATTCCTCTTGCAATGCCCTATTGTTTTACTTCACAAAATCAGTTATGTATTCAGGTATGCTTTGTAACTCTTCTCATTTGAGGTTACCGCCAAAAAGCTTTTAGAAGAGGGTGAACTAAAGCGTCGATACACCATCATTCCACTAAACAAAATTTCAGCCAGATGTGTTGGACCAAAAACAATCAAGTTGGCCCAAACCTTGGTATGTAAATAAATAAGCTGTTTACACTGTTTTGTTTGCATACCTTTTCCATTTTGTTTCTTTTCTAAAAACATGGGCTTCTTAACTGTCATATTAATAAAAATTTCTGTAGGGTTTGAGGGCATCTTGATTTTAATTTTTTCCTTTGTATCCTTTCAGCTATGCAATGTTTAAATGGATTTTCAATATTCCACTTTTAACTGAAATTGTTTTTTAAATATAATGATGTTTTTAGAAAGTGTTTTTATCAAGATAAGAGAGAAATGAAATTTGAAAATTCTTTTAACTTAAGGCATACTAATTGCATTTCATTTGATTTATAGGTTGGTCATGATAACTTGTATTTAGGTCTTTCTCTGGTTGGATATGAATCTGAACTGCAGAAAGCAATGGAGTATGTCTTTGGGACAACACTGATCTGTGATAACCTGGATAACGCTAAGAAAGTGGCCTTTGACAAAAGGATAATGATGAGAAGTGTTACATTTGACGGAGATGTGTTTGATCCTCAAGGCACTCTTCATGGAGGCAATTGCTGATTTTGTTCATTAATAATATTGTGTGTCTGTTGACTTGTTTGCTGCTCTGCATTTTTTTTTATAAAAATCACCGGTAACCTTTTTGTTTAGACTCATACTGGGTATAATATCTGTTTGAGCAGAGATTTGTCACTCTTGAACTGAAATAAGATTGATTACACTAAGAAAAAATATATGGCAAACTATTTGCCTGAAGTAGTTTTGATTTTAAATACTTAAATCTTACTTGGCTATATAATCCTCTCGGAAAGAGAAATGCTTTGATTTCAGGCACTTTTTGAAGTAGTTCATAATTAATTGGAGATAATTTCATAAATTATGAAAAGTTGATTTCACAGGAAATGCATGTGCAGTATTTAAAGTCTGCAGAACTAAATTCCATAGCAGAGAATGTAGTTTTCTCTGCTGAGAACTGCTGTAACTTTAGCCTAGCTGCCTTTATGTTTTGAAACCAAAATGAATCATACATGCATCATTATTAACATTAGGAATTTGTTCTTTGCTAGTGGTGAATCCATGTGTCTAATTCCAATCAGCTTGACTTTGCTTTTTTTTCACTGAACAGGTGCATCCTCACAGATTGTACCAATATTGTGTAAAGTTCAAGAAATGAAAAATGTTGAGGTAGAACTCAAAAAAAAGGAATCTGAACTTGAAACTGTAGCGAGTGAGCTGGCAAGCTTGAGGAGTGTTGCTGAAAAGTAAGGTTTGCCCTATAAAATGTCAATCGTTTCTCTTATATGACTGAGTAAACATAATATAGAGAAGTATTTTTGGAGGTTATAGGGCCTGTTGAGAAAGTAATATGCAGAAAATTGTTCCTTTCCTCCTGCTCACTCTCCAATTTAATTTGTAAGTACAGCAATCAACAACTAAATTTTTTTAGATAACACATACAAGAAAAATTTGTTTGGGATAATATAGGGAAAAAAATGGCATACAATGATGTCTACTTGAAATCACTTGAAGTTTTCCAAAGTTTCATGAAGTCTACTGTAGAACAGGTCTGTTCCAGCCATATTTTGTAACACTCATACAGAATTTTCAGTTCTTAAGAGCTCTGATTTTTCTTCCAAGAAAATATAAAGATACTAAAGGGGAATATCTGAGTGATAATCCTGTAAGGATCCGTGTTCTGTGTTTGATTTTCAACTATTCATTTATTGAAGATCTTTTTAGAAGATGGAATATAAAAACATGTTTAGTCAGTTCTGTAAAATCCTATAAGGAGATAGTGTTGCGTAATATGCTATCTACCGGCTGGATTTATTTTTCAAATTGTTTTGAGTTGCAATAGACTTCCAGAAATATAACCAAAAGGAAGAAATGAGTTTTGCTTTTAGACACCTTTTCTTTAATGCTTTAGGCTAGCATCTGTCATGCTGCTGCTTGGAAAAACATGAGCTCTGAATTGTTGTGAAATCCCATGTGTTGCATCTGTTTCCTTTTAATATATCTTATCAGGGCTACATAGCCAGGAGCTACATATATCATAACTTCCATACCCACAAGTTTCACAATTACTATTAAAGAAATTACATCATATTTCCATGCATTTAAGCTTATTTCTCCTACAGTCATTATTCTATCCCACATTAGAATGGGAATATAGGTATTTATCTACTTATTTCTGTATGTAAGTATTCCAACTTTGAAACTGAAGTGCTGGGTACTCTTCATTACAGCAGTGTATATCATTACTGTCTTCAAAGGTATTGGCAACTGAAACAGGAGTGGGATATTAAATCTGAGGAAGCAGAGCTGTTGCAAATGAAGCTTCATCAAAGTGCTTATCACAAACAAGAGGAAGAGCTGCTTGCCCTGAAGAAAACCATTGGTGACAAATGTGTTCTTAATCTTTTAACCGAAAACTAATTGTGAGAATGAGATAGATATTTGGCTGTTTGAGTAGCAGAATCTTTGCTTAAGATTAAGGAAAAAAAAGGTATTTTCGAGGCAAAAAATAATCTTTATATTTTGGAATATGTTACAGAATCACAATAGACTTGCATAGAGGTGATTCACATGAGGTTGGTCACTCTCTTATAGTAAAGGTTATATTCTTAAGTGGTTTATGTACTTTATTATAAAAGGAAATACGGCTTTGCAGGGAAGTTGTAAAGTTTTTAATCCCCTATTTGAGTAATCTTTGTTTTTTCCAAGCCATCTGTTTCTGGAGATATTTAAAGTAACAAGAAAGCATTGGAAAGAATTACTGTTTGTATAGCTAAGGAAAAATGTAAAAGGAAGCAAATGCAGCAATTAAGTAAAACATCTAAAGAAAAAGGATGGACAGGAGTGATACATATGTAGAAACAGTATGCTAGGATGAGGTGATGCCTCATTAGGTAGCCATGTGATTAATTACTTCTTGATCATGTGATTTGGCATATACTTACACCTGTCAAAAAAAGAAAACAGGCATATTGTCATTAATTTTAATGACTGGTTGCCTATTTGATGCCCTACCAATAACTGATAACAACAGCACACTGTCTTTGTGTAATCATTGAAATAGCTGACTTCATTAACTAGCAAATGTACAACCACTTTTTTCTGTTAGAGGCAAAGACAGATCTAGTTCAGTTGGAGTTCAGGATGTGAATTTAAAGGTAAGAACAATACCCAATCTCAATACTGTACTTCTTGATTCAGAGGAGTGTGAAGAGACATTACAGAAAACTAAAGACACCCAAAAGAAAGCAGAAGAGAAATACAAAGTATTAGAGAATAAAATGAAAAATGCAGAAGCAGAACGTGAAAAAGAACTAAAAAGTGCCCAGCAAAAACTAGATGATGCCAGGAAAAAAGCAGATGCTTCAAACAAAAAAATGAAAAAAAAGCAGCAGGTAAAACTTAACCTTCGTTGACAATTTGTTGATGTCAAAAGTGGTTGCAGTAATGGGAAGTTTGATTGTCCTGAAGTTTTAATACTGTCATTTTTGGAACTTAATATATTACTCTGTAGTCACTGACATAAATTGCTGGTTTGTTTTTTTTTTTTTTCCTTTGGGTGAGATTGCCCCTTTGCTGAAGAACCGCATTTACTATGTCAAACTGAACCTTAATTCTTCTATTTAAGTGTAACTGTAATAAATATTAAAACCTCTCTAGGAAGTTGAAGCTTTAGTTCTGGAACTTCAAGAGCTAAAAGAAGAACAGGCCTCTCGTGAACAACTAATGGAGGCTACACAGAAAGCAATCCAATTCTACCAGAGCGAAGTTAATGCGATGCAAGCTGAGGTGTCGAAGACAAAGGTAAAAGTGAATACTTTGATTATCTGTTTTAATGTTACTGAAGTTATGATTCCCTAAAACTCAAATTATAATATGTATTTTGTTGCTTGGATTTTCTTGCCAGCACTCAGTTATCTCTAGCCTGGGTAGTTATTTTTTGGCTTCATTACCACATGTGAATTTGTTCTCCTTCTTTGTTCATTCCATTGTTCCTTCCTTGTTCTTTCCTCCTTCCATTATCTTCTAGTGACTGTCTGTCCCTAGCCTTAAAAGAAGCTAATAAATGGCTGTTTGATTTGCTTTTCAGGAATCTGTAGAGAAATCACAGAAGGAACTGGCCAAGCAAAAGGAAGTAATTTTGTTACACGATAAAGCAATTAAAGCCAAAGCTGAAGAGATAGTAAAATACAAAGAAAAAAATAATGAATTACGTCTTAAGCTTAAAGAATTAGAACACAACATTAGCAAATATCAACAAGAGACTGCTGATGTTGCTACCAAGGTATTTCAGAACTGTGCTTTTCCTTGCATCTTGTGACTAAGACTGGTTGTTTCCCTTGCTGCATGCAAAAGAAATAGCATTTTTTTTCTTAAGAAGCACTGTCATATTTGCAGCCTTAGGAGGAGGGAGTAGAAACTGTAATAGAGCTTATCAGTGTGGACAAATAGAGTAGATCACAGTGAGAAGGTGATCAATGAGAACATTCTGAATGTATGGCCAAATTAGGTAACTAATTAAAGAAGCCAATCCCAAGATTTAGTGAGAGTGACTTAGTCCAGATACAAAAAAATTGTTCCAAGTAAACGTTATGGGTATATGTGAAAGCTTCCTTAAAATTTTGGTTCATCTACAGTCTTGGAAATCACATGAAGCATTGTAAACTTACGCACCTGTGATGCATCAGGATAGAAGAGTTAATGTTGTAATTTTAGGAATTTGATACTTCTTTAAAATTATTTAATTCGCATTTGAGAAGGGGAGGTGAAAAAAAAAAGCGCCTCAATATATCTTCTTGTTTACAGGTGACCAAAATGCTGAAAGAGTATAAGTGGATAGCTTCAGAGAAATCACTTTTTGGTCAGCCAAACACACCCTATGACTTCAAAACTAACAATCCTCAAGAATTATATCAGAAACTGCAGGCACTGCGGGAACAAAAACGGGTGTTGGAAAGGACTGTAAACATCAAAGCTATGAATATGCTTTCTGATACAGAGGAGAAGGTAAACATTCTGTGCTTTAGCAGATGAAGACTGGGTGGGTATATGGTATTATGTATAACATAACATAGCTTTATATTTGCATATGCTTATTTCTGAATATATCAAAAATAGTCTTCGTGAGATAGGAGGAAATGTTTTGTTAGATCTTTGATACTAATTTTACATTTTTGCACTATTCCCTTGTGCACTAGTTTTATAGGATATGCATAATCTTGACTTTGGATGGTAAAAAGAATCGTTTCATTCCTCCCTACACTAGTCCATCCTAAATTGGCAGCAGGAGCATTAGCAAGCTTTGTTTACACTACCTGAGAATTCCATACTTTATTAAAAGTTTCAGATCAAAAAACTGTCCACCTTCAAGCTATCATACTTGAAGATGTTCTAGGGTTGTCTCTGTATCTTGTGGCTAATCAAGGATTGTCTCAAAACTGTCCACTGACTAACACTTTAACTTCCTCTGGTGCTGTTGCATGATTCGAATTGGCCTGTTCTTCCTATCAGCCTCCAGAAGCATCCTTTCTTACATGGAAAAGCAAATGAAACATGATTAACTTGAAAAGGATGTGCAACTTTCAGAGTAATGTTGGTCTTCCCCTTTGCCGGTTGTTGAAAATTCTAATGCTTTAATTTGCAAAAAATATCCTACAATGTAAATCCTGTATACAGCTAAATGAATGCTTTGGATTTCAATCTTGTGGTTAATGGCTACTTCATAGGTACAAAAATGATGAACAATGAAACTGCACGATTAGCACAAAAGGTATTTGAGCACAAAGTTCATTGAAATTGATCTTTTCTTCTTGTTGCACCAGTACAATGAATTAATGAAGAAAAAAAGAATTGTAGAGAATGACAAGTTAAAAATTCTTGCAGCTATTGAAGACCTTGACCAGAGGAAAATTAAAGCTTTACATATGGCTTGGGAAAAGGTATGACACTTGAAATCTAATCTTTGCATTTTAGCAGAGGATCAGAGTTATCTTAGATTACTGTTTTGTTTATTGCCATGGAAAAAAAAAAAACAACTATCTCTCTCCAGAACTAATCTCCCTTGCCTAGTATTTAAATTACAAAACAGCCACTTAATTTCTCCTGTTTGATCTCACTTTTGAGAATAAGACATGAATTCTCTGAAAATTGTAAAGATACAGTTAAACCTGCAAAACTACTTTACCATTCCCTTTTACTGCCCACGAAAATTTAAGGAAGGTTAAGATGCTGGCATGCTGAAACCATTGTCTCTCACACAGAAGTTGAACAAAATGGTGATACAGTCGATTTTGGTTTGTTTAAATCAATATTTGAAGAGAGTTAAAATCTTCTGGTTTGGTGTGGCCCCATACAACGTGGGGCTGTGGACCTGGGCTGCTGTTCCTGTCACTGATAGGATAGGTAATACTGGAATTAGAGCAACAGCTAATTTTATGTTTGTTACCTAAGCACTTAGCCTTCCACTAGGTGTCTCGCATCATGAACTATAGCAGAAGTATAAAGTTTTCCATTTCTATTTGGAAACCTCTTGAGACATTCTTTTCTGCTGTACCAGGAGAACTTGTATTTTTTGGCCTTTCAGAGGCCAGAAGATTAAATTGCCCACAAATGAAGTACCGGTTTTAATTACTACTGCCTGTACTCAGAATATCACTGACAAAATGGTACCTTTTCGTTAGAAAATCTTGTTTGGCAAAAATTAGTGAATTGTATTTAAAAGCATCGTGAGTGGTGGAATAAGTGTGTTCTCAGATACATTCCTTTACCTAGGAAATTTTAATCTACATTTACAAAGTTGCATCCCTTCCAATACCTGGACATTGCTTAAATAATCCTGGGAAGAAAAGGAGTGGGGAGGATGCCAGTGTGTGCCTCTTACGAGGTGCTTATACATTTAATAGTCTTTTAATTGTGAGATATCACAATTTACTGGTTAATAAATCTGAGATAGGGTATAACCATTTCCCTGGCTGATGACATAAAGAAGCCTGCCAATATTTCTTTCACGATCCTTCTAAAATGCTTAGTATAAGGTGTCCTATACACAAATCTATCTATCTATCTATCTATCTATCTATCTATCTATCTATCTATCTATCTATCTATCTCCCTCTGTGTTGCTTCTCTTTTCAGTACAAAGAAAAGATTCTATATGCTGGTATTTTTTCACCGTCCTATGTGCTAATCTTCAAGGCATAAGAAGTCATTAGGTTAAATTGGGCAAGACTCTAGAGCATAGTCCAGCTTACCACTAAGTTTTTGCTCTTTGTGCTCTTGATTAAAAGCAGATACATACATTTTTTTATGGTCTGACTTCTAGGTGAATGAAGACTTTGGTTCGATTTTTTCAACACTTGTACCAGGAGCCAAAGCTCTACTAGCACCCTCTAAAAAAGATGATATCTTGGATGGTCTGGAGTTCAGGGTTGCCTTAGGAAACACCTGGAAGGAAAACTTGACAGAACTTAGTGGAGGACAAAGGTTGGTGAACTTTGTGGGTTTTTTGTTTGTTTTCCATTGCAGTTGTGTATGGGTATGTCAAGCTTTTTATAGTTCAAAAAAGCAAAAAATTAATCTTTTCCCTAGAAAAAAAAAAAATTTTTCCCTAGAAGTCCGTTTTTTTAAAGGTACTTCTTCCAACCTGACTTAATATTGAAAGCATTTTTAATTTACTTAATCTCAGAGGCATCTGACTTAGAACAATGCATGACTTGGTATATGATAACAAACAAGATTTTTCTCCGTGGAGAAATGACAGATTGAGTGGTGAGGAAACTGCAGTTAACTCTAGGTAGTACTGAGGTACTGCTGAATTATATGCTTCAGCCTTTCAGTTGTAACCTCAAAAGTCTATACAGACAAGTTCTTCCCTGGTGTTGAAGTAGTGTCATGGTGACAGTTTTCTTCTCCAGTGATTACAGCGACTGTGTAAGGTCTGTACTTCTTTGCAACTTCTAAGGAAAAATCTAACAAATTGAAAAATAGAAACAGAATTTAGGAAGAGGTGAGACAGTGATACAGAACTTTATGAAGGACAGAATGCTTCAAGAACTGTACATTGAAAAACAGCACTGCAAATCTCAGAATTGAAAATAGGTAAAGCAACAGCATGATTTTAAATATCATCACAACTAACCTGATCTTCTGATAAAAAAAGTAATATTTGCCATTTCTGGCAGAAGGCTTTGAAATTGAAAGTTGTGGCAGAAGCTACCATTCTGTCTCTTCAGAACTCATAGCATAAATCTGCTTTTCACAGAGCATTTTGCTATTACTGAACAATTGTTTTCATAAGGCAAAGCCTCTCAAACAAAAGGGTAGAACATAACTTTCTTGTTCTCTATATTAGGTCATTGGTGGCCTTGTCCTTGATCTTAGCCATACTCCTCTTCAAACCTGCCCCAATTTATATCTTGGATGAAGTGGATGCGGCCCTTGATCTCTCTCATACTGAGAATATTGGGCAGATGCTTAATACTCATTTCAAACAGTCCCAGGTATGTTTTTGATACTATTGTGATCATCTATACACTTGATTATTTTCAGAGGCAGTCTGCCACTGAGGAGTCTCAGCAGTTCAAGTATTCTATTCCAGAAATGTGTGTTGTATTTCTAAATTGTTTCAACTGGAAGTTACACTAGATATGGCAACTGAAATTTCTAAGCACTACATTTGAATGTAAACTGTTGCCGCAGTGGCTAAAAACCAGGTAGTAATAGGAAGAGTATCTATGATATGATCAATTTCAGGCATGACCTGCATCTTGAATTTTTTTTTTTGCTAGTTCTTTATCCGGAGCATTAAGAATATTTTGGTTTTGACCCTTTTGAAATAAGCCAGGCACTGGTGGAAAGAATCTCTGTATCATTGTGGCCTGTGCATGAAAAAATCTGTAGAACTGAAGAAACTTAATACTGTGAGGTGAAAGGCAGTGCCTGTCTCCATTTGGTGGTAGGACATGACTTTTCCAAATTATGAGAGGAGTGAAACATTTGTTACCAGTATTGTAAAATAATTTGAGCACTGTCTTTAGACTATGAAAGATCCTGCATTCTTACAATTCACGGCAACAATTTTTCTAGGGATTGATGCACCATGAACAGGTATTCTTTATTGTGGCCGTATTGTTAGCACCAGAGAATGTCTGGCCTGTGGGTGTATGTTAACCTGCTTAGCACATCTGTTGGCCTGCAGTTATGTTTAGAGTATTTTGTGAAGAATTACCACCACGGTATCGGTCAAATAAAGTGAAAGAATCCTCTTTCTAGAAGCCTTTTTCAATGTTGTTTAAAGTCTTTATTTGGATGGCAGCATTTACTTCAGGCTTTCTGCTTTGTTTTAGTTTATTGTGGTGTCCTTGAAGGATGGGATGTTTACCAATGCAAACGTCCTCTATAGAACTATGTTTGTGGATGGTATATCTACTGTTAGAAGATACCAACAGCTTCAAGGCAGAAAAAATGGTCTCAAGGAAGCTGAGGAAGCCCAGAAATCACGTAAGTGACAAAAGAGGACCTGCGTAACCAGGAAAATTCTCCGCTGGCTCTTCATGTGCAGTAGCAGCTTTTTAAGTGTCCTCTTCCCAGTCTGTAGCTAGGCCAGGAATAAACTCTCTAACTATATTCTTGTGGCCTCATCTTCCATATGGAATATAACTATATATGTATTTTTTTTATTTATATGTAATAGATACACACATCCCATAACACTGCCTGGATGCAAGACCAAGCTGTTGGCTCAAACAAATTCATAGTTCTTCCTACCTACCGCTGTCATCTGTAACAGCCACCCTCACTCTGAGCAGCTGATGCCGCAGACCAAGTGCTGGAGGCTGGGCAAGTGGCCTGGGGCAGGGAGGTCAGCACAGAACACAAAGGCACTCTGAATTTGGAACACAAGAATACTGTAAAATAGCCACAGTGGGAGAAAAAACCACTACCACTCACTTGGAAGAACAGGTCATGCAGCTTTTATTTAATTTTACCTTTTTGGTAAGCAGGAGGGTTTTCTTTCAGTCAGACCATTCACATACTTTGACAGTACAGATTGCAGTGAACTTGATGGAGATCTTGCAACATTAGAAAACTTTTCTCAATATACATCCATTTAAGCAACAGCTTGTAGGTCAGAATGTGAGTGCTAGAGTCAAGTCTGCACACTGCACTCCAGGTATACAAAGCATTGCAGCAGCACAAGAAATGCCCATGCTGGGCAAAGTACAGTGTGTTTTACATAGTGCAATCACTTTTAGAGGAAAAACTCTAGGAAGGCCACATCGATTTATTTATTTTTTTAAATCCTGTCAAGTTTACAAATGTGAGGGGGATAGAAATCAAACCTCTGACTGAATTAACTTTTGTACAGGTAGGTTTTGTGTATAGGCACATGCTTTAGAGAGGAGCTCTAAATCTGTTCTGTAATCACAAGAAAGACATATTGCTTTGTGATTCACAAAGTGTTGTATCATCTCTAACCTTCCTAACACTTGGCCAGAGTTGTTAATCCAGCTGTTTGTTGAGTTCCTAGAATACGCTCTTCCCTCTAGTGTAAATCCCCAATAGAGAAACTCAGGTTGCTATTGACAATGATTAGTTATTCTACTTAACGGTCCTTTGACCTTATTAGGCATTGCCTCTGAATGCTCCAGTCCACAGTGAAAACTCACAGTAGAAGAGACATGGAGGCTCTTACTTTTCTGTTACTGTCACTCACCAATACGGAAAAAAACCCAAGTCAGACAAGGAACTGCTACAGCAAAGCATCACTGGTAATATTCATCTAATACAAAAAAAAGCACTCATGACACTACATGTCATGGTAAGCAAGTTTTTAAAGATACTGCAAAGTGATTTGCCCAGTAAAATTTTAAAATGTACACTGTGCTCAATAGTTCAAACTACATGTAAACGAAGAGCAGCTCCCTGCAACAAGGTGTAAATCAAAACGTTATAGCACCAGCTCCCAGCACCAAGGAGTTGCCCACTGACCAGTTCTAGTGTACAGTGCAATAGTGCTCGCTGAGGTTTCTGCTACACGAGAGCCACAGTGGGACAGCTCTGCCCATTTCTAGCTGACGTTTTCTTACCAGGCGTGCACAAATGACATTCCTCCCTTCCCATGGAGAGCATGTCAGACGACGAGATTGTACAGTACCAGAAAACACTGAATGGGAAATGGCACCTGAGGGAAAAGTAGGTACTGCATACCTGATTCTGAATAAATGGGTGTGGAGGAAACACAAAGTTATCTGAGCAATCCTCGTCCTAACAGGTCACATCTGAAAGGAGCTGCAGACTGTAAGAATAAAGAAACAAGCCTTCCTATACTGAAAGCCATGGACATGATATTGCCCACACTAATGATTTTATTTCACCATCAGCAAAGCATTTATCCCCAAAAAGCTGTACACATACTGGTCAGATTATGGTGCAGTGCTAACTTTACACGATTAGAAGTCTGTTGCTATAGTGGTCAAGTTTGTCTTTTATCTGAGGAGGGCAAAGAAAAGAAGACAGGCAGCATGGCCACATCATCATATAGCAATTTTACTCCACATTAATGCAGATATAATTTTCTTAAGTGCAAATTAAAAAGTATTTGCTAGAAACCAGCATGACTTGGGCTGCTGAGAAATGACAGATGATTCAGTTTCTTACAAATATTGACAAGTCTAAATCATTACAGGTTTCCAAAGCAAGAACAGGGTTACGAACAGGAAGGGAATAAAACATTACCACTATTAAAAAAACGTGTCATTGCAAACTTTGAACACTCTTCAAAAACATATCTAGAAAAGATTGTTTTCCTTTTTTTTTTTTTTTTTCCTGCAGCTGAGGAGTGAGTGTCCATGCAAAACAATTTTGAGAAGAGCAGTGTTCCACATGGGCATCAAGTTGGCCCAACTTTGTCCCACACAGCTCAGTAAAGTGCTCTCTTGTGCATCCTTTGAGGAAAAAAAGTTCTCATTTAAAGTTTGGGAGGCCAAGGTTGCTAGCTGGGGAAGGCATAGTCTCGGCCAATCCATGCTGAGGTCAGAGGAGGAGGAGGAAGGAGTGAAGTTAACAGTACTCTGCCTTTCATAACTCACAGACAACAGGCTGCAAGGGAGGAGCAAGCAGATGCAAAGGTGGGTGTCAGATGAAACCCTGCCCCGGGGAAGCCACAGGAGTTTAACACAGGCTTCATCACGGGAAGCATTTCATTCTTTATAGATAACCAACACCAGCTCTACTGCAGAGTCCCAAAGGTTTACTGTTCAGACACCAGGTAACAGATCTCCACCCACAACGTCAGTGAAAATCAAATGAACTTTTCACTTCCTGTGCTGGTGGTTTTTCAACAATTCCTTTGAAGGACGAAGGGGATCTGAGTAACATTCTTTTGCCGATTTAAAGAAAAAAAAATGCATCTTGCCCTCAACATTTTTTCAGTTGCATACTCATAAGCATTCTAGGGCAGATTATTAGAGGTATTTACTGATAAAACAACTAAACACCGACTCAAAAAGAGTAAAAATAACATTAACGGGGAAAAGAATTTAAGGCATATTTTATTTTGGCCAGGAATGATGCATGCTACAGAGTAATCTTCATTTTCCCACTTGGTTTTCAGACCACTGCACTTGTTTGTTTTTGTTTTACATGGCACTTTGTGTTTTACAACTCAGTCAAGATTTTCAAGTGTTTTCTTCAATATAAATGCCTTCTCTTGTAGCTCAGGTCTGCTATCTAATGCCATTGTAGACAACGAACGAATGAGGTGCTCTCTGCTTTCTGATGTCAGGCTCTCCCACTGTTGAGCTTCTGTGTAGATAAAGACAGACAGACACTGGACATGAATACCACAAAATGCCACAAAAACCAAGAGACCATCTGCATCCCCAAACAGGCTGAAAGAGTGATGTCTGTAACATTTCACTCGCAGCCTGTACTGCTCTTCCAGAAGGAGGCAAATTCAACTGGACTCTCAGGTGCATATGCTGCTTCCTGCACAGGGAGCAGTTATACCTATTTAGGCTAGGCTTGATTGTCTAAACCTGTAATGTGTGAAAACAAGGGCCTGAGGAACCAAATGTTTCTTACTTCACAATTGCTTCATTTAATGTAAGAAGATTTTTGCTAGAATAAAGGAGACAAAGTACATGACAGAAAAGGAAACTTTTGCTTACAGAACAACTGCAGACACAAATGACCTTGAGACTGAAGTAGACTTGTTCTCTGAAGTAAATTCTGCAAGGCTTAAATCTGAAATTAACGTGGAACTAGGAGGGTAAAAAATTACTCTTCTGCACAAACAGGAGTTCTCCCCTGTATGGAGCTTGCACATAATGCAGAACCTGACTACACACAGTCCGGTGTGCTCTCCCTGGGACCCTCCTCACCCAAGAAGTATCCAATAGTACTTCAGACCTTGACTTTATCCACAGTTACTTTAAGCCCTCTCCAAGTTTCCCTGAGCCACGAAGCACTGAACTCCAAGTCCCAGCCACCCCAACAGCACTCTGTGCTGCAAGCAGAAGGTAACGCCATCTCTCCAGGCCGCACAGACAGCTGCCGCCTTTACCAGACAGAGGCTCTCCCTAAGTGGCAAGTAAAAAGTCTCACCTTGCAGTTTGGTGAACAGCAGTTGTATCACAGACAAAGCTTCTGTTCTTATGGACGTGTAGCTTTTGTTTTCTAAGGGATTTAAAAAACAAAAAACCCCACAACCACCATGAGAACCAAAGGCACAGTAACTGTATAAAGAGCAGTCACCACTGTGGTCTCCACTTTTGTTAGCAAGCTCACTGAGCTTGTTTGTGCTGGCAGTCTGCAGCGCTCCCCAATTAGACACATTTGAATGGCAGAAAGGGACCAACTAGAGGTTGACAAGTTACTAAACCTTGCACATCGCCTCTGCTATTACCACAGCGCTACTGTTCCTCACACATACTGAAAGGGAACATCGCTGGCATAGTTGCAATGTGATCACAGACAACTTCTGTGGGTAACAGACTGTTCTTTTGGTGAGTTGTAATGGCTATAAACCACTTAAGTATCATTAAGTGAGGGCACATAAACCCTATGCCGTCTAGCACAAGCTTGTCACAAAAAAGTTATTTGGTCTCCTGAGAGACCAAATCTTGTTAAAGACTTATTCCGGGAGGACTGAGTTAAACTTTCCCCAGAGGGCTGTCTGGATTGGTAGCTAGCTCTGCAGTAGGTGCTGCCTTTCAGTATTCCAGAAACAAGAACCACATGCAGGTATGAGGAGACCTGGAGCACTGTTACAGTCACAGGACAAGTGGGAACAGTACCAAAGTAATAAACAGCCCCACAACCATCAACATTTAATAGGTAGCACTTATATCCCCATGGGTGCTCTGCTCAGGCAGAGCACAAACTGCTTCAAAGCCTTCGAACTTCATGCACTGGCTGAGAAAATTTTGGGTCTCTCCAATATGTATGCATCCAAGAAGTCTGAACTATGGAAAAGCAAAACTTGTGTTTCATTAAATCAGTCATAGCTTGACTCGGTGGGGTCCATCTTCTGCATAGAGAAAGTTACTACTTTTCTGGTTTGCACTCCTGAGAGGTTGTGCAGAGTCTGCTGTCTGCCTCTTCCCTTTCAAAGCTCTCTTGCACCAAAGGAATTTATTTCTCTGTGTACAGCACCCTGCGCAGCTGTCTAACAGCTACTGCAACACCAGAATTATCACAGCGCAGTGCGTAGAAGAACAAAATGTTACCTCTGAGATCTTACGCTTATTCTGCACTTCCTCTACCAGCCAACTCCCAGAGGAGGAATTTATTAACAAGTCGTTCATCATCAACCACAAACCAGAAGTCCATTTACCTAAAGAATGGGTGATAGATGAACAGGTTTCCAACAGTATTTCTGTCAAAGCCACTGGGTCTGAGTGCTCCTCTTCAAACAGCATTAGCCTGTCAAATGCAAAAAACTGTCAAGACACCCTGCATCCCTGGTACAGAAGTCTGCTCAACTTCCTCCCAGAGTCCAGTGTCATCCTCAATTTCACTGAACAGTTTGAAGCAACAAAGAAAAGAGATATCATTGAAGTGGACTGTAGAAAGGAGAATTACCCTTGAAAGTAGGCATTCATGGCTTGTAGCACTCCAAGCTGCACTTTCCATGTGCTGAGTTTCAGACGGTCACACATTAACTTGCAAAACTCCTGGCGATAGCAGCCTACAAGGAAGGTAAGAGTGTAGCTCTGTTTCCATGGGGAAAGTCAGAACAAAACAGTTTCTGCTGTCTCCCAGGTGTTCCATGTGCTCCTCTACAAGTGACATCAAGCTAGTCACTGCAAAGGACTAAACATCCTGTAACAAGTGACTCTGAAAATCTTCACCACATCAACACTCTTGTTAACAAACACTGGAAGATAAACAGCTGCATTACACATTCTGGCATGCTAATAAAAGCAATGTGTTATTTTTCAGATATATCTAGCTCCTTCACCTTGTACCACTTTTGATGCAAACACAAATGCGAGCAGCAGAACTAGGCTGCTTTAGATTAGGCAGGTCACGTCAGGCATCTTGCATGTCTCCACAAACTCAGAACAGTTTAGTGAAGTAAATTTAAGACAACACTAAAGGAATTTCCCCAAGGATAGGCTACGCTGCAGCAAAGTTGTTGAGGCAGCTTTCTCACTGAAGATCCTGCAAACTGTAGGCAGTGAGATCCTGCATCTCCTCAAAAGCCTCCCCATGCCCCACATGACCTCTGCATCCCTCCCTCCTTCCCCTTTTCATTTAAAGCGGGAAGTTTGAGCCAAGAAAGTTTGCTCTGACCACCATTAGCTGACTTACGCTGTGTCTCTGGGCTCCTTGGCCAGGCTTTGCCCAGGGTCTCGAAGGCACAGATCAGGGACTCCATCTGCACCTCTTTCTCCCTCATGTCGTCATCCTCTTCATCATGCTGCGGCAAACCCATGCCCATGCTCTCAAGAGAGTTCTGCGGGGACCATGGCGGGGGGTAGGTGTGATTGACAGAAGGATGAGGGCAGGCTAGCCACACACTTCAGCACGACACAGCCTTCCCTCACAGTCAGAGCACAGGCCCCCTGGGCCAGCGGTAGCTCTGGTTCTAGCACAGGCCTGAGAAGGTGCACAGCAGGCTCACTGGTCTTGCATCCAAACATCTGCCTGTCCTGTACGAGCCCCACTTGCAGAGCTGTGAAGCACTGCAGATACTGAACAGCACTCTTGGGAGTCTCTTGCTGCCTGTAGAGCAGCCAGGAATTCCCTTTTAATGCTGTATTGGGGCAGTGCTGGACACCACAGGAAGGACTCTTCCTAGAGAAGCTAGGGGCTAATTCAGAATTTGGGCAGAACTGGCACAACCCTCCCAGGGCTCACCAACAGTCTGGTATTCAGCCCCACCAAGGATCTGCCTGAGTGTAGGGTATTCCTCATACCAGCAGCCTTCTGGGCTGAAGCCTGGTGCCCATCCGGCATCAGCTGGACTGGTGCCAATTGGGTGTTTTGGTTTGAAAGAGGGAAAACTCAAGAAGCTGAACTGTCACCTTCTTTATCATTGGAAAGATGATATCTGCCAGCTCCTGGAACCGGTCTTCCTTTGTTGCCTGCAGCACCCCAGCTGCACAGCACAGTGCCACCATCTTATACTTCAAGTTCTCTTTCCGACATTCTTTCAGGACAGCCTGGACAATATCACTGACAGTGGGCTGGCCGGGCACTGACTTCTGCAGCTCTGCACTGAAACACAAGGCACACATAAACTATCAGACCCACATTAAGCCCTTCCCAAACACCACTTTTCCCACAGATAGGAAGCAATTCCTGTGTCTGGGCACAGGGTTGCCTATCAACACTTGTAACTGAAGTTACACCCTAGTGTTCTTTGCTCTTACCTTGTTACCTTGTCTGTTCACCCTGTTTTTCTTTCCTGTCTTTCTTCATATGTTTCCAATGCACTTTCCCCTCTCACTCCTCTCCTACCTTTTCTTCTCTTTCCTCCTTTAAGGTTTCCATCCTTCCCCTTAGTCTCTTCTTTCTTCTTGGCAATTCTGGCCTCTCTACATCCTCTTCCTTGCCCTAAATCAACCATTCACCTCTGCAGGTCCCTCTGAAGCATCACTTGCCCCTCCCAGCTCTCACCAGTGATCTACACAGCAGAGTGGAGAGAGACTCCTCACATGCTGATGGGAGATCAGGATGCTGTTCACAACTTTCTAGAGTCTCCTTAGCACCAGAAAGGCAACAACACTGTGCAACAACCTCCTTTTTGAGATCCTAGATCCTAAGAGTACCAGCTCCTTTGAGACACTTACTGGCATGCAGAGACGACACTGGCAATGGCCTTTAACAGCTCCTCCTGCAATAAGTAAAACAGATACCACTGAGAAATGCTGCACAGCCAAAAGGTACAGTCCTGTCGCAGAGGGAAAACCTTTGTAATCCGCTGTGAGAGGTAGTGGGGAAATATGCCTATGACACCAGCCCAGAGAAGCAAAATCTGGCTCCTGCACTCCTGCTGTAGAGGCTGCAGAAGACCTGGCTTTCCATCTGCCCTGAACTGGCAGTGGGAAGGGGCCTTGCAGTGCCTCTCAGCACAAGCTAGTATCCCTCAAGTCTAGAACATGCTGCAGTGAAAGCAGTCTAAGTGGGAACACAGCTCCTAAAGCAATCTGAATTCCACCCATTTACCTTCCCTGTCATTTTTGTACCTGCTAAATGCAGGGCAAAGGGCAGACTCCCTAAGCCAGAGCTCCTACACATGCTGCTCTGCAGCACAGAACATTGCATTTCCTGGCTCGAGGGCTGCATGTGCTGGTGCTCACAAGGTGCCAGATCCTTTTTTACCTTTCCAGTCCAGGTTCTCCCTGGCAGGCCTTGTAGCAGCGCAGAGAGCACTACTCCCAGATGCGGTGGTACAAGGGCGCCCGTCTGTTTGGCAATTGATGCCATGGCAGCTGCTCCCTGGGCTTTCATCTTCCAGGACTGGGACTGCAGAGCCTTCTGGGTTATGGTTATCAACTCCGGCATATACAGCCTGATGCCACCCTGAGTACCTGCGAATCACACAGAGGAAAGCTCTAGTTTTGCCACAAAGCAAATAAAAATCCGATCTTATTAAAGAAAAAAAAAAAGCAAAAGAAGTTATAGATTTATCTTTTTTTGTTCCCATGAAACATATCAGCAGGGTCTACTTCAGGCAAAGGGGGGAATAATTCCTCCCAGGCTGACTGAGACGGGTTCTGTTTTCTAGGTGCTTCCTAGTAAAATCTTTAGTGTATATCCAGAGCTCATCTCAGTCCTTCCATATGGCAGACACTAGACACCATGCTAGCCTGTTTCTGATGAATATAACTTTGTGGGGTTTTTTGTAAGACCCAGTCACTGGAAAACCTATCTGCATCTCCTTTCCCAAACCAGAAAAGTAATCTAGTGACTGAGAAACCAGATCTGAATTCAGGTCAGAAAAGGAGCCAGCAACACCACTGCACCATGCACCCAGATCTCCCTCTCCAGACAGAAATCGTGGCAAAATAGCCCTTCTATAGCACAGATTCACTCAATGAAGATAAAATCACAGACCTCACCAGAAAAGTCTCCACCCCAAGATACTGGCCAAAGTCTCCTGTAACTTCAGAGTGTGCAGCAGCCCTAAAAGACTGACATCAAAATTTTCAAAGATGTCCAGCTATCTGCGTCATGACCAGGGCATATTACAGTGGCATTCAGTGCCTTACAATCTTAAAATACTTTTCCTGACTGTGTCTGTGTATCCTCAGCAATCAACATCTTGCTAATTATTTTAAATAGCCACAGAGATGCTAACCCGCCAAAACTCATACAGGACATCTTCAGCAAGGAAGCAAATGGAAACAAGTTTCCCAAATTTCTTTCCATGAGAACTCTGTATTTCCAAAATGGATTTCCAGAGAGCATGATATTCTTGCCTCAAGTTACCCAGAAAGCTTTTGCTACTCTTAATGCAACTTACCAGGTACATTTTCCTGCCAAACTTCAGTCCACAGAGTAGAATTCTCTTTCTCTCCTTTCTCTTCATCAGGAACCTCGTGCATACCAAGAAAAGCCAATGAGAGCACTTGTTTGGCATGGTTCTTCACTACATCTGGACTGTAGCGTCCCATGGCATGCACAGTTAAAGCACAGCCTGCTCTGTAAACTGGCTCTGAAGAAGTAAAACAATCATACGTTACAACAGGGAAGCAGGATTTTCCTTTAACAGCTTTGTCTGCCTCTTGGGAAGCAGAGTAATGCACAGCATTGTATGTATAGTGATGCATGGGGATTATTTGGCCAGCAAAACCAAGCATCACAATACAGAAATGTTTCTTTACCAGATTATGCTGTCATCAAGAAATTTTTATACACCACATTCCATAACTGAACACCCCAAAAGCAACATACCTTCCTTCTCCATATACCAACTGCTGAGTTTATGCAGCAGCTTCTCAGTGCTACTGTCCCGGGAAGTCTGTAACATAGAAGAGACTCAAATCACTCAAACACTTTAAAAAAGCCCCAACAACAAAAAAGCAAAATAAAACCTAAAACCATCTCATCCCAACTCACCCGGACTAGATGCCCCATAGCAAAGGCAAAAGATTTCTGTACCACGCTGTTGCGATCAGTCAGGCCACTAAGTAAAGCACTCATAAGTTTGCCTGTTGGAAGAGACTTTGCTTTATCAAAAGTATCATGTTTTTATTGCTGTGGTAAGAATTACAATAGCCTGTATTTCATTATATTGTCTGAATTTATGCATTTTTCCTCATCATATGTTTGCAGGGTTATAGGCCTGTCTGGTCCTTACGTTTAAACTGCACAGCATAAGACAGCAGGGCTCATCAGAAGCTAGTGTTTTGTCAGCCTCAGCCTGCACACCTTGACTGATAATGTTCCTGTACATCAGCACCCCAGCTGATTGTGCTTTCAGCTTTATTTCTATTTTGCATCAGAAAGGTGACCTTCCTCCTACTATCAAATCCTAATAAATTGTAAAGAAGACTAAGATCCAAGGAGGCAACATCCCTGTTTATGGTCCTCCCATAGCTCAAGTTGAAGCAACAAATGCTTATTGACAGTGCTGCACTAACACAGACATTGTTAGTCTGCTCCAAGAAAGTCTAGATCTTTCTGCCTGTTCCTCCTGGGCACTAGCAAATGCCCTCAACCCTTTCCTTTGCCTCTTCCAACTTGTTAAGATATTTAACATCCCCAGCATGCCAGTCTCATATGCACAAAGCAACTTCAAACAGCTGTCTAAGGAAAATACACAGGTAAAGGATCATTCCTGTAATAAAATCAAGGGCAACAGGGAGGAAATACTACCTGCAGAACAGCTACAATAAGCACCGTTAAAACCTTGACACTAGAAACAAACCTTACCTGAATAAGGTGTTAAGTCCTGAGGACACTGTGTGGTTAATGACACAATTACGCTGGCACAGCCTCCCTGGAAGATTGCAAGGGAAAACAAAGTTAAGATTAAACAATATTAGCCCATGGTTATTACTGTTAATACTTGCTGCAGTGTTATATGCACTTGTATTAAATGATCTAGGCCTACTGAGCCTCTACCCTGATAAGCTGGGAGCCAAGGGCAGAAGCAGAAAAACAGTTTGTAACAAATGAATGACAAGAATTGAAATAGGAAGTCAAAAAGTTACCAGGACCCACGCTCAGGATAGATGGTCCTGGAAGATTCAGAGCTCTCAAGGACAACATTCTGCACTCACGTGCTGGGTGTGTGTGGGGGGGTTTTTGGTAGTGGGGGTTACTGCAGTGGCCCCTGTGAGAAGCTTCTCAAAGCTCCCCAGCTCCAAGTGGGATCCACCTCCGGCCAAGGCTGAGGCAATTAGTGATGGTGGCTGTGCCTCTGTGATCACGTATTTAAGAAAGGGAATCTGGGAGCAGGGCAGGACTTTGAGAAGGAATTACAGGACTGCAAACACCAAGGCTAGGAAGGGGGAGAGGCGTGCTGGAGCATGGAGACCCCCTGTATCCCGTGGTGAGAGGGCAGGGCCACCTCCTTGCACCCACGGAGGTCACTGGAGGAGCAGAGACTCGCCTGCAGCCTGTGGAGGACCCCCGGGACTCTGTGGGAAGAAGCAGCCCCCGTTGTTGTAGTTCAGCACTGCGAGGACTGAAACACGTGGGGGTGACACACACTGGAGCACCTCGAGAGGAGTCCATTCTGTGGGGAGGACTAACGATGAAGAAAATTTGTGGAGGACTGTCTCCCGTGAGAGGGGTGCCAGTGGAGCAGGGGGAAGAATGCAGAGGAGAGCTTCAGCCCCGCCAGGGAGGAAGAAGCAATAAACTGACTGCACCCCCATCCCCTGACCCTGAGCTACTGGGGAAGGAGGTAGAGATATCAGGAGCAAAACTGAGCTTGGGAAGAAGGGAGAGGTGGGGGGAGGTGTTAAGATATAGTAATGCTTCTCACTGTCCCACTCTGTCTAAGTGTTGTTATCCTTATTGTTTGAATTGAAATGATGTCCTTTTTCTTCCCCTAAGGAGCCTGCCTTTTGCCTGTGACCATTAATGGGTGAGCAACCCCTCCCTGCCCTTATCTCCATTCCTGAGCCTTTTGATTAATTTTTCTCCTTCCCAGTGCTGGGGGGAAGGGGTGAGTGAATGGTTGCGTGATGCTCAGTTGCCCTCAAACCATGACAATGCCTGTGTCACAGAGCACAACAGCCATGTAGCCCAGGGGCTATTAAGGCAGCACACATTCAGAAAAAAGTAATATAGGTGGATTGAGACTCAAGATGTAAAATGACTCCAGTATGAATGAGCCCAAGCTGTCAGTTTCAGAGAGACAGTCAAAAGAAGTGTATTTACATTGACACTCCTCTGTGTTCCCCTTTCCATTTCCAAATGAACTACTAAAATCACAGACATACCTTTGTGCCAAGGCCCACTCCACTTCTAATCAGTTCACACAGCCGAGGAACCAGCTCACCCAGGACAGACACATCCAAATACTGCAAGCTCTAGAGAAAGGCAAGGGACAGGGGGAAGGCAAAAAAAAAAAAAAAAAAAAGAAAAAAGTAATGGTGGCAGACTTAAGCTGGTTTTCAGCTGAATCACAAGAGTTTGCTGCATGGTGGGAAAAAGCACCACAAAGTGGCTTCCACTACATACAGATTCTCTTATCCCACTTCTATGCTGAACTGACCCTGCTAAAATTATCATTTGCTGGAACTGATATACTCCTGCGCTCAAACTGTTTAAAAAGCTGAAAATAACACACTAACAAAAAGTCCTTTTGCGTAAGGAAAGAAATGCAAAGGTATGCATATCTTAGGACAAACCTCCAAATTCCCCCAACTGTCTGGAACTGTGAAGCAGTAATATCTAAACTGGACAATGAAATTAAACTAGTCAAGACAGTTTCAAACAGGTTAAGACAAACAAGTGGTATAAATGACATAAAGGTACAAGAGGGATGTTACTGGGTATCACTTCTAATCTCCTATGCCTAAAATGTCACTGACGAAAACAGAAAGCCTCATGTAACCAGCACTCCGTGTAGCATAATATCAGCAGAGGGGAGATTCATCCTCTAGCAATTACCAACTGAATGTAACCCTCTCTGAGCTTCAGAAATCAGACCAGCTGTCACTTCCCCCTCCTGCATCAGCATGGTGGAGGAATCCATTTACATCATAATCTCACAGCCAGCCCCTGAATACAGAGGAACAGAAAGAAGGTTGCTTATGAGCTGGGACATCTTCCCACTACTTCAGCCATGCTATCTCTCCCCTCCCCAAGGAAGTCCCATGCACTGATCAGGACAGCACAACCCTTCCCCGTGGGCTGGCAGGGCAGTGTCATGGCCTGGAGGAGGGACAGTGGCAGCTGTGGCAGCCTGCAGGGTGCAGTGAGCACACTTTTACATGAAGAATTCATTCCTGGCTGCTTTACACACTATTTATAGCGTGCTCTACCTGACACCGAAATGCAGCTCCACATGCTGTTATGCACAGGAGGGCTTGCTGTTGTTACTTTTCCATAAGCACAGGAAACAAAGAATAGTTCTGGTGGCTGTGCTTCTAAAACTTGCTCAGCACTCACACGCCCTGCCTGCTCACATGCCCCTGGCTCTGTGCAATGCCTGAGCAGGAAAGAGGCTTTTTCTTTGGGAAGGGACAGGCTCTTACAGAGGGCAGGGAGCTCTGCCAAGACAGACCCTACAGCACAGTGTCTGTGCATCAACAACTCCTCCTCCAGCAGCAGGGAACTATGGTGCCAAACACCAGCCACTGACAGTGCTTTCAGTGATAGCAGCATTTTCTCTAAACTTCTCCACCATCAAAGCACTGGAAAGGCCCAGGTAAGGACCACAAGGCAAGTCCTGGACAGCATTTTGTGCCTTAAGAACAATGACTATCCTTGGTTGGAGGCTCAGGTGAGAAGTTAATTGTGGAACTGTGGGCCAGAGATGAAGAACTGGCAGCTAGCATAATCCAGAACCAGCTGAGCCCCCATCCAAAGAAAAGCACTTGAAAGATGCCTTCATCACAGCAGGCAGGTCTTCAGGCACAGAAACAATCCATCTGACTTCAAATGGAGCCAGCTGATCTGAGGAGCAAGTTTTGGTGACAGGATGAGAGAAGTCAGTACATGAAAAAGAAGGTAGACAGATGTCCACATGGAGAGGTAATAACAAAATGAACTTTGAAGAGGATTCTGTAAAGCTCCCACTTTGATTCTTATTCTTCTCCTACACCATACCTTACACTGGAACCCTTCTGAATCAAGTACTTACCATGTTAATTGTTTCCATCATGGGAGATGACTTGACAGCACTAAGTCTGGCACTATCCATTGCAGTCTGAAGAAAAAAGGAAAAAAAACCAAACCCAAGTGTAAATTCAACATGAAAACAGCAGAAAGGGAAACATCAGCTATAACTGACCACTTCATAAACTCAAATCAAAATCCGTATCAGATGCATACAGACAGAAAGTAATCATGTCTACAGACTATAAATGTCTTCCTTTCAGAGGCAGACAAATGTTATAGCTGGAGTACAGGAGCTAAACCACGCACTCCTGACATCATGGAAATGAAAAAAAAAGAACAAAAATATCCACTCCCCCTGCCCTCCCCTATCCAAGAAAATCAAAAAGAGGGAAAAAAAGAAAAAAGGGGAAAAGAGAAAAAAATCCCACTCTGACCTATTGTTCACTCCTTTCTCATTTGCAAAGGGCACAGTCTGATCACTTTCCCTCCTCACAATGAAATTAGCTGTATTTGCTTCTGAACAGTGGGTTTCAGTCACTTTCCCAGAAGACTGCTACTGATTAATATGACTCTTTGAGAGAGATTAAAGGACACCAGCCCACAGTGCTATGGCACAACTTCTAATTTTTGTTATATGAAGTCCTACAGTTAAGCCCCTAGGAAAAACAGCAGCAAAGTTTGACAGCACAAGTGCATTCCAGATATTATATAGTTGTACTTACTTTCTCCTGATCTGTTGCAGAAAGACTCAAATAATTGAGGACTTGAGGCTCCAACACGCTCAAGGATTCCAGCAGGGCTGGGATAAGTTTTGGTGCATGAGGTTTCAGCATAGACCCAGCACTTTTACTGATCTTCACTAGAGTGTTAATGCTGGAAAAAGATCAAAGGGAAGGTCAACAGAGAAACACAGAGACTTGGCTGAAAAACCTTTCTGATCTGCTCTAATTCAGTACCAACAAAAAGGCCAATCCAAATCTTAGATACACCAATATAAATCCACCTGCAAACAAAAAACTGGGTATTTTTCTGCTTAAGCAACATTATATCCTAGCCCTGAGCTTCCAAATGATGAAATGCTTTGCACAGAGATTGCTTACTTTGGCCAGGGTATCACGAAGGGAATGGGCAAAGAGTCAATACTACAGATAGGTGTAGGAAGAAATAACACATCTTTACGTTTTAAAAAAACTCTGGGCAAAGTCACCCCAGAGACCATCCATTGTCTCTGCCCAACAAAAAAACAAATCACAATGATCTGCTCAAATCCCACTTGTCAGTTTCACACTGATCACATCTCTCAGGCTGCATTTTGACAAAGGGTTTTCATGTCATCAAAAGGGATGAAAAAATTTAAGAAATATTCACTATAATTTGCTAGGAGCTTTTTAACCTTCCTGGATAAGCATGTTCAATAAAACAGTTTTTGCAAAGACCAGCTACACTCCAGGTCTCAATTTTACAGCTTGTTTGTCCTTCAAGCAAATGAAGGAATAAACAAGGTTACAAAGTGACAAGCATAAGAAGTCCCTACACATCAAGGGACATCATTACATGGTGCCAGATGTATTTGAACAGTGTGACCAAATGCACTCAACCTCTGGGATGTGAGCTATCGCTACTCACAACCAGTCATGAAATAAGACCTGGTGGTTTCAAGAACTACTGTGGGATTTTTTGTTTACAAGCAGAAGAGACATGCCAGTCCCGAAGGACAGCCTCAAGCACAGCAAACTGCTTGAAGATCAGTTTGCCAGCTGTACAGGGAGAAAGGAACTTCCTGCTGTGAACTGAACCTGGGCATTTGCAGAGAGGCCAGATACTCCCAAAGGACAGGCAGAGTTCCCAGAGCTGCTGTTTGAACTCAGTGAGAAAAGCACTCATCAGGAAAGCTGTTTTGGGGAGAAACTGGTCACTTCAAACACAAAGAACATTCTGCAATTCAGGTGAATAAGCTGTGTCTCTTTGGGACAAATCATGACCCGAACCCCAGGGAACTTACATGATGTCAAACTAACCTGAGAGATCGGACTTCAGCAACTGTGCTTACTATTCCTTTGTCTAGGAGGCAAGGGAGCAATACAGCTATCGTCTTCTGACCTGCTGCTCCTTTAGAGGGATCACACATTTTCACACAGACCTGGGGACAGGGGAAAATCAGTGCTGCAACCATGGACAAACCTCTTGCTCAGACTGCATTAAAGCACCTTCTCTACCAGATAGAAGACAACAACAGCTACTAGAGCAACTTGCTCACAGCCAGACCCAGGCCCTGTTACACCTATATTCTCCTCTCCAAGAAGTACTTAAGCCCTAAGTCACTCCCCTAAAAGGAATTTCAGGTATGGTCAGCTTCCGGAAAAGGTAAATTCAGAGCCTAGCAGGCCTTGATCTGCATCTGGATGAAAAGACGAACCAAATGACCTTTCAGTTGAGGGACAGCCTATCTCAACCACATGGATTCAACCATTCCATGAGGCAGAGCAGTAAGTCCCGGATCAGAACAGATTCTGTAATTGCAGCAAGGTTTTGGGACCCAGATCACCACTCATTAAATGAGTGGTGAAATGCTGCATGCATTGTGAAGGTTGTGATTTCAAACACAGTTCTTAAGATCCGTTTCCATTTCTACTGATTTTTCAGAGGAATTCCAAACAAAATATTAAGTTATGAGTACTACACCCCAAAAATCTTCTGTCAGTAACAGCACCAGAGTGAAGTCCTGACTGGATTACTTTGTTTTACACCAGTGAAGTTCCACTGGGCCTGGTCAACTACATCAACTGGCCTTGGTCAACTGTTGGAAGTTATGGGAAGTTTCCTTAAATCCCACCCCTAAGTGGATAAAAATAGAACATCAGAAGAAAAAAAACTTCACTAAATCCTTTTGGTTGTATAGAACTTAACGTTGCATTCTTCTCAAGGAGCAGAACCTCACCAGCATCAACAAAAGTACAGAATTATATGTGGTCAAGCTTATGATGATTGCTTTTAGAAGGCTGTTCTGTTTATGACAGCTGCACCTTATACTAGAGATCTTTTCAAGACAACAACCTATGGTAAACAGGTCACTCCTGCAGATATGACAGTGAATGATTACCTGATACCAAAACCATACACATCCCCACGTGCAAATGACGAAATCAGAATTTTACCTTGCTTAAAGTTTTTAGGGCTAGTTCTGCTGCCTTTCGCACAGTCTCCTAAAAAAGAAGTCAACAATCTGCTGTTATTTTAAAATCTTCTATAGAATGATTCATGTTAGTAACACTAATACTGACAAGGCTATATTAATGGTTAATACTTAATATAGTATCTTTCAAAGAAATGTTGGCTTAGGTTTGTCTGAGTGTCTGGCCTACTCAATCACAAAAACATTAACAATCCTGCCTGAAACCCCCAAGTACTCTGTGCTTCTGTTCACATTTGTCTCTGTGATATTATTTTATTGGTCGTCCTTTTCAAAACAAAAAAACTCCCACAAAACAAAAAAAATGTCAAACAAACAATAAAACCCAAACTCCAAAAAACCCAATAGAACCTTCTACTGCAAAAAGTGTACAGTGCTTTAGGTTTGATTTACCCCCTCCTCAATATAATGCCTGTTGCTTAGTGATGCATTACTCAACAGAATGTCTAGGACTAGAGAAAGATGGACTAAAAGCAAACAGTAAAATTAGTGCAGCTCTAGTGGCATGGGACACCACCATCAAATAGACTCTTTATTTGTACTGGTGAATTAAGCAGTGTCTAGCAATATTCCCGGGTAGTGAAACACAATCACCTGGACTGGTGATGTCTTAGGATGGTCTTGGAAAGAATCTGGCCTGCCACAAGTAGAACTTCCTAAACCACTTCCAAGTAAAATTCAGGAATTTGATCCTTCCCAAAAGGCCGTTTTTCTATTTAGGAGGTTAATATACCTCCTTAGTGCTGAGGTAAAACTGCTCAGTTAGTTTCAGTGCCCAGGAACATTTCTGAACACACTAGATCTACCAGAAAGTATGGAAGCAACTTTCTGGTACACAGCACACTCTGGAAAACAGTTCAGCCTTACTTAAGCTTGAGCAAAGAAGTTTGGACCCAAAGAGAATGCAGCTCAAACCTGGAAGGACCTGAGGACTCCGACTTCATACATGCAAGTCATTTGAGCAGACAAGCAGCCCAGAATAAATGTTTCTATACTTGAGAGTTAAGCAAATACTTAGGAATTCTCTTATATCCAGGAAAAATGCTGAACCATCAAGAATACGCACAGTAGGGATGAAAACCCAACACTTAAAAACACGAGAAACATACACAAAGAATTTCTAAGGCAGTGTGGAAATCTTAATTTCAAGGGGTCTGAATTTTTAGTTTGCTTAATACCCACAACTCTCATTGGCTTCAATTTGACTTCTCAGAAAACCTCTCTTTAAACATCTCAGAGCTTGATCATTCCTGCTTAATTATTGGTTCCATTACCTTAATGTCATCTTGCACTCTGAATAGGATTTCCCAGATCTCTGGAAGCTTGTCTATAATGTCATCCAAAGGTCTTCCTCTCAGTAAGTCATTCAGTGCCAGACAGCTGCAAACAAGGAATTTTATTTCCTTCACATTGCATACTTACTTGATACAGGTGTATACAGAGGTATGTTTATAAATGTAAGTAAGTGGTTAAAAAACCCAGAACTGTTTCACATTCCTTATTTTCCGCAAACCCTAAATCTGTCACAAGAATATCTCCTTTGGCAGAGAAAAAACCATTCAGCCAGTCAGGTGAAATCTGAAACAGGTGACAGCAAGTGAGAAAGGATGCTGTGGTGAAAATTGCTATCGCAAACATTCCAGTTACAAAATTATTTCAGATTTATTTTCTATAAGTACAGGATGAAAACAAAACAAAACGGTCTGAAGTCTGGAATTGGAATTAAAATGGAAATATTCAATACAGCTTAACTACAAACCATTATAAACAAAAAGCAGTTTATTAAAAATGCTATACTGACTGGCATCCTGCTGCCAAGTACATATATAACCAGACTGCCAAGATTTTCTAATGTTAAGCAATACTTTAGGTACAAGGATAGGCAAGAACTTTGTGACCAGAAAACTCCTCCTTCAGAAAACATTGTTTAGTATCATGCTCAAGCTACAGGCAATAAAAAATTTCAGGCTCAATAGAGCAAATAGATTGTATCACACTTCAGTGCAGACTGCAAGATTGGGCTCTATCCTGATGAACAGATGTGTCCTCTTCCCCACCTCAACTTCTTCAGGTTAACAAGTTCACAGTGAAGAAAAGGGAAAAAAATAGTTCAAAGAAAAATCTGTTATGTTTCTTAGCAATACCTGGATTCCCTGATCCTCCACAGACTGCTGGTTAGGTTAGTGATCAAATCTTCAAGAATTTCCTTCATGTACTTATCAACCTATTATTAAAAAAAGTAAAAAAAAAAAAATCATTAAACAAGCATGGACCATGCATCCTTGTCCTGTACTCTGAAAAAAAAAAGTCCTTTTGGACAATACAGCCTACTTTCAGCCACAGCAGATGAACTAATGCTTGCCAGAGCTGACCCCATGAAAACTTACTGATTTGCTTTTGCTTTAAACATGCCTTTCTCTGCACTGCTTCAGGGCTTAACACTGTGACAGAGACGATGAGAAAAGAGGAAAGTCCCTCAGTCCTTTATCAACTGAACTGTCTAGATGCAGAACCAAACATCTATTTATAGGAGAAGCAGTTGTGCTTTGATGAGGGATTGGAACAAATGACTTCATGCTAAGAGCAGCTTTGCTAGGAGAAAAGATTTGCAAACCCAATTCCAGGCCTTTCAGAGTCAGAGTGAGGGAATCTCTTTTTCCTTAAGCTTCTCTGGGAGGAATTATCCTCAAACTGATGAACAGCCTCTTCCCATGGGCATCCTCCCATTTAAAAACTGAGGAACCATATTTAGATGCTCTTGCTCTAAGAAGGGCATCTCAGGCCATAAGGATTCCTGAAGAGCTTCTCATAAGCAATATCAAAGCAATACTGGAGTGTGAAAAGACACCACTTCAAGTAAAGTAAATCACAAACTTTAACACCGGCTGCACAAACAAGGTCTGAGATATCCTTTCACATGTATGAGGCAGTGCAAAACCTCTGCACATGCTCCAGGTCATCCATGGGCCAAAGTTCCTCTTTCTGTGAAGGACAATACCTCACCCCTTTTTGCACAGACCCTCCTTTCACAAGATGCAGCTCGTCCCATGAGGATCTCTGAGATGCTGCTGGCTACCAGCAAACCCACCACTCTGCACTTTGTTGCTCACTCACCATCGACTTGTCAGTGACCAAGGCATTCCAAATGCTGGTCATTGCCTGTCGAATGCCCAGGTTGGGGTCAAACTGGTATCGGTAGAGCCGGGGAAGAAGCTGGGGCAAAAATGGAGCCAGCTGCTCTCCAGCCTTGGCAGCTATCACATTGAAACCAAAAGCTGCTCCCTGAAATGATGACAAAAGAGTATTTGTTGAAACAATCTGCTTGTTCATTCAGTTATTGCTCCTCGGCACACCACAGTCAGTGGCAAAGCTGACTGACAAGAGTTTAGATTTAGACCAAGTCAAAAGGACTACAATGGCACCAGAATTAGCTCCCCATCAGTACTACAGTACCACAGTGCTCTCAAGCATAAAATCACACTCAGCAGACAACACAGTACTTCAAAACTTCCTTCTCACCAACCTCCATTTCAAGATACCGATTGACCTCATCTGCAAAAGTGGTGGTAGAGAATGAAAACTACAAAGATTTGAGTATGTTATTCTGAAAGATTCTTTCTTGGAAAAACTGGTGAGGGTGAGTCACTGCTTCCCTACAACTCTGCTGCATTTAGAAGAACTAGAATAACTTAGGAACTTAAAAAATAAAACAACTCTACCTTAGCTCCGCAACCTGCAATTTCTGGGAATTATCATTTTCATCTCTCATATTTGCTTTTAACTCAAGTATTCTTCCATGCTCTTTTCTTTCTCCAACATTGTTGAGTCCACTGTCAATTCTAACACAGTGGAAATGATACTCGCCTGTGAAGGCCCATGGGATTTGGCAGGACAGCCCAATAAGAAATTGCTCAGTACAGGCAGTGCAGGGACTGCCTGTAATGACTTCATGTTTCCTGACTTGCTGTGTCAAAAGCTGCCACCCAAAACCCCATGCTAGGGATTTCCAGGACAGGATGTGCTCTCTGGGTTAGTCTAGAAAAGGAAGGGTAATGGAGACATGCTCTCAGTTAGGACCACTGCTGAGAGGAGCAAAAGGTTGCAGAAAGTATAAAGAAAAGGGAGGCATCATCTGCAAGGCTCTGAACAGCTTGCTCTGCCTAGCTATTGTGTGTGGGTTTGAAGCACAACTTCCAGAAACCCCCTTCAACTTAAATGATTCTGCAAATCCTTCAAATGCCAAAGCTCAGCCTACAGTTGCTGACTGGATTTTCTTGACTGATCCTGGCTGGTGAAATTCCACAAGGGTCAGGAATTTAACTATGCTCCTGTGCTTCTGAAGTCCCAGTGCAAAGAGAAGGAAATCTTGAGAGACATGCTGACTTC
This sequence comes from Athene noctua, assembly GCF_965140245.1. NCBI lineage: Eukaryota > Metazoa > Chordata > Aves > Strigiformes > Strigidae > Athene > Athene noctua. The sequence goes on from NC_134077.1 coordinate 79,951,593, forward strand.
TTACACTCTGGATGAAAGTTAATGCTGGGGCTTGTTTTTTGCACTAAGTGGTGTTGCCAGAGAGTCAAAGCCTCAGGTAGCAAGCATGAAAAAGCACAGAAGGTGCAATAAAGTAGATGCAGCTACCTGGGTCTTCTGCATGAAAACACACTGCCCGCCCAGTCACAAAAGTTATTCCATACTTATGTGAAGCCAGTGAAATAGTCCCCAAGTTTAAGCTCTGAAAAGTATACTTAAAATCTTCAAATTTATGATGGTATGTAGTTAGCAGGAAATGGATCCAGTAGTATTTTGGCTTTTTAAAATGTCCCAGTAGCTTTAAAATATCAAGATTTGAGTTAAAAAAAGAGTCTTTTGAAAACAGTGATTAAGCTATTTTATTGTCGACAGGCTTTTTAGCAACTTGTTGCTGAACACTTTTTGCTCTGCCTTTTTACATAACACAGGTCACTTTCTCTGGCATCTGAAAACTCATCCAGTTTTGAAAATATTATCTCACTGTTTAAAAACATCAAGAACTGGCCTCTAAGCACACTCAAAAGTAAAAGGAAAGGATCACAGCTGATTCAGAGTGGAATGTAGGATGATATGAACCCTGTGATACCAATGTTTTGCTGTAAGAATTTCAAGTAATCTTAAATTTGTTTCTCAGGCTGGTAAATTTGCATTGGACCTGACACCAAAGCATCAACAAATAGCTCCCACATTCATAGGTCACATAACCAGAGCTAGAGAAATGCAGTTACTGTTTCCAGAGTTCACAGTGGGAACTGAAGTGGTATGAAAGCCGCAAATTACCTTTCGAGAATTCCACATGGCATGATGGTTGGCCAGATTCATGAATTTGTACACCAGGTCTGGCTGATTGAGATCACTAGCCAGTGAACAAAGCTCCTTGTAGGTAGAAAGGCCTTGACTTTGGAAAGCAGAAAGGAAAGCAGTGTCACTATTTTTAGCCACACAAATGCCATAATAGCTAAAGCTATAGGCAAATCACAGCCTAAAGCAGAGAGAAGCGAACACCCTATCTGTAGTACAAGAAAATAGTTATGATAACTTAAGAGAACAAGAAGGAACAAAAAGCCCAGGAAGCAGAGGGAATACTGTTTCAGCACTGACTGTGTTCTGTCACCGAGACTGTCAGTAAACTTACCCATCTGGGGTTTTGCTGAGGCCACCCTGAAACACCACCGTTTCTCCAGTCATCTCATGTTTGGCTCTGGTAGAAAAAAGGTCCAGTATTAGCTTTACCAAACTCTACCCCTCAATGGACTCAATGGAAAAAGTTAATGTTTTGCTTTATTAACTCTATGTAACTTTATATAACTTCCCATTCTTTCAGTTCTGAACAGATTGGGTGTGCAAAGCTACACACACTGCAAGGAATCTCATTAACCTGTAACGTGTAAAGTTAAGGAGCTGTACACAAGCTGTATAATGAACAGCAAATCTCTATTTCAAAATGAAAAAATGCAATTTCCATTCATCTAATCTCTTCCCATTTACCACCACTGGATCCCCAAACTCCCAGCCTAGGTTTCTGTCATTCACAGCGGCCACATCCACACCAGGTTAGAAAGGAATATGCTGTTAAAGAGCATTTCCAGCACTGACCAATATAATTACTAGCCAGGAGTCCTGTAAGACCAGTATTTTTCACACTAAAGCTGACAAGTGACCATTAACAACCTAGTAGAAGGTAAATTTCAGGCACAAGCAAGTCCCCACTTTTGCAAGATTCACATTATGCAGAGTTGCTGCAATATATTGCTGTCCTTTGCAATTACACAATGCAGCAAGTAGAAATCTAACTAAATCCCAACTGATTTGAACTGCTTGAATCAAGACCAAATAATTATTTTTAAGCTTTGTTGAATGGAACAAAACCAGAACAACTCCACTCACAACAAACCCTAAGCTGAAATAAGAAATGTCCCAGTTTGACCCACTGAGAATATATGGATAACGGCTTGCTCTTGGACACAAAACATCTCTTTCCACACACAAGAGGCACATTTTTATTCCCATCAGACACATAGCTCAGAGTACTCTCTCACAGTGTTCTGAGCTCACTGTACCTTTTCCCAGTCATAAGGGTATCAACGAGTGTGGTGACTAGCTCTTGCTGATCCTGCTCACTCCCTAGTTCATATATCAGTCCAAGACCTTTTGAAGCAACATCTTGACTAAGCTCTGCAAGAGATTTCACAAAGTAAAATTAAAGATAAGCATGTAATCAAGTAACACACAAATTTCAAAACCAAGATTCAACCAAAATCACAATATAGCAAATAGAGCTCTGTGCTGCAGTTCACAGCTCTCCATTTTAGAGCAGAGCTAGTCTGGCAAGACACAAACTTTGCATTCTGAAGCAGCAATTTTTTCTGAAGGTATAACCCCCATCAAATTAGGTGACATCGTCATGTTAATATGGTCACTGCAGGTTTTGAAATAGCAGAGAGAGTTCCAAGAGCCTTAAGTATTCTGACAGCCTGCTGGCCTCTGAAGCCCACAAAGTTAATTGTAATGTTCTCTTCAACTTCAGTGAATTTTGGACATATTGATGAATGCCATGGGTATAAGCCAAAATCTGCTTGCTTAAAGAAGGCTTAGAATTCCTGTTCGTGCAGAGCTCTGTGATACACATGCTGCTGCCCAAAGCAGAGCGGAAGTAGCACCACTGAACAGTTTCTGTTATTACAGTCTGAAGTGGCAAATGCAGAAAAAGATTTGTGCTTGGTTAGCAAAGCACAGAAAAAAACTGTGCTTCTTAATTCTAGTGCAATGCCTAGAAATCATTCCTATTACATCAGAAATGGGATATTTCTGCAGTCATCTTTTAATGCTGTTTGACAGAGAGGGTGTAGGTGACTGTCTGTTCAAAGATTCTCTCCATTCTGTGAAATGCCCACCAAAAGACACAACCCAAAGTATGATAGTACTTACCATCACTATCTGACAGAATTGAAACAAATGCACTTTGAATATCCTTGAGATGAGACTGCAAGATGAGAAAAAAGCATATTATTTTTATCTCAGGTTTTGGATCCTTTGTCTGGTCTCAAGGCAAGTTCCTAACAGATAAAGAGAGACTATCAATGGAGTTGCCTATTTGAGCTACACCTATGACAAGAACTGTCCTCCTTTCCAGAGAGGTAAGCAGCAGACTGACTAAAGTTCAAAGTTATTTGTCCAACTTTTTATGGCTACCATGCCATTAGTAAACCATGTATTTTATTTTCCTTGTCTAATACATGGCAGTTATGTGTCCTAAATCTGGCTTGCAGTCAGATGAGACTATCCTCTGTTTGAGGATATCTTCAACCCCCAAACCAGTGGATTTTGCCACTTCCCACAAGGTCCATTGTTTAGACAAGTGTAATATGTGGCAAGGTTTTACATGTAACTGCTTACATATGCAAAGCACTTACTGTCCCAAAGCTCTTTATGACTACCTGAGAGCACAAAATGGTAACATGGTCACATGGCAGTCTGTAGTACCTCTGCAGAGAGAGGACATTTTGGTTGGGAATGCTTTACTGAGTCCTTGTATAGCACCTTTCACATTCTCTCACTACAGACAAGCACCCTAAATACAAGGTTTTAATCAAAGCACACCAAAAACACAGAGTACGTGAAGCATATCAAAACTACCTGTAGGTACCAAAGTTGTAATAAACTCTGTTAAATGAATGAGTTCAGGAATTCCATCTAGTTCTCTCCCTTCTTCCATTCCTAGAGCTCCTTTTAACATTTTCCAAAAATAAATCCTAAAAACTATACAGACACCAGCCTCTTCTTTCCAAGGGAAGATGTACTGCCACTTCAACTTACAACAGCTATTTACACTAAGTTCACCCTGATGTGAGTGCAAGTCACATGTTTACAGAGGTGCCAAACAGCCTCGTTCATCTGCCAGTTAGTATGCTCCCATAGTAATAAAACATAAGCCACGTCTCAGAAAGACCTCAGTAAGGACTGCAGCAACACCAGGGGAAAAGAGGCAACTAAAGTGAAGGGGAAGGATGGGACAGAAAGGAGGTGAAAGGCAAAAATAAGGACAAGGAACCAGTGTTAGGAAACGGCATATTTCTTACCTTAATTGCTTTGTGTGTGCTCAGCTTCTTCACCATCGATAGAAGCCAGATGCAAGCTGCCTGCCTAATGTGTGGGTTGGGACTGATAATGTGCTTGGTCAGGATAAGGTCTAGGACCCAGGGAACCACATCATTGACTTTCAAATCTGTATGAAAGAAAGAAAGGTGGACAGGAGTTGTGGAGCCTCGAGAATCAACCACAGACATTTTTAATTTCAATAATGTGCAGTGGCAATAAAAAACCTAATGAGCCCATGAGTATTCAGGTGATATCTTAATCTCTGCTTATTTAGAAAAAGTCTTCCCTGGAGTCAATGGGGAAGTATTTCTCCTAATAGAAAACACTGAATAGAGTCCTCTTAACCTTACTTCAGGAAAGTGTTTCATAGCCTGTAGCCAAGATGAGGTACCACTCATATCACAAGACTCAGTGCACTATTTTTTTTTATGTTAGGACTCAAAATTTCTGGAACAATGGCAGGGTTAGGTTTCTACCCCTTTCTGCACATGCTCAGCTTCATGTGCACTGGAAATCTAAGACCATTCTCACAACATTAGAACACCTGTTTGCAGGTCTGAGGCTGATATTTACAGCTGTCTGTTTGGAAGCTAGCATTTTGTCATGCTTGTATTTCAATGGGTACAGAATCTTAATCCTTAAATAAAATGTCTCCATTTACTGCATGTAAATGTCACTTGATCATATCACTCCAAGTTGTTGGAAAAAGACTTGTAATTTAATTTTATAACCCTATTGTCCAGTGCAGGCTTCAAAATGCTATTTTGAAAGGTTTGTGTATGTTAAACTTGAAAATAACCCAACATGTCAAACTAAAATGAAAAAATAAAACAAGTCCAGTGTCAAGTGACAATGAATTAGATTTGATCAAGAAGCTATTTAAACAGCACACAAAGTCAAGTCTTCTACTCTCTGAGCAGATGGACTTGAAAAGGTGAAACAACCTCTATATAATCAGCATTGCAGAACACTGAACAGACATTAACAAACATAAAATATCTCTTACTTCTACTACTACAAATCAAACATGACAGCAATAAACTTATGGAGACAAGCGTTAGTCCAGAACCATGAAAATATACGTTCCTCAACTCAGCCCATGTATTAGGAGGGCCTACCTGAAGGAGGGATATATTCCTCCTCTGTGACTGTCCATGCATCACGTGCAGCCACCGAGCTGGTTCCTACAGCAGCACTGGTGATAGCTTCACCAACAGTGAACTGCAATTCTATTTGTTTGGCCTGAAAAACACAACAGAACCTCACTGACAGTACTAATTAAACACACACCAAAACTTTTGGCACTTACTCCACAAAACCTCAGTCTCTCTCCCAACCCGAATTCTCAGCAAGATCACATTTTTGGTGAGCTTCTGAGACTATGTAGCACCTCAGACCTACTGGAATTGATGGAAACTAAGCTAATGTAAAACTCTCTAAAATTAATGGTAAGAGCTAAAATTTCCATACTTATTTTTAAAGCGTACCTCCTACAAAGCATTTGTTAGTTTCTGCAAGGTTCAACTGAGTTGAAAGAACCGGAAAGATAGGATGAAAATAAAACAAATTTAGAACGAGACTGCCAGTCATTAACGAAAATTAGTGTGGCTTTGGTATAGTATGCCGTAGTAAAAGATTCTCTTGTAATTCCATTCAGAAGCTGATCACCATTAAGAGATGCACAAATTTATTTTTGTCATTAAAAGAATTCAGACAATACTTTGCTCTGCTTCTCTGTCCGCCTTCCACTATTCTCTAAGCTCTCTGGAACAGAATGTGCAGAACTCTGCCACTTTCTTGTAATTATTTACGATGAATCTTGAGTCAGAAGAACTGATTTCCATACCTGCTGAGTACCTTCTAGATTGCTTTCCTTACTCTCTGGAAGCACAAAATGCTCAGGCATTTGGAGAAGTAAGCCCTTAGCTTCCTGCAATCTAAGATAAATTGTTTTTTTTTCAAGTACACATTTTATAATGGAAGCTGTAATGTCCCTAAGTAGTTAAGGAGATAAACACGGCACTTAGAAACATCATTTTATGTTTTGTGTACACAATGTTCTTGCTATTCTTGCTTGTTTGATCACATCAGATTAGAGAACTCGACAAAGCCAGCCTGCCTGATAATCAATAGCTGCTTCTACAATGCCGGGTCCTTTGTTAGTATGAAAAAGGAAGAAAGGTAAAACAAGTTATAAATGAAGAGCACTTGACACTTGAAGATCCTTGACTATTTAATTTTGCCGCCTGACGTTCTGCAATAGGTATAGCAGCTCTGAAGTACTGTGAAAGAATGCAGTGCACTCCACTGATGCTTTTAGACTGACAACAGATACATGTATTCCTATAAATGTTTCCAGTTCAAGTGAGTTCTATCAGGTGATGTAGTTCAGTTGAAAAAGAAGGTGATTTATATTATCTACTTTTAGGGCACTTTTGAAGGCCAAAATACAGACCTATGGCTTCATTCCTATCAGCTCTTAAGATTTTATACATACAGGTGGTTCTCCTGAAGCGGAACACATACTCATCTCAGAGACTGGGACACAGACCTCGACTGGCAAGTTTCAAAACTGTGGCATAAAACATTTTACAAGCCCCAAACCTACCTCTGCTCTCTATTTTAAGGCAATTTAAAAAAAACCATAGGCACCATTACAAAAAAACAGCTCCCCTTGTAAACCTGACTCTAGAGTATATAAAAAGCATCCAAATAGAAATACTCACTGCACTATAAAGAATAATAATACACTGACAGTGCCTTACCTCCACAGAATCCATCAAACCCTGCAACAGTAGCTTCTGGTGGGGAAAATCTTCATCTCCCACTGGGAAGTAACCTAATGTTTGTATTGCTCGTTCCTTCATCTTCAATACAAACAAAAAAACAACACCATCACTTAACCTTTCTGTAAGTCCAGATGACACACTTTAAACCCACTCTTTCTTAGCCTTTGCTGAAGTTTCACTTAAGGTACCAGAAGTTAGACATGCAAATGACTCATTAGATAAATCAGCACACCTCTCTCGCCAAACACAGATCAAAACAAATGTCCTGCTACCGTTGAGGACTATTTCCGGGTAAAAGAAGATACTGCCATTTTTCTTGAATTAAAATTATGATTATTCATAAGTTTTCATCCTTTATGACTATAGAAAGACTATAGAAAGCACAAGTTATCAACTGCCAGACAACACTGGAAAAACCCTTAGCCTAATTCTGACTCACTAAAGCAAATGATAAGCTTAATTCCTTTAAAAAATGAGGCTGAGTTTGGCAGGTAATACATCAACCTGGGGTGAAAGCATTCCAGAAAGGAACAAGAATCATAACAACACTACAAAATCTTGCCTTATTTGTTTCCTTGCTGGAAGGGATTCGGGCCAATAAGCTTTCAACAAGTTGCAGCTTTGTAAATCCTGTTCCTTCACTGGGGATTGGCAAGGGGCCATTCCTGCCAATCTCCCCAAGAGCTGTACAAGCAGCCACCACGAGGAATGGAGAGGTGCTGTTCAGAAAAGAACCTACAGGAAAAACAAAAACAAGATGACTTGGATTTTGTATTATTTAGCAGCAGGCAGGCACTTCTATCTTACCTATGCAAGAAGCAAAGCATTTATCTCCTCTACAGCTGGTAGGAAACATTATGCTAGAACAAAATCAAAGTGAAAAGAGACACTGAGAGGAGTCTAGGCAGTAGCACTGCTCCTAAATGTGCTGTGTTGGTGTATGAGCTAGGATTCCCACTAATTCTTGTTGGAAAGCAATACATACATACATCTTATCAGACAACATTTTTAGAGACTGTAAATTCTATCACAGAAGGTGAACTCAAGAATACAGCATCTATCTACAGGCTGAATACCTTAAAAATGTCCTCAGTCTACAGTGGTTGAAAAAAACGAAGTCTTAGGCAGGAAGTTACCTATTGTCTCTGTCGTCGACTTTATGAGCTGTTCTTGTTCCGGCATGATTGCAGTGTTTGGCTGTTCTATGTCACGTAGCTCCATCATTCTGATTTTCCCTTTGGCCAAGTACCTTCCTACTGTAAATCCCAAAGCCAACAAGGATCCATGTTGGACCTCCGGGCTCTACAGACAACACCAACAGTGCAGAAAATCTCATTTTCAAAGTAACATTTTGTGAAAAAGCATGAATTTAAAGGCATATATGGACAAGCCAGATGAGAAGGCACCCTGAAGAATGCAGAGTTCTACCACATAATGCAACAACAGAGAGTTTGATATTGCTAGTGCTCTTTGATGGATGGAATCCTTTAAAATAGATTAACAAAATTTAGAAGAGTTTTAGGAGGACAGATTAAAAATTTATCACCAGCACTCACAATCCTAAAGTCCACCCCTTGGTAGCGAGGCGAAAAAAAAATTTTAAAAGTCCAACTCATCTGGTTTGTAAGTACAGACTTATGAAGGTGAACTAAGATAATACTATGCTGTTTCTACTTAAAAACGGGACATACTCAGATTAAGGGCACAAAATGTGCTCTTTGCTAAAAAGCTGTAAAGGGGAATTACTCTAGATTTGCATTGCTGAGAATAAGAACACACTTGGCTTATGAATAATGAAGGTTATGCTCCTACACAGTTTGGTAGGCCACAAACTGTGAAACCTAATTATTACCATTAAATGTCAAAAACATTAATTTCTCCAGTGGTGAATTGGTCCTGAGACTATCTTAATAGACAGTGCTCATTCCCACAGGTGAATTCTAAAAAAAGGATTTTGCGTAGAAATAAGGCTGAAAGACTTAAATTCTACCTTGATTAAAAAAATAAAAACAGAGGGATCAGGGGCTTAAACTCAGATTAGTTCATGTATGTTTTTTATTGCAGCCCTGTAAAGAGTCGCATCAGTGCAACTGTGCTGCCCGGACAGGATCCTCAGTCTAACCTGGCCACCAGAGATTGCTCCTTGTTGTGGTCTCACAGCAGCAAAGCCAGCTTAAAATGGGTCCTTCCCCCTCTCCACTTCAGCTATCCATTTACATCGCAGTCCTTACTGAGTCCCTAGAGATCACCACCCCCTTAACTGTTCTGATTCAACTGGCTTTGTACATGCACAGCCAGCCAGAGCTCTGACTCAAACCCAAAAGTGCATGGGAACACTGGGTTTTTTTGTTTCATAGTTCACATCCCTCTTTATTCTCAGCCAGGTTCTGTGAAAGGTCAACCTTCGCAGGGTACTGGGGCAGAAAGCAGCAGTGGAGGGCTGGCACCTGCCTGTGCTGGCTTTGTGACCACAGAGGCTGCAGCCTATGTAAAACCGAGCAATGACGCAGCTTTGGCTCACAGACACAGCTTTTATAGATTTAAAATAAATTGTGTTTGTTAATCATGACATAAAGTCATCAGCACTTCTTGTCAGCATTTGAGCCTGTTACCTGCAATGTAAAATGGTGACCCATTAAGTCCTTCAGAGCCTAAAAATGCTACTACTTTCCCTCCCTTTCAGGATTCAAAACCTACTAGCACAGAAACCTGTTCATGTTTGTTGTCAGGACTCCTTCCCCATACTCACAGTGGTAAAATGCAGAGAAAAGGACAATGGGAGGGGGAAGGAACTGCTGGAAGAGGGAAGGCAGGCAAACCCACCATGTAAATGATACAGCGGTGGAGAGCTGATGAGCAGTCCAGGTGGGGTGGAAGGGAAGAAGCCAGCCCTCACCTGGCAAAGTCTGCTGGAGGAAAATGTCCTCAGGGAAATGAGGAGCCAGGAGGCAGCTGTGGCTCAGGAGGGAAGGGGGAGTTAAACATCTAACAAGTTAAACATTTTCTTAGTTCTGCTGGTACCTATAGCTGCTCATAAATAAGGAATCGGTAAACTGTTTGAGGTGGGTGGTGTGATCCATTACCACCCAATGAGACGAGGAATATTTAGCTGGCTAAAACTGGTTAAATACAGGACAGTGCTGTCTTTGCTTGGGAACTGCCTCCAGGAAATCCTCCTACCGACCTTAACAAGAGCTTCAGGGATTAATTTAATAAAGATCTGTTGCACTCAACTACAACAAAAATCCCTTCTCACTCTTCAACTGGAGGTCAGCTAGTCAATTTTACACCTAGATTAAGGCTAATACATCCCGGACACACTGAGATTCGGATTTCCTACCAGTTACATGACACAAAAAAACACAAGAAGCAGCAGAGAAAGGAAGATAGTTACATGGTTGTCTTTTGTCATCTTGATCAGCTGCTCCAAGGAAGCCCTAAGCTCATCTCCAGACATGGTAGACAGCACTACAGAATAAAACAGGGCTGCGAGTTCACGCATTTCTTCTTTGTTCGTGTTCATCAGGCCCTGCGGGAGTTTTAAAAAGAAACATAAAATATGGAAGCAGTTGCTTATACAGTCTGTTCGTACAGAGCTTCAATATATAAGCACAACTGTCATGCAGCTACATAAACAGTACTTAACGCAGAAACCACTCTTTGAACTGACAGCATTACCACTTCGTAAGAAACAAAGCACTCAATTCAGCAAAGCATTCATTACACGCTCAGCTTTTAGAAGCGAGATTACCACTAGCCACAAGAGGGCTACCCACGTGTTCTGTGTTAAACACTGAATGCTCGGCAAATTTTATCTTTGGAGAAGAGCTTCCAAATTCTGCATCCTTACTGAGCTAAAAAAAAAAAACCCTAAAGGCACTATTTTTCCTGAGCTAGTGGAGGCTTCTATTTCCTTTTTATTAATCAAAGGGAAAAAAAGCCTCCAAAGGTTAAACCAGTTATATCCGATGGTGACAAAAATAAGTGGCCAGGAAATCACAGCTCTCAATGCAAATTTATCCACTTTGTATTAAAGACCTTGTATTATCTAAATTGTTAGAAAGTTCAATTTGGGAAGCCTCAGGTCATTTGTTAAGATATAAACTTATCTCTGCCACTAATCTGATGTATAATGCAACACACTCGTGAAAAATTTATACCCAAATCTCTGAATGGCTTGGGCCACCACAAAGAAGGCAAAACCGAGCCAAGCAAACAAACAAGAAATGAGATCTGTCAGGCTCATGAAACATAACTCTAACTTCAACTCAAAACCTGCATCAGATCACATGGCTGATTTCTAACAAACCCTTGGACCTGTTCCTTCCACTTGGCAAAGTGAAATCATATAAAGGATGATTTACAACAGTATTTTTAGAACTAGGTAGCATCAGTTACCACTCCTAGAAGCTTATTTTTGCAAATGGACACCAGGACAAAGAAAAAGAAGATTCTTCTGCAGATGATGAGCAATACTGAAAAGGAGAATGTTTTTAAGTCGTCTCCTTTGAGGTTCATACCTGCACTTAAATGATACGTGGTAAACTGTATACAGTACAATGCAGCACAGATATCAGCAAGAAAAATTACTAGAACACATTCTAATTTTTCTTTAACTCAACCAAGTATTTTTTTTTATGTATTCCCCCAATGAAAGCAAAGGCAATTTGTAAGAGCTTAGCAAATTCTGGCTGCTTGAAGCAAATCAGTCTGAGAAAAGAACCTAGGGAAAGCAGAATTCTCTTTGGCTTATTCCCAAGTAGGCTCCAGTTTATCTGTTCTTTTGTTTCATGCTAATAAAAGAAAACAAAACCTCCACAGAAATTCTAAAGCAATTAGGGATCTAATCCATCTCATTTTCTGAGAAGCCACTCACATCCACCCACTGGAACATTCCCATTGTTAAACATTATTTGCAGAATTTTGTTTTTGGTCTTCTTTTGCTGTTTAATGGATCTTCTGATCAAGAGGAAAACTGACTGACTATACCAACAGGATCAATGACATAGATTACCCAGAACAACCAACCAAACAAAATCACTAGCACCAAAGAATCAAAAAATAATTTTCCCCATCCTGCTACATGTAACACCTCACGAAGTACTGACTGTAAATAGAAATACCAGCTTTCAAATTAAGTGTGTACTTGGAAATAATACTCCATTCCACCATGGGAAAATGCCAGATTTTGCTAATGCCAAACCCCCTCCACACAAAAAAATAAACCAGAAAAAAAAGGATTTTCAACATACCTTTATCCAATCCATTTTGTCTACAAATCTGGTGGCTAATTTTTCTGGATACACTGAAACAACTTCTAGAAGACAATACATGACTGGCAAACCTAAACAGTAATTAAAGAATCAAGTTATCAAACAATCATAGTATTTCCAACAATCTAACAACCAGTGTTAAAAAGATGTTAAACAGTATCAGGCATTTCAGAGCATTCATTTGCAATTCACTAAGGATAACAACCAATATAGAATAATAGGGTATAGTTATTTCTCAGAAATATTAGGGAAACTAACAGAAGCAGTCATTTGGGTAGCCATTTATTCTAAAGGCATTCAAGTGCTTTAAGACTACACTTGTTGCAGATTACGCTATTATCAGAGTGAGGAAGAAAGAACATTCACTGGTGAGAAGACTGTTGTAGACAGTGGCCTCACAATTTTAAAGCGTATGTCAACCAATGGTGCAATTTTACTGTCCTGCTTTCTACTCCCTACACAGCAGGCTAGAAGAGAGCAAGTTTAAACTGAAAAGTATATAGTCTGTGTTTCAACTCTGTGATCACTGCAGCCAAGTTCAAAGCACTGGGCATGGTACCTCATTTCTAGTAAGAGAAGACTTTTTCTTCAAGATGCTGCTGCACACAGCTTCTTACCTCCAACACCAGCTAACAGCTGCTGAAGAAGGCCAATATATATATGTACAGGGTTTGTTTCTGCACTTTTTGAAGAGGAGGAAGAGAAAGATATGTGGTTGCCAGACATGAGGTTTCTTATGTAACGTCCAATGGCTGGAGCATGGTCTTGCATATCTGCCAAGCTCTGTGAGGTTGGCACCACACCTGCACTGTGAGCAAGACACATCCGCAGATACAGAACTATCTAAGTAGAGGAGAGAAAAACACAGCATACTGAGTGAATGAGCACTTGGAAAACCATGGAGGAGACAAAGAGCAGGGAATATGCTGTATTTAATGTAACCAAACCAAGACAGTTTCTTCTTTAATCAAATCTAGCGTAACAAATCTTACACCTGTGCAAGCACTGCATCACTCTCAAAAGATTAAATCATACACAAAACTTTTGGTTTATCATCGTCTGATGCAAGCTCCCTGCAGGCAGTTCAGCCTGTACCCTGTATCAGTTTGGCATGCATACAAATGCAACCCCACACATTGCTAATACAGACCTTGCATCACATTTGAGTTTGTGTCTACAGATCACAAAAGCCAGAGCATCTGCTACAAAAAGAAGAGCCTCAAGGAGCATAATGCGGCTTTTGCCAGTTTTTCCCTCTGTATTACATCAGGTATGCTGCAGAAAGCAGTGGAACAGCCCTCTTGGGAATGTTCCTCACAATCTCCCCTGAAAATCCTGTTCAGACTGCCATTTAAGGACAGATGGATAAAGGATGGACAATCCCAACATCTGTTTAAAAGAGGAATTTTAGAATGTAGGGTGACTTATGGTAACTGTTAGCTTCTTACACCGTCCTCTAAATAAATAACGGTACATGTTATCTGAGGAAGTAAATTGAGATAATTACCTCTCCAAATGTGGCAGGATTGAAAGGCAACGCTGCAGTTCCAGTCATATATTTAGCTGGAGTTTTCATGCGGTGAGAGGCCTGAACAACAGAGTATATAAAGAGTAGAACATTCAGACCCATGAACAGCAGAGATGTTGGAAAGGTCAATGAAATTTTGCTGATGTAACTATGTTTATCCTCCACTTAGCAACTGAAAATGTACAACAGTTCTGTAACAAGAAGGGCACAGTGCACTTGGTAATAGCACAGTTTAGGTCCATCAACCTTACGTCCTTATCAACTCAGAAAGTAGAAACTCTGAATTCATTAGAGGGAATGACAGGTGAAGCTGGAAGAGGACAACATTCTTTCTTCCCCTCAGGAAAAAAGAAGTGTTTTACAGTTTAAAAACAAATACCCCATAAACTTCCAAACTCCAAGGCATCCCAGCCGACAGGCAGCCAGGAATCTTGGGAGACTGCAGCTCTGCCTGGAGGGGTGGTAGAGCAGCCACACTTCCCCAGCACTGGGAGGTGGGTGCCCTGTGCTGTACCAGCCAAGTCCAGGGAGCCTCTCAGACCCCGCTACCTGCCAGGTAGAAGGCTGCTGCAGCAAGTGAGCAACCCCTTTTCACAGAAATGTTAGCTTTGACAAGCAGGACTATTCCAGCAGAAAAACATCCGAAGGCTTCCAGTAACACCCACTGCAAATGCTGCACAAAAGCACGTCCATATTCTCTAGGTGATACACACATCAGTGTCAGAGCTGGATTCAGGAAGGCGGCCTTACATCTGAATAAACGCACAAGGCAGCTGCACAGAAATCAACAGACCCTCGTATCTCTTAACATGCTCGTATCTTTTGCTTCAATGACATCCAGAACCACTAATGAAAACCTAAATTAGCGAGCCAGAAGATGACACCTTTGAAGAATGGGTTTCCATCCATACCTAGCAGATCACGTCCTACTGTTTTGCATATACTTTCTTGCAGAGGGAGAGAAGGATCATGCTAACTCATTCAGGAAAGCCATTTTGCATCTCAGCCTGCTGTGCCAAGCAATGCACACAAACTTCTCAAACATCTCCAACACCCGCGGATTACTCATGATATGCGAAAATTCACACTTTGAGATAACTAACCAAAGAAATGTATCTCCAGGATTTTTTAATATGCCTTCAGGACATGTAAGGAAGATCTGAAAAGTGCTTAAAAAGATTTTTTTAAAATTCATCAGGAGTGAGGAAATCTTGTTTTTCTCGGTAGTGATGAAACTAAGCTTATCCATAGTTATTTAATGACATTAAGTCATTAGTTTTTAAGTCATTAAGTTTTTAAAAATTAATTGCAAGGGGACAGGCATGTAATAGTGTTATCTAAAACCCAATCTGGGATTCTTTATTTTTAATATCTATTTGAATAACCAGTATTTTGGACAAAAGCAAGTTTTTTCATAAAGCTTCGCATTACTTCATACACTAGCAGAGTACACCAGTAGAGGACAACACCAGCAGAGTATACAACATATCACAAGAAATCTCTCAGGTGTAAGAGTTCTGCTATCGCAGATCTCTTGAAGAACCAGAGGTACTCCATATACTTCTGATTTTTTTTTTAAAAAGTAGACTATCAAAGGAAAAAAACCTATTGTCAGTGACCCTCCATATCATCATTATAACTTATAAGCCTGGTATAGCTAAGATACACAGAAGTATGTAACAGACTAGATTTTAACACCTCTCCAAATGATCTCTCAGTGCAAACAGTGAGGATAACTGTGGTACAGTGGTACAGTTTTTGGTGTATCATTCCACTAGACTCACGAAACATTATTTATGTGGCCATTATTTCCACAGATTGCAATGAAGATGAATAACTAAGCCTTTACATCAACAAACCATATTTCTTCACTTGTTCCATCTCCTTTCACAGCTTGGAATCTTTTTTCTGGTCTACGCACAATATTTTTCACCAGCTCAACCAGAGAGTGATCTTATACCTTCAAAGACATGTTTGTGAGCAAATGTTTCTGAAACCTGCTCGATTATCACCCTTGAACACTGGATTCCTTACTCTACACATGTTCTGCACAAACAGCATCAAAGCAAAATAATCCTTTTGTTAAAGGATCTGCCTCCTTGTTACTTAACTATTGCAATTATTGCCAGCAGAAAGTAACGCTGAGTGCTAATCTTGGCAATGCAATACTACGTGTAGTCTTTGCTGTGATCTTAGCTAACTTTGTATGCCAGGGAAGGTGAGGGAAATGGATATAGGGAAGGGAAGACCACACTTACTATATGCCTGAGCATCAGGCATGTATTTGTCATTTACTGGGGCAGAAGCACTGTACCTTGTCTTGAATATAATGGACCATTTCAGGGAAGGAAGGCATCTGCTTCCCAGAACTCTCCTTTTCATTTTTACCAGGAAATGTTCTCAGCACCCGCTGGGCTTCTCCGTGTACCTCCTCCCGCCTTTCAGAAGAATAGATGAGAAACAGACATTATTTGCACAGAACAAATGGCTCTTAATGAGTAATATCTTGGGAAGCTGGGGAAGAGAGGACAGTTTTTAAATTATAAGGGCTTTTTTTGAAAGAAAGGGTAAAAAAGCTTGCATTATAATTTTTAACGATTTGTTTATTTTAGAGAGGGTGAAGAAAAAGCATAGTGGTAAGTGGCCTCTGCAAAACAGCCCACTTCTGCTCCTCTTGCATCCTGCTAGTGTTCACCATCAGTTCCTGGTTCCCACATCCTTCTTTTCCTATCTGCTCCTCCTCCCCATCACTTCCTATATTCAAGCTTCAGCTGACACCTACCAGGTTTATTGCTATCTACTTAGCAGAAGATGAACTCTTGAAACAGTGCTGACAATGCAATGACAGTTTGTTGAAATTTATCTGTTTAGCTTTCCTTAGTTACACAATAGCTACTCACATCAAAAATCAAGCAATTAAAAAGTTGGGAAAAAACCCACCACTTAAATTGCAGTAACAGAAAACTGCAAATGACATTATTACTGTAATTTAATGAGTCAACTACTTCTCAGCAGAGAGTGATAATGCTCACAAGTGCATACTCCTTACTCTTTGCAAATACAAGCTCAAAACAGACTGATAGAATTTGACAGGAAAAAATAATTTACAATTGCAATTAATCATTAACATGTAGTGCTTTAGTGATAGCAGTTTATCTGAAACAAGAAAAAGAATACAAGCTGAAGACTACCATAAGGCATTTTAACAGTTCTCCACAGAACTGTCAAGAATGCCTCTATGTAAAGGTTAATTTCCAGATTACCATACTTGATGTTCAGTGAGTGAGTTTTTATGTACGTACACACATACACACATATATATGCATTTGTATTTCATCCAAATATACACTGGATGCAAATATATATATTTGTGTGTGTGTGTATATATATATATATATATATGAAAATAACTTAAAAAGGAAAACAACTTACGGGTCTCCTGCAGCTAACAGGAGTAAGTATCTGGAAGGGATATGATCTGGAGGGAATACTGTGCTAGCAAATTTCACAGCCACTTGACGTACCTGAACTTCAGGCTTAAAGAGAAGAGACACAAACATATGGCTGAATTTTAAATGAACACACTAATGACCTGTACTCACCATTTGTACATCATCAGTCATCTGTTTTGTCCTCTGGTACCAACATGACTCAGAGTTTAGACATTCTGAGACACTGTTCTTGCTAACTCTTCATATGGCCAGAGACAGGGAAAAGAAAAACTAGCTTCTTATATATACACAAGTGGAGAATGAAACGTTTAATTCAATAAATCCACAATTTGGGGAATCATAAATCACGGTTATTTATCGCTAACTCTTAGACATCTCAACTGGCTCATCCAGGCAGTTTTGAAATGAAGAATGACATACATGATCTATACACACAAAAACAGAGCCACGCTTAGGAGCCACCTAGCCAGAGGTGGAAAAGAAACACTAGCTTAGGGTGGTCATTCTCTCTGCTAGGTTCAGATAACCTCCAGATTCTATGGCCTAGAGTCCTAGATTGCTTGAGCACCCAGGCAAAAGAGTCATCAGCATGAAAATAGTCTCCTACACAGTTACTAGTGCAATCACTAGAAACACATATACCTCCACAGTCATCCTGAGTACCCATGCAAACACAGAGTAAGAAAATACACTCCTTCTGAAAACCCAGACCTCTGAGGAATTCTGAACACAAACAACATAGTAGAGAGTCAGTGAAGTGTGGTTTCCTCCAGATTAGTGTATCAAGGCTGAGTTCCTGGGAAGGTTCCCAGGTGCCTTATGTTAGAAATCACACAGCACACTGAAAACCCCACTTAGCAGCAAATGATCCTTCCTACCAAACTCCTCTTTCATAAGGCACTGGCCTTGAAGCATCTACTTCTCAGAGTTTTTGTAGGAGGAAACTATGAGAAACATACAGCGCAATGGCAACAGCTTGCTTTCTTTGCAAAACAAATAGAAAACTGCAGTCACCCTTTTTGCAGTCACTGTACCATATTAAAAATACTTCATCTGAGCATACACACCCCCTCTTCTCCCAGACAGGCCAATACATTCAGTAAGAAAAGGCAGACAGACCTGTTCCAAAAGTACAAACAGGAAGTGTCACAGAACAGAAAAACAATGAACAGTTCTTTTTTTAAGGGATTTAATTTTGACTCGATTGAAAATACCTTTATTAAATAAGAAGCTACAAGAGCTTCCATCAGGGTACGCTGGGCTCCTTCCAAGTTACTGTATGCTCCAACCATCATAGACAAGGCCTCCTGAATGGCAAGCCTAGTATCAGCATCTTCCTGCGGTACAAAAATGAGTCTTCACTTTACAGTGTGCAGGGACAAGAATTAAGCAAAACCAGCACAAAATATTAAAGATTTCCCAAAGCCCTGTCAGTACCCACCTTGCATAAAGCTTCAAAAAACTGCTGTACCAGTGCTATATCCTTGGTAAAGAGCTGAGGCATTCGGCTGAAACAAGATATTTTAATTCATGAAGTTTTTGCTTTTTTAAATTGAAATGCTCCACATTTCATTGGTCTTCCCTTCATCCCACATTTTAGCTGTCAGAAAAAACAGAGCCAGCACAGAAAGTTTGCTCTATCTTACCCATTTCCACCATGGAGCAGCACATTCCCCTTGAACACAGTTTGGAAAGTGAGATAATCTATGGACAATCACTTAGATCACCAGCATACCACTGAAAGTAACACTTGCCCAGCTTCATGCCCTCTGGTCTTTGCTGTACATTCCTTAAATTTATGTCTCTGGCAATCCAGAAAGTGGAACCATTTCTTAAATTCTGTGCATAATTCATGAGCTGCCATTAATCACTGCTAGAGAAGCTATCATATTTCTTTTTACACCTCTGAAGATGTCACAAGAAGAATGCTTTTCTCTGCACTGTACACTCAAGTGCAAAACTGGCAGGTGGCATAAAGCTTGCTGCTGATAAATTAACGGATTACTCTGGAAAAATTATTAAAGTCCCATTGCTTAAATGGTGCTTCAGTTACCTGGAGAGCTTTCCAACCGCTGAATATGCCATTGACAGCAATTTTGAATCCTTGAATGATAAAACAATAAATAAAATTCAGCAAAATCAGAAATACACAAAGGCCTGTATTTTATGATTAAACATTTACTTTAAATCCTGTCTCCAAAGTGCTCAAACAGGCTTTTGTGGACAAGGAATCCTGGAACATAAAATAATCATACCCAAGAATAAAAGGATTACATAGGAACAGAGGGAGCATGCTTCACCACAAGAAACAGAAAATTACAAATGGAGAGAAAATGCAAATCTCCCTTCTGGTCTCAGCTAATAACATTTTATTTCAAGAGGGACAGCCAAGGATATTCAGCAAGTACATGAAACAGTACCAAAAGGACAGAAACCCACTGGCCCTAAACAGCAGCTTTACACAAAGGAGCTGTTTGCACAATGGATACTGCATATGACCAATGCAGCACGCTGGCTTACTTCCTCCTGAACACTCCTTTTTCACGCCCTTTGCAATGGCAGGGGAGGCTCATGAGTTCAAACACTGACTCGGGCCAGAAGGTCACATCCAACAGTTCAAATGAGCAAGCAAGAGAATCAAAGCTGCAGAAGAGGTGCTCTGCAACATCAGCCCTTTTAAGATACATGTAGGAATATCATGGGGAATTTGTATCCTGAAATGGCACTGGAAAGACCTCTTCAGGCCAGACTGGCATTTGCAGTTCTGTTTGCAACACCCTTCCCCTAGCAATACCATCCCTAGGCACACAGGATGGAAGGTATTACAAGCAGGTGTATACACCTGCTTATCACAACGGGGTATATGTCTGGACCTGAGGCCCCTGTGTGCTCCAGAGTAATGGGTAACAGCAGCTAGATGCTACTCTGGCCTCACTCTTTAGATTTTTATTATTTCCTGAGAATTTGTAAAGAGTATCCAAGCACCTATCCATAGCTGGTAAACAAATAAAATACTCTTCCTGTATAGTCTTTTGAAGTATTTGCTTCTCCTCCAACAAAATTTCTTTAAAAATATCCTTCAATAGCCATCTCAGGCAACCACAAAAAAGGGATTTATCGGTTTCCATCATAAAGGTATTCATCTTTTGCATGTATTCATATGAAGAATTATAGCTCTACAGCAAAGAACCTTTCATCTTACCTCTTTGTATTCATTGATCAGCTTTGTAAGTCCATTTAAAAGCATTGGGCCTAATGGCTTTATTTTACTTTCTGGACAACTGCAATTAGAGACATCAACAAAGAAAATATTATCTTTTGCATTCCTTAAAAGTATCTTCTATCACTATCACTTTTTCTCAACTTTGTTAAACTGAGAAGTCACAGCTTAATGTGTGCAAGCACACTCACACACAGATTTCAGGATTAAGGAAAAAACCCTGGTTTAGTACTCTTTCTTTGCCCTTAGTTCAGTTATATATTTAGTAAACAGAGTGGCTTCTAGGCAGATAGCTAAAAAACATTGTGCTCGCTCTGAATTACTTACATGATACAAATATGATGCACAAACTGCAAGGACAGACTTCTCAGTTTTGCATTTGTGTTTGCACCAAAGAGTCCATCATAAACCACCTGGCCAAAAGGAATAAAGAGCAGATCAGGGTGCCTGGCTTCAGTTTCAAAGGTTTTCTAATTCCCCTTCTGCTTTAAACACTATAATCAGTAACACTGCTTCCCTCCTCTAAGTACTGGAGGAGCTATGTTATCAAGCTCATTAGGAAGAGCAGCTTTGGAACACAAGCATTACCTGAATGTTAGCTGGGAACGTTTCTGCAGCTTGCCTGGATCGCAGAAGATGAGGAACTATCTTTAATTTAACACGGGTGCTGACTGACTCTCGTTTCATTTCTGGCTTCAGAACAGACCCCTGCCAGAAACAGAGTTGAAATAATATAGTGCATCTTCGGACAGCAGTACTTTTAAGTTAGCTAAATTACCTTCTACTGCAAACCAGAACACACTGGGACAGAGAAAAACATACTGAATAACAAATATGTTCAGTACAAGCAGAGATCAAAGGCAGTGCTAGATTTAATAAATATATATGTCTTCCAAATAAAATAAGGAAACTGAAATGAAGGCTTCAGAAACTAAGCAGGTATGCAATTCTGAAGGCAAATCTTACCTCCTTGGTTTTCAGTGGTATATCCCCAAGATACACTTTATACATTTTGTTGATGATAGAAGGATTGTTCCAGTCAATTAAACTAAATAAAAAAACACATTGAACACCAACATGTTATGATTCTGACCTTTGATTAATTTTTAAAATGTGTTTTACAGCATTTCACATCATATTCATATTTTTCTCAGTTTTAATAGATCTAGTTTGAATTCTAACCACTCCTCCAACATCCACATAATGAATAATCACAAAGAACGTGACGTGATTACAAATTTCACCTATAAATTCTGACACTACAATTCCAAATAATTTGTAAAAAACCTACCCAATCCCTTCTCTCCCCCGGAAACAAAACATAAACCACGGCAGTCTATCGATTGAATACAGAATGGTCATCTGTTAACAAATTTCTCCACATCCTTCAAACTTGGTGCTTCGACATTTCAATAGAGAAAAGGGTAATTTTTAATTCAAGGACTATTTCATCTTGGTCTCACACAAACCTGTCTGCCCACAATAACCATCTAATGCTAGCAGTTGATGAGACTGTTTGGAACACACACACATACCCAAAACACACTCCACAGAAATACAAAACTTAAGCATGCATGCTTGAAAAATGTGGAGAGAGAACCATCTCTTTCAATAAAGCAACTGACTTACAAACAAGTGAGCTGTAAACTAACCTATATTTCTCATAAAAGACACTTAACATCGCATATTAACATGCATTTTGTCCACACATGTATTTCCTCTGAAAGCAAAGAATACCAACACAAAGGGGAAGATCACACAAGCAGCAAAGGAGAGACTGCCTTCCTTAACCAGGCTGTTGTCACTTACTACAATCATCTCCCCTGCTACAATTGAGGCACATGAATAGACTTGAATGGAGAAGGTTTCTCCTTGGTAAAGAGCTGAGGCATTCGACTCCCACACATTCCATATTCGACTCCAAGTTAAATAGTCCTGAACTTCTAGTAATACAGAACCCATCTACACATTTAAAAAGCAGGCCTCTATCCCTCCAAATTTCCTACATGAGCCACAAACCTCTCACAGTCAGTGACTCAGCGAATAGTACCAACAGCAATTACTCTCACCTCTCCATGGGTTAAGACAGAAACATTGTCTTCAGGTGATGAAAGGTGAAGTAGAGCAAAAGCTTTAATAATGCAGGAAACAGTGGCTGCCAAACTCCCCCACTTCACAATTACAGTCTCATTTATTTGCTTAATAAATTAAATGAGAGTATACTTTTATGGGAAAGACAATATAGCTAAGTTGACAAGCTGCAAATCACTTACTTATTGACCATGGCCTTATTGCCTATTGATAATTCACAGAGGGCAATTTGGAAATGAAGGAGTAAGAAAATGGCTCAGAAGCAATACCAAAGATGATTGAAAACGGAGAGCTAAACCTAAACGGTCAGCTCCGGACCCAAGTGGTGTTCCCAGCTGCAATACTGTGATCCACACCATTCCCAGCCCTGTGTGAATACATGGAAGCTTTGCAGGTATGCAGGGGACTGCAGCCTTCCTCCTTTCAGAGCACAGTCTCTCTGCAACACCACATTAATCGCTGCTAGCTTTGTTAGGAACACTAGTGCCATCTTTTCCAAACATTCAAACTTGTACCTTTGTTTGCTCTTTAGTTCAAGGTCTGCTGCAGTGGCAACACTGTGTCTTGTATCACTGGAGGCTACAACCAGGTGTATAACAGCTTCAAGTTCTGGCACTTGCTCAGCTTCAATGAACTTCACTATCCCCAACTTACACTGTTCAACAGAGGGGAAAGCAGAGGCAGTGTTATTGACAAGAAAACTTATGTTACAATAACTGTAGCACTTCATCTGTCTGCAATGATGGCTTCTGCTCGCCATGGAGAAGTTCACATGCTCTCCATCTCTTTAGCAGCACCTTCCTCTTGCCTCCTGTCAAAGCAGCCACCCGTGGCAAAGTATCAGCATTACAATTAGGGATATTCTGCTACTTTTCTGCTACAAGGGGATTCTTCAACAACATAAGAGTTTTGCAACCTTACTATCTTCAGAAGGAAAAGAGTAGTCTACACTTGTGGTTGCTTCCTAACCAGCTCTGACAACTGCTGGTACCTCCCACCCCATCTCACCCTTGCAAGTTCCTTAAGCCATCATGTCAAGTCCCTCAAACTCCCTCAGGGCAACTAAAGACTTGGTCAGAATTATGTTTTTTCCCTCCAGCCCTTGTTCCTCTGTTTGTAGCTGTCCTTGCTACCACTCCCAATTCACAGTGGACCAGCCTCGCAGCTACAAGTACCTGTTCCAGCAGCTCTGGTGTCCACGGGCTATCTCCAATTATCCTTTTGGCTGCATAAAAGCTCATCCCTGGAGGCGGCTGAGGAATTCCAGGACCTCCCACACTACTGGATGAAGAGCCCTGGGCTGTGGGCATGTTTTGTCGACTCTGAGATTCATTCAATACAAACCTAAAAGGTGGAAAAGGATTTTCATTAGAGGCTTTAACAACCCACACTGCCAGGTGAATTAGATGTTGGAACAGAGGAATAAACATAACCTGTTCATCTTCACGTATTCTTCTTTAATTAATCCCATGACTGTGACATAAGACAATTTTGCTCAGTTGAGACTCAGCTACCAGGTATGCCAATCATAACTGAATACAAACCTCAGGAAAGTGAAGGGTCCACTGACATTTCTGAAAACAGTTATCTCAGGTTAAAAACAAGAAAGAATGATCTCTTTAGTATTAAAAGTGAATACTCAAAGGGTACTACATTCAGGACATTTGTACCAAAAGCTTTTAACATTTGTATGATTTCTACGAAAAATGCAAACCTAACAAAGGAAATAATGAAGCATACGCAACACGATGAAGTGGCAGGAAACAAGTCCTTGATATAAAAAATAAATAAGATAATGTCTTGGAAAATGGCAGTTTTAGTGCTGGGCAGGGAAGGAAAGCAAAAATGCATGAAGGTGAAGTTTGCAGATCTTGGTCTTTCTGGAGACTGGCAGGTCTAGCTGCCCTGTGTATACCTCCATACTCCCACAAAAGCCATTCCACTTCTCCCTATATCCTTGGAAGTGGGCATCACAACTGTAGTGCAGAGACCCACAAGAATTATTTTGCTCCAGCCAGCCATAATCTGCATTCAGCACAGGGGCAACAAGGATCAACATTCATCCCAAGTCTCATTACTTAAAACTTTAAACATTGGAACTCGAATATGAGCTTTAAGCCCTACAGTTAGGCTGATTGTTTTACTGCATGCAGACTGGCAAGGCTAATTCACAACTGGGCAATGACAGAGCAAGTTCTACGAGGCATAAGTTAGCTGTAAACAGCTGCAGCCTCAACGCATGGAGCAAGACTTTTGAGACAGACATTCAAAGCCACAGGCTAGCTAAAGACACCTTCTCTGAGCACCTTCTAGAAAGAAAATTAAACCTTCACCTTTACCCTCCCGGTTTGAGTATTTAAAAATTGCCATGCTTGGTTGGCCGAAGTACAAAAGCACAGAAGGAAGTGAAGTCTCATTGGAAAGCCTAAGGACTTAATCTGCTGAAGCTACAGCCACAGCAGTGTAGGGGTGAAGATAAGAGCATAAACCTGGGCAAACTGAAGAGTGTGAGCTGTGAACAGAGAAGCAGGGTAGGTATTTTAATCTATAAGATGCAAGACTACACACTCAAATGTTAAGGAAGTAGCTCCCAAAACATCTCACAGGAGCATGGTCTCCAGCAAAGCTGCATGGAGAAACATCACATGCTCACTGTTTTAAAAGTCATGCCTTTACATTAATCCACTTGGGTGAGCAGGACTTCGGTACTCAGAAAAATCCTATGGGAATCAATGAACTGTCAGAAAAAAATAAATGTATTCTGCTGTTAAAATTTTTGTCATATTCTTTCAATGCAAAAGCTCCCCTAGCAATATAAAGACACTAATAAAGTTAGTAGAAAATAGATTTGAGAAAGTATTGATTTTAGACATCAGAAGATTCCTAAAAAGCAGTGATCAGTAAATTCAAGTAGCTCTGTAAAAATCACTCTTGCTGTCAGAAACAGTGCTCAAACCACAACACACCATCACAGTCAAACCATTTTTCATCAGGAGACAGATGAAAGACAAATCTTGTTATTAAATGTTCAATTCTGGAAAGCCCAAGTTTTCAGAGACTACACTTGCTTATGACCTTGGAGGAATAAGCCTTAAAACAACTGCAGGAAGATGAGCACACATTTTGATCTGGCTTCTATTTTAAAGGTTTGGTTATTTAACAGATAGCTCACGTCTCATAGCTTCAGTTTGATTCCAAAAGAGGTCAAGGACAGAACAGCATAACACCTCATGAAGCAGAAAAAAGATGTTTTGTTAAATAAGGATGATGGTGATCCCATTCTTGAAATTAGGAACACGCTTGGCATCTTACTGAAACAGGTAACTGGCTTCATTTGAGCTAGGAAGTAGCAGCATATTTTAAATGAGTTTCCCAGAGTGCAGTTTGTAATGTTTCACACATGAAGAACACACCAATACCAGAGAAGACTGGTATCAACTCTCACTTACCCATAAGGCATAAGAAGAACATCCAACATAAAGTCCAAAAGCAGCTGTACAGTCTTTGGTTTTTCAGCAAGATTAAATGGAGAAGCTGCTGCTTTCAGTGGTTCAGCAGGGTATTTCATGTGAAAAAGGGTTGGTATTAGAAGATGCATTAGGCTGAAAAACAATTATATTTACTGCAACCATTTAAAAGAAAACACACCTGTTTATTCTTAACATGCAAGAGAGAAACCTTTAAAAACAAACCTGGTCCTTAAGAGCAAACAAATCTTAACAAAAGCTAAACTGATTGACAATCCAGTGGCCTCTATTTGCCACCTGATGTACTTAAAAATGGAAGGCAGAAGACAAATTAGGATTGGCACTTAGAACTTGTATGTCTGCGTGCAGGCACACACACACGTCTGGAGAGATACAGTCACTGCCTTTGTCCAGACTTTCAATGTATTGTAATTATGTCACAAAATACAGTCTAGGATTGTCTCATCCGTAAGAAATTTGAAGTTTTAAATCTGAGTCTGCCTAGAGCAGAAGTTGATCAACACTCTTGAGCTTCACCAAATAGTGCACATAAATATACTGGTTACACACCAGTGTAGCCAGATTTCTCAAAGCTCTCTTCACTCATGCACTTGCTTTTTGGACAGGGCAAAACCATGGTCCCAGTATTTTCACACTCATCTCATGAACAGACGCAAGATTTTACTGCAAGACCTTTCAGTAAGGTCATTTTTAAAATATCATTACACTGTCAGCGTGATGTACAGTGAATGAAGACAAGATTTTAATGTAATTTTCCAGTGCCAGCATGGTAGAAACTCATCTCAATGTAAACAAAAAGTAGGTCCATAATTAACAGTTTTCTAGAAGTTCTTAATACACAGCAGTTTCCACCTCCAGTCTTTTTTTTTTTTTTTTTTTTTTTTAATTACAACTTTGTGTTTCAAGTGAACAGGAATTTTGGTTATCTCACAGCTTAGAGTGACCAATTCAAGACATTTGCTGCTGTTCCTGTTTCTGGACAGAGGCCATTTACTGAAGGTCTGGGAACCTGTAACCAGGCTGGAAACCAGAATACGATGAAGATGGATGGGGGGTACAGGCAGGCATATCCCTTGTAACACAAGCCTCTTAACATACAGGGAATCTCCTGTTGCAGATCCTGTATATCATTACAGCATTAGACTATAGGAATTCTTTGTACCACCCAAACTACGGAATTGCTGATCCATATTGTACAAGCTGAGAACATCCTAAGCAATGAGGATGTCACCAAGGAAAAAAAAAATCATTTAACAACTGATACAAATTATTTTACTAAAATAATATCAACAGAATCTACTCCAAGAATAAATAGCTATACCTGTCTTGCTGTGGTTGAGGTTTCCCTTCCATTGCAGTAAGAAGAGTTGGAGCCAATTCACACTGTTTTTCCACAGGCAAACGAGGGTATCCCATCTTAACATAAATGATGGTAAAATTCTAAAGGAGTAGAAAATGCACACAGTATTGCAACAGTGCAAGAGAAATACCTGTTCTTGAAACTCTTCTCGTATGTTGTGTTACATAATTGGGTATTGGAAGCAGCATGTTTTGGAAGACCAGTTTCTTAACTCTAAGTCTCATCAGACTGACAGCTATTAAAGGGGATGCTCAGCAAGACCTACTCAGAAAATCTTTTCTGAATAGGTCTTGCTGAGCCTCCACTTTAAAAGGAAGAAAATAACAACCCAAAAACCCCACTCTAGCTTTACTTATCCACTGCTAATTTCAGCAAAAGCACCTTTATCTGAGCAACAGCTTCAAGGAAAGCTTTACGTCTTTTACCTATTTCTGAAATAAAATAGAAAACAATATTGAATAAATACAAAGTCAGCAGCACAGGCAAGGTTTCTCATGAATATATTTCTAAATCATCAGAACTAAAAGCTGCAAATGTAATCCAAACAGAGCCCAGTAATAGGACAGCACAGCAGAGCAATACTGAATACTAACAGTGATCTAACTACTATCCTGTTGATCCAAATCCAGCCAAGAACTGTCCAGATAAGAGTCATGTGCGCAACACTTCTTTCAACCAGGTCATTGAACTAGGAAGCATTATACTTCTTTGCAGATGGCACTTATTAAATTTTATCATGCCTCACTGCACAAAATAACATGTATCACTCAGATCCATGAATGAAAACAAATTTTTGACATGTCCAGCCAAAAGCAGAGTTTATGTCAAGTTTGTCTTCAAACAAGATGATTCTTTTACTGCTCTACAGAACACATGCACTCTAGAAGCCTCATGTCATTTCTAAAAGGTGAACTCTGGATAATCCCACTTGACTGAAGATAATCTGAGATTACTTCTGTGTTACTGCTCTTTAAAGTCTAAATATTTCTCTTACAGTTTGTAAGACACTATTTTTTCCATTTATGCTACTTAAGACTGAACAGTCAAATGAGAAGGACAGAAAGTTTCCCTCCAATTTTAGCACTTCTCTTCATTATGTGATTTGCAAGTGATCTACCACAGCTGAAATGATAATTATCTTCAGTTTCACAAAAACATTTTTAAGCTCTTTTCACTTTTTAAACTACATTGAATGAAACCACCTAGAAAAGTTTCCCCATCTGTAAAATTACAGTTTTTTCATCTTTTCTTGCTCAGCTAAGGTCCTGGCCCTAAAACCACATAAAATAGGGGTTGTCATGTGTTCAGAGAAATACCGATTCTTTAAGTAAAACTCTGATCCTGCACGATGTTTCAAGATCCTGACCGTGCACGTATCAGGATAAGGATTGGTAGCTGCTTGCAAAATGGTGCTTCTAACAATACAAGCAATGACAACTCATGCATTCATAAAATATCAAGAGTAATTATCAGTAATTTGAAGAGAATCAAATGTAACTCCTTTATGAAACTAAGTTTCACCCACACCAGGATATAGAGTTTAGTTTAAAAACAAAATCTTAAAACATCAACCTCATGACAATAACATATGTGCTGGAAAAACCAACAGAGCTAAATACAGGAGCTTTAAAGAATATTCTGCTTGTTACAAGTAAACCAGCAACTATTCTTGGAAGAACAGGCACTTACAGTGACAAAAGACACTGCAGAAGGATCTTGATATTGAACTAGCAATGTCTCTACTGGAAGCTGAATTTTTGGACGACTTTTGATGCGCTTATTCAGATGAACCAGTAGCTCCATGACCTGACAGGAAGAAAACAAAAAACGTGAAAGAACCATCATTAATGTTACTACTTCAGACTCCATACATCATCCTTAGTCCACTAGGCAGGCCTGCTACAAACAAATCAGGCCTGAGCTTCCCGATCATTTAATCTCTAAGAAAATGACAGCCATCATTCATTGTGTTATCCTGAACGCACTCTGACATGTCTCAAGTCACTGTTAAGACAAACACATAAAAAGTTTGAAACCATGACACAACCAATAACCTCCATCAACAGAAGTGTCAGGAATAAATGATTTACTGAGGATGACCAATTCTTTCTCCACAGTCACTATCCCTCAAAACTGAGCCTGGCTTTGAAATCTGCATTGCTGCTCTATCTTGTGGCTATAGAGTAACTCCCTGACACATAACAAAAAAACAATAAAAAAACCCCCACCCATAAAGTTATCAAATAAGTGTATGAAAACTGTGTTTGGAGTGGAAGGATAGAGAACTGAAATCCTTCAGGCAAGAGCAGAAGTCAACAGAAGTCAGGCAAGAGCAATGTGCAGCACTGCTCTGGGCAGGCAGAGCCCCAGCAGCAACGCCAGTGGGGCCAGGCAGCATCTCTGAGGGGATGGCTTGTTGGACAGCAAGCTGAGCAGGGGCCAGAGTGCACTGAAACAAGAGAAGTGCAGAGTAGTACTTTCTCATGATGAGGACTCTCAAGGAGTGAGCCAGGGGTCCAGAGGGTTTGTGCAGTCTCTATCCTCGGAGGTATTTCAAGACCCATCTCAATAAAACCTTCAGCATCATGGTCTGAGCTTATAATGGACCGTGTTAAACAAGAGGTTTCTCTGGAGACCTTCGGAGGGCCCCTCCAAGCTGAATTAGCCCATGATTCTACAGTCCCATGAAGCAGCTTCTTAGCATAGCATCAGCAAAGTGTAAATCCACTACATGAGATACTGTAAATGAATGAAGGAACTTGAAAAACTACAGACAATCTCCACTCTAAAAAAATAGGTTCTGAAAAAGTACACTGAACATCTGCATCTTGCTTACAAACCTTACCAGATTGTCAAGCAAGGTGGTGCAAAAATATGTGACATTAAACGGAATCAGTTCAGCTCCAGTAAAATCAGACAGAGCCAGCCCTTGATACATGTTGACTTCAATCAGTTCTTGTCAAAAAGACACGGTGGGCATTCTGTTCTGTGTTTTTGATGGCTCATTACCTTGGTCATAGTATGCTGAAAAAGCAGCTAAATTGCTGTCACTGAAGTTTGTAATGGAAACTGGAGTACCTATGCTTGCTGAGCTGCATATGAGCTAAAACATCATCTTTGCATCCACTCCATGACTAGGTATCAAACCAAATAATGTCCAGATATAATCCCAAGAAATTTGCATAGCTGACCACAAGCATGAGTCCAGAGATAAGCTGACAAACTAAGTAATGCTGACAGCTATCAGATTTTGCTGCTGCAAAATTATTGCAATAGCAGTCACAAATTCCTATTATTTTAGAGAGGAAAAAAAATGTCTGCACACATTTTTTTGTGAAGGAAGAGAAACCTATGACTGTAACAGTTTGAGGAACCTGTTCAAATTATCCATGGTGGACACTGAAAAAAGATGTGGCTGGATCTGGGTATGCGTGAAAGTTTAGCTCATGTCCTGCTAATATCAAATCAGTGCACTAAGGACCTCAACCAGCAGTACTCATCTAACCTGAACCAATGTCTGCACTTCAGAGTAGGACTGCTTCTTATGTTTTTTGCTGGCTTCACATGGGCTGCATAAAGTGATACAGTATCCAGTCTGGCACAAATGCTGATGGTGCATCAACACTTCTTGGAGCACATCTGAAGCAGCAGAGTGAATTTACCCTGGATTAGTTCCTTGTGTGATACTGCTAGGATAACTGATTTGGCAAAAGACATCATAGAGTTGAATTTAACTCATCTGTAAAACCATGGTCTGAAGAGGGACTACTGTATTCAGAGTAAATGGATTAAGAAGCTATTAGGCATTGCAAGCTTATCAACATAGCTAGACTACCCCTTAGGTCCAAAAACGTATGAGGACACTGAGTTCAGATTACTGAATGTTGCAGTAATATTGACTTGACAGTCACAAAATTAAGGACAGGGATAAGACCAACAAAGCAGTATGTTAAGGCAGCAGGAAGAAAAAGTAGAATTTTAATTTCTCCTTTCCATTCTAGCACTACAAGCTTGAGGAGAAAGTTAGTCTGGGGAGTCAAATTATCGAGTGTAGTCAACCCACCTGGTGTACTGAATGAATTACACTGTGCTTCTGAAGTTGGGTGAAAGGAAGTCCTTGAACAACTGTACTGTTCTACACTTCAGCAGCACACTGGCAAGAAACAGATGTTCTTTTTTGCTCATACACCTATTCTATCAAAAGCTACACCTCAATTCAATTAAAATGGTGTAAGTTTTCAACCCACAATTAACTATGGAGACTTTTTGTTGGTGGTGATGGGGGGGGTGTTAACCACTACAGTACCTGCAGGAGACAGACGTGACCTGGGGTAACAGAGTTTTGTTGTTGCCTATAGTCACTCACTGGGTGAATAAAGAGCTTGTCCACCTCTTTCCATTCTATTTCATCTACTTTATTTGATAAGCTTTCCAATCATCTGAGTGCTCATGTAAAAAAAAGCATATGCTTTTCTTTTACTTACATCGCCTTAACATGATTTTGAGGCTTGAGCTGAACAATAGACACATTCTTTGCTGCCCACCAGGCAAAATTAGCACTGGAAAGCTAGGTATTTGTGTTTAAGAGTTGTTAGCATTTGAAAATGCATCAGGCTTCTTAAGACATTTTCCCAGAACGGTAATGGCAAAGTAAGGTAGAAGATTGAAAAGCTGAGTTCTGATGTAACAGAAAAGGGCATGTGGATGCTGAACAGATTTACATGCAGGTTATACACTCCAGAGCAAATTTTCACTGATGTTTATTAGTTAAAACCTGACAGTCTTCCTCTCCCTCCCCTCTGTCCGAGAGTCAATTTCCCTTCACTGATAACGCAAAAGCAGAATTCAGGGTAATTTCCTTGATTGCGATGAATTTGACAAATACCAAGAAGTACAGGGAAGTGCTATAATTGCTTATAATATTATCATCATCTTGTACAGATAAAAATCAATAGTTTAAACACATAGAAAGCAGAAGAAACAAGTTTCATTTCATTATTCATTCTAACACAAGAACTACAATAAGAATGGTGTGTGATTTTGAGAGGCCTCTTAAAATTTAGTTTTCAAAGGAGTAGTCCTTCCCCTTTCCTGAATCTCATAACACTCCCAAAAATAGAGACAACATATTTCAGTTCATGGAAAAATTATCATATAAGAACACCCTAAAGAAATTTCACTAGGTAGTTGATGCCTGTCTTCACAGCTTCAAGTGCACATGATAAGCAGGTATTCAGAAGAACCCTCCATCTGAGCTGGAGTATCTGTCCTTCCGCACAGCAGAACAGCTTCACATCTATTGATCCACTTCATTTAATCACTGCCAGGACCATGTTCTAGAATCACAAAGTGGTTTGGGTTAGAAGGGCCCTCTAAGATCATCTAGTTCCAATCCCCCTGCCATGGGCAGGGACACCTTCCACTAGATCAGGTTACTCAAAGCCCCATCCAACCTGGCCTTAAACCCTTCCAGGGAGGGGGCAGCCACAGCCCCTCTGGGCATCCACATCTTCTCCGGTTTTGTGCAGAACTTTTAGAAAAATCTGTTCTAGTTGCTTGCAGGTTCCAAAATCTACCCATAAAGCCACTTGAAGGCATGATAATTTCCCTATTTCTACAAGACAAGGAGGGGATTATAAGAGCTTCTTTTCCTCCACCAACACCCTCCAAGACTACACTCTGTTCAGAAAGGTTCTGGTCCAACCTCTACCACCAGTCAGCTCCTTCTGATCAACAGCTGCAGGCACAAGAATTCATCCCTTGCTTTCTGATCCAGCTGCTCAAATCTCATACTCAGCTGTTGCTGCCCTATTTGCCTCTTATGGTCACACCCTGGCAAAACAGGAAACACAAGCAGGTGTTCCTCTGCCAGAACCCAGGGCAGGTCAGATCTCTTCTGCCCCTAACAATAGGTTCAGCGATTGCTTCTGTCATGGTTTGAGCCCAGAGGGCAACTGAACACCACACAGCTGCTCACTCACCCACTCCCCCTCAAGAATGGGAAGGAGAAAATAAAGCAAAAGGCTCGGGAATTGAGGGAAGGGTAGAGAGTGGTGGTGCACCCATTCTGGTCACAGACTCCTTAGGGGAAGAAAAAGAACATCAATTTAATTCAAACACTAACAACACCACTTAACAGAGTAGGACAGTGAAAAGCATTACCACATCTTAAAAACACCTTCCCCCCACCCCTCCCTTCTTCCTGGGCTCAGTTTCACTCTTGATTTCTCTACCTCCCCTCTACCCAGCAGCACAGGGGGCGTGGAATAGGGTTGGGGGGTGCGGTCAGTCCTGCCACTCCTTCCTCCTCAGAGGAAGGACTCCTCACACTCTTCTCCTGCTCCAGCATGGGGTGCCTCTCACAGAAGACAGTCCTCCACAAACTTTCTCCAACGCAAGTTCTTCCCATGGGCTACAACTCTTACTGAGGTGTTCCAGCATGGGTCACCCCTGTGTGTTGGAGTCTTCTGCATATCAAACTACAACAATGAGGGTTTCTTCCCTCAAAAGACCTGGCCTTCTTCGGGCACAGCCACCTGCTCCAGCATGGGGTTCTTCACGGGCTGCAGGTTGGGTGTCTGCTCCACCGTGGACCTCCATGATGGCAGGCAGGCAGCCCTGCCCTCTCAGCAGAGGATAAGGGATGGGGACGTCTCTGCTCTGGCACACTTCCCCCGCTTCCTCCTCTTTTCTTCCACACGTTCACATAGGTGTTCTCCTCTTTGGTGTTCACATAGATGTCCTCCTCACAACTCCTGCTCGCACCTCCAACTCCTCCTCCAAGGTTTCCCTTCTTAAATAGGTTATCACAGAGGCACAGCCACCATCACTGATTGGCTGGGCCTTGGCCAGAGGTGGGTCAGACTTGGATCCAGGGGAGCTTCAAGAAGCTTCTCACAGGGGTCACTGCTGTAACCCCCTTCCCTGCTACCAAAAGCCCTGCCACACACACACAAACCCAGCACACCCTCATGCAATCCCACAACTACTACTGCGCAAGAATTGTACAAGAACATAGGTGTGGGAAAAAAAACCTGCAAGTAAACAAGAGTTCAGCCTTCTGCTACAGAAAGCAGCTACACCACTACATCCCTTCATGTTCATATTAAATTCTATCATCAACACTGTTTAGTCCTTGCCTGGCCACATGAATAGGAGGAATGACCAGTACATGGTGTCAGCAAACTAGGGCTGGGCCCAGCAGCCCAGCAGAGGGGAGGCTGCCACAGCTCCATGCCAGCAGGTCCAGCCAGGAGAGGCACATATTCACAAGTGGGCTTCACCCCTCGAGACCCACACTCACTCCTTCCCAAATCACCTAGATACATCCTTTTCCATGTCTTTGGTTCCTAAGGCACTAAACATGCCATTAAAAGGCTTGTGCAATCCCAGAATGGTCTTTCCCTGCATTCCACTGTGTCCACTGCCCCTAAGTAGCACCCTATCAGTCCAAAAGGTGTTCTGGCATTGACTCATCTTGATGGGTTACATGCCTGGACAGTGGGGCTAAGGGTCTCTTAGCCCATCCAGCCCTGGGATGGACCTGGAGATGGTGTCCCTTCCTCTCAGTCCTTAACTTGGGTTCCCACCTGACATGTTGACTCTGTGTCCCCCTGGGCTTGTAGAGATGGGCTTCTGATGTGCTGATGGCTCTTGTGACAGATGGGAGTAGCTGCACTGGGAGGTTACACAGGTTTCTGCACTTGCTATTGTGTCTCTGTGCTCCTTTGCAGGTGTGCAGATGAGCTTTTATCCTATAACCTAATATAGGGAACTGAATTCCCCAGGTACATATCAAATTCTACCTCCAAAATGCTTAGTCCTTGCCCCTACACCTGTAACCAGGCAAGGAACAGTTTTGGAGATGGAATTTCATATTCACCTGAATGTGTTCTGTGATAAAGCTGCCTTGTATACCAGGGAACTGAATTCCTTCAGATAGATATCAAATTCCATCTTCAAAATTGTTTGGTACTTGCTCCTATTCCTGTTATCAGGCAAGTGAACTACATCAATGAGTATGTCTTCACTGTCTTTTGCACATAGAAGCAAGCTTGCTCCATGTGTGCCACAAGTCAGGTGGATGCACAACAGCCCTAACCTGGAAGCCATGGCAACTGCCTCTACGGCAGTAAGTCTTGATCTAAGGCTAACTGGCCTCAAGCAGCAACAAATGCAGCCACCAATCATCTGCAAAAGCCCTTTCTGATACAATCAATGACCGTCTTCTTCAAGCCCTAACAGTTGTAATAAACCCAGGCTCAGGACAAATTTTCCTCAAAGCGTAAATTTCTCCACAGTATATCCATGTATAGTAAATCATGGTACATTTCATTCTCCCTGATTAGGACAACATACCATTATGGTAAATTGCACTCTTACCTTTTTACGAACTCCTTCCTGTGTGCTGGACAGCTTGAGGAGAACAGGGGGTAGGAATTTAGAAATAATGTTCTGTAACTGCTCATCTGTTTCTGCATGGCCAAGACGCAAAAACACACGTTCAAGTTGATCTACAGTTAAGTTAAAAAAAAAAAAAAGAAGAAAAGAGATAAACCGGTTGAAACTCAAAATTGCTGCAGCAAGAAAACAACTTTTTCTGAACAGCCCCTAGTGTGCTTGTTCAAGAATTGTGCGGAGCATTTCTTACATCTCAACAGCACTCATCACAGATCCATCTTGTATTTTTAACACCAACTGAACAAACTGCTGATGTCACAAACCAGACTGATTACTCCCAGTACTAGCTCTACAACTACATGGAGACCACTCCTATCAAAGAAGCAATTAAGATTTCCTTTACTTCATGCTGTGTTTCAAATAGAGGCTAGAACATCTTCAAAGGTGAAACGGAAGGTTAGAATCTCCAAGTCATTCCCTGCCCTTTCTGCTTTGACAGCAAAGGTGTGCAGCTGTGAGGATGCTAACTTCAGAAAATATGCTTTCTGCGATCTGCATTCTGACCATGATGTTCTGTATCTCCACTAGTTAATCAGAGAGCAAAAAGATCTGGCCAATTCTTGTTATTATTCTGGTAAAACCCAGAGTTCTGGTCATGCACAGGGAATCCATTGTTGTAGACATTGTGCAAACAGAACATCAAGCCGTACAACAGAACCTAAGACCAATTACAGTTAGCATTGCAGAAAAGAAAGAGTCTGGGCAAAGCACAACTTACAAGCTTGGGGCCAGTCACACCATAGCAGTTGCATACAAATAAACAGGCTGCACACCTGAAAGCATAAGAAACAGGCTGCAAAGTGAAAAATAAGTTCTTTGAAAGCTTGAGACTATTGTCCCAGGGTAAATTTGATACTCAAGGGAATATTCAAAGGACATCTTGACACAGGCTAACCTGTTCTACCCATGACTTTCTGTTAAGCCACTTAGGTCTTCCAGAAAATCTTTACAAAGCTGTACAAATGTTGACTGAACTGCTTACTGCTTTGTTAAAATTTGTTGATCTTTTTTTCAAAGGACAGCATTATCATCAGTAAGATCGCAATCATGAAACACAGGACGTCTTGCTGTAATTTAAAACACAAAGCTTCCGTTATCAGTCTATGAAGCTGCTCGAGTGTTGTAACAAATCCACCTTTCTCTAGCCAGTAGGTCTCCTCAAACCCAGGAAAGAACACAAAAAAATGGTTTTTAACATCTGCAAAGAGGTAGAAGTTGCAGCTCCTACAAGATAAGAGAATAGGGCCGTGGGTAGGGGGGAATCAGTAACATCTGTGTTCTCATTGAGCAGAAGATCATTTCAAGGAAACTGATGAGACCAAAATCATCTCTCAGCAGCTAAAACACAAGGGCTGAGGACAATCTGCATTTACAAAAAGAATGAAAGACTCCCTCTTTTAAGCACCAGCATGCAGCTACCCCAACAACTAAGCCAGAAGCAAAGCAAAACCTCCCTGGCACAGCAGCATTCCTGACAGCTGGACTGAGAAGGGTCCTTGTGCACAGGATCGGGAATCTCTTCACACTGCAGCACTGCAGGCCAGATTCACAGGTAGCAAGGAGACCCAGAGCTTCTGAAGGGACTACAGGTCTTAAGACATTCTACAAGGAAGTAATCATGCCCCCAAAGACTAATCTAAAGTGACCTGTTGCAAGCTGAGATTAGAGGGAAACCAAGGAGAACCCTCCTTCAGCAGAAGAGGATCACTGAGCTGGCTGCAAGGGACAAGGCAAAAAAGAAAAACGCACAGGTACACATCAGAGGTAAAGACCGAGGTGAACGGATATGCTTGGAACTGAAGTGAACAAAAACCATGTTCAAATGCAAATACAGCTCCCGCTAACAAACCATCATGATGTAGCTGCAGAAGCCTTTACTGTCCTATTTTTTAAAAATGTGCTAACCCTGCACTAGAAGTCCTCAGAGCATCCTTCCTCCTCTGCCAGCTGCAGATTAAATGTAAATATATCACTGCCAACATTTTATTTTCAGCTGAGCAAATATGATAGGCAGCTTAAAAGACAGAGAACTATGAAATTTTACTGTCAGGAAAATTACAAGCCAAAACTCTGCAGCACCTACAATGCAAACTGACTTGTGAGTCGACCTCTTGTTTCAGACAGATTTCACCAAACAATCAGGCTGTCAGCTAGTCAATAACTTCACATCTATCTCATATTCCAATTTTTTTTCTAAATCCTAACAACTTTTTTCTCTCTTTTCCTTTTTGTGTCATACTCTTCCCCTGCTCCAGGACCTCCACGGTGTCTCACGATCCTGCCAGCACTAGGGGACTGCTTAGGACATGCCAAGCAGCTGACATAACTCAAACAATGAATGGAATTACCCAATCTATACCCTCAGACCTGGAACTCCAGGAGATCGCTGCAGACCCATCATCCTCAAGCAAGCTGACTGAGGAACCTCCCCACCAACACGTTCCTTTACATGGCAACAGATCAGACTCAAGTGTAAGGAAACATGAGTGAAGTTATTTCTAAAGCAACATTTTTGCAGTCACTGGACTACACACACCTTCCAAAAGGCACAGAAACCATTCTGCACCTGCCCACAGGAAGCGCAGCAATGTACCTAGTTGCCCCATTTCCAGCTTCCTTCATTACTCTGTTGTTACAAGCAGCAACCAGGATTGTAACAATACTAGAGAACAGGAGAAAAAAGAAGCTATCCCCGTGTTTATGCGGCCTGTGAGATACGTTTATTACCTTTCCCATATCTCTGCTGCCTAGTCAGTTAAGCCCTGATACTGCCATCAGGTATCCATCCTTCCCTTAACCCTAAGCATGACAGGACTCTTCAGCAAATTCAAGTAGGCTAGTTCCCTAGCCGCAGTTAAGAAACTGGTCAGTAGTTTGTCAGACCACTCTTCTGTGCTGTTGATGCAGGCTGTATCCATAGCAGCGGGACAGGAAAACAAAGAGCTATAAATCCTCTCAAGTACTGCACATCAACTATTTTCTCCCCAGTTTTTATTCCACTAACAATTAAGACCATTTCTCAAGCTGACAGCATCCATTATGGGAAATCATAAACCCTGGAGATTTAAAGCACACACACAATGGTCCAGGAGAGGAGCCGGGGACGCAGTATCAGGAACTCAGATA
This sequence comes from Athene noctua, assembly GCF_965140245.1. Classification (NCBI taxonomy): domain Eukaryota; kingdom Metazoa; phylum Chordata; class Aves; order Strigiformes; family Strigidae; genus Athene; species Athene noctua. The sequence goes on from NC_134077.1 coordinate 79,990,496, forward strand.
CCGAGTCCAACCTCCATGTGTGTTGCAGACTTGCTGGCTGGCACGGGGCGAGATCCCTTCCCTCTCTGCCTTACGTCTTCCTGCAACCTTCACCTAGCCTCCCCGTCCTGCCTGAACCAGCGAGCAGACCACTGTGTATCAGACCTCAAACAAGACAACCCATTGCACATTCCCACATCTTGCACTTCACAAGTTTCTAAAAATGAAGTCAAAACCTTCTCCATCCAGTTTTACATTCCCTACTGCTGACTATAAACTGCACAGTTGTAATTTCATGGGGGGGACCATTAAGTTATATGATAATAAAAATAAGTAAAGCAAGAGATCCATCTTTGTTACATACCATTAAAAAAAAAAAAAAAAAAAAAAAAAGAGATGACACAAACTGTTTTAAATAAACCTTAGTAACTGAAAATAACTCCTACAGCAATCTTACCACAACTTGACAGTAAGAGCACTGAATTTTAATTTAAAAGCTTTAGGCATCTCAGTCTTTATTTTTGCAAGCCAACAGTGAATTTAAAATTAAGTCCATGCAATGACACAATTCCTGTAATTTTTCCTTTTGAAAGTTGACTAATACAATTAAAGATAATGTTTAAAGTTTTCTGGAAGCACTGGAAGCAGTAATGGAGGGATGACATTTAGTAAAGTATAACTTTATCCCCATCTAAAAAGCCAATCATTAAAAGATCTGAGAAGGCTTCTCCTTCCTCAATCTCACATTAAACCCTTATCTCAAATTCAGGAGCACGACATTTTCTTTGTATTGGTTCCCACCTATAGCACCTTCTGTATTAGCTAATTATGTATGTTTATAAAATTAATTCCATAGTCAGTCTACTACAGTTCAACTCTGGTGAACACCGCGCTGCGGGAAGAACATGCTGTCAGAGGCAAAGGACCAACTTTTAATGCAGTTCAGAGAATTTATACAAAACAAACAAAACCCACAAACAAACAAACCAACCAAAACAAAATAGCCCCCACAGGACTGACATGATTTTATTTACACTGGTGAGAAACTCAAAGTGAAAAGGAGAAAGGAGGAAAGGATAGAGACTGGAAACACTATTGGAAAACCCTGTGCCCAATCCTGCAGGGCTCTACAAAACACACTCTAAGAACAAACTTGGATGTCAGAAACAATAAAAAAGCATAAGGCACACTGAGATCACAGCAAGCCGCCTAGATTCACTTCACTGTGGAGAGCCCCTTGCTCTGCCAGAGACTGTTGGAAGGAATAATCAAGTAAGATTAAATCACTACTACTTTTCAGCACATCAGTCAACGAATCCATTATTTCTGGGAAACTCTTGCAAGTTTCCCTTTACAAACATGAAAGCTAGAACCAATTTATTTCAAAAGATGATTGCTACAGTACCCAGAATCTGCTTATTATCTACGTGCCAACCATAGTCCCTATCAGACTTACCCACTACACTAAAAAGCACCCAAGAAATCATATCTTATTTAATAAGTAGTCTTAGAAACATCACATGTGTGCCAAGCTATGACGGTCAACATTTTACTGTGAACTGAAAAAAACCCACACAATCAAGAATGAACTGCATGAGCAGAAAAATTAATACCAGGTAGTTAGTATTTTTAAAATACATATAATTAAGCCCATGCAAAATTTGTAACAGATACTCATGGCACAATCACAACTTCCCTCCATGTTGCTGTATAGTATTTTCACACAGTATTTAATTTTCTGTGGCATTTTCTTGAGGGGAAAAAAAAAAAAAAGGTGTTTACAAGAGGATGAATATAAATATGGAGAATTTAGCAATGGGCATTGCATATGAAGACATGTTCCCTTTCACTGTGTATAAAAGAACCAACGCGGCAGGAAAACAAGATGTAACTCTGTATCCCTGTTTCCAGCAGCAGTGTCCAATTTGTATCAACAGACATGGTGTATTTGGAATTTGAAACCCCCAAGTTACCATGGCAATGCAGTTACCTATCTGTGAGAAAATGCAGGTTTCACTTTTTTATTTCCAGTCTCCATTTAAGATTGCAACGAGGAATATAGGTTTCAGCACTTACGGCCATGCCTCACGCAAGAAGTAAAAGAACAGATTTCAAAACACAGGCAATGTACATAAAAATTACAAGAAAGTTGCACTAAAAGCAAGGCTCTAACTCCTGCTTTATAAACTTCCAAATCCTGCAACACTGGCCGTAAGGGGGTCAGAGTTATTTCTAAGTCTTGCTGTTTCAGAACTGATCTTGCAGTCTCCCAAGCCAACAGCAAAACCCCAGCCTGCCCATTGAAACAACATGCCCCTTCTTCCTGTTGCACTATACGGTAGTGCCAACAACTGAGAGAAAGACACGGAAATGATAAAGTAATAAATAAACAGCTTAATGTCTTCCTTCTGTTAACAAGGGTACCACCCTTCCCTTTTTTTTTTTTTTTAATTAAAATCACAGAAGTGAACTCTTTGAATGCTCAGCCTTACTGAGGTAGCTAGTTCACTGTTTATCCATCTTCCAATCAAAGAAATCTCTCGGTTCAGCTAAGCACAATTCCCTTTCACGCACCCAGGTTCTCCTCCTTGGCCTTATGCAAGATAAAGAATTAGCTCCCTCTGGCATTCATAAATACTATGCACAGCACATCAGCTATTCTGCACAGACACCTCAGCAAAGTACTTTGTGTAGTTGACTATCAAGTAAAACACCCCCCCTTCTTTTTAAGAAAATTGACTAAAGAAACTACCGGAGCTAGGACATGTCAAGCTAACTGTATTTCATAATTTAACTGATCACCACAAAAGCTTTCCGGGAACCAAAAAGAGTCAGAGTGCTCTGCAAAACAAAACAGAGTGTGGGACAGAAAGACTGTGCACAAAGTCAGAATTTATCCTCACCTCCCTGAAAAGTGTCTGACAGATTAGTGGGACTGCTACATTAAAGCATTTCTAGAACTGTTTCGGTCAATCAAACAAACAAAAAACCAACCTTCGTTACTTGAACTCTGTAGAACCATTACATTGCACTAGCATCCCCATTTTCTCCAAAAGGCCCTATACCAAATAAAGAGCACTGGACACAGGAGTGTTTCAACTTTATAGCCTGGATAGCAGGGGTAGTTTTAGGTGCAGGTCCCTCCTAAAGCAAAAGCTCAGACACACCGTTCTGTCCCTCCAAAGCTAAGCAATTGTTCTGCACTATTCCGCATGCAGAAGAAAGTATAAAGTTCTTGTCTATTGTGCCACTACTAAAATAGGAGTCAAATTCTTGTTCAAATGGTATTAGACTCTGGGAGAAAATGTATCTAGTATGATTATGGTAGCAAACAGTGAGTCAGGATTTGCTGGTGCTATTCCTGGCTCTATCAGTAACCCACTCCGTGCCTACAGCCAAAGCACTTTATGGGGCCTTTGTAAAAGTAGGCCGGTCACTAGGCTATTTTACAAGATCTGACTGAAAAAGGCTGGGAAGGCCTGCAGGAGGGGGGGATGTATGATCTTTTTTTATACTATTCTTTCATTTTACAGAAAAGTTTATATGAAAACTTGAATAACACACTGAAATCCACATATTCACAGGATGCCAGGCTTAGGCTCTCTCTCCATTCAAGAGGCTGACTATTCTTACTCAAGATTAATTTTCTCTTGCATCTGAACTCTTATAGCTTCAGGGTCAATTTACTGATTTTGCATTGATTTTTAAACTGCCCCATCTCCATTCTTATACTGCCTTCAAACAATTTGTCCTCTACAATGGTAAGCACCCTTATAAAGAGTTTAGGCAAACAGCAAGAGTTTATGAGAGTTATTAAGAGTTTGACTGGAGCTGTAAATCAAGGCCTCCTATAGCCATATGTATATAAAGCAAGGAAAACTGGTTTTCCAATCTCAAACTAGCAGTAATTATTTTTGTTATTTTAGGACTACACATCACCCTAAAAAGAAACAGATTTCTTTCCAAATACGCTGAAATTTAACTATTTAAATGCATCAAAACAGTGGGCCTACAAGAAGGCTGTTTAGTTTCCCTCTCTTTCTCTACATGAAACTACTCTTCTTCCATTAGCTTTAATTTTAAGACTACAGTACTTTCTATTCAGTGACAGATGGGAAAAACCTAAAACAAAACAATCCACTCTCTCCCCCCCCTTCAAAAAAAAAAAAAATTCTAACCAATCCAGTAAATATCCCTCAATTCTGAATGATGCAGTGGTCAATAACTTGAATGACATCATATAATTATTAACATGAATCTCAACCTAAGGACACTTGTCCTTTCAGTGGAGCTTTAGAGAAAAGACCGTTTAGCAACCGACACAGGCTGAAGACTAGTTTTTTTGCAGGATCAGATTTGGAAGCTGGGAAGCTAGATTACACACAGATAAAAGATGAGGAGTTACAAGCAACAGATCTCACACTGACTGTTTTCGCCAAGGGGAATCATGTTAGCATTGTAAAACTGATAACAGAATCTCTAGGATGACAGCAGTCATGAGGTCTTTCACAGCCATGATTACAATTTATACCAGTTGTTGATGGAATAAATAACTTGGTATTTGTGTCCTCCGATTCAAGGATCGGTGTAACTAGAAGATCCTTCTTACTCCACCATGAGATCCTGGCTCTTTGGCCACATAAAGGACATACCCACCATTATTATATGCATTATCCTACTCAACCCAGCTTCAGTAACATCTAACAAAGAGCAGAGCAAGGATGTTATCTACACAGCAGCCCACCAAGAACAACAAAAAAACCCAAAGTGACACACCACACAGAAATGCCTTAGAACTGAAAGCCAATAGCACAAATATGCTCAGAGTATTTCTTCTGCCCCTCCTCTCTGGTGGTTGCCAAGTACTATTTCAGGGCAACCAAAGGCCCTCTCTTTTGGCTGAGTCATGCCTTATCTTGCTATCAACTCTTCACAGTTGTCCAAGAACTAGCTCTATTCCAAGACAGGAAAAGCAGGGAAGAAAAGCCTGTTCTTCAAAGTCTCACAGGCCTCTCCAAAAAGAAGCTGATCCTTTACTGTACTGGACGGGCAACAGGGTTTGGAGGTGTCAAGAATACAGAGCTGGGCTTCCCTTGCCCTGCAGGCTTGGCGGCTGAGGCACGCACCTGCGATTGTCGCTGCGCTCACCGTGTTCCGAGAGCTGCAGAGCTGAGGACGTGCTGCCATACCTACCGCTAAGCCACAGCACTGCACTCAGGGGACCTAAGAGGTCTTCGCGAGCCCAGGGGTGTTTCGCTGTACGTGACTTTCACATGGTTCTGTGGGTAAAAGGCTGCGACTGAACAGAGCAGGGCGAGCGCCGGCGGGCAAGGGCTGAGGCTGCCCTCCCAGGGAGAGGGGTTACCGGGCAGCGGGCTGCCGATGGCGGCACCAGGGAGGGCTCTGCCACCCGCCGTCCCCGCCGGCGCCCCCTCGGCGAGGAGCTACCGACTCCTCCCCACCGAGCAGGCAGGGCGGCCCCGCAAGGTCACGCCGGCGGCCGCGCCAGGCCGCAGCGAGCCCTCCCCGCCCGCGGAGGGGCCGGGGTTGGGGAACGCCGCCCCTGCCGCCACAGCCTTCAGTTTCCGCTTCCCGACATGGCTGCCCAGGGCCGGGCCCGGCCCCGCCACCGGCCCCGCCTGGCCGGGCCGGGAGCGGGGCCCCGTGGCAGCGAGGGTGCCTCCGAGGAAAGCCCCCGGCCCGGCCCGCCCGCCGCCCCGCGCCCGCCCGCCCCCACGGGGTCGGCGCCCGATCGGGAGCCCCCGGCGCCGCCGCCACTTACTGAGCTCGTCCTGGGCAGCCGCGGCGGCCGCAGCCATGTTGCCAGCTGGGGAGGGAGGGGAGGCGGTGAGAGACGCGCCGCAGCCGCCCGGCCCCGGCCGCTCCCCGCCCCCCGCCCCTCTCCTCCGCCGGCGGCTCAGCACAGGCACCGGGCCGGCGGCCGGCTCCCTCCTTCTCCGCCGGCTCCCTCCTCCTCCTCCTCCTCCTTCCTCTCCTCCTCCCTGCGGCTCTCCCCGACGCCAGCCGCAGCGGGGGACGGCGGAGTCCGGCGGCGCCCGCCCTCCCGTCACCGCGTTTATATTTAGAAAGAGCTGAGCCATCGTCCGTGCCGCCCGCCCCTGCCGCGCACACGCACCGGCCCGCCGGCGCCGCTCGGGCGCGGCGAGGAGCTGTACCGGCCCCCTTCCACCCGCTCCCCGCCCGCGGCTCCCGGTGGGTCCCAAGGAGAGGGGCGGCGGGGGGCGGCAGACTGACCCGAGTCCGCGCTGACCTCCATGGCAGCCGCGGCGCCGCCCGCGCTCTCCGCAGGGGCGGAGGAGGGAAAAGCCCGGGGAGCGGCGCAGCTGCGCCCCCTCTCGGCGGCCGGTGCCGCCAGCAGCTGGCGGGCGGCGAGCCCCGCCCACTGCCAGCGCAGCCCCGCCCACTGCCAGCGCAGCCCCGCCCACTGCCAGCGCAGCCCCGCCCACTGCCAGCACAGCCCCGCCCACTGCCAGCGCAGCCCCGCCCACTGCCAGCACAGCCCGGCCCTAAAGCTATTTAGGAATTATCTTTTTCTTTTTAAAATAAAATAGTTCAATACCACTGCTGCCGAGCTATTGTAGTCTAAAATCATTAAACTGGCATTGTAAAATGCCTTACATGCTGTTTTGGGGTTGCTAAGACTGCGGGGGGAAGGCGTAACCACCACACAGCATCTTTCTCCTGAGCTCATCAGTGCCACGTGTAATCTCGAGCGTTTTGGCAAGACGCTAAAATAAGACACCCCTGGAGTATAACTGACAGCAGACAGTGTGGCGCCCATTTGCCAGCTTTTTGAATGCTGCCTGCAGATGGCATGGGGTCAGCTGGTGACCTCTCACTACAGCTCCAGAGCCGTTTTTTCTGACAGAAGTGATCCCGAGGTGACACAGTGTCAAAGAACTAGCTTCCTTCTCACTCAAAAAATAAAAAAAAGGTGACAAATGGCCATGGAGAATTTGTTAAGCTGAAGATCTGAGGAATGGAACATCAGCCTCCGATGCTGAGAGGCTGGACTCTAACAAGCTGCAAATAGGTGGAATTTTTAGGAAGCTGATTTGGGCCTCACCCATCTCTCAAGGAAATTATAAACATTTATTAATGCAAAAAGGAGACAGACAGAGGAGGCTGGAAGTATAAGACATATACTCATTTCTAGCAGAAGAACAGCATGTGTTCTCTGACGAGCTAAGTATTTCTGTAATAGATGTTTCCAGCATCAAGCATAAACCTGATTTTCCTGGGAAGGGTCTAGTAATGAGGAAACGTTCCTCCCAGTTACACTGAAGCAGAGGTGCAGTCCTTGTTTCACAACAAGTCTTTGGTTAAAACAGACCAAAGGCGGCAGACTCGCTATAGCAGCTGTGAGGCCAAATGTCCGCTTTAAAGGACTTTAACATCCTTTGCCACCATCACCAAGAGCAGCCGCATACGCACCAGGCGAGGGCTGCAGCAGCAGTGTGACCCACACACCTCCCGCGGGCCGTGCGCCGCCCGGAGGGACGGGCGAGTGTTCTGGGGGCGGCCGGTTACACCACGCTGGCCTGGCACAGGACAGGCAGCGAAACCCCGGCCCCGCGCGAGCGAGCCCAAATGAAACACCGGTCCGGGCGGCCTCTTCAAAGCGGCTCCCGGGACGAGAGAACGAGCGGCACCAGCCTGCAGGAAGCCGGGAAAAATCGCGGCCTGGCCAGACCGCGCCCCCCCCCCGGCCCCGCTGCCCCCCCCCCGGCCCCGCCGCCCCCCCCCCGGCCCCGCCGGGCCCCCCCGGCCGCGCGCGAGGCGCCTGCGCAGGGGGCGTGGCGCGGCGGCTGCGGGGGCGGTGGCGGTAGCGAAATGGCGGCGGCGGCAGCGGGCGGCCGGGCAGTGCCGGCGCGGTGGCGGCTGCTGCTGTGCCTGTGGGTGTGCGCGGCGCTGCTCCCGCGAGCGGCGCGGGGTTTGACCGAGGGCTTGTACTGCGGGCGGCGGGTATGCTACGAGGTGCTGGGCGTCAGCCGGCAGGCCAGCAAGGCGGAGATCGCCCGCGCCTACCGGCAGCTGGCCCGCAAGTACCACCCCGACCGCTACCGCGGGGAGCCGGCCGAGCCGGGCGGCGGCCCGCAGGCGGCGCACGAGAAGTTCCTCCTCATCGCCACCGCCTACGAGACCCTCAAGGTGAGAGAGCGGGACAAGCCGCCGCGGCCGGAGCCGCTCCGGTAAGAGACAGTGCGGGGGGGCCGCCCCGGGCGGGCCGGGCGGGGCGCGCGGCGGCGGGCCGGGGAGCGGGGCGGGCGGCAGGCAGGCAGGCTGGGCTCCGGTCCGCGTCGCGGCTGCCCGCGCCGCCGCGTCCCTCGGCGGTCTCCTGTCGGCAGCCGCGCGGGCAGGTGCGGGGCCGGGGCGGAAGCCGTCTGGGGCGCGCTCCGCGCTCCGCTCGTTTACCGCTTCCCTGCCCTGGGCAGCGAAGTTACGCAGTCGCGTGTGGCGAGAAGAAAAGTCGCGGCTTCAGGAGAACGCTGAAAGGTGCGTAATCCCCGCCGAGCCTCACGTGCGGCGTCTGTGTCTGAAGCGTCCATCAAAAGATCCTGCTTGAGCACCGGCGCTCTGCCCGGCCTTGGCCGTGCGCGGCTCGCACTCCCGAGAGAGCCTCTCGAGTTTGCACCCCACGGCGCGCATCGCGGGTGGCTCGGCAGCTTCGGCTCGGCACTAAGTGTGCACTTAGCAGCCTTGCCCCCTGCCAGCCGTCAGGGAGGGGAAAAAAGAAAACCACAAAATCCTTCAGTAGCGAGCCCAAGAGTGCAGGGGGGAGGATACAGTCCTCTTGACAGTTCCTCCGTACTTAGGAGTTGTCCTCTTGACAGTCACTTTCTATTTAAAATGAACCAACTACGCTTTATCTTGAAGGTATATATTTCAGCAAAAAACTAACAGTGACTTGGAGCAGCATGGGAGATCTCTCAGGGCAAAATATGTGTGGCTTGGCAAAGATGAAACTCAGAAATGGAAGAATGACCTCTTGAGTGCTTCAAGGCTGCAAGGGAGAAAAAAATGAACTTTTTTGAGATAGAAAATGAATGCAGTTGAGGCTGACAAAATTCAATTTTTCATCTCTTAATTACATGGGTGAGAATGAGAACAATGAGGTTTTGAAATGGCCTTCCATTGGGTAGATTCCACAGTCCTGTAAGCTAATTCTAAAAGATTTGTGTAACAATCTCTTAATAGGTTCTTCATCTGAAAAGCTTTTCCTGAGCAATATTTATTAACTCTAGTTTATCTGGACTGAAGTTAAAAATACTTATGTGGATTTCAGTTGCCTGTCTTTATTTCAGTATTAAATGTCTTCATGCAGTGTGTGTTTATGCATTTAAGACCATGTATGTCAGATGTCTGTGGACAGATGAGTGTGAGAACAAATTAATTGAGAATATGAGAAAAGGATCAAAGATTTTCCCCTGTGCTTCATACTCTGGTTGGGCTATTGCCAATTCTATAGCAGCATGGTCATTAATGAGATGTAAAACACAGCTATAGCTGAGTAAGTGAAAACAGGAGTCTGAACCTATGTGTGTTTTTTGTCTCATCCTGTAGGATGAAGAAATGCGTAAAGATTATGACTACATGTTGGATCATCCTGAAGAGTATTACAGGCATTATTATCACTACTACAGCAGGAGATTGGCACCTAAAGTGGATGTCAGGATAGTGATTCTAGTTGCAGTGTGTGCCATCTCTGTGTTTCAGGTAAAATTTCACGTTTATGTGGCACTGCTTATTGAGTTTCTGAATGGGAAGAGAAGTATCTGCAGCCCTTATAACATGCCAGGTATCAAACAGTGTCAGTGAGGAGGCCCACTCCTGTCTGCTGTGGTAAACTGCTGTGTGGTGTCCATAACAAATCTGAAGTCAAGATCTACTGAGCAGAGTTTTGACTGCCCTTGGTACCTTGGGCAAAAGTAGAGATAAGTTTCTTTTAATGGTAGGGTATTTCATAGAGAGAAGTGCTTTTCTAAGGAAGTTACTTAGTTCTTCATGGCAGACTCAGAATAGCCTGTTCCTGAGCACAGGCAGGACTAGTGCTCCAAATAAGCATGTGTCAGTTTGTCAAGCTGCATAAATAACTTTTTAAAGAACAGTCTAATTGCAAACTAAATTTGAGACTCCATTCAGATGATAGGACTGCCTATAAGGAATCTACTAATGTGTGAATCTTACGTTGCAGCATATTTTAAACACCATGATGAAGTCTGGAGAGAAGTGAATTTGGTTCAGCAAAGCTTGCTCTGAAGGTGGTAGATCCAAGGTCAAGAAAACAGCCTGTTTTAGATATGAGCTTGTGCTGTTGCTGACAAATACTTAAGTGGAAGATGCATAACTCTTTTCTTAGGATTTTTTATATTACTGGTTCAAAGCGTCATTAAAAATACACCAAAAGTTTAAGAGATGAAGATACAGCTTATTCTGTGGTGCAGATAGCTCACATTTTAGTGGGATATTGGAATTTAAAACAAATACGTTGATCAGAATTTGAGCACTTGGAATAATAAATTCCAATGGCATATGCAGCCAAATACTTAATTTCCCTTCATATGTACTTCCAGTGGCAGAGTTTCATTTCACCTCTCACTACTTTCTTTGGCTGTAAGAGGAGACACTCACTTTTCCTGCAGTCCAGCTGCAAGGTGATTGCAATTTCAGTGTAAACTGGTTTGCCTCTCTTGCTTTCTGTTGTTTCTGCTTCTTAACCTTTGTTCAGGTTGTATAATGTGTGTATGTCTGCCCTTTGTCTTGGTGAATAGTGTGAAATGCTGCTTTTTTTAGAAAGTTGCCCCAGTAAGACATGTTCACCCCAGGCACTATATTTCTGGTTTGTTGTTTGGAGTTTTTTTCCCCTCTTTGAAATTCAGAAAGGTAGCTGGAGATTAGAGAGGGATGTTGGATCTTGTGAAGTGAATCCCGTCAGACTAATGAAATTGTAATGAACTTAATCCATGTTCGGTTAAGTAGTTTAAATGGGTAACAATTTTGTAATGAAATGTTCATGTACCAGCTATTTCATTTATAAATCCAAGGGAGTTTCTGAGACTGGCTGGCACAGCCTAGCATTAACCTTCAGGAGACTACCATCTTGTGAACAAAACCGATCTCAACAGTGTTTCCTTGTCATTCCTTATTGCCGTATATTTGACTGACATGTCTATTTATCTATTTTTCAGGTGCCTTAATAAGTTTGGAGAAACAATTAAAGCTTCTGTAATACTGCAGAAGTAGTACTGTTAATTCCAGTTCTTACCCTTGATGTAATGTAATTGTGGTTAAAGGTGTATGATAGTATTATGTTTTTTCCTGGCAAACCTCCAAATAGGAATATGTCTGTGTAAAAACATCTCTTTTACTTTCGCTGTTCTTCAATTACAGTTCTTCAGCTGGTGGAGTAGTTACAATGAAGCTATCAACTACCTAGCTACTGTGCCAAAATACCGTATACAAGCTACTGAGATTGCTAGGCAACAAGGTTTACTCAACAAGACTAGAGAAAAAGGCAAGAACAGGCGGTCTAAAGAAGAAATTCGTGAAGAAGAGGAAGAAATCATCAAAGACATTATTAAAAACAAAATAGAGATAAAAGGCGGTTATCAGAAGCCCAAGATATATGATATCCTTCTGTTTCAGATCATTCTTGCTCCTTTTTACTTGTTAAAATACATAGTTTGGTGCATTTGGTGGATTTATTGTTTCACTATTAAAGGGCAAGAATATGGTGTGGAAGAGAAGCTGTATATCATACGAAGGTACATGAAAATGTCTCAATCTCAGTTTGACAGCCTAGAAGATCATCAAAAAGAGATATTTCTTGAACGGCGACTGTGGATACGAGAAAACTATGAGGTGGGTAGCTCTGGTAGAAAAACTAATGTTGGTTATCCAGCACTCCCAGATTAAGAACAGCTCTTTTGAGAAGGTGCTTGAGTTGGAGCTCTGTGAACCATTGCTTCAATTTTAGCTATTGCTTTATGAATTAAAAACTGTTAGACAACCACTTGGTATGTTTTTTTCAACTTCTTTTGCTTATGGACTGGTAGAAGAAAGCTTGCTGGACACACGAAGGGATTTGCTCAGTCAGGGGACATCTACCTGTGACTGTTAGGGAATCTGCATCCAAGACTTAATTGGATCTGATGAAAGGCTTTCTTGTAACAGTGTGGTATGACAAAGTTATTACAGTAGGTTAAGACTGTTTTCTAAACAGTAATAATTTGTAGTAAGAATTACCTGGATCATTTGAAACTCCTATTTCATTAGCCTTCTAAGCCATTAAATTCCTCACTTGTTTGTTTTTTTTAACTATCCCTTGATAGTTCTTTGCCCTTTGGTGGGACAGGGATTGTTCTTGCTGTGTTGTGTACCTACTCAAGTAAATATGGCATATGAAATACTATTGGGCACAACTGTGACTCTTTCCATAGATACTTACGGAATAGTCCGTATGAAACTTTTTTTAAGCTTTCTGTGAGAGCAGTGAAAGAACGTTAGGCACAGTGTGGAATCTGCTATCCGGAATGACTTGGGATGCTGCGGGAGGGGTGGCAGATTGATGAAACACACTTATTGTTCCACAGAAGCTCATCTGTAGGCCATCTGGGTGGGAGGTTTCCAGAAGAGAAGCAGAATATGAGCTTGGCCTGCTTAAGGGGAAGAGATACTGCTGCTGCTCTGCCTATGCTGGGAAAAGAAATGGGATGGTGACAGAACTGCCTTTGCTGCTGGCAGGGCACCAACAATAAGAGAATGCTTCTTTAAAAGTAGGCAGCAATGGATTAGTCTGGAAACTTGAAGAGGAAAGTAGTAAAATTGATGCTAGTGTAAGGAAAGGAGTAGCCAACAGGTACATATACACATTGAATTGTGATGGGCTTGCTGGAAAACATGTTACTAGTCAAAGCAGATGTTATATGGAAAAAGTAGGAAAGGATGGATATGCTGCTGTAGAGAAAAAATGACATATTTTGGGATCCATTCTCTTTCTAACTAGTGATGGGTTTTTTTGTTCACTGAATATCAGAGAGATACATTTGCCAGAAGAGAAGTCTGTTCAGCCCAAATGCATTTGTGGTGGCCAGCAGTTGATTTTTTAGTGAAGAATACGTGAAAGTTGCACCTATATAGAAATATTTATCAGTATAATTTGCAGCTTTTGAACTTCCTGAAAAAGAAATGTTGTCTTTGTAGGTAATTGCTTTAATTAGTTTTTCTTTAATAAACTTACCTAATCACTCTGTGAATGCATTAAAACTTGCCATCTGGTCATGAGTTCATCAATACATGTAGAAGATGCGTTTTTTTGAAGCTATCCAGACAGCTGCTGGTTGTTGTATTATTGGAGATGGAGAACAATCATGCTTCTCCCTGAAAGCTTCTCTGTTTAATCATTGGAGATGCCTGTCTGCGTGTTGTTCTTTTAGGATAGGTAAGACCAAGAATTCAATAGATGGGTACATCATGGAGCTCTACAATGGTATTGGGTTTTTTTCCCCTCTGTTACTTTCCTAATTATTCCTAAAACCTGTGTGATCACTGAAGGTTGAGCTGGTATATTTATGAAGCAATCTATAATACTGTTAAAATCTTGTTCATGCATAGCAGAATCTTACATTTAATTCCCTTCCAGAAAGAATTCAGATGACATTGAGATGAGACAAAGCTTTATGGTATTGAGATGTACACCGCTTGTATCTGCGTAAACTGCCTCCAGAATAAAAATGCGGATGCTCTTGCCTTTTAGATACTTTGCTGATAATTGTAGATTTCATCAGTGACACCATTTCTTGAGAGAATGTAATTACTTATTACTTCCAGTACTTAATGTAGAGATATTATTAACTTAGTTGAGAAATTTTAATTAGGATTAAAAAGTTCACTAGTGGTATTCTATCTAGACAATGACTTGGAAGTGGGAAAACAACTAAAGTGAAGAGCTGAACTACTGCATTAAACAGTATGTGTGCTGAGAAGAGACACAAAATTTATCTTTCTGAGCATTAGGAGTTCTTTACAGTAAATTTTACTGTTGAATTCATGAGCATCTAGTTCTATAGCAAAAAGTTTGTGAGCTTGCAGCACCATCTTACGGGGAGGTAGTTCTGCTCTCAGCAAAAATGCAAAGCGTCTCAAGTACAGCCAGTAGGCTCCTTGGCTGAAGGTACTCCTGCACTTCATGTTGGTCCAGGCCTGCTTCTGTGTTGCAGTTCAGTCATCTCAAAGAACAATAAGGTGGTGAATGGTTGAACTATGAATGCTTACAGCACCCTTGAGATTCACTTAAGCTGTTTCCTCAGCCTTATAAAAACTTTTGTCTGTCAGGTCTATAAACGAGAACAAGAGGAGGAGTTAAAGAAGAAGATGGCCATGGATCCCCGATGGAAGAGATATCGGCGGTGGATGAAGAATGAAGGGCCTGGAAGACTGACTTTTATTGATGATTGAAAGTTGCTGAACAACATCTTTGCTCATGTTGAAAGTTATTTGCAAAACTTTTCACTACATCATTCAGAGTTTTGTTTGCTGTGACTCAGCAGTGACCTAAAACTCAGGAATTATTGAATCAGGCCTAAAAATAATACAGGTTTACCATTTTTATAAATCAGACCTATTAAACAGGCTCAGCTCAATGTATATATGCCATTTACTTGGGGATATCAGTGTGACATTCATTATTCCAAACGATGTATCTTCTTTACATATTTCATATTATCAGTGGAACTATAAATTTAGTCTTTCTGAAAATGTTTCTAGATCAGTCTTTGAAAGTCCTGGGTTTTTTCCTCTTAAACTGCAGGCGGACACTGGAAATGCTTATAAAGGCTTTTGAAGCAATGTCTATTTTCTGTTTTCCTCTTCCCCCTACTTTTAAATCTAGTTTCTAAGGTGCCAAATTGTTTTTGATGTAGACAATATGGGGATTATACCAGAGTTCTCTTGCTATTCTTGTGCCAGTTGCAAACTAGTTTTGTTCTTTGAGGGAATAAATGATGTATGAATGATCGTTGTGATGTAAACAAGCCTTAATGCTTTGCTCTACAGTGTGATCCATGAAATACTATGTTTAGATCTCTTGCCTTTGTTTTTTTTATCTTTTATGTTGGATTGTAGGTTCTTGTTCAGAACAAGGATACCAGTGAATATTAGTCTACTAAATGTGATATTTCTTTCACCAAAGTATTGGTAAAAGGGAAAATGACCCTTTTGTTAAAAGGGGCAGTTTAGATGCCTTATGTAAATAGAAGTTTATGTAATAGATACTGAATTTGTTTTGAGTTCTGAATCTAAAGTATTCTTTATTTCTTCTGATCAGACTTCAGAGTACTTAGAATAAATAATGCACAACAGTATACTATGGTTTCCTTTGTAATTCAGCCCAGGTCAGAGTTTCCATGATTTGCTGGTAAAAAAGGGATTCTGTTACTGTTCAGGAATTCTACTGGCAAAGGGGCAGGTGGGAAACATAGAAGCCTGATTTGGCTGTTTTATCACATCTGTGAAAGCAAGTTCCTCAAAGTGTTTCCTGCTGAAAACAGTGATAGGTTAGCTAGCTTCTGTGGAGGTAAGCTCTTGAACTTGCTACTCCTGCTGAAGTCAATAATAGCAAAAATTTTAAAAATATTTTTGAAGCAAGACATTTCTGATTCTGCAGAAGACAACCTGTCCTCATTCTTTGCAGAAGAGTTTGTTCTCTATGCCTCTTTTGCTAGCTTATCTTTCACTAATTCTTGGAATGTGTTCTCAGTTTTCTGTTTAAAATAATGTGTATTCAAAAGCATGTTAGAAGTAGTATGCTAAATGGTTCTGTATGCGTTAGTAAAATTGAAGAGGAATTGCAAGATTGTCCTTTATCTCTGCTGCATGTACTGTAGCTATAAACTTAAATACAAAGTAAATTAATGGTCAATTCAAATTCAAAACTTGTTTAAAAGGGTGTCTAGAATAAGCTATGCTTGTTTTCATGAAGTAACCTTAGGGATGCTGCAAAGATGAAGTGAGATACCTTCACAGCTTCATCCCCCAAAACAGTCAGCTTGAAAGAGTGAAAGGGGGAAGATTAAGTTGCTGAGATAGAAACAAAGGGAATAAGGGTAAGCATGAGTAAAATGGTGTTGATTATTAGGTCAGACAGTTATATCTGCAAAAGAACCAGGCAAGTGCATGCATGAGGATCTAAACCTGTGGCTGCAGTTTCACAGGCTAACAGCTCTGCTCTTGCCCTCATGCCTTGTTTTGCTCCATCTTTCCCCTCCCAACCCAAGTATTGGGGTTATACAAATAAGCAGTCAAAACACAGATCTGTTTTCCCTTTTTGCCTAGGTTAGTTCTGATCAAGATTAATTTCCTGATCTGACACTACAGCAGTAGGGGAGGGGCAGTCCCTGGGGAGGACAGCACTGTGTCTGTTGGCAGCAGTGGTGTCTTGTCTCTGTAAAGCTGTGGTCTGATGCTGAGTGAGTGGAGAAGGGAAAGTCAGCAGGTGTTGTACGACCTGCTGGCTGGAAAGGAGCTGTTATGCGGGCTCACCTTGGAGCTGACTTTTCTCAACATAAAAGCCCTTTGAAAATAACCAGATGCAGACATAAATTCATGGGCTGCAGCAGAAATTTGCTGGGCAGTGACACTAGTCACATCGCCATAATAAAGGATACAAAAAACCCTGTGTCTCTACAAAACTGTCAGTGTTACAGTGACACATTATCTGAGGCTACTGAGCAGTTCTAGCCTAACATCTCATTGTGGTTCTAAATGGTGTCTGTTTTCTGGGCATAAATTTTCAGGCCCTATTTTGTCTTGAAATGAAGTTGATAAACCAATCATATACATAAGAAAAAAAAGCAGGAGTGGGACTGCTGAGGGTTACAATACTATGCCTAGTAAAGCCCATGTGAATTTGATATGACTTCAGAGAAGAGTGCTTGCATGAGCAAGTATTGCTGGTACTGAGTATTAGCAAGATCTTTGTGTGGAAAAGCATGGCAAGGTAGCAGCATCTTTGAGAAGAACCACTGTACTTCCTATCAGCTTTTTTCAAAGAACTGTATCTGTTTTGTAGCATGTATGTATTTTCAAAAATGTGGTGTGTATAAGGTGAAATAAACATTTCACTCAGTACACAAAAGGTTTTCTATTTCACACACTGTGACCACCACGATGAGGCTTTGATTGAGGCTCAAGCATCCCGTGTCTGGTTAGTCCCTACATTCAGAGCAACCATTTGAGGCGATGAGCTTCATCCTGCCAACTTTTTAACAGGCTAGCAAACTCTGATGGCTGGCAAACCCACACCAAAAAGTGAAGTGACTTATGGTCATTAGTGAAATGGTGATGAACAGTGTGTGTGGGGTGCAGTAATGCTGGCAGCAGCTGCTGGGTTTTTTGAGCCTAACAGCTGCCTTTGGGCTGAGCAAGCTTTTTCTTAAACGTTTACAGGACATTTAAAACTCCTTTTCCCTGTTTTCCTTCTTTTCTTTTTTTTCCATCTTTCCTGACTGTCCTTTCCCCACCCCTCCTTTTCTCTCTGCCCTCCTTTTCCCCCCCTTCCTTTTCCCTCCCTTCCTTTCTCCCCTTCTTTTTCACCCCCTTTTCCCTCCTTTCCCCCTTTCTTCTCTTTTCTTCTTCCCCTCATTCACCTTCCTTTTCCACTTCTTTCTTTCCCCCCTTCCTTCTTTCTTCCTCCGTTTTTTTCTCCCTCCTTCTCTTTTTCTCCTCCTTCTTTCCCCTCTTCATTTCCTCCTCCTTTTCCCCTTTTTCTCTCCCCCCTCCTTTTCTTCCCCTTTTTGTCGCCTTTCCTCCCTCTTGTTGTTCTTCCTTCTCTCCCACTTTAACCGAGAGCTTTCTCTGTCCCCGGAGCGGCGGGAGCCCCCGGGCGGGGCGGGGCGGTGCCGCGGCGGCTGAGGGCGGAGCGGGGCCAGCCCCGCCGAGCCCCGCCGAGCGCCGCCGCCGCGCCATGTCGTCGGGCGGCAGCCTGAGCACCATGCAGCGGCTGGTGGAGCAGCTGAAGCTGGAGGCGGCCGTGGAGAGGATCAAGGCGAGCCGGGGCGGGGGGGCGGGCGAGCTGCTCCTGCCATTTCTTCCTCGTTTGTCAGCGCCGCCCGGCCTGGGAGCGAGCCGGGAGGCAGGGGGCGAGGGGTGCGTGTGCCCGGGGGGGTCCGAGCGCCGGCCCCCCCGGCCCCCCCGGCGCCGCTCCCGGGTGGGGGGGGCTGTGGTAGATAAGGCAGCGGCGCCGCGTTAATTCTGCAGAGGCTGGGGTGATCGTGGGAGCGGTTCCGCAGAGACGACTTCCCCCGCCGGCAGGGTGTGGGGGGGCGGCGGGGGGGGCGCCCGGACACACGTGGGGGGAGCCGGCCATCTCCGACGCCCGCATGAGCCTCCCCCTGCTCGCGGGTTGCAAGACAAAGACAAGCTAGCGAGGCGGTCCTGTCATCTGCCAGCTCCCGAGGTTTGGGTTTGGATTTTTTATGTTGGGTTTTTTTTTTCTCTGGCAGCCCAAATTCACCCACGCAGGCCTGCCCGAGACAGTCTGTGGATCCCAGCAGCCGGGCGGGGAGGTGTCCGCTAATGCTTTGCTAAAACGGCTCTTTCCAGCCTTCCACATAATCCATTGTCGACTGTGAAGTGATGAAGGTCAAATCAATTTGTATCCTGCACTTTTCCTTTTCTCTCATCACCTCCACGTGTTCAACATTTTTCTCTGACCAGTCACCAAACACCAGTTTACTCCGTCTGAGGACAGTGCCAGTATATTGAGCCGCAGGAACTTAGCTAATTCTTTTAAAATAATTTAGAATACCTTTTCTCACTATTCCTGTCCTGGCCTGATGAAAATTTGAAATGCCCAATGCAAATTTAAACCACTGTGGCTTTTGGACATCATCCTGATCAATTTATTAATGTTACTAAATTTTATTAGCAAATACTGAATCAGCAAACGTTTGATTCACTAAAAGTGACTCTGGTTTGACACTGCAGTGTCATGTGGGAATCTGTGAGAAACGGCATGATGCAGAGTAGAAATGTAGACTCCTGTGGCAAGAGGGATGTTGTCTAACATGAAAATGATTGACTGAATTTCTGTTGCTTTATACCACCAGCAATAGCTTGAGGCATGTACCCCCTCCCCACTTTTTTTTGGGGTGGAGAGTGTATAAAAAAGCGGGTTTGTAGTTTATTGGGAGTTACTTTGTGGCAGTAATGTATTCTGGAGCTGGACTTCTCAAGGCTATGTATTTATTATGGTCTTGTTTGTACTCCATGGAGGCTTGGCCTCCATGAGACCTTAGTCTTATATTTCTTGCAGCATAGTGCACAGCAGTCTTGTTCCAGGTCTGCAGTTCTAGCAACCTGTTCATGCCTTTTTCACAAGTGAAATGATGAATGATTAAAAATGTGTCTTATAAAAAGTGTCATCTGGGTTTCTTGACATGCGGTGTAAAAACAGTGAGGATTATATTCAGCTGGAGGAAAGCACTTGGATCAGTTTTAGCAGACACTTGAGGAGAAAAGATTGTTTTGGCTACTTTGAATAGACAATGTGTTTTCAAAGGGAAGCTGGATATTAAAGGATTTTTAAAAATACATCACATACTACAGAGTTCCAATGGTGATTTTGTTTACCCTGCCAGCTGAAAAAGCAAACAGGAACAGTATTTTCAGAAAGAGGAAACAAAGTAGGAAAGAAGTACCCACACACATCTTGCACGCAGGAGGCTGCTGCAGGGAGCGTGTTTGTGCTGTGATGAAATACAGGAATGCAGAAACCCTTGTACTTTCTATGTGAACTGAAGGAGTGAAGAATGTTACAGGGGCATAGGTAGGGCTAAGAGTGGGCAGATCTGTTCTAGAACAGTCTGCTACCGTATGGGTGATTCTCATACAGACACCCAAAATCAGGTTTGTATCTTTCCAGGAGCACCAGGATGTACATAGCTCAGTACACATTGCAGAGTTTGGTAGCAAAGTGCATGGAGGTGCAGTGAGGAACTGCTAACTGTGCTGCACTCATAGGGTAAGCCATGCCCTGAACGACTCTCTGCTCATTTTCCCAGGAAAAAACTCCACACAGCCTTGGCCTGATCAGTGTTGGGAAGTGGCACCTCAGCCTGATAGTGGTGTGGTGCACGGTCGGGTGCCAGCAAGGGGTCAGCACTGTGGTTGAGGCAAGGGTGCTAATGCTGCAGGGGTCCAGGGGGCAGGGCAGGATGGGAGACCTTTGCAGCCTCCGGAAAGAGATTTTCCTCAAGAAAGGGAGGAGTGACAAAGCCCACTGGCTAGCAGGGATCCTTGCTTCAGATGCTTCTCCCTGTAGAACCTGGGAGAGAACCTGAGAGACTGTGGGAAAATCGTTCTCTTAACAACTCTGAAATGCTGACAGCTTGCCGTGTAAATTCGGTCAGTTACCAGGCTGAGGGTCTCAGAGGAGACTTGAGAGGCGGTGAACAGGACAGCAGTGAAAACAATGCACTGGAAACAATGACAGCAAACGCGAGCGCACACTAGTCCAGATTTCCCACGCGCTTCCCGATGCTGTTAGATGGGATGGCCCAGAACCAAAATGCCACCAGGCCTCCTGGGTGGCCCCTTCAATCAGCAGACTGGGGAGTGTGCATGGTCCTTCTGCCTGTTATCTCATATCTTCACTGGCAACACTGTGAAGTTGTGTAGGAAGAAAAATTTCAGAAGTGCTGTAATGAAAGCAGAGGTGAGGTCGGAGGGAATTTGTATTCCTACCAATATGCTCGGCATTTCCTTTTATGAAAAATGTAGCAGAAAGCATGGATTTTGACAGTTCACTGCAGTGGTTACTAATGCATGTCTGAGAAATTGGGAATTCCCCTGCATTTTCCTTCAAAAATACAGGCACACGACTGACTTGCAATCCACAAGGAGAGCAGGGGTAGTTCAGTGCTGGAGGCATCTTGCCGTTGGGTTCCTGGGCTTGTTCTGCAGCTCTGGACTATCCTCTTCTGCGGCCAGAGTGTGGATTCAAAGCTCTCACTTCACTGCCAGGAGAAGATGGCAGTTTGAACTTAAAAAGCTTTTTATCCTCATCTTTTTGCTTTCATTCCTTGTTATGCTCTGTGTTGCTTAACAGTTTGGAAACGGAAATCCTGTTTATAAATTATCTAAGGATGTAAGAGTTCAAATACAAACCTGAAAACAGTGCAGTAGATTGGAAAATATTGTGGTCATGGCCCTCTGTGTTTTAATGAAGACAAATTCCACCACATTCAGTCCTCTGCACTCCTCTGGCTCATCACTGGCATAGCATTTCATGCGTGTTTCACTGGAGCTTTGTAAATGTGTGCCTGTGCTGATTGACTTGGTGGTTTAGAATCCAAGAGCTGACTTGGCTGCTCTCCAGCTCTGTTTGATAATGGTTCTTAAAGAGGAAATGCCTAATAGATGCTTGTGAATGAATTAGTTTCCTCTCTGAGTTTGTTTTCCTTTTTTCCTTTACACAGGTCTCTCAGGCAGCTGCAGAACTCCAGCAGTACTGTATGCAAAATGCCTGCAAAGATGCCTTGCTTGTTGGGGTTCCTGCAGGGAGCAATCCCTTTCGAGAACCCCGATCCTGTGCTCTACTCTGAAATCAGGTAATAAAGTCACAGATTCTGTGCTAACAACTCTGATTGGAAACTCAAGCCATAGGAGGGACGAAGGCACATGGTGGTAGTTGTTTGAATGTCAACTTCTTGGTAGCAAACTGTTCCTCGCTTCCTGCTGGCTCTACAATTTGTTTTCTTTTCTTTTAGGTGTGGCAATTGAAGCATGTCTCTTTCCTACAGCTCTTTCTATGAGTGTTTTGTTTATGAGTCGGTTTTTTGCTTACTTGGTTGGGGTTTGTGTTTGAGCAGCTCTAGGGGTAGTTAACAGTGTCCAAGAAAATATTGTCATGTGACACACAGCTGCGTTTGACACAGCCAGACATAAAAACCAGTCATGTACCCAGCCTGAAGAAGTGAGACAAAGCTGTGGCAGTTGCATGTGTTTGATGACTAGCTCACAGCATAAACAAGAACCTTGTTAAAAGACATTTTGTCTTGAATGTCATATTGCAGTTTACTTGGCTGTGTCTGCCCTTAGACTCTTTCTGTTGTTACTGTTGGTACAGCACCAGAAGCGGTGGAAGCAGAGAGGAGCTGAGGCCATGCGCAATCACATCCTTTGTAACCTATTTTAGCACAGGTGTAAAGGAAGAGATACTCCCTAAACTCTGCTTGCCTTAGCTCTCTGCTTTGCTTGTACCTGCATAACACCTGCAGGGTGGGGGGGTGACCATCCAGTGTCTGCAGGTCTTTGGGATCCAGTTCCATGATTCCCACTCTTCTCTCTCACATTTGTCACACACGTATCAGTGATTGCAGCAGGAGGAAGAAAGGCCGTGTGTGCTAGCAGTCTTGGGCAGGATCACACAGTAACTTTTGTTGGAAAATCTTATTTCTTCTGTATGATGAATGTGGAATTAGGATATTGAGAAGGGCTTACTTTTCTTTAAAAGAAAAAATAAAAACAGCTAATGAGCTGAAAAAACTGCAGAGGAAGAGCCATGGAATTCTGTTCTTTCTTTGACAGTGCTATCAAATTGAAAACGAATGTTTGCTTTCAGGGCAGAATTTAAACTATAAAGTACTTGTGATATCTTCCCCTTCCCACTGTCAGGGTTCCGGAGATTGCAGCTGTGCTTGTGCCTCATCAGTAGTGTGGTTTTGATTGTTGCTATGTAGGTTTGACAAAACAGGATTGAACCTTAAGAGAGAACTGAGCATGAGATGCTCTTCTGGAAAAAAACTTGGCAGGGGGAGGAAGCACAAGCAGAAGATTTTCTTAATTTAGGTGCTACCCTTAATTGTTCCTGCAAATAAGATAAAACTGATAGAGACTGTTGCATGTGTTCTTCTGTTATTGAAGCAGCCTTTCTATGTTTTCTTCGTGTCTCTGTGTGTGTATGTTTTTCTAGGATTCAAGTTTGATTGCATCGTCCAGACAGGATACAAAATACTTTCTCAAACGAGTTTGATGGTTAATTTTTGATACGTTTTGATACGTTTAGAAATGCATAGCTCAGCCCAAGATGTCACTAGTCATCTTTTGCTGATAGATCAATTATCTAGTTCATTATTACTATGTTATCTTAGGATCATAAAAAATGAGAGCAAAGTTTCAAAGCCAGTTACTGTCCTGGTTCTGCTAGGATAAGGTTAAGTTTCCCCAGCAGAGAGGGGGAAGGGATCTCCATCCGGGTTATTCATACCATGCTGATGTCAGGTCCGGCAACAGTGAGGGAACTTTTTTCCTTTGTGGCTTTGTTTGCGGGGGGCATGGGGCTGTCTGTATCCATTGCGGTATTTCTCTGTATATCTTTTGTCTTGTTTACTGTTATTGCTGTTTATTGTTGCTATCATTGCTACTGTTGTTGTTCAGATTGTTTATCACACTGTTGTATTAAATTTCTTCTTATTTTAACCCGGGGTTTGTGCCCTGCTTGTGTCCGAGGGTGGGGAATGGACAACGGCAACATGATCTCCGGTCCCAGCAGGGCCTAAACCAACACAATTACAAAATTTTATAATATGCCAACATCCAACAAAGGAACATGGTTATTCGGTTTTACTCACTGCAAACGAGCTTTTGTGTTATAATTTGTAAGAGAAATGTATCAGTTTAGGAAGACAACATTTAATAAACCTTTTCTTCCTCTTTCAGGGAAGGTCACCGGAGAGTTGCTTTCAACATGACGTGAATATCAACTGCCTTTCTTTCACAAGAAAAGCCTCTCCTAACTTTTGTGTGGCTAAGACAATGCCCAATGATATTTATCTTTTTTCTTGTGTATCCTTTCTTTACTATCTTTTGCTAATGTTCTTAAAGTTTTTTAATGTAACTCTTACTCTTTTCAAGATCGTCACCATTGTTACCACACCATGCTAGCTATATAAATATTACTTCAGAAGTTTACATTTTAGAAAAGAAAAGCACATGAATTTTTACCAGATTACTTACTCCTATTTTGGTAAACTGTAACATGTGAGTAATAGCAAAAACTATCAGTATTTTCCAAAATAAACATCCAAAAGCTGAACTGCTAAAGCATAAAACTAAATGCTGATAGTACTGAAGTAATGTTCTCGGGGGGAAATTTTGCTTCCATTAGCAAGATCCAGAACCAACCACAGGTTTTTTGAAGGGCATCTAAGGCTGTAAATGACACGGATTAGAAACTGCTGGACACAATGTGTAGCACAAGGCTTGATTCCTAAGGT
The DNA here is from genome assembly GCF_965140245.1 of Athene noctua. Classification (NCBI taxonomy): domain Eukaryota; kingdom Metazoa; phylum Chordata; class Aves; order Strigiformes; family Strigidae; genus Athene; species Athene noctua. The sequence continues at coordinate 80,014,771 of NC_134077.1, forward strand.
GTGTTTCTTACAAAACTTTGAATCTGTAATACTTCTAATTTGTATTTGTAAAGGTACTGCTGTGGTCAAATTTCCTTGGTATGTTTAAAATGTGACCAAACAGACACTAAAAATCCATGAACACCTGAAAATAGTTGCATGCATAATTGTCAGGGTTTGCGATACACAAAACTTAATTAAATGTGCTTGGTCATTTGCCTTCAGTTTTTTTTATAGAGCACTTTTACAAGGACAACTAACTTTTTTAATAGGTTTTTAATTTTGTCTACTTTCTATTGTTTATATTCATCTTTTAGAAATTTCAAAATAAAATTCCTTTCCCTATTGGCTTTGAACTCATTGTTTAATTGTAACAGAGAGTAGATCTTGTAATGAAGAGGATTCTTTGATTTTGCAGGGGGCGGGGCTCAAGCTATTTGGCTTTCTGGGAAGAGAAGGTTGCTGTTGGATTTTTAAAAAATGCGTCTTATTAATAGAAAACCCCTATTTATAGCTATTTACCTATTTTGTGGTAATTAGTAACAGTGTTATCAGGCTCACACATTTTGAAACTGTAAGGAGGTGCAGTCTAATTTAATTTTCATTAATGTTAACTGAAATGGGGCAATGAATGTCCTCCAGGCAGTTCAGTCTTAAAAATTGATTTTCATGCTTGGTGTCGTGAAGGAAGATGCTGAAATGAGTCGTAATACTGCCAATACGTATTGTGCCCCTAAATACAGAAGAGAACATCCTTCCTTAAGAGCTTTTCTTCATTCTGGCTTCCTTTCATTGTAGCCTATTTGAATATGGTAGTTTTCCTTTTACAGCTCAACACGTGCACACTGTGGAAGTCTAGAGGAAGCATGGTTATTCTTACTTGCCCACAGGTGATCATTGGCTCAGACAGGTCAAAATGCTCAAGTCAGGGAGGAGGGAAAGGGATGAGAGTATACATCAAATGCCTTTGAACAGCCCGCATCTGGCTGCTGGGGGCTCCCATGCAAGTCCTTCATATTTCTTTTACCTCCCACAATAAAACCTCCCCACACCCCCAGATCCGTTTTTCTCCCCAGCCCACCCTGCTGCATGTGCTTTCCTGCTTTGCGTCCTCACCTGGAGCTTGGGTTCTGGAGTGGCTGCTGAGCTGGCGTGAGGAGCTGCCGGATTACAGGAGAGCACAGCTGCTGCTAGCCAGCCAGCCAACTGCTGTTGTCTTGTGGCTGCCGTGCCCAGCTCCACGCAGCGTCTGTGGTGTCTCTCGGCTGAAGCACCGTTCTCAACGTGTGTCTGAGGAGCAGCACTGCCAGTGCTGCGTGGGTTCTGACTGCCTCCATGTCTTGCTCCAGCAGCGGGTGGAAAAGACTTGTGTGGCAGTTGTGAGATGGATTGGGAGCACACCCTGGTGTCCCTGCGAGCGTGGTGGTTCCTCTGCGGTCTGACAGAAGATGCAGGTTCCAGTCTCTGAGGAGGAGCGTGCTTGCCGCACACCTTCGCTCTCAGGGCAGCGTGTAGCTGAGCGGCTGGGTAAGAGCAGGAAGAGAGATGACAGCAGTGCCACCGCTGCCCTCCCAAGGCATGGTCTGTGACAAAGGTCGGGTGTCAGAATGAGCTCCAAAGCAGGGTTGGCTGGCATTGAGGAGTCAGTTTTACAAAGCGTGCTGCTGCTGGTTATTTCGTGTTGGCTAAATGAAGCAGCCTGCATCTTAGCAGCTCAGCTTTGGCAGGTCCCCTGTTTTGAGGTAACCACGGACCCTGACAAATGAGCCTGGGCAGCCGTCTGCTTCTGTAGGCAGCAGCACAGGGTGTCCCTCACCTGCCCAGTCAGCAGGACAATGTCTCGTCTCCAGCTGCAGGTGCACCTGGGTTTGCACTACTTTACTGAACTGAATGCTGGGACGGCTTAGACAGGGACGAGCATCGCATTTTGCTGCTCCTGCTCTAACAGGTGTGATCTGCAGAGGGGTGACAACTGTGGGCAGCATCGTCTTCGCTTCCTTTACCAAAGACCCTGCAAGAGGGCTCCCTGCTGAGGTCTCAGCTCACCTCACCAGGTGCCACTGGCCTGGTCACTAAGAGTCTACAAATTTGATCCAAGAACAGAGTGTCCCTACCTGTGGACTGGTGATTAGTTTTGGTATTGCATCTGTCTGAGAATTAGTTGCTTCCTAATTCTTTTTAGTTATAGATGATATAGCGTTAAAAAAAGAAGTGCATCTTTATAGTGCAATAGTAATTTTCCTTCACATTAAACAGATGGAAGGAGGGGGGAGAACGACACATATGAGAGAATTGTCAATGCGTACATATCTGTGAGAGACTGAGTCATAAAAAAAGACAGTAAAAAACATCTGGTCATTGCAAGCCCTTTTCCTTATTTTCCACTATGTTGCCAGTAACTAACTCTACACTGACATTTTTTCTACCTGATGGAAACTTAATGCAGACACCGCCTGAAGTTTCATTACATATTTAATGTAGGCAACATGCTTTTGTTTTCAAAGTGGTCTATAGATTATCTGGGCTAGACTTCCACAACTGTTCATATGAAAATTCTGGTGTCAGCCTTCGCCTGTGGGAGAGGAGGACATAAATACACAGCTTGGCAGTGGCAGCTATAATTTTCTCCACTGTGGTTATTTGTGACTGAGACTTTGTCTTTTTTTTTTTTTTAAGAGATGCACTCTTAAAAGAACAGATTCCTGGGCCTGGCAATTTAGGAGACAGTTGTGAAAAACAGAGCCAAACCCATGATGCAAAGAGATGGAAAATGGCTAGGTAAAGTGACCACAGAAATGGGCCACAAATGGTAAGCAAACTGCAGTTTTTATTTGTCTTTCTCTTATTCTGGACAAAACAGGGAAATGCTGGATTCTTTCCAATTCTACTAGAAGTCTTTTTATGTTACACTTGAAAGGTGTTTTCTAAAGTCTTGCAAACCATTTGTGTACAAATAATTTGGGGATATTACTGTGAACTAAAATTGCTATTAGTGCTATCATCATAGCTTTTAGGAATTCTTAGCTAGAAATTAGCACTCCATTTTCTCTGAGACCAAAGCTTTCACCCCTAAGTGCTGGTTTTATTCATCCAAATGGTGAATATGCACTTAATGAAGGCTCAACTTCAAAAAAGTATTTTACTGCAAGCGTAAACCATAAACTTAGTGGATTTTGTCTCTCTTTTTTTCTACTTTCTGTTATTGCATTAAACTTAAAAAAAGATCTGTGAGTTTGAAAACTGAATTGTGTCAGCTGAAGGCTGCTGAACAGACACTGACATTCTGGAGCTGGCAGGCGTGCAAACTGTGTATGCATTCCTGCAGCAGAATGTCTGCTGTCTACCATTGCTCCCACACATACTTCCAGTTTTGTTGCCAAATCTTTTGATGGAAAGTGAGGGCTTGGGTACATTTCTATCCTCTCTCTTCTGCCTTTTTGTTTGTTTTTTTTTTAAATCTCTTACCCTTCCAGCTGTAGCTTACATATCTGGCACTGCCCTCCCAATGACTCTCATCTCCCTGCTTGCTGATGCACTGTAGCAAGCTGAAAAATGTGGATGAATGGCCTCCACCAGATTATGCAGAGAGCTAGGGTCACGGCTTAATTATCTAAATCAAATCTATTAGAACCCTAAATTTCAACATACCTTTCATATGTTGTCTATAAAACAAATAGGTTGTTTATGACTAAAGGCAGGTCATGAACACATCAGATGTTTTCTAAAGCAGCTGTCAGAAGGAAAGAAGGGGAACTGAACCCAAAGGACAGATACAAAGGGTCACAGCTGTAAATGCAAGAAAGCTCTAAGACTTTAGGAGAAGCCTTGGGATTCCAGCAGATCCAGTCCATCTGTAAGTCTGGAAAGCTGCATGCTCAGGGAGCAAACACAAGTGCCTTGAAAACTTTATGAGCTCCAGTGTCTGTTTTTTTTTTAATTCATATTTTATTTTTTGTATAAAAAGTGATCAACTACCTTTATATCACCCGTGAGAACAAACAGAGAAGCAGTAATTCTCCAGTACAAGGAACTAGTTTGTTTAGTAAAATTTTTAAAACTTACTAAAGATTCTTGAACTAGTAAGGATTCCCAAGCCCTAACTTCTCTCTAAAAATTAACAAAAACTAATACATTTCCCTTCAAAGAGTTTATGAATTTAAAAATGTGTAGTATGAAAAACCCCTTTGCATTTAAAAGAATTTAAGACGTGTTTGTCCATCACTTCTTCCAGGAACTCTTTCATATGTCAGTCTCCTTTTTTTGAACTCTGGTAGTTCTGCATTTCTTGAATCTGAAAAAGAAGTGGAAAGAAAATATATGTATGATGAAATACAAATACAGCACGTACGCAGACTTAACTATGTGTTTCTCAGAAGCAATAACAGAATTTAGCTTTAACCAGTATGGTCTGTATGAAAAGTTTCAACTGCCATAAAATTAAACATATACAGACTAATATTAACTATTACTTAGTACTACTGATCAGTTTTATGCATATTGTCCTGTAATAATAATACAGGACCTATACAAAATATATACATCAACATGCACTATGATTAATCCCAATATTTCCGTAAAGATTTTAATGCTTGTTTCTATTTCATTAATATTACACTCAGAAATATTCAGAAATTGTGACAGTTAATTCTTTTTAACCAGAGACATGTTCGTGTTTCTGAGTTGTTTAAAAAAGCTACTTACATTCTTAAGATTCAAGTATTTTCACAACAAAATATTTTAGTAATTGCTTATTCAAAATAAGTTACTGTAAGAAAATTCTGTTTAGTCTTTACAAAAACTACTGTCAGAAAACTTTAATGCTGATTTAAGGATTTAATCTGTTCCAGTGGAAATACTGGCTTGGTATATTGGCATTAATTGCTTGTGGTTTAACAAAAGTTTGATCTAAAGCCTGAAGAAATCCCTCGAGGTTCCCAACGTGTCTTTTAACTTGACTCTGTACACATTTCTTAAACTTGGGATTTCACACTTCTTAAATTTGGGACTTCAGAAGGTTTTCACTGTATCAAGGTGTGTTTTTGCATTAGCATGCACAACTATTTAGAACACTTATTTTTCCCCTGGCTAGTGAATAATAAAGTAAGCGAAGCTTATACTTCCAAAATCTAAAACAAAAATCACTTTTTCTTTTTTTATTTGATTCAGATTTAAGTATACCTCTGCCCTACTGGGCAGGAGTATTACAGAAAGCTTATCAGGCAGAGATCACAGTGTTTTCAGAATACTGTAAAATGTGGTACCAGAAGAATCTGCCCTGATCTCTACTGTAACTATTGTATTTAGAATTTTATACTAGCAGTGCCAGTCAGCTTACTGGAATACTGAGTCAACACTGTCAGCTACCCAGCAATACTCCAGGTCTCAATTTTAATCCCAATGGAGAGACACAGGTCTGTTCACAGTTTCTGTATGAACATTTTAATTTACATAGGCTGAAAATTATAAGCAGTTCACCATATCCAATTAGCTTTTCCTGGGTTTACTTCCATAATTGCCTTAAGCAGCCCAGGAAACTTAATATCAATTAGTTATTTGTGTTTTCATGAATGAGTTTGATCTTATTACTGAAATCATTTTAATGCTGTGCTGACCTTGCTATACCACCAAGAGATTTAATGACAGACAGCAACAGAGAAAGCATAAATTAAATCATCTGTACTGGGAGTTAGGCACTTTATTTAAGAAGCTTAACCTCAGATTTTTAAAGAATGTGGCACCTCACCTATAGGGAAGGAGAAGAATTTTAAAAATACCAGAATATACAACACAGCAATACTCAGTCTGACAGAGGCTAGTGATGCTTTCTTAAGACTCCATGGATATGTATTATGGCTTATCAAAGAAAAGGTGTCCAGCTAACTATATTTGAGAAACTAAACCAAGGATAAGAAAACTACAAAAAAAAGAGAAGCTTGAAAATTTTATATAAGGACTGTATGTAAACAAAATTTTGAAGTACACACTATAGCATCTATTTGAAGAAATATACTTTGGAATGACTTCAAGATGGAGAGTTTAGCCCTGGAGACATTAGCTAAAAAAAAAATTTCAAGAATAAGGGTACTGTATGAAACTTAGAAATATGTCAGAATGAAATTCTGACTCCATTAATGGCTACAGCAAAACACAGCCATTAGTCATATCTAAATTTCACTCTCTGAATTTGCTGAATCTATTTTCAGTCATTTAGAGAAAATACTTTCTAGTCTTTTATTTCCTCTTTTGTCCAAACCTATGTTTACAAAATAATCTTTCCCATAACTTTTAAAACAATTCTGTGATGTTTATTATGCACATTTCAGGCACTGCCAAAGAGAGAAGAAGCTGAAGCTTACAATATCGGAGAACTACACTTTTCAATATTTTACCAAGGAAAAATAAAGGCAGTAACACAGTTCTATTTAAAAAAAGGTATATATTCTTTATGCTCAAAACAGAGAATAAACACAAGAACTTTTATCACAGAAGAAATACATATGCAAGGAAGTTTTTTAGTAAAAGAAATATGCAACTGTTAGGTTGGATTTGATTTAAGAACTATTTGAAGAAAATACAAAATCTTGTCTTATAGATACTCCTGTTTCTAGTTGAGTTACACATAGAATTTCAGCCAATTCTGCTTGCTTTGAACATACCTGTTCTATTTTTTTCTTGCGTCCATAAAAATGGTGAACTTTGTCTTCTCTTTCTTTCAGATTCTCTACCTATTTGGTGAAAATTCAGATCTTTAATTTCATCTGGATCAACAAAGGAATCAGAGAGAAAACCATCAGATGCAAATGAATCACATGGGCCTGTGGATGAAGAGTCATACCATGGGTTCTGGTTAATCAGAATTTCCTGGCTCTTTGATGTTGTGTCTCTAAATTCTAGAAAACACTTAGAGCTCTCCTGAGTTGCAGAGTCACTGACCATTGTAAAGAAATACTCTTTTTCCAAGTTCTTGGAAGAATTATCAAAGCTATAGTGCACCCTGAAAGGCTGTCTTTGAACACAATGAGAATTCATAACATCTGTTTGAGCAAAATCTTCACAGTCCTTTGGCACAGCAAAGAAATTCTGCCTCCTACTCATAATTACTTCTGAAGAACATGATTTCTTTTGCATACAGCTTGGAAGATCCGAGTCAAAAAAACCACGATGATGATTCAATGGAGTAATTACAGCTTCAGAATTCATATGAGATGTTCCTGGTAGAGAAAAATTCGAACCATTCTATTTGGAGAATGGAAAACTAGCTTATTTCTCTAGATTTTACAGAAAACCAAGATGCCATTGAGCATCAGTTTCAGTCTGTCTACTCAGAATAACTGACCTTTCCATGATTAGAGATAAAGATTCTAATACACTCAGATTTTCGTTTGGTTTCAAAGGAGACACGATTTCCTAGTAATTCAAGATATTACCTGTGCTGTTTTGTGCTTTACCAAGCAGCTCGAAAGACGGGTAATTTTGTTTATAATCTAGATAGAATGTGTTGAAGTTAGTCCAGTTCTCTGAGGGTGATACACCTTTCATTGCTGTTTCTAGTGGAGCAGCAGCATTCAGGCTGTATGAAGATGTTGTGTCACTAAAATGCTGAAACCGAAAAAAAAGATACCTGAGTGTTTATAGTACTTCCCTACACTGTCAAATATGAAAAGTTAAACCAGTTGTTAGGATTCTAGGATGCATAATTTTTTTTTACTGAAACAAAAAAAAAGAGCAACATAGAAGGAGAGGCAGTAGACAATGTGTCACCTGTCTTAAATTTATAAACAGAGTAAGTAATAGCCTGTCTTTTGAAACACAGGAAAATCAATACCTATATTTCATTCTTTTTCATTAGTCCAGGACTGTAGGAAGTAGTGTCTGCAACAGATTGGCGCATGTCATGGAGGAATTAAACTGATGAGGTCTTTTTCTTTTTTTCAGTCATTAAACATGACTTTACACATATGCAGTTATTACAATAACATGCACAAGTTGATATTTAATGCCCAAATATCTGTTCACTTGCTCCTTCACATTAACTGAATGCTTCTGACATGGAAGTTTATCCTTCCATTTTCCTGACTGATAAAAGCTGTGCATTTTTAATCCCATTAGTTGACTATAAACATTATATAATTTTCCCAGACTTGGCCCAGCTGAAACAGTAGGAGCACACAATTCTAGCTGTAGAATGGACACTCTAGTGAATGGAATTCTTCATCTTAACCTCTATGGCTCTTTCAAATGCTTAGGACTATGAATTTGTTAGCTGTGGGTTTATTATTTCTTAATAAGACAGATGCAAGGAAGAAAGAAAGGAGGGAGGGAGGGAGGGAGGGAGGGACGGACGGACGGACGGACAAAAGACCTGGAAATCCTTAATTGGAAAACATTTCTTATATTAGGAAAACATACGAGCTTGTATGCTGAAATACTACTTGATACGATGAAGCCTGAAGAGGAAACTGAACAAATGAGTATTTTTGCAGTTAAGGAAATGTTCTAATCTTCTTCACATGAACATAATGGTGACTTGACAAAATCTGCTGCAAATTAGCAGGCTAGCATTTTAGATATGAATAACACGATAAAGCATATAATTAATTTTTAAATGATAGCAAATGTGCATGTAGCATCACCTGTATTACAACAGTGCAAAATGATTGATCTAACACATAAATTAATTTTGGCCAACCTTTAAAACTTTTTTTGGAACCTCTGGCAGAAGTTCCTGAAGTTGATCAAAGCTTGAAAGAAACAACCTCTCCAACGAAGATCCCTTCTTTAACATAAACTGGGCAACCAGAGGGTTGATACATGGAAAAGTAAGCAGGCATTTCTCTGTCTGGAAATGGAAATTATTTTGTTAGATTGATATCTGACAAACTTTTTTTCTGCTTCTACAGAATGACATCCCTATGAATAGGTCATACAGTGTATCACAGAAACAGAGCTTGCTAACAGTGCACCTTTATAGCCCAATGAAAAGTTGGGGTTTTTTTACTACAGATGTAACAGTGTATCATTTTTGCAAAAGAGTAAGTTCTGTGTAATAGCTTGATAAAAAGCAAGCACAGTCTAAAGACGTTTTTATTGCAAAGGATGAAACCAGTGATTCATGTAAACTTGATTTGAAAACGCATCACTAGATTTACCGTTTATTCTCCATTTTTAAGAGAATTACCTAAATCAAGATAAACTGACAAAGCTGCTTTTGTTTTACAAAAGTTACATTTGTAAACAGCAATGAGACAGGTGCCAAAAGTAGGAGTTGCTAGGGGGAGGCTGTATGTCACATGAGGGCAGCAAGTTGGGAGCTGTTGCATGTTAAGAATGTCAGCTTCCAGTTCCTGGCTTTCACAAAGCTCTGCACTGAAGAGATGCCAGGATCTAATACCTTTAACAGAGACAAAATACAATCAATGGCTCCTCTCAGTTTTTTACCAGTATCCTTAATCTCTAAATTGGAAAGCCTATAATCCAATATGCCACACTTGAAAGGCCATGCCAATACCTGATCTAAAATGCTTCTGAATTTTACAAAAGCCAAAAAGGTTCTCAGCTTTACAGATTGATGCTTCCACATAAAATAAACAAATCCATATGTTTAATTTGAAAACCTTAATATACAAGTTAAGAACATCATATATTTGACTGTGATTGATGGACCTGTTCCAGCATTTATTGTAAATATCTAATACCAACTACTGCATGAGAAGTGAAACAAAGTTCTACTATCTTGTAGATAGTAGACTTAAAGCAAGTCTGTAAGCAGCACCACTCACTTCAGTAATGGATTAGCACTGATGAATTTGGCTTCCTGCCCAAGTGAGTAATTTTATATTTATCTTTTACAATTTGTATAGTTTTTTAAACTTAGTGTCTAGAACTGTAGAAATGTACACACTAGCTGAGGGATGTGGAGGATAAACTTCTCTACTGGTTAACTCTGAAAGCACAGGGAAAGTTCCAGCTACACCTAATTGGGCTGACAAGGATGATGGGAACATTATATATATATATATATATGTGTGTGTCTATATTTATGTATATATATAAAAAAATGTGTGTGTATATTTATATATAATAACGGTCATTTTAATAATATATTTTAAGAGAACAACAAAAAAACCTTAGAACTTTATGAGTCTGAGAAACAAGAAGAAAACAGTGTAATTTAATGGAAAGATAAGCAAACCTCAGATGGCAAGACAGAAAGCCAGGATTTGTCCAACCACTCATGAGGACTGATATTAGATGCTATCAAAATGTTGTCAGCAATCTGACGAATTACCAGTGCTGTCTCTTCAATCCCTGGCATAAGAACCACCTAAAAGTGATACATAATACTTTTGGTTAAAACTTATACTAAGGGATGTCTTAATTTGCTACAGAAGTTAAATGGGAAAGCTTAAAGGTGACCCTGAACACAACAGCTGGTAATATGGAGTAATTAAACCTGATCCATGCTTATCAAGCAGAGAAAATCCAACCTCTGACCACTAGCCTGGCCACAAATTACATTCCTTATTTATGCAAATCCTGTGTAGGTGAAATTAGTTTATCATACAGGTCTTTGATATGTGATAAAGTTTATGGGTATAGTATGACTTCCTGGTAACACTGGTAATTAATATAGTTTAAGACGTGTAACAGTTTGAAAGTGTAAGTAATTTTCACATGAACTACACTGCTGAGTAGATGGAATGAATAAAGCTTTGTCCTCTCTTTAACCTGCATTTAACCAGATAAATTTGAAATCCTAAAATTTCCTAAAAAGATGTTACTTTATGCAAAAAAAAATGTTACAGACATCAACTTGGTAAGCCAAATGAAAATTCTGCCTCATTTTTTAGCGTTCATTATTCTAAATACTGCATTCTCTGATTTATAATGAAAAAAATTATTTTATCCTGCCACATTAAAGAAAAAGTAAACTATCTGACAGCAGAAAAAAATACCCTTTATTTTCTTCTACTGCATTAGTAACATAGTATCAATCTGAAACTTCACATTAAGACATAAGAAGGATTAATACAGCTTCTAGCAATTTATAAAATTAAAGGTACAATCTTATTTCTTGACTCCTAGTCATAAAAACACTTCAGTTGCTCTTTGAATCTGATTCAACTTGTACTGGAGTCAACACAGTCTTCTCACTGACTAGCAGCACTGAATTAAGCTCCTCTCACTTTAGTAATGTTGAGCTTTTATGTTTTTGATGTAGACTGCATACTTGATTAAGCTCTTTATAAACATCATACAGTGAAGACTGAAACAGAAATATTGCTACCAAAAATTTACCTTCACTTCAAAGTCTTCTGACTTCTGTGTAAGTTCAATCAGAGTGGCATAAATTAAGGCAAGGTTAAGTAGAGTGTCTCCCCTGAGCCTGTACCTACAAAAGTTTCATTGGACTGTTACTATTTAATATGCACATGTCATAATTCCAAAATGTTTGTTCCATGTGTTAATAAATGTCTGTTTAATTTCCTGGAATTCAGAATACTAGTACAGTCTGAGCATTAATATCTGTGAAAGGAGAACTAGGACACATCAAGTGACTGAATGCTGTAGGATGCGCTGTGAGAATGAAAATGAAGTCAGCCCACAGCAAAACAAGCCTGGCCTGGAGCAAAAGGACTAGATCAGAGTCAGTCACTGGAGAAAAATCTTGCAGACAGGAAAGGTGATGTATGGAAAATTTACTACTTGTTCATAGGAAAAAAATCTCACAATAGGTAATAAAGAATGCTTATGAACTCTATCAACAAAAGCTGTGCTTCCATAGCAAATGTAGAACTACTGATGGATTGCAAGAACACTGGGAGTATGTTGCCCTGTTGCAAATGAGATACAGTGATGGCAACAGAGCAGTTCATAACCATGTATTTCGAGTGGTTAATTTACTTCAAACCATTATAGATAATAATTCCAGTGGTCTGGAATATCCTTAGACTTGTGAAATTTCTGGACCTGTTGATTTGAAATATACCTCATGTTAGCATTACCTGCCTCAAATACTGTAATTTTACAACAACCATTTCTTTCTCTCGTGTAAGACTAAAAAAAAAGATCCTAACACATAAAAACCATCTTTGCTAACTTTTTTGGGGGGTCTCCAGTGATCACTGTTACTTCTATCATTCCACTGAGTTTTTTTCAGTAGGAGCATGACAACACTGTAACTAAGTGAAATGTCCAAAGCACACTAGAAATACGAGCTTACAATATTCATATTGTTCTAAGAGAAATGTGTTCCTACAGAGAAATTCAAAGAATGAGGAGTGTTAGCTTGTTCTAATAAGCAAATTCATTTAGTGTTGTTTGTTTTAAAAATACCAAGACAACAAAATAATTTTATTACTTACTCTAAGTTCAGTCCTTTTCTGGAATAGAAAACAATCCAACAACATGTATATTGCAGTGATAATGCCATCAGCTTAGATATTACATTGTCACAGGATTTCTCATATTTTAATTCTTCCATACTCTAGTATAAAATGAATATAAAAAATAAAAACTAAATAAATATATTACTATGGCTGTCACAAGCTTTTAATGTACATTGCTGTATTATGCAGATGTTAGATCAAACATAAATACAGCTGAATAATATGGGTATTAAAGACAGAGCTGGGAATCAGGAAAACTAGGTGGTATCCCCAGCTTCTATTTTGTTTGACCTTTAAAAAACTGATTGACTTCTTCATACCTTTTTTCACCTTCTGTAAAAAGGAAACACCACTACTAACTTTTTAGAATGGTCTTAAGATTTTTGAGAACTTTAATAATGCATGATACTTTTACAAACCTCTGAATCACTCACTCAACCTAGCTATCATATAATACAATCATATTATAGCTACACTGAACATATACACTTCAACCTCACTAACTGCAGCAGTATTTGCAGTAGCATGTAGGAATGTCTATCTGTGTGGTGCCTGCAATAATTGATTATTTTATTGTCTATCTTTCAGTAGAAGTTCTTCTACCTGTAAAGTCATCTTGCAGCATACCAGAACTTAAGCATCATGCTATTATCTAAACAACTACTTTTAATTAAAAGTAGGACAAATTATTCCCTAGACTAATTCAGATAACTATCTGAAATGGGAGGAATTAACATGCACACTGGTAAGAGAATATAGTCACAGATACATTTACTTGGCTGTTAAAATATTCTTTTATACAACCCTATTTTCAAGCATGCATCTTTTAACTATATTTAATACAATCTAATCTCAGGTCAAATGTTACACTTCTATAAAGAAATGTAGGTACAGATATGAGAACATTTTAAACTAGACCAGCTGGCACAGAAAGAATTTTGGAGTTAATGAATTTGGAAGTAATTTATGTCGTGAAACAATGCAAGAATTAAATATGATTATAAGAAAGAAAAGATATGTTAGAAGGCTGCAGATATGGCCTAGAAGTGACTCAATATGTAACAGAATTTGGACATACTAGTTTCATTTTGTACCTGCAAAAATATAGCAGTACATTCATCTATTGTCAACACAACATATCGATCTGTACTTCCACAGAGCTTTAAAGAGTAACTACTGCTTCTTTCAACAAAGGTAATGCTGTACCTGAAGAAGTAAAATTATTAAATCTCAGTTAAGTAATAAAGGAAAAGAATAACATACATCAATTAATACAATTATTTAAATTACACAGTCTTTCCATACTTTGATCTTTCTCAAATGCTTAATTCACTTTAAAACACATTTGAAGACTACGCATCAATGTAACAGTGACTTACTGAAATATTACTGGATTAATTCAACTAAGTTGCTAATTGCACTGATTATGACCTTGATATACAGTCTCTGAGTTTACAAAAAAAAAAAAAAAAAAAAGTAATACAGAAACCAAGATAGATAAATCAAGAAAATATACTTAGATACTCCTTTTGAGTAATTAAATGTATATTGCATGTCTTTTCTTCTTTTCATGATTGTACAGCACAGGGAAAGCAAACTGAGTGAAAACTCCCTGACTGTATGATCCTAAATTTTTCTGCATGAACAACAACTGCCAGCAGCACAGCCTCCTGTTACCAGCTGTGTTAGCAAAGACTCATGGAATGAACATCACATGCTTAGGCCTTTTGGGGAGTCTTGGCTGACTAAGGGGGAAAAAGTCGAGAAGAGACAATCGTCACACTACTTGGCCTCATCCCTACAAGAGACCTAAACCTGAATCTGCCAGCAGTTAAGTCCTCCAGAATCTTGTATGGACAGTATATGTATGAACTATAAGCTTTTCTAAGACTATATTGCACTTCAATCATCTATTTAATTAGTTCATCAGTTACTTCATCAGAGCTAAAAGGAGCTAGTGAGAAAGTACCAAAACGCATTCCTGGCTATTTAGCTTATGGCCAGGCTGATTAGAGAGTTTGAACAGGTAAGTTTAAAAGTGCATGTCAAATTAAATGTTCAAATTTTAGATGTCAAACATTTCCCCCCCCCCCCCCTATTGAATTGTAATTAGTCACAGGTCAAAAATGCCTTCACAGCTGATTTGAGGGTATAGGAAGGATCAAAACAGGGACATCTCTTCAGCAACATGGTGAAATCAACAGTCTGTATCTCTGGCACTATGTTTGTGAGAAGCTGCTGCTCTGTCCCCTATTTCTTCCTTTATTTTTTCTCCCCATGATAAAAGGTATGTTTATCAGCTATTTATTTTTGTGAAAGCAAAATGAAAGAAAATTATGTCGAAGAAAATAATGCACATGTGCAATGATTTACAAACATGAAAACTTTTGTACAGGTTAAAGAGTATTCAAAATTAAGTGAACTAGATCTTAATTTTACAAAGTAGTTTTTGTTTTTAACTTAGCCTCTCCCAAAAGCTGTGATGTATCAGAAAATTAGACTGCTTTACTGTTGTTTGTTTTTTTAGCATAGCTATATGGTAGTTAAAAACAAAAAAATCCCAAAGCAATTTTTTCAAGAAATTAAACACTAAGTCTTCCAGGCATTAAGAAGCACTAAAGCAAAAATGTTTTGGGGTAACATGATTTTCAGGGAAAAATACACAATTTTAAAAGTTGCTGTGATTAAAAGTGCAGCTCATTATTAAAATAAACAAATTAGCCAATTCTATTCTGGTTGACATCTCTGTATCTATAGAATTAAGCTACCAACTGCAACAGAAAAATGATCTTCTTGTCTCTTAAAATGCAGTAATGTACCTGATAGCCAAGTAGGTGGCTACTACATGATGTAGTAGGACAAGATACATGTCTTGGTAAACTGAAAATAAATAGTGAATAAGATTAAATAGGTTATTTTCACTCACTTGGATTCCAAAAGCTGAAGCATATCTGGCATATTAAGAAGACCTTCAGTTGCCAGAAATACGTAAGGAATCTGTACCTCCAGTAGAAAGGAACTACAGTAATTCCCTGAAACATTTTGTATATGTAAGATAAATGGTTTCATAAGCAAAAAACCTAAAGATATATTTAGGTACTTAAATAGACATCTCTTAAAAATGCAGCTTTTATTCATGTCCATTAAAATGGTTCCATTATATACTTTTTTTTTCCAAAATTAAACTCTTCTGAATCTCTTTGAAATTAAGATTTAATTTATATTCCTTTAGATCTACAGCCGCATTCCCTTAGGATGAGGAAGGGTGGATACAGCTTGTAGCAACTGTAAACAACCTGTGAACTTGGCACAAGTCTTTTATCAACCAACATTTACTACTACATCCTGGCCAAAACTAAGATCACACCCTAAGAAAAATACCTCCCTATCTTGCTGTATCGAAAAAACAGCTCTGTTTGCTTAGCTTTAGCCTTCATAATTTATTACTCATTCTCTTCCACAGGCACATGAAACTAGCATTTTAGGGAACTGAAAATGCTTTTCTTTCATATGACACTCCAAGTGTTTATTACAATTCTGGAGAGTACTTACCCATTTGTATGGTTTCAGGGAGGGTAGTTTTAAAAGTCATGTAAGTAACATTCAGATTTTTGCACAGATTTTTCCAGCAAGAGTTTTCGGAATAATCATATTCAATTACTAATGAGAAGTGTGTCCATGGGAAGTCAGGTCCAATTTGCTGATTACGTACAATAACACAGGAATATCTACTAAGGCTTAAAAAAACCAACAAAGTAACTAATAAAATTAAGTTCCCCTAGAATTACCCTCAGAACAAAATAAACACATTTTTACTTTGAAGAACCATAACTGTTTAAAGTCTGTTTACAAAAACGTATTTACCCTTCCTCAATTTAAAAATGCAATTTCTTTAAAAATTAATTTAAAAATTACTGTACTTCCCCCCTCAATTATATACTTGAAGTATTTGTATTTTCCTGCAGTCATAATTTGACATTATTTTTCTTATGCCCTTCCCCCTCACCTTTTTCTAAAACATGTAAAATAAACATGTTTTTCTACACATTTTTCTGAACAAGTTTTCTAAAACTGTAAAACAAAGTAAGAAATTAAACCCACAATTTCATGCTTTCTGAAGTTCTTCTGAGCCTCACAACTAAGCATTTTACTACTTTGTGAATAAAATTCTCCCCTCCCAGAATGAAGATGTAGAACCTATTCTGAAATTTTTACTGCAGACTGGAAAGTCCCATGGAAATGAACAAAAGTAACAAAAGCTTCCCTGACATTAGTCCTTAGTAAAGACTTTGTTCTCAAAAATCAAGAATATTACTACCTGCTTATGATATCTTTACAAGCTAAAAAGGTTCCTTTTTTGTCAGAATTCAAATCCATAGTTTTTAATCCTGCATGAAAAGAATTAAAGCCTTAATCAATGAGCCTCTGCAATTATGAATCAATGCACATCAGTAAGCAGCAAATGTGGAACAACACAGGATATTAAAATTTTATGTATTACATTGCCTATCTTGAGGAACTTCTACACAATTTCAGTTGGTATTGCACTGGTGGGTATAATTTAGAAACTTCCATTTTTGAACCCAAGTAATGTGAATAGGTTTAATGTCTCACAAATTCACAATCTGATTACCTTAAAATGAAAAATTAAAGGCTAGTGCAAAAGGAAGCATCTTTGCCCCTTAATCGCTTAAATTCCTTTACACATTCTGTACATTTCAGGTTTTACAAATATGACTGTAAGATGGAACTAAAAAGGGATTATTTGTATAACACAAATGCCTCTCTTCAAAATTTTAGTTAGTTGGATTGACCCATGTTTGAAACCAAGTCTTAAGACCTTAAACCAAAATACTTTTAATTAAATATTATTAGTAGTAAAAGCCTTGTGAACGTATCTCTTCGCTTTCAAAACATTTTAAAAGACAGGCTTTCTTCCTTTAACAGCACAGGAAATTTATTTTTAAAGGCAAAAGAACAATACAATTCATGACACTGTTAATAAGGTTCAAGCAAGAAGGAGTTACATATATGGGTTTTAAAAAGCAATATGAAAGGAATCAGTGGCTTGCTCTCCACAAAAGTACAGGCTCAGATAACAATCTTCCTGAAACATGTTTGTTTTCCCAGCTGAATCTACAAAGCTGAACAAGCTTGTACAAAAATTGCTCATACGTAAAATGACAAATTGATGAAAGTGTTGCTTATATCAGTGTGGGGATGGGATATTGGCAACAGTATTTATTATTCCTTGAGTTTAATAGATTGCTACAGCTTATGCTTACATATTTAGCAAATCAGCAAACAAGGCCAGCAACAGATAGCTAAGGGAAATCATGATCTGTACCTACTCATTTGAGATTTTATGCTAGGGAGCTTAGTTAAGACTTCTAAATTTTAACTGCTCTTACTAAGCTTGCAAGGAAAAAAACTTGTGACCACTGATCAGTTAAATGAGACAATCTGACCAAGACAGCATGCAATTATAATTAGGCAATGGGCTGCCCACATCTCGTTTTTGTTCTGTTAAATAAATCTTTGATTTGACCAATGAACTATCATTCTCTTGCAACAGAAAACTTCATACCAGAACTCTTAATCAGGGGAAAATAAAATTACAAGAAAGAAAAAAGGCTGATGGAAGAGTTAGGAAACAGAAAACAGTGAGAAAGGCATAGAAAAAGGTTCTTGATGAGAACAGGGAGAAACACCTGTAAAAAGCATACAAAGAGGAATGCAGTCAAACATAGAATAACAGCCACTTTTTCTTTCAAAACTACACATAAAAATAATTATGTACCTTCTACTCTAGATAAAGTATGAATGAGGGCAGCTTTTTCTCTCTCAGAGTCCATCCTTGTTATGATTAGTATCTGGAAGAAGACAAGTAAAAGAAACTCTCGTACTGTAAAAAAAAAAAGTTCTTTCAGCCTGCAAACATCTATATTTCTCTTTTGCACAGAAAGCATGAAATTGACTAAGCAGATGGCAAAAATGGAAACCTTGGAGTTTTCCAGAATGACAATCATAGAATCACAGAATTTTTCAAGTTGAAAGGAATCCATGAGGATCAAGTCCAACTCTCTGCTCCTCACAGGACTGCCTAAAACTAAATGATATGACTACAAGCACCGCCCAGACACTCCTTGAATTCTGAAAGGCTTTGTGCCATGACCACTTCCCTGGGAAGCCTGTTTCAGTGACCAAACCACCCTCTCATTGAAGAACATTTTCTTTTTCCAATGTCCAATTCGAACTTCACCTGATGCAGCTTCATCCATTTCCTCATGTCCCACCACTGGTCACCAGAGAGAGGAGACCATCAGGTCCCCCTCTGCTGTCCCCTTGAGGAAGTTGTACACTGTGATGAGGTCACCCCTCAGCCTTCTCTTCTCCAAGCTGAACAAACCAAGTGACCTGAGCTGCTCCTCGTACATCTTGCCTTTGAGGCCTTTCACCATCTTGGTTGCCCTCCTCTGTGCACACTCTTAACAGTCTAATATCCTTCTGATACTGAGGCATCCAAAACTGCACACAGGACTTGAGGTGAAGCCACACCAGTGCAGCATAGAATGGGACAATCACCTCCCTTGACCGGCTAGCTGCGCTGTGCTTCCAGCACCCCTGGACATGCTTGGTCCTTTTGGCTGCCAGGGTGCACTGCTGACTCATATTCAACTTGCCACCAACCCAGACCCCCAGATCTCCTTCCAGGGGGCTGCTCTCCAGCCTCTGATCCCCTGACTGGTATGTATAACCAGGTATGTATAACCAGGATGGTCCCAGGTGGAGAATCTGGCACTTACCCTACTTAAATTTCATACAGTTGGTGTTTGCCCAGCTCTCTCATCTATCCAGATCTCTCTGTAAGGCTTCTCTACCTCCAAGTAGAGAACAGTTCCCCGTTCCCCCTAATTTCATATCATCAGCAAACTTAATGCACATTTAATTCTTCATCCAGATCATTTCTAAAAACATTAAAGAGCACTGTCCCTGAAATTGGGCCCTGGGGAACCCCACTGGTGACTGGCCACCAGACTGATATAACCCAATTTACTACAACTCTTTAAGCCTTGCCTGTCAGGCAGTTGGTCACCCAATGTTTTAGGGACTTGTCTAGCTTGTGCTGGACATTTTGCTCAGAAGAATACTGTGAGAGACAGTATCAAAAGCTTTGCTAAAATTCAAAACCACCACATATACTGCCTTGGTCAACTAGATGGGTGACCTTGTTGTAAAAGGAAATCAAGCTATTTGAGCAGGGTGTCCCCCTTGTGAACCCATGCTAGCTATGACCAATGACTGCATTATCTCTCAAGTGTTTTTCAATAACTCCCAGAATAAATTTCTTCATTATTTTACCAAGCACTGAAGTGAGCCTGACAGGCCTGTAATTACCAGGGTCTTCCTTCTTGACCTTCTTGAAAACTGGGACAACATTTGCCAGCTACCAGTCAACTGTGACCTCTCCAGTCTCCCAAGACTGCGGAAGAATAATGGAAGTCCTGTGATGACATCATTCAGCTCTTTCAGTACCCTGGGATGAATCCCATCGGGACCCATAGATATAGCTACATCCAGCTGGAGCAGCGAGTCTTGAACAAGTTCAGCATTCATTGGGAGTTTATCATCTGACCAGCCATGGTCTTCCAGCACAGGGTTCTGGGGGTCCCAGAGCCCATCATTGGTGTTGAAGATAGAGGCGAAGAAGGTATTAAACATCTCTGCTTTGTCTATGTCCCTATTTGTGAGGTGACCAACCTTGTCAAGCAACAGACCAATGTTATCACTGATTCTCCTTTTGCTGTTAACATATTTAAAAGCCCTTTTTTGTTGTCCACAGTGTTGGCTAACCTGAACTCTAATGAGCTCTGGCCACATGAATTTTCTCCCCACAGTAGAAAACAGCATCTCTGTAGTCCTCTCGTGTTGCCTGTCCTTGCTTTCAAGGTTCATACACTTTCATTTTCCACCTAAGTTCTAGAAGATCCTTGCTCAGGCAAGCTGGCCTTCTGCCCCACTTGCCTGACTTCCCACACTTCGGAATGCCTGCTTCTGTGCTCCTACAAGATGGCTCTTAAAAACTGACCAGTGTTACTGGACCCCAATACCTTCAAAAGCAGATTCCCAGGGGACCTTCCTACCTAGCTGCCTCAGCAGCCCCATATCTGCTCTCCCCATATTCAGGGCTAAAGTTTTGCTGGCATTTTTTCCCCTGTCACCAACAATTTGAAACTCATATGTATGTGTGCGTTATTACAAGAGCTGGAGAAACAATACTATAGAAGACATCAGTATCGGAATTCAGCTTTATGAACAAAGCTGTTCTAGAAGAAATCTTAAACTGGAATATTTGATCCAAAGTAAAAATGATATTTAAAGATATTATCTTAAGACATTATACCACATTATTACTGTTGCACTAGACAGATTATTACTGTCACATTAGAGGCATTATCCCTATAGAGGCAAAACTTAAACTGAGGATATCTAGAATTCAGTACGCAAGATGGTTAAGTACCGGGGGGAGATACTAGATGTACTGCTGAACTAATCAGAATGATTTTCCAGACCATAAATGGAGTAGACTGAAGTGTTCCTGCCAGAGATTGCTTATGTCTGAGACACATGAAATACCGCTTAAGATGAAAACATTGAAAAAGATTGGCTCTACCAAACTGACATAGTTTTAAAAAGAACCAGAGAAGGTATTTATCTTGTCCACCATTTCAAATGATACAAACTTGTGCTACATAATCGAAGTAGGAAACAATGAATATGTACACACATACAGGATTTACACCATACTTTGACTGGATGATCTCTGAACCTTAATGCCATTGTATAGGCACTTTTCATAGTGCACACAAGATTTTTAAGGAAGGCATATGGCATTGCCTAAGTCTTAATACTTACAGATGAAGATAATTATATATGTAAGTATTAATAGCGTGTCAGATCTTGTCAGAAAATAATTTCTTGATCAGCCTGATAAGCTGAAGGCAGATTTCCATTTCCATATGTTGGTGTACAGAACAGACACCTGACAATCCACTGGCTCCTTTCAAAGCAGTTTTGGACAACTGTATTTTAAAATGCAGAGCTGCTTTTTCACACGTTATAATAGTGTACTCATTACATGTTGTTGTGAGCTAGATGACATTTTCAGTCATGTTCTATCTAATCATGAGTACAAAACATAATGAAATAAAGACTAAAGTTCAGTTTCTTCTATTCCATTAGCAGCTTCTTGCTTACAAAGGAAATGTCCCACTACAATCTTGCATCAGTAACAATTTTGGCTAATAAAATGATAAACAGATTATCATATTTTACATCATATTAATCATGATGTGATAGAACAGGAAATAGCTTATTCGATACAAGTTTTACTTCTTATTAAAACTGTAATACTCCTTCTGCCTGTTCTGGCTCATTGAAACCTGTCTCTGAATGTTAGGAAACAGTAAATAATCTTTTAATTGTGAATAAAATCACATATATTCTTACGGTGGATGGGTACACGTGCATGAGCTTAAGTCAAGCAAGCAAGTCAAAAGTCAGGAGAGTTACAGTTAAGAAATTTAAAAATAATACATAATGGAGTTCAGAAGAAAAGTGGAATTATCACCGAGCTGACATTAAGATGACAAAGTTGTCATATGTCTCCTAGTACTGGACAATCCTAGCAAGACAAAGCAAAATGTGTTCCTCTTAAGAAGACAATGATGCTGAAATCAGCTTAGAGGGTCTACTGAAGGACAGACACCAAGACAACACCATTTTGGTTTGGTTGCTTCAATTCCATTTTAAATTCTAGAAGGGTGTACAGTAAGCTATTCTATTTCTCAGGAGAATTCAATCAAAAGATCTTTAGAATTCTTCATACAACTCTTAATAGAAACAGAAGAAAGCTACAGGAAGTATTGAAAGAAGTCAAAATAAATGAAAGTAAGCTTGAAGATTCGTCTTCTTGGCTGTGTGTTCAGCAGCACAAGTTCTATTCCAAATACTCAGGACACTTAAAAAATTATATATTTTATCCCTTCTGTTTCATTATGTGGTAAGTATTCTGTAAATAAATAATAAATATTCTGCAAAAGAAAATGGTGTTTTGCACTGCATGTTATCACCCAAAATATCACATATCAGAAAAAAACCTTTGGATAACTTGAATCTTCTCCACAACTCTATCCTTCATGCCATAACTATCACTTATGGATATTTACTTCTTATATAATTACAATGCCAGGAGATTGACCTGATACATGGGTTAAGCAGAGGTCATCTATGGATAACAATACTCATATACTCCATGGTGTGTGTCCTCTGAGTCACACTGTACGGGTACACAATCCTGATTTGTGCTATGATTCTCTTTGCACCAGAAAATTGAGGCCTTCAAACAAAAGGTTATAGTATAATTTTCAATAAGTGATGTGATAAAATATACTTAACAAGGAAACAAAACCACCTGCAACAAGATGAAGCCCTGGCAATGTTAAAAATATGCATATCATTTCAGTCGTGCAACAAAGGAAAATTTAACCAAACAGAAACTTGCACCCACTCCTGAGAGAAGTCTTAAACTTTATGTTACCCTTATTTAACAGAGAGCTAGAAAGGTAATTATAAGACTTTCTTCCATAAACCAACCCTTGTTGAAAGATGGTTCTATAATTATTCACATAGTTTGGAGCAGTTTTGTTTGCTTAGAGAAATTGTTTACATTGTTAACCTTAACATTGTGCTCATCTCCATAACTTTGCATCCAATTTAACATTTGACACTGAAGCTCTGTTATTTTGGGATTTGTTTCATGGTTTTTCTGGCTGCTGTACTGTACAATCATCAATTGCCTCCAGATTTTATTCAAACAGGATTCTAAGATGTTTTTATAGATATCCTTTGCCTTGGACAAATAACCTGTTAATAAAGCAACAAAAGAAGTAATTGCAGTGACAAAAGATAATTGCCAAGGTTTGTGTTTAATCTACACATAAGTTTAAAATTTTTGTGAAGGTATCTCGAAAAAAAAAAGATTAAAATTTAATGGCTCACCAATATGGGAGGATACTATCACTACTAACCAGGTACATAAGTGGCCTTTATAAAACTGTTATACCTCCTGTAGTATCTGCTATATGAATCCAGCTAGAATTATAGAATGTTGCATCCTATAGCTGCAGATACTAGCAGCAGTACTGTTGTATTTAATTAGTCTATATGGCTTATACTAAACAACAACTTTTTTTTATTCCCACTGTCCAAAGCTTTACTTGTCTTGTGTTTTCACGACTCTTCATATTATCACAACTACTTCTCAACTCTGAACGATGCCTTTTGTATATAAATGGTGAACAATGCTGGGGTTATTTGAAAATGCATAAATAAAAAGTACATCTAAGATAACTATGTGGTGAATCACACACCACAGCAATAGTGAGGACTACAGGGCCTACTTAGTACCTGGCTCAATTTTCTAAGTTTTTTTCAGATCTTTTTTACTTGTGCAGTTTCCTGTGTGAGGTGTTGCTGGGATCTAGAAAGATGGGTGCAGTGTAATTATGAAATATCATCTAGGTTTGCTTTTGCTACAAGAGAACAGAAGAGGATGAACATTTGTCACTCTCCTGTCCTCCTACATTGTTTATAGTAATTGCAGAAAACAATTCTACTAAGGATTCTACTATATATTCATTCTGTAATTTTCTTCATACTATTTTATCACTAGAAATATTGAAGTGAATACAAAATAATTTATTTTCCCCACAGTTCAGTTTATGGCTGACGTTTTCCATTTTACATCAGTTTTAGGGAAATACCCTCCATCAAGGGATAATTCAGCGTGACTGAAGTTAGATGCTCTGAACTGCCTTATTTCTTACAAAGACAAAGGAACCCTGACTATCCTAGGGCATTCGTTAAAGTTGACTTCAGCTCCTTATGAAACTTTTCTGATAGATCTATCTGAAAATTTACAATACACAACTATGGGAACTTGAAAAGCATGGCATTGTCATTTTAGGCTAAAATTGGGTTACAACAAATTTTCATATTCCAAATCTTAATAGCATAAGAATAGAAAAGCTCCAAAAAAAAGCTTCTCTGTGAGTCCTGTGCTAAGAATTGGACTGTAACTTCAATTACAGCTAAGAAGTGGACTGTAAATACCTTGTGATACATTAGTTAATATTTCAGATTTTGTTTAAAATGCCTCATTTCCAAGGAGCCTAAAAATATTTTTAGGTGGAAAATGTTCCACACTCACAGAAGGTGGATCAAAAAACCCCAAAGGACTTGTCATTTTTGCATGTTTCTCAGTTTCCACACAGAGATTCCAATGAAAATTTGTCATTCTGAGATACATGACAACACGTTACATCTGTGGAAATTCATATGAATGTTTCTTAGGCAAATCCATGTAGTACCATGAATCGTGGTATATTAGTCATGAACTGAGCATATACACTACCAGAGTACAATCTTAATGATGGAACTGAAATAAAGTAAAGAAACAAAAAGGAAGTTGAATATCATATTGAAGTTATGCTGGATATACACTGATGGCAAAAAATCACAGCCTGCAGACATGAAGGACAGACTGTAGAATACACACAAAGTATTCACTATTAAAAACAAACCTAGTGCTGTGTCCAAGCCACATGTTAATAGAAGATCTCGAACTGTCACCAGCAGGTGCACCAGAGCAGCATGTCTGGACAGCATGATCTCCTTCTCATCTATTTTACCTTTACAAATAGAAAACACAGTACAAAATTTCAGAAATAACCCTACACATATGTAATCAATCTACCTCAGAATTTTCATTAAACACACTTAAACAGACGTAAACTTGAAAGGTCAGATCTGGTGCTCTTGGCAAGTAACTTATGATATAGCATAACTTTTCCCATGTAATCTGACCCAGAGCAAGTCACACACAGGGAAGTGTTTTTGAAAGGTATGTAGGGTAGTTGGTGCTTGCTGGAGGAGGGGGTAACAGTTCCCCTAGGTGTGCCATTAAATCCACACCACCTTACTGACTTTAGTAAGGCAATCTTTAAATATACATGGAAACGGATAAATTCCCCTTCTTTTGGTCCGTCACACAAGCCCAGCTGTTCACATTACTATTTCCTCATCCTAGTCAAATCACTGAATTTTTCAACAGCAACCTAACACCATCTAACCCATTCTCCAAGCATTTCAGAACTCTTTCCAAGAAAACAAAATGGCAGATTATCCACTAATTAATAAGCACTTTTAAAGCAGTGATAACCTCAGATGAAGCTTTTCACAGAACATTTTCAACAAATTATAGACTACAAAAGCCACATTGTTTGTGTCAAATGATTTGGACCCAGCTAGTCTTCACACATATCAAGAGAAAAATTCCCATTGTCTTTCAATAATGATCCACGTAGAGTCTTAACTTCTGGTATTACCTTCCCCACACCTAATTAACTTCTCCTGATGAGAATCTTAACCTTCTTTGACAAGGTAAATTTGGAGGACATCTGCTTCTTCTTGGACCTAAAGAGTAATCAATTTATGGACTACCTATTGTGTATTATGTACCCATTTTGAATAAATCTTCAAGGACCTGACTGAACAGGAAGGAATTACTAGTCTGAAGAAGGCAGGCATTTTTGGGAATTGCACACAGGGAGTGGTGTCTTAAGAAAGCAAGTATGTGACTGCTGCAGAGTAAGTGGATTTAAAATACTTCAAGATGCTAAAACACAGTTGAGGAAGATAATTAAAGAATAAATTACTATAGCTGAACAAGGAATTACTGAATGAGGTGCCTTATGGAAGAAAAATATTAGATAGCTCTGTGTGCTGGGATCACAGAATCACAGAATCATCAAGACTGGAAAAGACCCTGAAGATCACCTAGTCCAAACATTAACCTCACACTGACTGTTCCCAGCTACACCAGACCCCTCAGCGCTATGTCAACTCAACTGTTAAACACCTCCAGGGATGGGGACTCCTCCATTCCAATGCCTAACAACCCCTTCTGGAAAGAAATGCTTCCTAATATCCAGTCTAAACCTTCCCTGGCACAACTTGAGGTCATCCCCTCTTGTCCTATCGCTTGTTACTTGGTTACTCATCCCCAGCTCTCTGCACCCTCCTTTCAGGGAGCTGTAGAGGGCGATGAGGTCTCCCCTCAGCCTCCTCTTCTCCAGACTAAACCCCCCAGTTCCCTCAGCCGCTCCCCGTATGACCTGTGCTCCAGACCCTGCACCAGCTCTGTTGCCCTTCTCTGGACACGCTCGAGTCATTCAATGGCCTTTTTGGAGTGAGGGGCCCAAAACTGAACCCAGACATCGAGGTGCGGCCTCACCAGTGCCGAGTACAGGGGTCAGATCCCTTCCCTGTCCCTGCTGGCCATGCTATTGCTGACACAAGCCAGGATGCCATTGGCCTTCTTGGCCCCCTGGGCACACTGCTGGCTCCTGTTCAGCCAGCTGTCAATCAACCCCCCCAGGTCCCTCTCTGACTGGCAGCTCTCCAGCCACTCCTCCCCAAGCCTGTAGCGCTGCTGGGGGTTGTTGTGGCCCACAGGCAGCCCCCGGCATTTGCCCTTAGTGAAACTCCCCCAGTTGGGCTCAGCCCATGGCTCCAGCCTGTCCAGGTCTCTCTGCAGAGCCTCCCTACCCTCGAGCAGATCAACACTCCCACCCAACTGGGTGTCACCTGCAAACTGACTGAGGGTGCACTCGATCCCCTCGTCCAGATCATCAATAAAGATGTTAAACAGGAGTGGCCCCAAAAAACAAGCCCTGGGGGCCACCACTCGTGACCAGTTGCCAACTGGATTTAACTCCATTCACCACAAATCTTTGGCCCAGCCATCCAGCCAGTTCTTTACCCAGCGAAGTGTGTGCCTATCCAAGCCATGAGAAGCCAGTTTTGCCAGGACAATGCCAGCTATCAATATAGGTTTTAATTCAAAAAGAATAGTGAAGCAGTTAGGAAGGAAAAATCAAACTTATGAACACAGCATACAAAAGAATTAGCTGCAAACAGCATGGAATACAAAGATCTTGCCACTATTCTATATCAAAAGATAGAAAGTGACTGTTCACCTCACCTCTGTCAATGAAGGGGCTGAAACTGAAGGACTATGTCCAGTTCTTGATACCACTCACCATAAAACTCAGTGAGGAATATAGGTCATTTAGAAACAAAGCAAGACAGGAAGAAACCACATTTTATAACGAAAGTCAGGAGCATTTGGTGATATTTGGTGCAGAAAGAAAAGACCAGCAGGGGAATAATAATCTTCTAATAAATCAATGGCATCATAGTACATGATTATTGGGAATTAATTAGAAAATGCATGAATATCCTGTGGAATTGTAAATTGGAATGAGACTGGATATTGTGAAACTATTAAAACCAGGAAGGCAATAAAAGAGTAAAGTAAATTACTAGGGAGATTTTAGAATCTCTAGCACAGTGACAGAAGTAGGAATGGAGTGGTGTGTTAGAATCTTCCCCATTTCTGTTTCTTTGGACCTTCTAGCAAGAAAATTCTTATCTCGTTCTACTTCGTTAGCTGGGAAAAAAAATGCAAAATGCACTTTTCTCTCTCTTCAGTGCAAACAATAGTAGCTAAAACAACCTGACCTTTTTTGGTATTTAAACAAAGAGCAAAAAGTTTTTACTGCTTTCCTTGAGCTGCAGTCCAAAGTTCCACCTATTTCATAGGCCAATTTTGTGTTCAACAACAGTCATTTTTGTATAACAAGGGGTGGGTAAATATTATCCATTCCTCAGAAAACACTTGCCCTTAGAAGGAAGGTCCAATAGATGATATCTGCCTCATCAGTATTTCAGCCACTAAACATTTTCATTCATTTCATTGCTGTAATTTTAGCAATTGGTAACATAACCCACAGCTAATCTACAACCAAAGAAAGCTCTGAAGTTTGCATAAGAATGCCACTTGGCCCAGCTCCTACTTCAGGCTACATTTCTACAGCGTGTAAATTGCATCTGAAAGGATGTAAGTTTTCTTAAACTAATCTTGAATTCAAATGCAGACTCTTACATATTTTTTCCCTCATTTTGAGAAGCAGTAGTAGTTCTCTGTATACTTTTCTCAGCAGTGTTTTCCTTTCTGTTATTCACTGATACAGATATAGAGTTTCTCCTTCATGTTTGTGAAGATGGTCTTTGTTTTTTTGTAAGCTTCCTCAAATTAAGAGAGCCCCAAGGCTGACAATTTTAATATGGTAATTCAGATCACAGGCTGTCATTCTGCAGAGACCACTAACATTTTTTTGTTTATCTTCTTTCTCATTTGTATTTTCATTATCATCAGTTTTAAGAAAAAGATATTCAACACAGAAAGCAATAAAATTGAGATAGGTGAAGTTTATCACATAACTTGTGACATAATATAAGAACTTGGCAGGTAGTAATTGACCTGCTATGTTATCCTTACAACTAGTTCTCAACTATGAGCAGTACAACTCAAAAAAATTTCCAAAATACCCAATAGCTTTCTAAATCTTCCGCAAACACAGTCTGTATTTTGCTGTGAGATTTTCCTGACCCGCGCTTTATCTATAGCCAAAAATCTTTCCAAGGGGTCACTGATTTTGCTGGCTTTTGCTTTCATTTTCCTGGTTTTATAGTGTTTTCACATGGCACATACAAGAGAAATTAAGTCTGAAAGAAATCAGAATAATATGGACTTCTTTTCTCCTCATTTTTAACATAGGCTTAGCATCTTGCATCATGCAGGTGTGACAAACGATAGCTACCAAAAGAAAACAAACAACAAAGACAGCTTTTAATTTTAAAGTCTAGCACGAAAAAGATTTAAATATCGTTTGATATAGAAGCAACATTTCAGAAGCATATCTAAAATATTTCAAGATTAAATTCAATTAGAGTATTTTTTATATTACAATATTTGGATTACTAAATGTAATGCTGAAGAACTAGGAGACATTAGTTTGGAAATGAAAGAGAAAAGCAATTACTGTAACTCTACAAGATAAACTGCTGAAAGTTTTATCGTTCATTTATCAAACATCTTGAACCTTGCATCACCAATTAAACCTATATTAGTATTAGAGAAGAAAACAACAGTTGTTTTTAAAAAATATGTACCTTGTTCAAAATGATCACATATCACTTTCTCTTGCTGTCTTAAGAAAAATCTTGTGTGATCAAATTTAATGCTGTCAAAGCTCCAATTTACAGAAGCAAGTACACCCAGATGTGTTAAATCTTTTAGAACAGGAGTGGCTGCTTCTTCCAAGAGGCAGTATGCCTGGCATTGGCTTTCTGGATAGCACAATAAACAAAACATAATAATAAAGTTTGGTTTCATATACTACTACTAGACAAGAACACTCAAAAGACCTAGAAAAACGCAGACAGCGCTGACTTTTTCATGAAAGCTGTTAACATTAGTAGAAAAACAGTTGTTCATCAGGGAGCCTCCTGGGTGGAGGAATTAAGCTGATCCTCACAGCAGGCACCATGTTATTTCATGCATTTCATAAAGTGATCACACTCTGTGACAAAAAGTTTGGATTTTTGACTCCTGTGACTCCCACTAAGATTGTACTATTATCCCATTGTTCTATAAACTTCTACTTTGTAGTCTAAACTTAGTCCCTTTATTATCCATTTGTTACTATAACTTACACTTAAACAGCCCTCCTTCCCTGGTATTTAACTTCTAATGTCTTTGTCTAACAAGGCTAAACAAGCCAATCTGTTAGTCTCTGTGTGCTTTCATAGTAACAGTTCTTAATAGCTTCGGGGTGGCTGTTTCACAATTCTTTCAAAATTACAACTGAGTTTCTTGCTATTATGACAGTGCTGTGAATTGCTGAATGAGTTGAAAGGGAACTTCAGGCAAGAAGGTGAAACTCTTGCATACCCATTTTTTAAAATTATAATTGAGTTGATCATATCAACAAGATCAGAACTCTGTGATTCTTCATTTTCAAAGATTTACTATTACTTTGCAAAAATATTTTAACTGATCTATATAAATTATTTGACTAGCAGCTGACTTAACTTCAGTTGATCAATGTACTGTTTCATAAGAACAACTAATAATTTCATATCTTTAAGCATTATAAAATAGGTATATTACTATGTTAGGTTTTTCAGCCTTTATGGAAATAGGTCAGATACTATAGTATTGTGGGTGCCTGTTGTATAATTTCATTTGGGCATTCCTGTATTAATGTATCATTTTATTTTTAAAGTGTATTTTTAAAATGATAAGTAGAATGCTTGTGTGAATCCTTCTAAGCTC
Organism: Athene noctua; assembly: GCF_965140245.1. NCBI lineage: Eukaryota > Metazoa > Chordata > Aves > Strigiformes > Strigidae > Athene > Athene noctua. The sequence continues at coordinate 80,045,443 of NC_134077.1, forward strand.
TGTTTTTGCTAGCTTGTTTTTGAGAAAGATTCCTTTCCTTCATGTGCAGGGCCACCATGGTGAAACACACTCTCTTTCAAGGACTATAAAGGACATTCAGTCCCAACAAATACTAGCTCTGAAAAATGCTAATTTTTGTTTTATCTGCTTCGAAAAGCTTTAATTTTTTTTCCAGTTGCATTAAATGAGTCTTGCTTCAAAATTTATTAAAATAAAAAATTAAGCTTATAGCTGTTATGCAATTCCTATCTCAGATGGGAACAGATGAAAACAGCGTTCTACTCTTTCACTGGTTTTGTGAAAGAGTCCCAATTAAGCACACAGTTGGAGTGAGTGCATTTCCATGGAAAACCAAACTAATCTGTCCTAGGCCTACAACTTTCTAGCATGGGTGTACTTAATTTGAGGCTGTAAAATATCTTGTATAAGTATCTTCTAGGTTTTTCTCCACCATTTCTTCTCCATGACGAAATTGTTGTCAGTGCATGTTCTTTGATATAATGTCTTGAAAAGTACAACAGCAAGAGTTCACAGAGTAAGGCTCAATCATGTGTGAGATAAATCCACAGTGGATTACTACTGTGTTAAAGACACTTCCTACCAAAATGACTGCTCCCCTCCATCTTCAGGTTTTTTATTTACACCGTCAAAGTGCAGAATGATAATTTGAGGGCACTGATTGGCATGAAGAAATTTCATGTCCACGGATTTAGATCAGACATAACTCAAAGTCCTTTAACTGTTCATGCAGATGGCTTCAGTCTTAAGACAGAATTCCATAGCCTGCTCTCACCTACCTCAAAATAAATATCCGTCTATTTGCAATGTTTTCAGTCACAAGGCACAGAGGTTAAGCCTAATAATTTCCATATTTGTCCTGATTTTCTTCCTAGTAGCTGGTACAGTGCTGTGTTTTGGAATTAGGATGAGAATAATGTTGGTAACACACTGATGTTTTAGTAGTTGCTAAGTAGTGCTTACCCTAAATCACAGATTTTTCAGTTTTCCATGCTCTGCTGTGAGGGAGCAGGCCAGGACAGCTGACCCGAACTAGCCAAAGGGCTATTCCATACCACAGAACGTCATGCTCAGCATATAAACTGGGGGGAGTTGGCTGGGAGGGGTTGATCGCTGCTCAGGCATCAGTCAGCAGGTGGTGAGAAATTGCACCGTGCACTACTTGTCTTTTCCTGGGGTTTATTTCTCTCTCTTTTCGTAATCTTCATTTTCATTTATTATTATTATTACTACTACTACTACTACTACTACTACTACTACTACTACTACTACTACATTTTAGTTCATTTCAATTATTAAACTATTCTTATCTCAACCCACAGATTCTCCTTCTTTTCCCTAATTCTCTTCCCTATCCCACCAGGGGGTGGAGGCATGAGTGAGTGACTGTGTGGTGCTTAGCTGCCAGCTGGGGTTAAACCACAACAGTAGTACTATTTAATATAAAAATTACAATGTAAAGATTTATAAAATAAAGCATATCCAAAAATAGTATACCTGATGCTTGAATATTGACTGTGACACTGTCCTCATTCTCTTGTTCTTTTTCATCTCTTCTTACAGTCTCACAAACAGAACTGTCCTCTTTGTGGACATGCATATGCTGTTCTTCAGGTTGTAGCACTAAATCATTAAACCACAAGTGATCATTTAGATAAAAATATCACAAAACCGGCTCAATGAATAAGAAAACTGTTCTATAAATTATATGTAAAAATAATTTCAAATCAAGTAGTCTCTATGACATACATTTTCTTTTCATGAACTTTTTTTTATTGTTTTCATGGGTTTATACAGTATGGAAAACCCACCAAGACACAGAGAGATGAGAGCCTGTCAGTCTTCACAGCCCAACAAGTAAGGCATTATCAAGCTCCTCTTCCTTAGGGCAGAAATACAGAGGTGGGAAAATAAAGGAGGTGGTACTATAGTTCTGTAATATAACTCCACAGGAAACCTTGTATGCCTTTATAAGGAGAAAGAACATGTATGGGAGGAAAGATGCTGCTGACTAAGAGGAGCTCAAACTATGAAAAAGAGTAAGTGGAAGTAGAAAAGGTAAGAAACTGTAAGGGACCCAGAAAGTACATGGAAGCTGCAAATGGCAGAAAAAAAAAAAAAAGGTTGAGGGTTTTTTTTTTTAGTTCTTTTCAGAACTTTTCCTCCTGCCTTATAGCGATCTTTTGCAATTTGTTAGTATTTCTAAATCTCCTTCCCTTCTCCCTTATAGATACTGACACATGAGCTACAGCTTCTGCCCACAAAGCTTCCTTTGGTAGCTCTACCTCCTTATTTCTGAGAGGGGTTCTGGCTGAAAAAGTGTCTCCTAAATATTACTGATGTTTTCTAGTTAAGAAAGTCATTTTCCTCAGAAAGCAAACTGATCATACAGACATAAAGAAACATTTTTTTTTTCTAGTTAAGTTAAAAAAACCCTTCCTGATTTTTAAAAGCTATCCAGGGTTCAAAACTGAATCAATTAACTGTTGCTAATATTTCCCTTCTGTGTATTTTCTGAACTAAATATTCTACACAATGACATCTTCAAAAAATAAGCCAAACAACAAAGACAATAGAGAAAGAGCCCTACAAGCAGTGCTGGAATTTTCACTTAAATTTAGAACTACCCTTAATAAAAACTTTTCATTATTACAAAAGTATACAATAATTTACATAATTTCTACATACAATAATTTACATAATTTCTACATCAGTGTGGTAAGACCTATACATTCAATGGCTTCTGTATATATCAGACATAACTGATCTGCAACACCAGGGTCTACCTGTAAACATTTTTTAAACTGTATTTAACTTACTTAAACCTCCACAAGCCTATTAGTAAATGTAACATAGCTTGTCTTTCAATACATTTCTATTTCTTGTTAGGAGATGCAGTTCTAGTCAGAGTTCACTAGATGGCAGCATAAAACTTCAGTTCAGTACCTTGATCTCCTACTTTTAAATTGTTATTGTTTCTTTCTGAGGCCACGGAATTATTTTATGCATGTCCACCAGTGTCAGTAACAGATTAATTTTACCAAGAAATAATTTCCTCCACAAGATTACATAAGATTGCAATTAAATAAATATTCCAACTGTATCCTATAGGAATTATTGCTGAAAGCTTTTATGCAATAATTTTAATCTTTTTTTTTTTTTTTTTCTTTTAATGCTGGGACATATAGCTGAAGAACAGATAAAAGTTATTGTCAAAATTCTGCTATACAAGTCCAAAAAAGAAAAATACTATTTTTTTAATACAACTTTATCCTGTAAAGTGAATCTGGAAATATGTCATTGTCTCCTACCATTTTGTGTCACAAATATTTCTTTTTTTTTAAAAAATAAGGAATTTCTTCTACTTCTTTTCCCTTTCAGCTATTTTACATTTCTACAATGCAATCTTTCATAACCATTGTCATCAACAGGGCTACCAACAACTTTCTGTTTTCCCTAAGACCTGTTCTGCCTCACTGTTCAATGGGGTTTGCACCAACGCAACTGGCTCAAATCTTTCTTTCCAGAGAATTTTGTCTCTTGTTCATTTTATAGGCTATGCTGGTTCTACAAAAGTAAGGGTATTGGTAATTGCTGTTTGATAACTACAATTGATAACGACTATTTCTCCAAAGAGGCCAGGAGATCTGATTTAGAACATACGGGCAGAAGAGATCCTCTGGAGTAAGTACCATTTAGAGTTACTTTGTCAGAATAGGACTAAACTCCTATGTTTATTTTATTAAAAACCACTTTACCCACTGAAAAAAAACCCAGACACCAAAACAAAGCACACTTCCAAGCAAAACAAACAAAATCCCCTAAGATATCTAAAGCAAAAAATGAAAGGTAAGATCCTTAGCTGAACATTCAGCTACAATAAAGATCATCAAAATGTTACTATTGACTTCAAAGGATTCCCCCCCCACCGCCCCTAAATCTACAGTATGAACTAACATCTATTGTAACTGGTATAAAAGAGCAGAATTAAACTTGGAAAAATGGCAGAAAAAAATGGTTCACATACCTTTTTCAGGACTATCTCCATCACTATTTTCCTCTCTTTGGGTGAGTGTATATTTAGATCTGAGCATGATAAAGTTGCTCAGATCAGAATCATCATTGTCCCAATTTGTAGCAAGTGCAGATGATGCAGGCTTTTGACTATTGGATGAGTTGTCTTCTTCAGAAGACACATCTTTATAGCTGACTGATTCAGATGATTGGGGGGGTTTCTTTCCTTGGTTTAAGAAATAAATTGCCTCTTCTACCTTATTCTTTTTTATACTTCCTTCAGTAAGCTCTTCCCCAGGTGTATCTGTACTGTGAATTTTGGCAGATGATGCAGCACTCACATGCAGGGCAAAGTACTGCTTCTGAATCTGTGGCGACATGTAAGGATTAATTACTTTGTTTGACTGATGATTTTCAGCAGCAAGCAGCTCCTGGTTTGTCACAGAATTCTTATCCTTATCTTCAAGCCATCCTAAAATATAAAATTTAATTTATTTGTTGCAACATAGATTTTTTTTCTTTTCATTCTCCTGGTTAGAGTTAACTATTTGGGATAAATTGCAGAGAAATTATTTTTTAATTTCTTATTTCTGCCTTCCAAGTTCATTAGAATCCACTTGTACTGTACTTGTACTGATCAGTCCTAAGTAAAAATGTACAGTGCTGAAAAACAGAAGGCCATGCAACTGTTTGGAGAATAGAATCATAGAATCATTCAGGCTGGAAAAGACCCTTGGGATCATCGAGTCCAACCATCAGCCCTACTCTACAAAGTTCTCCCCTACACCATATCCCCCAACAGCTCATCTATTAATAAACGACCCTTAAACACATCCAGGGATGGTGACTCCACCACCTCCCTGAGCAGCCCATTCCACTGTCTGACCACTCTTTCTGTGAAAAATTTTTTCCTAATGTCCAGTCTGAACCTCCCCTGTTGCAGTTTAAAGCCATTCCCCCTTGTTCTGTCACTAATCACCTGTGAGAGGAGACCAGCACCAACCTCTCTACAATGTCTTTTCAGGGAGCTGTAGAGAGTGATGAGGTCTCCCCTCAGCCTTCTCTTCCCCACACTAAACAGTCCCAGCTCCTTCAATCTCTCCTCACAGGATTTATTCTCCAGGCCCTTCAGCAGCTTCGTTGCCCTCCTCTGCACTCGCTCCAGCACCTCGAGATCTCTCTGGTATTGAGGTGCCCAAAACTGGACACAACACTCCAGGTGTGGCCTCACCAGTGCAGAGCACAGGGGGACTATCACCTCCCTACTTCTGCTGGTCACACTATGCCTAATACAAGCCAGGATGCCGTTGGCTTTCTTGGCCACCCGGGCACACTGCTGGCTCATGTTCAGCTGCTTGTCAATTAGAGCCCCCAGATCCTTCTCTAGCTACACCTCCCCAAGCCTGTAGCAATACATGAGGTTGTTGTTGCAAAAGTGCAGGACTTGTTGAAGCTCATCCCATTAACGTTGGCCCACTGATCCAATCTATCCAAGTTTCTCTGCAGAGCCTCATTATCTTTATGCAGATCGACACTGCCACTTAACTTGGTGTCATCTGGGAATTTACTGAAAATACACTCTATGTCCATATCATGTATCAATATGTTGAACAGCAATGGTCCCAACACCGAGCCCTGAGGAACACCACTTGTGACCGCTGCCAGCTGGATTTAGCTCCATTGACCACAAGTTTTCACCATCTGCATGGTGCTGACTGGTGTTAGATTTCTAGGAAGTGGGATGCCACACATTTCATTAACATACTTTTTTTTTTTTTTAAGAGGAAAAAAAAGAAGCATGCAACTAGCTCCCTCTAAAGATGTGCTTCACTAGGACTGCAATTTCTTGCATTGCTGCTGCACATCCATATTAAACACAGTAGCTAAAACTTTATGATACGTAAAAGGCAGTTAAATGGAAATGTTCTTTCATGAGCAGTGCCAATTTGTTTCACAATATATCATGTTACTGTCAGTCATTCAAGTTCTATAACCACAATTGGTGCCTTGCACTCAGGCCGCAGTTATATGATAAAATTCAAATAACTATTTTAATTCTCTGTTTAAGTTTGATTACAAGTATACATAATGGTCCATGAGAAATTCTGAACGTTATGATTGGTTCACATTTGAAACCATAGCCAGCATAAAAAAATCCCTCTGAATAGCACCACAGAATAAAACATTTTCACTGTAACATACTCTCTTCACTTATCTTCTGCAGATAGAACTATACTAATATCTGCTTTATTAAAATATTCCTAAGCAAAATTACTATTTGTTAAGAAATCTCCTGTATGAAGTCATTTTATTAGAAATAGCATGGCTGGTGTATGCTACTTTTCATCTGAACATTAATAGAAAAGATAACTTTGTCTAGTTAAACACTTTTTTTCCTATAATTTGTTCTAAAGTTTGTGAAAGTACACCTTAATTGTAGTAGTGCTGCTACTTCATATTGTTATAAAACATTTTGTTCTTGAGAATAAGAAATCTTCCATTTTCTTCCTTCTGGAGGTATGTAACTGTCACTGATTCTCTATTAAAGTACCTATCTTTGCTTTTTTATCACTTTTTTTTAAAAAAGAAGATACTTACTTTCTAACTGATATGATGTAAACTGTGTGAATGTTTCTACTTCTGCAGAAAGCAAACTGTTTGCATTCCTGGCATGCACGTTTAATTGCTCCAAAATTTCTATGGAGACTGGATTTAAACCCAAATGAAGCCACCAGCCCTCCTCTAGAGAGCTAAGCATTGGTGCTTCTACCTCAACTCCCAGCATTTCCTTCAGTTCAGTGAGTGAATGAGGCTGATATGCAAGTTTAACAGTCAGATGCTCTACAAAAAACAAAAATCAATGTATAATATTCATAGTCCAGAAATACAAAAACAGAATGCAATTTTTGAAATGAAAGCTCCCAAGTACTGATGATCTACTACAGATATCCATTGTTTATACTTCCATTTGTAACTCAGTGTCCATTAATAGACTCAATAGCAAAGTAGTCAGTGTTACCAGAGCAAGTGTGCTTTTTATTTATTGAATGTATAACTAAGGGGGGGTTTAAATTTTTTTCACCTCTAATAATGTGTAGCTGCAGTACTAAAGTTACAAATTATCTTGTTCGTTATCTCTGAGTTTACTTGTCATGCTTACAAAGACTTGCCATAATCCTTACCTGACAAAAAAATGAACTTAAAGAGTAATGAGCCTACCATGCATTATTCTCAACTATAAATGAATGTACAAATGAATTGGATATCATAACACAACTTAATCCTGAGACTTGTAAAATGAAGGCAAATAAGATAAAAGAACAGTGGTAATTCTGGTGTTGTCAGAAATAACCTGCAACTTTAGTTTTGCATTTTGCTTCCTAACATGAACTCTGCTCTTGTCAAGTTACTATTTTCCATTAACAAGACTCTTCTATTGATTTATATATATTTTGAAATGTTATTTAAGGGAAAATAGCACTCAGAAAAGCATTCAACAGATTACTAAATTTCAATTACCACGGTTATTGAATATGATTAGTACTAGTGAGCTGAACATTTTCATAATGAAATAAAACTCTTACTTCATTAAAATTACCTCCATAGAAGGATATATGACATACCAAATTCTATGTTGCCTAAATGTAACTTTTTATATGTACTAACAGAATCAGACAATCCAAAGTTCAGAGGGTTACATTAACTGGATAAACTTTACTGGCTCAAAAGATGTGCTCTGTAACTTCATCTGTTTTGCTATATTTTCTCCATGTACATGAAACTCCTCAACATCAATTAGAAACTGATCATCAATTAGAAATCCTTACCAATAAACAAAAGAGACCTCATATTGTCCCGATACTTCTCTGATTGCCACATGAAATATTCTACGTATTCCCTAGAGGGCTCTGTAATCAAAACACTAAGAAGAACATGAAAAAAGACTTGGAGGCATGAAGTTTAACAGCATTATCTGTTGAATTTTGATTTCTACAAAACTACCTTTTAAAGATCTACTTTCTCTCTAAATTTTAAGTTCATTCATTCATTCACTCATTCATTAAAATTCCTTCTTGTCTGCATAGAGGGTCGTTTACTGTAAAACCATGGTGAACAGGAAGGAGTGAGAGAAGCTATCAAGGCTGGTTCACAAAGTAAAGTGGCACTGAATGAGAATTCTATCTAGATTGTTCTTCCCTCATGAAAAGGATATTTGAATTCTTCACACATATGGGAGAAAGATAGCAAGTCAAAAAATGCTCATCTCTCAAACAAGATAAGAAGAAAAGGATGAAGCGATCTTGATCCTATGTCAGCAAGGAAAGGCTTTAATTCTATTGTTGATGGATGTCCCCAAAACACAGACAATACTTTCTTCCTGGATCTCTTCTGGAGATCTCTTCTGCAGGTGATGCTCTACATTATGTGTTTGCCATATGTATAAATACACACATACAAACTTGCTATATACATAAATAATTATAAATAAATATTTACATTGCCTACTCCAAAAAGGAGATTGGATTTTCAGGCTATTAATTCCCGCAGGAGAAAGAGGTCTACAGTAGCAAACCTCATTTCCTTTTTAAAGCTCCTTTGAAAAGCCACAGATACAGACCATGCACTCTGTTCACTCTTTCATGCAAAACACAAAATGTATGCAGCTATCTCAAAGAACGCAACTACCAATTCAAATATAGGCCAAAGTTATTTTTTCACTAATTTGGAGGATTTATTATTTGGATGATTTATGACAGGATTTATTACTACAAAGTTGTTGTTACCTGTTACCACAAAAAGGAATAGGTTCTTCTTGAAGTCCCGTCCACAGAAAATTAACCCATGATCTTTGCTGTCTGCATGGAGGAGTTAAAGGTACTTCCATTTTGTCTTTCAGATATGGAACGTATTTAGCTGGAAATTGCATAAAGCCAAAACAAAAATAAAAAAATCTAAATCACAAAGTTACTTTTGAATGAAACACACATACTGAGAAATTTTACACCATTAAAGTTTTGGATTAAAATATATTTTCATGGGACAATTCACTATTTAAGCAAAATCCAAATACTTCACATATAATTTCCAGACAGTTTGGGGATAATAATGTCTAGATTACATTCCTTCACTCATGTAGTAACTACATGTAACGTAGTTCTGGATACATACTCTTCCCATGTAAGATGATTATTATGATTAAATCACCAGGTACTATGGCTGAGGTTTTCATATTAAGTGTTCATCCCTGCTGGCCACCTTAGTTTTCACATAAATTAAATTAATTAGATGGAAGAGAGACTCCAGACAGTATTATGATGGCTATAAGATTCAGATGAATGGACTCACAAACTTCAGAAACAGTCAGGATTTTAAAGACAAAATTATTATTTCAAGCAGAATTAGTACTCATTGTAATTTCAAGGAGTGACCACTGAAATTAATTACACCACTAATGTTTTTAAAGCAGTATACAAACAAATCTGGCATGTTAAAAGTTCCCTGCAAGTCACTTTTCATATCCTTTTTTTTCCTCAATCATATTAAATGTGGACATTTTATTGGACTATTGTTTTTATTCAAACCTAATAAGGAATTTGCAACTTCATTGATTTTGGTGTCATTCCATAAAAATCAGCAGTTTACATGATTGTCCTGGCATTCATCTCTCTGGCCTTCCTCCAACAGTATTTGTTGTTAAGCTTGACCAGAAAGTAGAGGTCACAAAAACCATACTTCCTCACGTTCTGTAAAAACTAACAGCCAGAAAAATAAGTGTCTCCATAAGGAAAAACACTTGTAACAAATTTCTTATTCATTCCAACAGGCAGTAAGCAGCTGCAGTCACCATACAGAGTGTTTGGCCAACTGGCACACAGCAGGCTATGAATCAACCACCTGCCCAGCTGCTTACAGCTGCTCCTTGTCCAACCTAACAAGCAGATTGTACAGCTGGAAGAGCAGGAAGGATAAAGGACAGTGTCAGAAAGCCAAAGAATGTACAGTACATATTAGGGGGGAAAAAACTGTAAGAAATAAAAACAGTTACAAAAGAAAAAAACACACTTCCAATCAGTATCATTTCTTTCCCATTTACTTAGAACAAAAAAAGCTCAGTGGACTTCTGCTGTGAACTTAGCTCACAAACTGTTGTGGTGAGAAACAAATTTAGCACTTTTCTTCGAACAGGACAGGACAAGCAAAAATTCCTGACGTATCTAAAAATCACATTATTTCACTTTGAGCAATAGTGTTCATATTCATTCTTGTCTAGTTATTTTTGCCTTTGAGACTGGAACATTTTAACCAGCTACATTAGTTAAACTCTGCCTACACACAGGGTGCCATTTCCCTTCTCAGAGTTTTAATGACTGAATGAATTCTCTAGTCCCTCAAGCCTTTTATCAATCCCCATAGCTAGCAGGAGAGGAAGATAAACAATTAAATATTTACAGAAAATGTCATTATTTATGACTGTCTCTTCTATGAGTTTAAGCAAACATACTTCACTTCTAGTAATCCATAAATAGCAAAAGTAATTAGAAGGAGAAGACAGGAGGGTATCTCTGCTGAAATTTTACACCTGATACAGGAACTTCCATTAGCAAACAGTGTCTTAGCAGTGCATTAACAAGTTTGCAGGTAAGCTGTCTGTGCCCCAGTGATTGAATTCTGCCTGATTCAACGGCAGAGCTAAGCTAACAGACTGGCAATAAAGGTTAATGTAATCACTTTCTTTTAAAAACAGTTCAAGATGGTTTGACTACTCATCTACTCCAGAACAATGGGCAATATCCTAGATAAGATCATAGTCAACTTGTTATTGCTGTTGGGAGGAGGGTCCCAAACTGCTCAGATCACCTAAATTCCTCCTGCTTATTGTAAGCTTTGGAAGTAAAGAGCAGTCAGATAGCTCACTAGATTCAGATTACAGTTAAACATGCAAGACAATAGTCTCCAAATGGAAACTAAATTTAACTTTGTCTTGGTGGGACACGACATGGTAGCTTTGCCTTGAGCTTTTATATCAGACACTTTGAGCATTTATGATTGCTCTTAACAAAACCCCACTACAATACAGTATCAGGAGTGTGATGCTATTAGCCTGAAGGGGGCAATCATCAATTCAGTTTAAATCATACTGAAACTAATCAAAAAGAGGAGTCTTGGTCCAGAAAAAAAATCAAAATTTCTCAAGGACTTTAGTAACTGCTGGATAGAAAACTATCAAGTGAACATGTACAGGAGGATAATAGTGCCACTGTCCAATGCGATGATGGATAGACTTTTCCGAAGATAGTACACACATTAGGATGAGAGGTACGTGTTTATTCAAGTATTGCCACTCTGCCCAGATCACATCTATTTGTAAATGTCACTCTTTGTGCAGGCTTCTCTGCATGAAATTAAAGGTGAAAAATGTCACCAGCACAGCCGTTTTTCTGCCTGTCTTAGCCAGCCAACATTAAGCTGTGAAAACAGTAGGGCTGGCAAGAATATCCATTATTTTGAGAGGTTAGACCTGGAACCTGAAGAAACTTTAACTGAGGTTGATAGTTAGTCTGAACAGTCAGACCAAACCTGTCTGGCATTGGTATGCATTGTAACCAGCATGCTTGACTGAGTTTTCAAGCTATTAAAGGTAGGTATGTATAAAGGATTTCCTGATGCCAGTGTAGGAGAAGCCAGATTCAACACACATATTAGAAAATATCCAACACTTTCAGTATATATCTGTAGAAAAACTCCTTGATGACACAGCATTACTGAACCATCTGCAAACCAAAATGTCTGCAGAAGAGTTTTGAACCTCTGGAAATTATAAACTCAGTACTTCTCCCTGGACTGTACTCCATCACTCTCTTTTGAAAGCATTTATGTAAGACTTTAACAAACTTTAAACTGTGCTCTTCGACTCAACAATTTTAATTAATCTGCCTTAACTTTCCTCTGCCCTCTCTGGGTAGATTGGTTGTTAGATAAAAAAATCTAAAAAGCTAAGCAAGTGTAAAAAGATACAGACACTACTCACAGCCGAAAGCAACATAAACGAACTTTAAAGTTGTTTGTGTTTAGCTTTTGATATTCTTGAAAGGAGTATGGCACTTCTGCCTTGTTTATGGTGCAGGTTCAAAATAGTATAGATTACACAAAGCAAACATTCTTATATCTAGATACTCTCAAGAACAGAAGATGGGTACAATCATTTGAAGAATTCATTTTAAACATCACCCCTTGATCTTCCTACCTGACTCACAGCATTCCAACATACTTCTGCTATTACTGGAGTAAACCTCTTGTGGCATGGGACAGTACTTGGACATTTCTAATTTGTATGTAATTTCTGCTTTGAGATCTGAAAATGGATTTTAAAAAGTGCCATAAATGAACTATTTATTCCTTTTTACTATCAAAGCAATTTTTTCCTGAATCTCCACAATATATTGTTATGAAAAATTACAGTTATGCTTAGTGAAAAAAACGCTGTAGCTGATCAGAGCAGTGCTCAGTCTCATCCCTTAAAGGTGCCAGAAAAATAATACAATACTGTATAGTCACTGTCTGAACTTTCAAAGTTCTTACAACTACAGTGATGTGATTTCTGGAACAAATAGGTAGCCTAAATGTAGTTTACCAGGAGTTTGTGTATGTAGATTCTCTTGCTACTAAAAAGGACTAAAACAGGACAAAAAAAGAATAATAGGTTGACATCTGTGTAAAAAATCCTCAAACCTCTGCAGTGGAGGTTAGGTCATTCAGCTTGGCACATGGCACATAGGTTGTGACATACAAAACATATCAGAGGAATGTACATGAGACTGCCTTAGTCAAAAATACACTTTAAAAAGTTTTGCTTCTATCTTTAGTAAGAGACTGGATTACTCCTCCAAACTGCTGTCCTATCAGAGACAGAATTCAGCACACACCCTCCACATTCAGAAGCATGTATCTTGCTTCGAGCTGCTTCCTGTCCACCCAAGAAGTGGTTTTTCTCACTTGTTAGCCAAAACCAATGGGAACTGGTTTTTAATCAAAATTAAAAAATCAGACACTGTCTCTTTTTTTTAACTACACAAAATACTGTCATAGATATCAATCTAATAACAGTTTCTAAATTTGTACTTATCTGTAGTATAAAAGCATTTAGTAACTTTTCTTAAATTTCTTTAAAGAAATTACTACTGTCATTTAAAAATATTCCTGTTATTCATGGAATATGCAACCCTTTTTTCCCCCAAATCTGCTTTTGTGTTTGCAACTACAATGTAATATAACCAATTTTTATGGTATGACTGTACTGCACATAATCCTCATAAGGATGTCTCTGAAAGTAAATTTAATTACAGATAAGAAACCATAACACTACATTATTATATGAACACATGGTAGACTGGATATCATGAATCACGGCTCATGTTACATTTGTTTCCAAGATTACAACACACAATCATGGATTGAAGCAAATGACAAACAGTTCGCTTCCCCTTGGCTACTTGAGGAGACATTTCTAATATTCAGAAATTTGGCTATAGCACAGTTTTCAGTCTCATACAGAGAAATGCTCATTTGACAGGCTGTCATGTGTTTCATAAGTGAAATGAATATAAAAGAGATAGATTCTGTTAAATGTGTATAAATGAAAGGAAAATCAGGTCAAGCATTTAAGAAAACCAACCCTCACCTTCTTTGATCACCTCTTTACACATGTCCTCATCAGCAATAATTTCTGGAGCTAAATTTAACAACTCTTTCACTTCCAAATATGATGGAATCTTAACAGAATCTGACCTGCCATTGCTGGGTTGGCAGAATTCTAACTCAAAAGGTAACATGAAATACTGAAAAATATTAATCACGACAGAATTGTAAGTAAATTTCCATTGATGTTACTGTACAGTCAAAGCTTTTTCAAAATCTTGAAACAGCTTAGTTCTGGACCAATGTAAGAGCTTTTATGAAAGAAGCCATATGATATTTACACAGTATGCACAAAGCTTTGCTCAATACAACGGAAAAAAAATAGCATTACAGTATTTCACACTGAGACAGTGGAGTATAAATAGTGAACCCAAACTTCCAGTTCACAATCAAGTAAAATCCTAATTTATTTCATTGAAAGGTTGTTTTCTAGAATTTTGAAAAATGGAGCAAAAATTAGATTTGATTTCTTCTAAAAAAACAAAGCCAAGCTGGCCCCCCAAATCCTGGAACATGCCTTGGAACTTTCCCTTTTCTATGCACACATAATGGCTTCTTGTTTTGGTTCACTTTTATTCTTAGTGTAACAGTACCTACATAAAACTGCCAACACATCAAGTTCCAGAATAAACAACTGATCAGAGTGAAGATCCTAACAACAGCATCCAAAAATTAAAAAAACCCACAAATGATACCAGTGTTGTCTAATCCAGTAAATATGAAGGCTACAAATATTTGTCAAGTATGAAAATAATTCAACAAAATGACTTGCACGCATAACATAAAGCAATCACTAATATAATATTTAGTAAGAAACAACATGCTGATACCTCTTCATTTTTTGCAGATATGGTGCAGAAACTTTCTTTAATCTCCTGCAATTCTTTCTTAGTCTTTTCCATCACTATTTCATTTTGGAAAGTCAAACATTCCCTTCAAAAGATCATAAAATAAAGCAAGTGACTTCTTTGTATTACATCATATGTAAGAGTGAAAGTCTTAGCAGTAGATTTGATAGCCATATACCTGGCAAAAGTTATTTTTTTCTAAACCCATGCTTTTCTAAGAGAGCAATTCCAAGGGATACTGTACCAATCTCTGTAATTAACTGAAATTATTTTTCAAAAAATAGTACATTATATGCATATTAGAAACGCTTGATATTGGGATCTGCCTTAAAAATGGTACAGAAAAAAAAACCATATTAAAATTGTTCATCATCTCAACATGTAAGTCCCAACACGTGAAAATGCTTTCTGCAAAAGCTGCAGACCTAATTTTCTTCTAATGTCAAGTTTTTCTGCTACATACAAAATTTATGCAATCTGTAACACTGACATTATTTATCTTTTGTCACATTTCATTTCTATTTCAGGAATGACCCAGCACCAAAGAAGGCAGAGTATGTTCACTATTCAGTGAAATAAAAACTAGAAGTATGCTCTCTGGTTTAACTGAATGCCAAGAAATAAAACTCAGGAATGAGGCTAGTACTTGCCTTGTAAACTAAGGATACAAGCAGAACAGGGATGAAGATTTTTCAAGTAGAAGGGTAACCTTTCATCAAGCTTTCCCTTCGTGGCCATTACAGGCACTAGATCTATGACTTTTCAGGGGTATAGCTTCCACATCAGTCCCTGACACCACTGTTTTCCTGAAGGAATACTTTAGACTGAGGAGTATAAATTGTTCCACATGTGGGCTTGGGATGCTCATTGCATTTTAAGTAGAAGTCTGTCTAATTGTATTTCCTTGTCTAAATACATCTCCCTGTGTGCTCCACTAGCAGATTTGGACTCCAACCTTCAAAAGGCTGGCAGCTTTGCTAGTAAACTGTGGATCAGCAGGTCAGAGATGTTTCTGTAAAGGTTTACACTGGCATTTTTTTGTTCCTGTGATTGGTATTTCTGAAAGTCATTGCAGAATTTGGATCACGCTGTCTTCACTGGATACACACAGTACTCACACATGTACATAGTCTTATGTGTAAGACTCACTGCGAGATCAGGACTCATGTTTGAAAAAACAGGCAAACAACCCCACTCCTCCCTGTTCTGTTACAATAATATATAGGTACAGTTAAAACAGTTAAAATCCGCTTTGCCTTCCTTGTAAATCATGCAGACCTACCTAGTGCAAAGGAAGCTACACAGGTCATCCAGACATGAGGTAAACCAGTGCAAAATTTACCCAGACTTTATGAATGTACGCAGAAGAATATATTTACATAACACTAGGGACATTCTTAATATAACTTACACCTGTTTCAATGTAACAATTTGTTCAAATTCCTGACAGAAGACATCATTCAATTAAATTCAATCAACCTAGCAGTATGAAAGTAAGCAAAAACATAATAGTTAATATTTGAACTTTAAGAAGTACAGTTCAGCAGGGTAACCACAAGGATTTACTGACAGCATGACTGAGAGGAGAGAAAGGAAAAACATGGAAGCATCGCCTAACTAAGTTTATTTTTTACTGACAGGGAATTGGTCAGTTTGAGGGAGAACTAGGTCCATTAAAAATGGAAATTTTTTCAGTATTCCAAAACTAAAGCCTGAGCACACTTCACACTTACAGAATGAAAACCTGACAATTTAATTTATCCAGTTTTCTTAAATAATGCACATAAATTTCATCCTACTCATTTTTTCATAAGAAAAAAAACTGAAGTCTTTAACTGCTGCAGATATAAATTAGTTAAAAAGTTAACATACAACAGAAGATGTTAAAATGTTAATGGCATTACACACAGACTATTATTTGTGTTTAGTATTATAGAACAATTTATAGATACCTGAAAACATTCTCTTCTGTTAAATTTTGTCCGTCAGAATCTAAAAGGGGATCTTTCACTAAAAAAAATTGCAGTCTGCTCAGAAGCACAGATGAAGGAGGCAGATTTTTATGAAAATTTTCAAGATTATCAATAAAAACAAGTTCGTCTTCCATACATAAATCTGAAGAAAATAAGAAAAAATACATTAACAAACAATAACGTAATAAGAAGTATCAGAATAAAGAGAATGGTTGAGCAACTTTGGAATGCTACAAATGCCAGCAAAACAATTAATTTCTTTTTACTTTAAGTATTTTAGGATTTTGAAGCTTTAAATGCAAGAAAGCCTAGATTCTCCATGGTTCACGTGATAAGCTTTCGGTTTCTTTTGCTTTTTCTTTTGTCTTATATAACACCTGTTAAAAAGAAAAGGTACTTTGTTTTCATTCCCTTGTTTGCATTATAAAGTATGATAAAGGAACTTTTGAGGTAAACATCTAAACCTAAATGCAGATGCTTTAATTCTGAAGCAACAAAAAAATTAGTTACAAAGTGAGCAAACAAAAAAATATAGGTTACAAATTACTATAATATCAAGAAAGATATTATGGACCTTAATTTCTTTTGAACTGAGACTACTACTCTGTGAGACAGAC
Source organism: Athene noctua (assembly GCF_965140245.1). Taxonomy (NCBI): domain Eukaryota; kingdom Metazoa; phylum Chordata; class Aves; order Strigiformes; family Strigidae; genus Athene; species Athene noctua. The sequence goes on from NC_134077.1 coordinate 80,062,609, forward strand.
CTGATGCAGTAATCACAACTCTATTTGATGCAATCATTTATATTTACAATATGATATACAGAAATACATATACACACATATTATACATATATATTACATATAGAAGGGAAAAGAAATTTCTTTGTTCTTCTTCCTTAATTTTTACCAACTTCCACCTCCTCCTTCCCGCATCACTCTTTCATTCCCTGCATGACTCCCTATCTGTAATAACCCTCCTTTTCTTCCTAGTGGCTGGAAATGATAGATATTGATTTTTGTTCCCCGCAAACTGTTTTATGCTCTTAACACAGACAGATCCCCATAAAGAAATACATCACTTAAGAAATAAATGTTTCTTTATAAAATGAGATTAACAGTTCAGGAGAGGCTACCAAAGCTTCTAATAGCATAGAAAGATTAAAGTACCTCCAATAAATAATTGACAGATTTCTGATACAATTTACGCAATCCCTGATCTATTCTTCCTTTCCTTCAGGCCACCAGGAAAACAAAGTAGGAAACACCTCAATATTCGGGCAGATAGTGGTTGCAAAATTAGGTAGTAAAACAAATCAGAAAATAAAGACTGTTTCAATAACATAAACTTGATCATGCTGTTCTCAAATAATATCTCATTTAATTTTTGTTAATTCAAATAAAGCAAGATAACTCCTAACATCCTAACAGTAAATCAGTCAGATGAGGCACATTTTATGTCCTTGATTTGCATTTATTATCCCAATTTAGCTGCAGTTTTGATTATATTTTATTACATCATTTGTATTGTATCATTCTAAGTGGCTCTAGTACTTAAAGTGAATGAAAAAAGGAGGTTTATTTCAACTAATCTCATTATTCTAATTTGATTCAAATATGTTAATTAATGCATTTTTTTGCTCATTTTAACATGTAAACTTGTTACTCCCCACCTCAACGAAGGCATGCCCATGCAAGTATGCATTTACACATTTACTGAAGTGCCCTCCTGAAGTGGAAAAGATGCAATCACATACCTAACTGCTTTCCTAATACAAAATTTGGAGACATAGGCAGAGTCTGAAATTCACAAATGCCAGTGTTTGAAATCCATCAGAACTGAATTGAGTTGCCACTTTGTGGTTTTAGGAAGTACAATTCCACATTTTTTAATGTGCTTACTTTTCGGAATTGCAACTTGAACGCAGTATCATCTCTTTCTTTGATTCAGTAATTTCTGATCATCAATGCACTTAAGAACTTTAATAAGCTTAAGCACGTGCTCCCGTACTTTATCAGTCAGGAGCAAGTACTCTGTTCATGTTTGAATGGGGGTTTCACTGCAAGTGCCATCATGTGCGAGTGTAAAGTTAGTGCTGTTCAGCTTAATGGTACGAATATGGTTGTCACTCCACTGTGACCTCTTTCTCATAACAGACAGCTTATGCAAAACAGAAACCCTTTAACAACATGCTAAAATTTGAAGATTTGTTTATAATCTAACATAAATCTTATGTAATTGGGAAGAAGATTAGAACTCTACAGTTACTGACTGAACCAAATGAAGTTCTTAACTTTTCCATTCAATGTGCTTCATATTTCACAAGTTTTAACCTTCTTACCATTTTCCTCTGCTATAGTCCAATAATAATTTACTATCTACATCTTAAATGTGTGCATAAGCTATTACACTAAACTTCACAACCTTATTTAAAACTTTTTTGCTTTAAACAAGAACCTTTAAATACTACAGCTGTTGATAAGTATTGTGTGCCTTATTTCTTTTATTACACCCTAAAAAGTGAAATGACTGAAGAAATCGAACTTGTTCTCTGAAAGGAAGGACAGGGTTACATTAACAGAAATAACTGTGAAACATTTTAATATGCACAAACTGGTAGAAAAGAACTCCTGCAGTAATAAAACAAGCTATTCAGAATTCAGATACAACCCTCCTCCATTGGAAGAACATTATAGAGAACTTTATCAATTATTAAAACCTTTTGCCATATGCCACCTAACTTTGAAAAAAAAAATCAGATTATTACTTAATCAGATGAATTAAGATTACTGTCTTTCAATTATTAACTGCAATACACCTGCACTGTTGATACTATGTTCCTAGTAAATGTTATCCTGTACAATACTGTATCAAGAACCACCTGCCTCCTCTGTGTGACTGTGGAAAAAAGCTCTTGGTAAATGATTACATCACTTTCCTTTTCTAAAGTAATATAATTGACTGATACTGAAAAAACCCCACCTTATTGAAAAAATAAACCCGGTAGTTCAGAATAATAAATCATAATATAGTTAAATCACTTCCTCAACATTTTCCTTTCTGTGATTGGTATTAATTATATTTATTAGGGCACTATTAATCATAAAATTTCAGAAAACACATAGGAATACTATCCCGTCTGAACTGCCTTCACCCCAGCAACAAAGCAGAAACTGCTTACTTCTCTCCTGCCTTGACATGGTAAAAGAACATACCACAAGAATCTAATTTTACTGAGGTACAAAGGATCATTAACATTTTATTCGATGCCTGATAAGATCTACTTATTGTGATACTTTTTGTCACCTTCTTCCTTATATCTGATCAGCCTGAAACTTCTTTTGGCTTGCATCTACCTTGAACTGTTAAGACAAGCTCTGCTTTGCCAGGGAACAAATCTCTCTTAAATGATTATAACCTGCAATTGCAAAGGCTGTGTTCAGTGTCTGTGGATCATGCCCAGAAAATTATGGAAGTTAACAAGCTGACTCCATAGAAAGTTAGAAAACAGTGAATAAAACATAAAACAGATAGAAAACACTTTACCTTGCCATTGTTCTTTAAATTCAGTGGTGTAGTCAGTCTTTAAATATTTGTCCTGAGTGGATTCTTCCATTAAAATATTTTTCCTAGGTAAAGGTCCTTCTATGACAGTCTGAGAGCAGGGATTTGAACTTGGAATAACTTCTGTTAATTCATTACTAATCTGAAACTCTACAGAGGAGATAGGTTTCCTAAAAAGCAGGAAAAAAAAATCTGATACTGAAGCTGTTGTAAAAGCACTGTCATAACTTCCCTGACTCCCAGTGAATCAGTAGCACTCAGAAAGATACGCTAAAAACTTTGATAATCACTGTATTCACTGAAGATGATTAGAAATTACAGAGTTGTTATCATTATTAACTAGTTCCATGGTCAAATTACATGTTTATTTCTTCCCCAAGAAAAAGGCCTTTAAGTTTACCCCCAGCATCAAATTGAACAAAAGGATAATGGCTGGAATAAAAGCATCAAAACTACTGATGTCATAACATTTATGACTAAAATTTGCTGATGGGTTAAAAATGTATAGTTGTGTTTCAAAAATCATGCAGAAATTGCAAGTAACTGGAATAGGGAAAAGACAGGATAAATGAAGAAACAAACCCACTTCATTTTCCTGTCACTTTTCATACTAATCTCAATACTACTATTACTTGTCAGGAAAAGAAGCTGTTTGCCAAATAAATAGCAAAATCATTTGACTACAGATAAAAAGAAAAAAAAGGTAATCACAGTCCTGAGCTAATTATGCGTCCAGACAAAATATCTGTAATTGCTAATTTAAATATGGTCACGTTAACGCTATGTTATCCATATAAACTGACTGGAACAAGAAACTGACTCTGACTAATGAGTGCTGACTAATGACATTTCTGAAGATCCCAAATTCTCTGCTCATCTATACTGACTGAACTTAATATTCTAATTTCAGACAACTGATTTCTCAACCATGCATCCTATTGATTTATTCCATTTTTAAATGATCCTTTGCATTAAACAGTCTTGCTATTGGCTAGCCATCTGGAGGTAATTCTCATAAATGGAATCAGTATAAGAGCGCACCTCTGAATATCGGTACAGACCTTCAGGTTTAGGCAGCAATAGTGAGGAATCTCTACCACACATCTTAAAAAAAAATCAAATATTTTACAATATTTTTTAGTATATCTCAAAAGTCAATTTTGAAACTACAAGTACTATAGTTCACAAGCAATAACTATGCAGCATTTATAATAATTAATGTCCAAACTTTAACATGGCATAAGCTTTTGAAACTCCACAAACCTTAGAACACTGTGCCAAGTTACATGTGGGTCAACTTCACTGAAATCAATGGGTTTCCCTATAGTTTTATAGATAGATCATGCTCATGTGAGTTGCTGATTTGAGACTATATGGGCCAGACTTTTCCAGAGTCAAGCCCTTGGTAAGGCTGTTCTAGAAAACAGTAAATATTCTAAATGAGAGACTACTCTAAGTATGGAAACATATATTCAATCCATATAGCTATACTTGTACAGCGAACACACTACATTGGATTTAATGTATTTAGCTTCAGTTAGGTCTTTACAATATGAAGTAAAACTTTCAGCAGTATGTTTGAAATGTGAGCAGTTGAGTCCCATCATCAAAATAAGGATGGCAATTAAGTGCATGTAATAAAGCTACTAAGGGGGTGTAGTCAACTAGGTTAATTGGCATTTTCTAGGAATTTTAGACTCTCTTCCTTATCTCCTTTCCTGCCAGGTGTTTTTTCACTCCTGCCTAGGCAGCCTGTGTCTTCTCGGTGTTTTTCTCCCACTTGCTACTTGTCTTCTTTTTGTTTCTCAGTCTCTCCAAGGAGATACTAGGCTCCCTGGCACTTTGAACCAGTTTTTCATAACATGTCAGTCCACTTCACTGACCTCTATGATCAGTCATTCACACTTACACTCCTCACTGGCTTACATGAAGAACTTTCAGCAAAAAAATCACAAACCCAAACACCCCAAACTGAAAAATTTATGTCAAAATATCACGTCTCTTAATCTAGTTACCTAGACTTTTAGACACACAGAAAAACATAGAAATATCTACACAAAGCCCATATTTAGTAGTAAAAACTTGTGCCTACTGGAAAAACAGACTAAAGTAATCCTCTGAGTAGAGTCATAAAACACAGTGTATTAAATCTTATGATAAAGAATCCAAAGATACTAAACTCAATTATAACCATATTACGTATCAGCACATTCAAGACACACTTTAATAATTATTATGTCAAGCCATAAGTAAGCCTAGAATCTTTTAACTAGGCAGTTATACTTTTTTTCTACCACTCCAGGACTATAGGTTTCCAGTGAGCCATACCAAGCAGTGAACACTGTACTCCAGAAAGAACACCTACCGTTAGTTTAAATGACAACAGCAGAGTGTCTAACCAGTTCTGAAAAGATTATAACATCTTGCTTATTTCCTGTAATCTTTCAACTATTAGAAATAAATTTACTTGTCATGCTATTCACCCCCTGTTCTTTACTAACACTAAATCTACTGAAAAACATTTACCATAGGTCAAGTTTTAAATATCCAAAATGAACAACCTACCCTACTTACTGCTCACTCCTATCTCTACTCTGTGTGTATCTTGCTTTGTAAATATATGGCAGTGTATTACGTTCCCCACCAGTAACACTGATAATGACTTGTGATGAAAGATGTGTATTAATACTCCTTAGTCCTACTCCCAGGGAAACCAATATCCTAAAATATCCAAGTTACTTAGATTATTTGTATTTACCTTAAACAGAACGCACTTGAAGAACCGGAAGCACAAATACATCCTTTCCTCCTAAGTTTAACTCCTTGCTCCTTATTTCCTTGTCTCCAGTTTATTTTTCACTGGTACACAGACTAAACCCACTTCATTTTAAAACACATTAAGTGAAATAATCCCATATTTTTCTGTAACTGGAGTCTAATACCTGCACTGATTTCCTCAGATTTATCTAGATGTTATGACTAACTTAAGTGCTAAAACAACAGGTAAAAGTAAATGCTGTTTGGTCTAATAAACTTTTTCATTCTTGGCATTTAATATCCTTTGAGATGGCATCGGACTGACTCTTGAATTGCTTATTGTTTATATCTAAACCACCCTATGTCTTTAAACCAACTTCTTCAGTAATTTATTTTTCTGTTACTGTTATTAGTCTAGACAACATCTTGGGTGACATTTTCGCATGGATTTTGCAGCATCCTCACAACATTTATGACTGAAGGTGCAAAAATTATTATATTACATATAATAGCCTTATTTTTTTCAGAAGATGCACTATGTAATTTCAATTGTTCTTCAGTGCAGCTTTCATCATTAATCTAAACCAATAGTTCAAGCTCATTATAAGGCAGAATCATTTCAGATGCAATTCATTTTGTAATTATAGTTTTGCCATAAAATCTTAAACTATTAAAAATGCAGTGGTGTACTGGTTACATTGATAGATGCTGGACTGAATTAAAACCTGAAAATATAATCAAGTGCTTCCAGTTCACAGGATCATAGAATCACAAAATGGTTGAGGTTGGAAGGCACAATGTTAGGGGACAGTTAGGGCTTCAGGTCCAAACTTTTAAAAGTACTCACATATTTCTTCACTTAGTACTACAAGCCTGAGGACAAGAAGCAAAAGGGGGGCCTATACAGCTATAATGAAAGTCAGCCACTTCAACATCTGTTAGTTACCTGAACCCTAGAGAGACATGGAATGCCAAGAGGGTAACGGCTGTTAGGCCACAGAGAGCATTTCCCATCAACCCAAGAGAGGAGTGCAAGCACCACAAGGAAAACCACTCAATTCTTCTACAAAGCCTTAGAAAATATTTGTCTCACCACTGTGTTCAGAAGGTAAAGAATAGTACTATGGATCCAAAGGACAAAAACCTGAGAACATTTTCCAGTTATTTGTTGCTTTTCTTTTCTTTTTCAAAAAAGAAAAGGCTAAGTTATATTAAAAATTCCTATCAAAATAATGTTCAAAATTATAAAGAAAGTCACTGAAATGTTAGAAAACCTTTAACTGGACTTTGACCTGACACTGTGTTATGCTCTACTGTGTTTGATACTGTGTTATGTGTACTGTGTTTGGTAAAGCTGTGATCATAATTTTTTTTTTTTTTTTTCAAAATTTTCTGGTTGACCAAGTAATAAAAATTGTTCAATGCTATTATCTTCACTATTGAGCATATGGCTGTAGGCCATTTAACAAAACCCAAGTTGAATACAAATACACTATCTTGGATATTTCTAATAACACTGTGAGAAAAACAGAAAATGAAGACATTAATATTCACAAGATTCCCATAAAAATGATAATATTATAATCTACATTCTCTAGAGTAAATCCACGATACTCATGCTGGGTGCCAATCTAAGACATCAAACTCCTAGTCTGAATTTCAAAGTATTTGGCATTTTTCCATGTTAAAGCATTAGTATTCTCCCATCAACTTCAGTTATGAGCACCCATCTTCTTCAAGTCTGCCAGAAATAAGAGGAGCACATTCATTGTCTAACTGCAGAGTTTTTGGTTCAAATGATGTCCAAATCACACAGGACTTTTGACAAAGCCAAAACCAGAATCAGTTCCCCAGGCAGCATTTAACTTCCTTAACCAAGCTCCAGGAATTACATAACACTAGAAAAACACAATCTCTGTAGAGTCTATTATGATTATTAACTAATAATTGAAGAATTACACAGAAGAGCACCGGGAGGGTTAACTGTCCTTTCAAATTAAGGGTAAAGACTTTTTTTTTCTCCAGAAAACTTCCCATTATGTGCTTTTTATTCTAGCTTTCTTCTCCTGCAGTAACTATGTTTTTGAACAACTATGCACTTCCTTTTCACGCAGTACCACTTCTACAGGAAAAACACCTCCCCATTGCTGAAACAGAGGCCAGCTTTTACAGACAGCCACACCATTCTCTGCACAGCCTTGATTCACTCTATCAGCTTGATCATTTCTGTACCATGAATGAGCAGAGGGTTTTGCTGAAAAGACAGCATGTAGCAATGCTATTAAAGACTGCATTGTAGTGAAATCACAGAGGAGTGCCACTGTAAGGTACTAGCAACCCTGGTGCTGGCATTTTCTATACAGGCTTACTTAATTCTCCAACTACAAATATTCTTCACAACCATTTCTTTATGCATATTTGAAACATAGATTTTAGACTGGCCAGTAAAAGCACAAATGTAATTTATCCATTTCTTTCACACTGATGGTTAAGAGCAGAAATGCACACAATTTACTGGTTTTGCAGAACCATAATTTTCATTTCTTATGTATGCTGTAAAGGCCATGTTGCAAACCTGTTTTTAAAATGAACTCTCTATATATTTCAGAGTTCACTTGATACATTTTTACTTTATATAAATAATTTAAAAATAAATACATCTGTCTTCATATGCATTAATACAAGTTTGACTTACAGATGCCTTTTATACCTTCTCAAAGATTTATAAATACTCTTTCTTTGAATAGCTTCATCTACAGTTATGAGAGATAACTGTTTTGGGGAGAGGAGGGGAAATGTCCTCATGGTTTATTTTCATGTTCATGCACAGATTTCAGAGAATTTCTCCAATGCCACAAATAGATTACACAACCATTACAAAAATGAGATAAAAAAGCAGAGGGCTCCATAAAAAGCCATCTTTAAGCTATGTGCTACAGTTTATAGCTCCAGTGCACTGTACACTTGCAACTGTCAGAAAACGTTTCCATATTGTGTTATCATCATTAGCTTCTGATTCACAAAGTACCTGAATGATATCAAAGGAATCATATATGTTTTTAAGATTACTGACTTTTCCAGGAAATCCTCCACAGATAGACTTTTCTTCCATTGATCCAATACTGAAATAGTGATCATGTTCTGTGTTGAAGTAACTTAGACAAAAAGAGAGAAAAAGAATCACACAGAAAATATTAATTTTTATTTGTACGTATTGATCTAACCATTGCAGAGGCTAATCAAACTTTACACAAGATGTACAGAAGAAACAATGCTTTCAGTTTCCATTAGCAAAAGTAAATACAAATACATCAGAAAGATGCAAATACTTTTATATATATATATGTTTACCTCTATGTTTGGAACCCCCCAGTTTTTTCCACATCTCAAAACCTCAGCATCATCTTTCAAACCTCTCCCAACTAATCAGGTTCAGAATTTTATTTACCTCTGATCATTGCTTTTCTTCCATAACCACATGTCCAGACAGGAAGTTTTCCAGAGATTTCTACAAACTAATCAAGTAGCACCCTCATTTATGGTGGCATACAGAAGTATCTATTACTCATTTGTTTCTACTTAAGCAATCAACATGTTCTATCTTCAAGAGCTATATGAACTGACATACTGCTACTTCCGGAAAGATTTTTTTTTTTTTTTTACCAGATTTACCATATTATGCACAAATACAAGCTTTTCCTTTAATCCACAGTAAATCTAAACTAAAATTTAAGGACTATATAACCTACTTCTAGTCCATGGCTTCCTGTACTTATCATCAGCAAAGAGTCCAGTGAGATGATACTTTTCATCTTGATGTAAACAGGGAGGAAAGCAAAGTGATAATCTCCAGATGGAAAACTTCTGCTTTGCCATGCTCTGCACAAAAAAAGCATGGGATAAAATTATTAAAGACACAGTTCAATTCTTTTTCTTTTTGTGCACTACCTCGTCAGAGAATCCCACTGTTTTCAAGTGTTTCCTACAAAAACATATTTTATATTTAAGCTTTATTTTTTGGTAAAACTGACACATTCCAAACCAAGATATTAACATTTACCTGATGATATTTAACTTTTAATCTACACTTCTGCATATGCAAACTGCACATAATGCCTAGCTACACTTAACATAAACTTTGTGTGTGCAATTGCAAGTGCTTATCTTAACACTTGCATTGGTCTCTTGAACTGACAAGTGTGTAAGCTGACCAGAAACAATTTAAAATAATTCCTACTATTGCTGGTTTAGACACTCATAATATTCTAAAGCTTCTCAGCCTTCATGTGTCATTATGAGCTAAAGAAAGCCCTTTATATACCCTTTTATCTTCAGTAAAAACAACAGGGTAGCATGGTAGTAATCAATGGAATTCTAGAATTAAATGCTTAACGTGGCAACTTCAGTAACATTTCACTGAAGACCACCTTCAATTAACTAACAGTTCTTTTGTCACAAAAGCCCACGTGCAGTACTGTATAAATAGCACAGAACCACGGAATACACAGTGAATTTAGGAAGCAGAGACAAATGATTCTTACACAGAGTTTGAAGTTAACAAGTTTATAGGTTAGAAAGAAGTTGTCCTCAAAAATTGTGGGGTGTAAAAGGCATACTGAAAAAGGCAACTAGCTATAGAAATGGGGGAGAACATAATAAATGAGATTAGAAACTAATCAGGAGTTCTAAGTCCACTGCCTGACTTCAGCTCTGTTGCTTCAGGTCCTAGAAATGTCCACCCATTTCAGCATATGTTGTCAAGCCAGTCACAGCTTGTACTGTTAGACATTTCAAGTGACAAACTAGAAAAAGTTCACTGACTTGGATTGCTACCAGAACACCGTGCTGTTGGTGCACTTTTCAAACGTTCCTGTATAGGTGGAGAGGAAATTAAAAAAAAATAAATGAAGAAACAAAAGAAGAAGACATGGGAAGCAATGTTGAACAAACAAACACTATCACTTCTGCGAAAGGTCACCATTACCAAACCTTTTTCCATTTCAGTGTAATCCTTTGTGGGATAGTTACAATTTTGTAAATTACAGTTAATTTTAACAAAACAGGCAAAACCTACTGCCATCATAGCATCTTTTCTTTAGAAGTCTCTTGTAAAAAATTAATGAACATCATACTGATCCAACACATTCCTTCTTGCCTGTCAAAGCATGATATTTCCTGAATTACCTTCCCCTTTACAAATTCTGAACAAAGAAGGCAGAAGCAGACAATTACAGGCAATTACACCTAGGTCTTCTGCATGTTACCAGCCATGCATCAGTTTAAGTAATCTGTGTTGAAGTTCCTGCTAAAACAACTGTATTCATCACAAAATAAAATACAGCTAGTGAAGTTCCTGGTAGAGATCACAGGAAGAGAAAGAGCTGATGATAACCTTTTCCTTCATTAAAACAAGGTGTAAAGACTGTGACATAACAGCTCTCAAAGTACTCTTAGGTTACAAAAGAATGGCCTGCTGGAGTTTTAAGTAGAAACCACTGAACAATTAAAGATAAGCAACAATGTGACAGAGACCAGAAAGAAATTTTAAACACCAGGGTGTAGTTTTACTGAAGCTGCCTGTAGCTTAATAGCTAAAATTGTTTACAATCACTGATGCTTGTAAAGTGGAACAAATACATCCCAGGGCTTTCATCACAGATAATTGCCTTAAAACAGGAAAATTGTGCATTTTACAGAACGTTTTAAAATAATTTCTTCTAAGTGCACCAGTTAAACTGAAATAGTTCACTTTACAAAGTCTGCTAATACACAACTTTTCTTGCCTTTCTTAAGCATATAAAAGTGTTTTTCAAGCCGATTATTAATGCCTATGGCATTTAATCAATGCATATTTACCCGTTTCTCAAGGAAAGGTAAAGTTCTCTGCCAATTTCTCTTCTAACTGAAAGATAAAATGTGCATTTTTATAGTTCTATATACCCTGTATATATTGTCAGTTTAGAAGTTTAACTTTCTGTCATCTTATAAGATGACTTTTTAATCACAGCTACAACTCTCAGAAGCATGAGGAATCCAACTCTTTTGTCTTTAATGACTGAAAAGTCTCCTTTCTTCAAAGATATATTTATACTGGGCAGCTGGATAAACTCTATCTGAGATTGATAAAAATGCATAACAAGTACATTAAGAGCAGGATTCTACATCCATTTGAGTCAGATGTGTGCAGGAATCAGTCTGATATGCTCATTGAATTCCAGCATTTCCTAAGAATTGGAGCATTAGACAAGTGCACTTGATATATCAGATGCCTGAAAAGTCGATTTAATTACCATGTACTTTCTAGTAGGAGGGTAGAAGGCACAAGAGTAGAACAATAAGCTGCAGTTTTAGCACAGCAAGTTCCTTGCACAGTCAGGTCTGTAATACCTTTAAATTGTGTGATCACATCCATTAACCCCTTCTGGTAGTATTACAGAGAAACATTCACACCCTTCCAGAGCAGTCACTCAACAGGTCAGTAAACACTTCTGTTTTATCACTTTTCATGTGTCCTGATGTCAGCACCACCCTACTCCTCAAAATTCAGGCAAGAAGAGCCGTGAGTTTTAATTCTTCTCTTTTGCACGATAGTCCACAACAGGTTTTGATAACACACCTATTTTTTTTCAGAGATAACACAGAAACATCTGAAGATCAGACTGAATGGAACTACTGTGAGAAGGTTTTTGCACAACTATTGAGTGACAGATTGCATGCTGTTGGAGTTACAACAGAAAAAGAAGTCCTGGCTGCTACAATCTAAGAAAACACTAGGCACATACACAGGTACTACATGGAACAATTCTTGCACTTCAAGGGATGTGGGCAATGTGTTTCACAACGTGTATCTCAGGTTACCCATAAGTACCATTTCTGGACCACTTCCCAGGCTGCATTTCTCCAGCTATGTGCCAGGAGCACTTGTGTGTGTACTTGCAATCTCCCTGAACTCTTGAAGGCATCCTGAAGAAACATGTCTGTCAACTCCTTCTTCTGCACACATACTAGCAATGTCCCCCCTTGGCAAAGCACCACTCTGCTGGAGAATTTTTTAATTTGTCTCATAGCTTTTCTTTGAAAATGTAAATAAATAAAAACTCAGTTAAGTAATACAGTGTGCTTCATTGATAAGCAGTTGGTAACATCACATAGATGTAGACAGGAGGGAAAACAAGACTTCATAAGGTTTCTATATCTTAACTGATCCACATCTTCTAAAGCCAAAATACTCATTGCAGGTGTGAAAAAACACTTGCTCCCATGAATTTAATCTAAAACATTATAAAAACTCTTCTTACCACCAGTAGGGAATAGAGGATTGTGTATCATTATCCTAATACATATTCAAGTAGCTAGAAAATCGGATTTGTTCTCCAAGAAGGTAATTAATTGAATTATTTTATGCATTAGGAGGCACAGTGCACTCTCCAAAGAAAGCTCTAAGCAGGAAACTGGCTATAAAACATAACTGTAAGTGCAATAGACACTAAAAAAAAATTGATGCTCTTCAGTTTTGGCAAAATTGTACTTTAACTTTTTATTAAAAAAACCTTTAACTACTTCACTATGTTACCCCAGCAAGTGCAGTACAACAATCTCACTGAAACAGAATTCTTAAGAAAATGTTTTTCTGTATCTTTTTTTAATGTGCGCTCAATCTTTTCTTCAGTTACTGCCATATTTCTTTCAGAATATTAAGAGAAATAATAAAACTATACCTCATATAAATAGTCTGTTGAGTGATACTTTAAAGCTGCAAACATCTTGCTTTGTGATGTTTTCAACACTTCATTTGTCTAAAAGATATACAGAATATGGACTAGTTAAAATCTTCCAATATCATGAAAAATGTTGAAATTAAGGTTCAACATGAATAGCTTCCTAATTTCTGCTAGCACATGCACCTTGGACTGAATTTCCTATGGAAGAAGGCTACACAAAGCATTCAGTAGTCTTCTTTCAGAATGATTAACTACAGACCATGGACACTTGAATTTTATCCAAAGGAACTGGGCTTTGGGGTTTTTTTAGCTCTGCCTCTTGCTGTTTCTTTCACAGAAAACTTTTCAAACCATTAAGTGACTGTAAGCAATACAAATTACCTCCCCTAAGCAATAATTTTGAGAAGTTAACTGATTCAATCAATTTTTATGGATTCTAAATTAGCTTTTAAAGATACTAGTTCAGTTACCTAAGCTATTAACTTTTCACTGCCTCATGTATTTATGAAGGCATTCTTTTTCTCTCCTTCAGTTTTACAAAGGAAAATGTGATTTTGCAGGCTAGTTGGGATCAAGAGGTCCTGCTGGAACACCACGTCTCTAAATTAGTTGATCCTAATTTAGAGCATCACTCAAGGAGCAAGATGAAAACTATACAAGGACAGAGATATAGCACGAGTGCAGAACAGGATATATTGTTGCTCAGGTATGCATAAGGTAAGAGAATACTTGTTCTTAATTAAAATTAGGTAGGAGAGTCAAGGGTAAAGTAAGAAAATTCTATCCAGAAAGTGCATGATGTAAATTAAATTTAATCAATGTAATTGTAGGGCCATAAGGGAAACTTGTGACAGGCTGTCTTCGTATGCATACCAGTACAAGTCAGTAACATGGTATTGGGCTAAAATTGCTTAGGTAACAGTGTTGGAAATACCAGATTTTGGTACGGATGTTAACAGAATTGGGACCAAATAGGGGAAAGTAATTAGGGGCTGGACTTGAGAGGAGTCTGGTCAAAGAAAAGGAAGTGTAGGGAAGGTAAAAAGATAGGTTCAGGAAAAAAAAAAAAAAAAGGAAAAAGGGGGAAGGAAAGGGGAGGAAAGGGGAAAAGAGAGAGGGGAGGAAAGGGGAAAAGAGAGAGGGGAGAGAGAGAGAGGGGAGAGAGAGAGAGGGGAGAGAGGAGGAGGGAGAGGAGGATTTGTACCTTAAGTGCAGGATAGGGTATAGAACTGCAACTTAATAGATGTGTATCACTCATTTAGATTTCATTATAGCAATATAACTATGCATTCATACAAATACTAAGCAATAGAATTACAATTATTACTCGCAGTTATATAATGGTGAATTAATACAGTGACTAGTAGTAAACTGCTTAGTAGCCACTTAAGGTACTACTAGTTTCTTAAGGGTGTGTCAATCAGCAAACATCAAAAGCATCTCAACTGGGTATGTTTCAAGTTTCCAATTTAAAATGGGAAGAGTGGGACTGAGAAATGCTATCTAGTCTGTGAGGATAGACCTAAATCCAAGCAAACTTAAAATCCTTTTATTTTTTTTAAGGAGGAACAAAACCACAGAACATGATCCTGTTTCGTTCTCCAAGAACTCTAGGGAACACCACTTTCAGGAAGTGAAATACGCAGTACCGGGTACTTCTGTCAGCACCACATGTTTTTAAATCCGCAGTTTTCAAAGCCGGTGAAGAACCGGCAGTGGCTGAGTGCCGACATGGGATGGGAACGGCGAGCAGTGAAGACGCAAACCAACCCCGGGCTAATGCCGCACCTCCACCCGCCGCCGCCTCCCCCCTTTACCTCAGGCCGCCGCCGCCGCCCGCGCGGGAAGCGGGACGCGCGCCCCTCATTGGCTGCCGCCCTCCGCGCGCTGGGGCGCGGCGCTCGTGCCCTTCCCGCCCGCCGCGGCCTCGCCGCGCGGCGCGTGCGCCCTGCCCTCATCCCCCGCGGCGCGGGAGGGCGCCGGAGCGGCCGGGCCCGGGCTCCTGGCGGCCGCCGCACCCCGCGGGAAGGGCTCTTGTCGCGGCGCTGCCGCAGGGCAGGCCGCGGAGGGTCCCGCGGCACTAACCGCCGCTACGGCGCTATTCTTAAATACTGCTTAAAAGATCGCTTGCCTTCGCAAGGCACCACCGCCAAGGGGCCAGAAGTAGAGAGACCCTAATCTCTGTATGAAAGGAGGATTATCAGGAAGAGCGGTTAGGAAAAACTTACATGATCTTCAAAGCAGGGCTGAAAATAATTTTAAAGCAGTAAATGCAATCAGGTAACTAAATTTAATCTGTCCACCGATAGCAGCTTGTATGGGAGAACGAGCTAAAGAAAGAGAGAAGCTTATTTTTTAAAGTGATTGTATGTAAAACTTCTGACCTGCTGTCTGTTACCTTGGGAACAGAAACAGAACGAGCCAGAATTTAATATCCAGAAATGCTTCTGCTTTGTATGCTCAGCAAGCATGTGAAATGTCAGTTTCTACAAATAGCTGTCAACTTTGCCGGGAAAAGGCGCCTTTTTTTTTTTTTTTTTTTTTTTTTTCCCTTTTAATTGGCTGCCTAAATTGCTCCCACAGCCCTCAGGCTGCTGTCTGTTGAACAAATTGTGTTTCTCAGCAGGCAGTCTAGCATTAAATTTCTGCTGTGATCCAGGCTCTGACTAATCCCTGGACTGACAGAAATTTAAAGACTAGTTGTGGGAATGCTCCCTCTTACACCCCCCCCCCCCCCCCCCCCCGACTTTACACACGTGCTAGCTGCAGGTAGGCTCCAGATGCTGTTATGGTTGCTGGAATAGCACCTTCTTACTGTGCCATTAAATTGCATTTCCATACATCCTCTAACGTTAGAAGTGGATACCTGCAGAGGATGCATCTGAAGTCTCTGGTAATGCCGCACATGTTCATTAGGCCTGTTGCTACAATAGTCTTGGGAGGCTGGAAAACGTGTCTTCTCCAGAAACTCCTTGCAGGTTGAGTCTCAGATGAAGACTGATTTCTGTGGGGAAAACAAAAGTTATGCTTTCCACTGTGGTTTTAAGATCTCCATTAGCTTTTGTACATTCCAGTGAGTGAAAAATTTAAGTAAAAAGCATATGGACAGATGTTGTCTTTACTGCCTCAAAGTACTGTTTTGTTTTTCTTTAACTGAGTGCATGAGTGTGGCCCAGTATTAGCGTAAATGTTTTTCTAAGACCAGGCCTACTGAAAATGTTTCCCAGGCAGTTGTTAAATGTGAATACTTTATTGTTATATCAATTTTTATATTTTAAAAATGAATTTCTATTCTCTCTGTAAGAAGTAAAAGACAAGTTGGGCCAAGTAGGCATAATACACAAAACACAGGAACTTCCAATTAAACTATTTCAGAAGCACTTCTCTCCCAGCTGGAATATAGAAAAATGCTTGTTTCTTACCCCAAACCAGGAAACAAAATAACAATATATTATGGTGATTGAACAGGATGTTACAGCACAGAAATGTCCCCCAATAGCAAAGCCTTTGAAGTATCTGGAAAAGGTAAAACTAATGACAACCACTAGAGCAGATCATGTACCTTATGCAGCAATAGCTGGTCAAGAAATAAAGCAGCGATACATACTGTGATTAAGGGGCTAGAGATATCCAATGAAGATTATGATAACTCCAGTTTTTCTTCATCAGATTGAACAGATAATAGGGTACATATTCTGCAGAAGAAAATTGACAGCAATTCATAGTTATCTCCATGACTCTTTTTGCTCGGATATACCTGTAGATCTGGATGTCTGTACATATAACTTTAAAATGGTTTCATGGGGATTGTTTGCATGGCTGATAAAAAGTGATAAGTGGTATATGCTAGGTTAACTGTTGTTAATGATTAACATAATGAATGGAAGAAGCCTTTCCCAACTCACTGCCTGAACACAGGCAAATCCTTCCTCCATGCAGGATGCTGTTGGAGGCTATGTGAAATCTTTGGGGTGCTTTGGTACTCGCTGGGCAAGCACATATTTTCCTCATAAAACTTCAAACTGCATCTTAGTTGGATTTCTTGAGTGAAGCTGAGAATGTTACAGATGAGAGTAACATGAATGCCAGTTAGCACTGTCTGTCAGGGTAAGGAATGTGAGGAGAGATGAGATGAAATTTGGCAGTTTCTCATTCTCATCTTTTACAGTGGGGCTGCTCTTTAGAATTGCCAGAAATGATGATGAAGTGCTTGGTTTTAGCCCTGATCAGGTGCTATGGATGGAATCTGCTGCTGTGCTATTTCCTCAACTTTCATAAAGTTTATCACTGAGCTCCAGAAAGACATTTCTGAGAATATACTGGAGGATTGAGCACAAGATTACTATGAACACAGGCATAATCTTGACTATATCTCATTTTTCTCTAAAAATAGTCTATTGTGAGCTGGATCACAACTGGTCCAATTTAGCTTAAATGTGTATAAGTGGCACCAACTCATGTTAACTGAGAATTTGGATCGCTGTCTTTTTTACACCTCTTTTTTTCTTCATTTCATTTTGTGTAAGTCATAGAAATCAGAACTGAATTTATAATACCACCAAGGCAAGAAAGCAATAAAGAGGAGTTTTGCTGATACCAGTTAAACTTGGACACCAGAGTGAAAAGAGTAGGTGTATTCTACTGTTGATAACCAAATAATGTAACAGAGTAATACGGAAAACATGCAGTAAGAAAAGGCAGAATAATGCTCTTAAAAGAAAACAAATAGGAAAATACAGGGTAATGTATCGAATCATTACTGTATGAGAGGGAGAATGGTGATTAGGAAAGATCCATCACCCCTGGTATACGTTACCATCATGCAGACCCGCAGTGGCTGGGTAGCCCCGGTCACAGCGAGGGTTTGCAGAGCCTGTCCCGGCAAGGGGGAAATCCTACGCGGTGCCTCCACCCGTAGGTGAGGCTGCCAAAGTCGCTGTGAGTGGGTCCAGCCTTATATACCAAAAATCAACAAGTCAAAATGATTTGCACTTTTCTTTGAGTGGAAACATCTGGTTTCA
The DNA here is from genome assembly GCF_965140245.1 of Athene noctua. NCBI lineage: Eukaryota > Metazoa > Chordata > Aves > Strigiformes > Strigidae > Athene > Athene noctua. The sequence goes on from NC_134077.1 coordinate 80,080,908, forward strand.
TCCTCCTGTTGGGTTCCACCTAAAGCCTGGCCGGGGCCTGGGGAGGAGAACCAAGAGGGTTTCTAATAAGGCCGAACACTTGGGTTCTCAGCCTTGAACAAGGCTAAACAAGGGAAGCTGCATACATTCTGTCAGCATTTTGTCCTCACTACTGATTATATTCTGGCTAAGCTGCATCTTTCACTAGTGAGCATACATACTTGGTTAATGATTATGTACTGAGTTAGTGGCTTCAGCTCAGGGCCTGTTGTTCAGGCTTCAATACTCCAGCACTTTAGCGCTTTTTACATCAGCATAGGAGGTTTTTTATAACCTAGTACAATACCTACTAACACAATGGTTATCAGTTATAAAATATACAGGATTCATCTATAGGTCAGCTCTGCCTTGGGCCTGTTGTCCAAGCCTTAGCACTTCAAGAGGTAAAGAAATATTTGTTATTTGGAGAAAAGTAATATTTTGCTTCATATTGCTTTGATATCAGAAGAGTTTGAAAATGTGTGAAGTTGTGGATTTTTTTTTTTTTCTAGAGATCTCAATTAATTTTGTTTCAGAGGATTTATTTCCTTGGATAAAACATAATGGAATTATGCCTGATTTTGTCTCTCAGTATGTGTATTCCTCGAGTGCACGTTATTAAAAAACTCTACAGAAACATAAAATGGTATAAATATGTTCTTTACTCATTAAGATACAAGCCAAAACAAGTGATCATTCTACAAGAGTGGAATTTGAAGACAGTACAATGCTCTAAGGTATTCAGAAAAACAAGACAAAACCAAAAAGGTTATCTACACAATATAATTACCTAAATGTACCACAGTCATTCATTCAGAAATATACCTTCCTATGATGTCTTTTAAACAAGTCGCTGCTTTTCATCACTACTGTAAGATGTAATTATATTTATATGGGAAAGGAATATTGAAAGAGATATAATTTTCTGCCCCAGCCATTGGTGGAAGGCTGGCAAATTCTGTGAAAAATGCAGTAGCTGCTGAGATAAAAGTAGGAGAACATGAATACACCTACAAAGCATGTCTTTGGATCATGGGTTTCTGCTTCACCTTTGATCAGTTCAGATACCGAAATGAGAAGAATTGTAAGAACCTGAGCACAATGCATTTCTCTTTTATTGGCTTTGTATTTTATATAAATTTGATTGAGTATAGAGGCTATTGATGAAGTGTAAGATGACTTCTTTCTTTTCTTGGCACCACCACAAAGTCTCAGCACAAGTTTATTCTTTTTGAATATTGTAGTCAGAGATCGTGTGTCCATCTTCTAGCTGCTTATGAGCAAAAATCAGTCACTGCTGGTCAAGAGGAATGCCCTCCTTATCCTGGATATTAGTTTTTACATTTTCTGTAGTATCATAAGGCTCAGCCTTGAGGGTGATGGTTTTCCCCGTGAGGGTCTTCACGAAGATCTGCATGGCAAGGCTGGCACCCGTGCCCTGCTCAGGGAATGGAGCTGCCTGAAACCAGCTTGGTTTTGGGGCCACTTCTGTTTAACATCTTTACTGATGATCTAGACGAGGGGATCGAGTGCACCCTCAGTCAGTTTGCAGGTGACACCCAGTTGGGTGGGAGTGTTGATCTGCTCGAGGGTAGGGAGGCTCTGCAGAGAGACCTGGACAGGCTGGAACCATGGGCTGAGCCCAACCGGAGGAGTTTCAATAAGGGCAAATGCTGCCCTTGGGCCACAACAACCCCCAGCAGCGCTACAGGCTTGGGAAGGAGTGGCTGGAGAGCTGCCAGTCAGAGAGGGACCTCGGGGTGTTGATTGACAGCTGGCTGAACAGGAGCCAGCAGTGTGCCCAGGGGGCCAAGAAGGCCAATGGCATCCTGGCTTGTGTCAGCAACAGCGTGGCCAGCGACCCCTGTACTCGGCACTGGTGAGGCCGCACCTCGATGACTGGGTTCAGTTTTGGGCCCCTCACTCCAAAAAGGCCATTGAATGACTCGAGCATGTCCAGAGAAGGGCAACGGAGCTGGTGCAGGGTCTGGAGCACAGGTCGTACGGGGAGCGGCTGAGGGAACTGGGGGGGTTTAGTCTGGAGAAGAGGAGGCTGAGGGGAGACCTCATCGCCCTCTACAGCTCCCTGAAAGGAGGGTGCAGAGAGCTGGGGATGAGTCTCTTTAATGAAGTAATAAGCAATAGGACAAGAGGGAATGGCCTCAAGTTGCACCAGGGAAGGTTTAGACTGGATATTAGGAAGCACTTTTTTACGGAACGGGTTGTTAGGTGTTGGAATGGGCTGCCCGGGCAGTGGTGGAGTCCCCATCCCTGGAGGTGTTTAACAGTTGGGTTGACAATGCGCTGAGGTATATGGTGTATTTGGGAACAGTCAGTGTAAGGTTAATGTTTGGACTAGATGATCTTCAGGGTCTTTTGCAACCTAGTTGATTCTATGATTCTGTGATTCTGTGAAGTACCCTTCTTAGTTTTCCAGGTACCTGCTTAGGGCTAGAATAAGATGTCTCAGCTCTGTTAGGTAGAATGGTAGTTTTGATTTGTATTTATTTAGTACAAATTTTTTTAATGATCAGGAAAGCCATATAGGATTGTAGGATAATTTAAGTTGGAAGGGACCTCAGGAGGTCTCTAGGTCAATCTCCTGCTCAAAGCAGGATCAGACGTCTGATCAGGTAAGATTGCTCAGGGCTTTGTCCAGTTAAATTTTTAAAATCTCCAAGGTGAAGGTAGCATAACCACTCTGTGTCCCAGCTCCACTGCGTGGCTGGTTTTGTGGGGGAAAACCTTTTCCTAATCTCCAGTCTGAACCTCTCTTCCTTGAATCAATGCCCACTGTTGCTACCCAGTGTGCTGCTGGCCCCTGCTCAGCTCACTCCCTGCCAGGGCCGAGGGCCTTACCTGAAGAGATGCTTCCTGGTCGTGCTGGCCTCAGCTGGGATCACTGCTGGGCTTCTGCTTTCCCAGGTCTGTGCATTTGTCCTGACTGAGTTTCATGGTGTTGATGTCAGCTCCTTCTTCCTACCTGTCCAGGCCCGTCTGGATGGCAGCTCAGCCTTGTGTATATTAGCTTGTCCCCATAACTTGGTGTCATCTGCATACTTGGTGAAATCGCACCCCCTTGCCTTGTCTAGGTCACTGACAGAGATTTTAAACAGAACAGGTCCCAAGATAGATTCTTGGGGTACCCAACTTTTACCTGCCTCCAGGTTGAGTACGACTCTATTGACCAGCACCCTTGGAGTCTGACCATCCAACCGGTTTTTACACATCTACATTTTCATCTGTTCAAACCACCACTTTTCTTTTCAAACTCTAAATCCAGATTGGTTTTTTTTTTCTTCGTTTCTTTTTGCAACAGGGAAGCTTTAGCACCTATTCATGCCAAATTATTTTTGGTGTCATATAAAAAGAATGGGGCAAGCAAAATAATATTTTTTTTTCACCGAAAACTAAAAAGGGCTATCAAATAATGCAGAGTTGTGAAGCTTGATATTTGACTAACATTTCCTCTTATGAAACTTTTAAAATGACTTGTTCCTAGCCATCATTGGCTCTGTTCCTGAACTCCTCACTGCAGGATCATAGAGTCATCATAGAATGATTGTTCCAGTGTCTCACCACCCTCACAGCAAAAAATTTGTTCCTTATATCAAATCTGAATCAACCCTCTTTCCATTTAAAACCATTACCCCTTGTCCTATCACTACACTCCCTGATAAAGAGTCCCTCCCTGTCTTTCCTGTAGGCCCCCTGATGTAAAAAGGCCTGAATCATAGGCTTTGAAGCAAAGCCTGAACCATAGGCCTTGAACCAGACTTGACTTCTGAGTGAACCTAGGAATTGAATTCTGAGTGAACCTCCTGACCAGCGTCATTTCAGGATGAAATATGACCATGGTAATATCCTCTGAAAACTATAAATAATATATATTTCTGGACCCCAAGCCAGCTCTTTCCTAGAAGACAGGAACTCCTTGGATGCACCTGAGAACCTGGCCAGATCTGGGATGTGCCTGAGTGAAGTGAAGCCAATCTGCCAGATGTTTTCATGCCCTTTTTTGTATGATTTTTTTGTTAAACTGTATAAAAGCAGAACCCGCTCACAGTGAAGATGGAGACCTCACCTACAAGTGGATGCACTGCGTAGGACTTCCCAATTGCTGGGAGCAGTTCTTCGATCCTTTGCTGTGATGGGGCACCCCAGCTGAAGCACAAATCTGGATGATGGTAAAATATTAGGGCAATTGGTGATGTATCTTTCTTAATCACTATAGCTGACTATATGTAGTAAGGTGCATTACCTTGCTTGTTCTTTATCATGTGCATTACCTTGCTTATTCTTTCTGCTGCTTTAAACTAAAGTAAAATAATCTTACCTTTTTAACTTAGTGTCTGTGTCCTTTCTGTTGACCACGTCAACTGGCAAAACATCACCCTTTAAGCACTGGAGGGCCAATATAATTTCTCCCCAGACCCTTCTATTCTCCAGGCTAAACAACCCCAACTCTCTCAGCCTGTCCTCACAGTGGAGGTGCTCCAGCCCCCTGAGCATCTTTGTGGCCTCCTCTGGACCCATTCAAGCAGGTCCGTGTCCTTCTGATGCTGGTGCCCCCAGAGCTGGACACAGCACTGCAGGTGGGATCTCACAAGAGCAGAGAATCCCCTCCCTCAACCTGCTGGCCACAGTTCTCTTGATGCAGCCCAGGACACAGTTGGCTTTCTGGGCTGTGAGTGCACATTGATGGCTCAAGCCTAATTTTTCATCCACCAATACCCCCAAGTCCTTCTCCACAGGGCTGCTCTCAATCCACTCATCGCCCAGCCTGTGTCTGTGCTTGGGATTGCCCCGACCCATGTGCAGGACCTTGCACTTGTTGAACTCCACAAGGTTTGCACAGGCCCACCTCTCCAGCCTGTCCAGGTCGTTCTGGATGGCACATGCCTTCCCTCCAGTGTGTCGACCACACCACACAGCTTGGTGTCATTGGCAAACTTGCTGAGGGTGCACTCAGCCCCACTGTCCATGTTGCCAACACCAATCCCTGAGGAATGCCACTTGTCACTGCTTTCTACCTGGACATTGAGCTGTTGACCACAGCTGTTTGAGTGTGTCCATCCAGCCAATTCCTCATCCACCAAGTGGTCCATCCATCAAATCCATGTCTCTCCACTTTAGAGACAAGGATGTTGTATGGGACAGTGTCAAAAGCTTTGCACAGTCCCAGGCAGGTGACATCAGTTGCTCTTCCCTTTTCCAACAACACTGTAAGCCCATCTTAGAAGGCCACGAAATTATTCAGGCATGATCTGCCCTGAGTGAAGCCATGTCGACTGTCACCAATCACTTCCTTATTTTCCATGTGCCCTCCTATTTCCACTCCTGGGCACAGAGGGGAGACTGGCTGGCCTGTAGATCTCCAGGTCTTCTTTTTTTTCCCTTTTTAAAAATTGGGTTTTATTTTTTCCTTTTCCAGCCAGCAGGAACTTCACTGGACTGCCATGACTTCTGAAATATGATGGATAGTGGCTTAGGCACTTCACCTGCCAGTTCCCTCAGGACCTGTGGATGCATCTTCATCAGGTCCCATGGACTTGTGCACCTTCAGGTTCCTTAGATGGTCTTGAACCTGGTCTTCTCCTACAATGGGCAGTACTTCATACTGTGTGAATTGGGTGGCATGGGTGTTGTTGGTAGAACCGTTACATCTTTTGTAAATAGGGTTGTGTAAATACAATCAGTTGTGCAAGTTTTAGAGGTTAAACAGCAACTAAGAAAAAGCTTGTTTTTATATACGTGGTCATCTAGCAGAAGAAAATGCAGAAAAATCACTAATATAAAGGAACACACACAGCTTCTTAAAATATCTCTGTGGTAGTCTGTCTCATATTCTACGTAGGACTGGCTTTGTCAAGTATGCAACTTTAATGATCTGTCTGTTTCCTTGTGAATGAAGTAATTAAATTAATTAGAAGGTAAAATACTGCTCTGTTGGGAGGAGGAATGAAGAAGAGAAGGAGAGCAGGAGGAATTCATTTTTGCAGTCATTACAAAGTGGTCTGTGTCACAGTATCTTGGAAGTGGTGAGAATCACAGGTAAGCATGCATTTCAGAATGAAAACTACTCTTAAAGGCTAAACCTTTACATCCTGCTAGTTCTCTCTCACTCACCTTGCAAACCCCACTGAGTTCAGTGGAAAGAATTCTTTCTTATCAGTAGGGTGAATAAGAGAGTTGCACCATCTGGCCTCTGATTGTGTGAGTAGACCCTGTGCATACTCTTCTGACTGTACAAAACTTTGTGTGAGTAAGGGTTTCTTTCTGTGATAAATACACTTAATATGGGTGTGACTCCATTACTGGACTATTAAGAGAGAAAATGCTGCTAATGTGTACTCAGTTCCGGTTAAAGAAATCAGGTGAGTGTCTTTAATGCAAAGTCATTTACAGCTTTAATATATGAATATGTCATTAAAATTGCATTTGCAGCTCTAGTTTCAATGGATGCAGTGAATTCTACTGGATTTTAAAAGCACAGGGGTAGAAAACCTTTTGATGTTTCATAATTTCACAGAATTAACAGAAACAACTTGGAGGAAATATTTTAATGGCAACATGTGATACTGTCTTTTTTCAAATAATGTAGTGAATCTACATCAGAAAACAAGGTATTTACAGATCTTCTGGGTTGATTCTATGAAAAATGGAATAAATCAGTTTAAATTACTAATTGTAAAGTAGACATGTATGGTAAAGCATTGAAATGATTGATCTAATCTGTTTTGACCATGAGTTAAATCAGGTATCAGGTAAACATTTTTTAAATAAACTAAATCATGTTGAGTTATGCAAGTGGCCAGCCCTGACCTGTTGTATATGAACAAGCCAAGAATGAGAGAAGATAGGAAAAGGTGAATAATATGTGTATAGCTGGCCAGCTTTTACCAGTGGATACAGCAACAAGATGTCAACATAAAAAATTACAGAAACGAGAAACACTGTACTTAAAAAACCAAAACAAAATAAAAAACAGAGTCCAGTGGGGCAAGACTAATGGGAAGGATGGTAAACGCAAAGCATTAAATGAGAGAGTATTTGAAGCTTTCTTCCAAACATTAATAATGCCAGACAATAGTCACTTAATCTCTTCCTCTCCTAACAATTCAATATTTTTTTCAAATTTTACTCGAGATTTTTTTAAAGAAAGGTTGATTTTTATTGGCTTGTATTTTTTTCCAGTTTATTTTCAGCTAAATGCAGTCAGTACATGATGCTTGATATTTTTTTCTAGTGAAAAACATTTATAGGGATATTTAGTAAAGTAAATAGCTTCAAATGGTCTTGATTAGATTCTTCATTTTGATCTGGTTTATTTTGTTTGCAAATAGTAGGCGATGCTTTTTAAAATGTGCAGCTCAAAATTTTCTCAAATTTGAAGTGAACTTGTTAAAATAAACAGGTTATTTGTGAATTGAAATGATTGTTTCTAGTTACTAATTCCTTCAGCATACTGAACTAGTAATATTAATGTCTAATTTCTCATCATAACTTGTAATATGAAATAAAAAAGGAATTCCTGCTCTTTGATTTTGTAGGAATTGCTCACTGCTCTGTGGTAGCTGAAGAAACTGGGAAGAAAATTTTCAGTGTCTACCATAGAGGCTCCTGGTGGCAAGAGGTGTATTTGCATTTCACTGCATTTCTTTGCAAGTGTATACCAAGTAACTTACACTCATACACTTGTTGTACCTCAGCAATAAGCATGTGCCTGATTTTATTTAAATTAAACTATATTAATATTAAATTTGGATCCTTACATTTGTTGTCATCATGATGCATTACACCTTAATTAAATAGGGTTTTGTTTGAGAGAAAACGCATTAGATAAAATCTCCATCAAAAAAAGCAAATTGATTCTACCTATGTTGATAGCCACTTAAATGATCAAACTGGTAGGGCCATACTAGCTTACCAGTCTTTCTTTCACAAATGTGAAGTTTGTGCATTTATTAATTCAGCCATTGTCATAATGTGCTTTACATCACACCACATTATTTAATTTGCCATCATTTTTATACAAAAAAGGGGACTTTTTATTAATGTCTAGCATATACCCCAACTGTCATTAAAAATCTGAATGATTTCTTTCAAATTTAAATTCTTTGCAAAGCAAGTCTACAGATACAGGTTATGGGGAAGAATACAGGAAAATAAAAGTGAAGACCTTTTTACTACATCACTGTGATTTGTGAATACCATTTCTTTGAACACTTTTTACAGTCATTGATTGACATCTAACCAGCTGGAGTTAAAGGTAACTGCAGAAGAAGCTGTCCAGAGGATAAATATGACAGTGTACTTGTCTGACTGATCTTTGATTAAGATTTTTAGAAGAAACAAAGACACATTGTCTTCCTCCTGCAGCTAAATTCTGTAGATGAAGTAATCTGTTCCTGGTATGAATCATGTACATGTAGCTGATAATGGCTAACAAATCTCAGATTGAAATAGCTTGAAATAGGGAAAATTGCCACTCACAGCTCTTCAGTTCAGCATGCAGAAGCAGTCCTACCTACCTAGGAGTGCCCACTACCTAGGATCTGAAGACTCTTCACTGATCTGCCTTTGTAATTGACTTCTCTGGAAAGACATTTCAGTCAATATTTTTGTTTAAATGCAAACCCATAACAAATCTTTTGGCCTTAGTAAGACGATATTGATAACAGCAGCTAACCCTGAAGTTCTGATCTCAGCAAGGCTACCTTGACCAATGAAAGATTTTTCCCAACTACAAACAAAAGCTTATCAATGTATATGCTGAAGTGGCATTCTTGAAGCCAAAGGGTTTTTTCTTAACAATCCCAGTGGAAGGGGTTTTGTCTTATTTTCTGTCATTTATTAAACCTGTATTTCTGCCTCTATTGCAAAATATTTATCTTAGAAGAATAGTGCTTTGGTATTCTGAAATCTCCTGTCATTCTTGCTTTTTTTGTGCGTATTTCAGCAGTTGTCTGGACAATCTCCACTGTTGATAGGTCTCTTTCAGTGCTGCCCCATATGCTAAGGTCTGATAGTTGAAAGATTGTGGTAAAATGCCTATTGAAGACATCAGCCTTGGAGTCAACTGTCAGTCAGAGATTAGGGCAACATCAGATAAAGCTGACATCCTTCCTGTGCTGGTGACTTTTTTTAACAATATTGGGCTTTAGAAGCTTCAGTCAGAATGGTCCTGCTATTTAATGCATGATTGTGAGGGAGGTTTGTGGTTGATGTATCTAACAGAAAATAAAAAGAAATCCATGACATGTTACAAATGCACTAGAAGTTTGGAATGCATCTGTAAGCACCAGGTGGTGAATGAATCCAGGTGTTGTTATCCAAACACTTTTCATTAAAAGTGCTAGAAATCAGATTAAATCAACTGATGCAGTCACTGCAGCACAGAAGAATCTGTCTATCCAGAACAGTGCAATCTCTTGATATCTGCATCCTTTGGAGATCAACCAGGAATGGCTTTTCAAGACTCTTCAACACCTCTGAAGGTTGACTAATACACTTCCTGGACATATCATTTCATAGACATGTTATCTTTCAATAACTTATTTGGCTAACAGTCCTTTCCTCCTGGTCATAGTTCATGGCTTGCTTTCTGATTACAGAAGTAATGGTAGAGGACACACCATGGCATGGTAGCCGTATTTTCAGTAGATGCTTTGTTTTTGTTTTTTACTTGAAGTTTATTTACAGTGAAGTTAAAAGAAGAAGATAAAACAAGGAATGATCTGTCCTTCTTGTGCATACTGCACAATTCATGTGAATCAGGTTGTCCTCTTTTATTCTAAGATCTACTGTTATATGTCTGTACATTAACTTGCATGCTTATGATATTCTCCTGTCAAGAATAGGGAGGAGAGGCATGAAGAGGATTGATCTTACTAAGTACTGGATCGTTTGTATTTTAGACTTAGTGAGGTTCATTCCATTTGATGTAAAGGCTTAAAGAATGATCTATTTTGACTGGAGAACCCGTTGAAGTTAGTGGTCTGGTTTGTACAAGGCAATAGTCTCATTTCCCTAATGAAGAAGTGTTTGGGTCTGGAAAACCACCTTTGTAACTTATTGTCCAAACAAAAAGAATCAAATCACCTTATTTCTATAGAGACATTATTACAGAATTGTGCCTCACTGAGGAAATTGGAAGAGTTTAACCGGTAAACAAGAACTGTGGAATTTTGAGGTTTTTTACAGTCTCAGTTGATTGGGGTTACATCAGCTATATAATGTACCTCTTAAATTGATGTCTCAGCATGAAGAAATATGGGTTGGCGAGATTATGTGTATCCCTCAAATAATCATATTCTCTGTTTTATAATTTGTTGTGGTTTGTTAAACTGGCCTTTGTTTTGCAACCCTGCTCACACCTACAGTAATATTTCTGTGTTTACTTTTTAATAGGTACTTTGAATCAGGTAATATCAGGGTTGATCTTACGCGTTAGATCATTTTAATCACTAAGAGACTGCCTTTTGTAGAACATCTGAACCAGAATTCCCAAATTTCATAACAGTGATAATAATTTTTACATTGAGGTAACATTCCTGCTTATTGGCAGAAAGTCACATCCAATGGCAAACAACTTCATGAAGGAGAGAAAGACAAAAATTCCACTTTCAAACAAGACAGCAGAAAAGCAACGTTGTGAAAGATATCTGGTAATAAGTAACACTGTGCCATGTCAAGTGAGAACAAATGACAAATAATTTTTTTTTCACTTGTGAATCAGAATAATGAGAAAGGCAATAAAACTTAATACTCACTTTAATTTCAGAAAAAAAAAAAAAAAAAAGAGTAACTGCTAAGTTACTTTATTAAGAAATGGTAAAGGAAGGAAAATAACACAACTTGATGAACCAGGGCACAGAGGTAGTATCTAGTTAGAATGCATGAAAAATGGAGAAACTTGTGGTCATATTAATTCATTTCTAAAAATTGTAGAAAAATACACATCCAAGTAAAGTAAATCCTGCAGTGCTTGTGGAAGAGGTATCGTGAAAGGCTGCTGTGTCTGTAATTGTGTTCCAATAGGGACTGTCATTGTCACACGTCTAGGTAAACAGCTTCCACTTGCAAGAGAAAAGTGCAGGCAGAAAAATCCCACAGGGACTGAAAAAGAAGGACTTCAACTCTCCAGGTATCTCCCAAGCAAGGGATCTTCCTGCCGGCCTAATGAAACAGCTCCTCTGTCAGAACAGAGGAGGTTCAAAAGGTAAATTGGCTTTAGTGGTAGCCACTGAAATAAAAGTGCAATGCTTTAATGGAATTTTGATGTATTGTCTTTGTTGTTTGATTTACTTTCTTCCAAAGGAAAAAGAAATGGAAGTTAATGACAACTAAATTATTATGCTGACACAGAAACATTTTGACCTTAAACATTTTTGTTTAACAGCTCCTGAATACTGCAAATTATCATGTCATCTTCTTTGAAAAACCATGTCTATAGGGTTATATGTTGTTATTCATATAAAACACTAAAAATTTTTGCATTGTTTTTGCACATCCTGTTTGTTAAGGAGAAAGTATAACGTAATATTTTTACATAACTAATTTTTTGGCATGAAAAAATACTTCTGTCACGCATGTCTCAACTAAGCCCTGAAAGAAGTTCAAATAATTGAATAGTACCATTCTAATATTAAGAAAGATTTTTGAAGTACATTTGCAAACCTCATCTTATACTAAACAAACCAGGCATCAGAGTGACAGTAGAAGATGACTCCAGTCCTGGGCTGCTTGCACGGTGAAGGAGACCCATTTAAAAGTGACCCTATGAAGATGGGCTAGCCCCTGGAGACACATAAAATCTTCAGCAAGATTAAATGATGTTTTATTCCATTGATTTCTTTAAGATTGGAGTTTTATTATGGTTCATTTTACAGACTGGACTAAGACACTCTGTGGCTTGATAATAGAGTATTATAGCATGCCGCAGGTATGCTAGCTGCAGAAACTTGGAGAAAGCAGAAAGCATTACTTCATAGAACATTTACATGTTAGCTAAGGAGACTGAGTCTTTGAGTGTGGTTTCAGTGAAAACCACAAGGCAAAACAGCTGGACTCGTTTCAGTGTTTTGCAGTGAAATCATACGAGAGGGGCAGATTAAACTTTTAAAAGTTGCAGATAAGGATGGTTATTGATTAAATTCAAATTAGGTTCAAAGATGACCTTTTAAATTGGTGTTCTCTCCCTGAGACTAATTTCCGTTTCATAGGCTTTTAATGCACCTTTTGTCTTTTGGGGTGTATTACCTGTGATACATATTTTTACACTCTGTCTTCACTGCTTTTGTCTCCACCCAAGTTTCATTTCATTCTCCTGCCATATACATGTAGTACTCACTAAGTGTATTATCAATTTTAATCTTAGAACTGAAGGGCAGTTCTGAAGAGTATGTTGTTACCATAAAGACATTGTGGTGAAAATTGTGATTGTTCTGCAGTTTCCTCAGTATGTTGGTTCATGAGCCATTGTTTTCTCTTCAGATCTGTGGAGCTGGCATGGGTACAGTCTTTTTGTGACAGCTTTCAAGGATACTGTAAACCTTAGAGAAGGAAAGTGTTGTGTGATAGGATGCATATAGTCTTAGAAAGAAGCTTAGCCTTAATTTACAAGATTGTTTTCTCTTGGGACTCCACAGGCACCCAAAACAGGAGCATTCCTACACTGGAGATGCTGCAGAAGCCTCAGCATCTCAGGCAGATAATATAAGCACTGCCAACCTTGTTATAAATTTTGAGTAGGCTCTTAGGGTTTATGTTTGAGAGAGGATTTTCACCTTAGCACTCCTTTTCTAATAATCCTGTTCAAAACTATGGACAATGGGGGGAGAAAAAATTCAAACCAGTAGTTTATAAGGACTCAATACAATCTTCTTTTTGAGTGCACAGATTTAATTGTGAAATCTAGAATTCTTGCAGCCATATCCCAACCAAAATATCCATTGCCATAAAACTTTCTTGAGAATTGCTTGCTACCATCCCAAAGTACTTGTGTGTTAGGATATGTTGTGATTAATACAGCAGATAATTTTGCTGGTCTTCCCCCTCTGTCCAGTTTGGAGGTCTGATAGAAAACAATTTTTCAGTCAGTCAGAAGCCTAGGCAAGCTGAAGTATTTATTGCTAAGAGATCAATTACAATTGCAGTTCATTCCATTCACATTTCTTTATTTGTCACAGAAACAGAGATTTCTAGCATAGTCTTAACTATGATACCTTTCATTTTTGTGTCTGAAGCATATAAACACCTTATATGTTTTCAGTGGCTGAAAAAAACATGCAGTGTAGTCACTGTTGCTATGTTTTCCACTGACTGCGTACTTCAGAATATATTATTTGATAAGACATTCACTTCAGATAGGAGTGCAGTGACTAAGAACAAGACACTATCATTCTTCTGAGGGGAAAAAAAGTAATTTTTCTTCATAGCTGATCAATAAGATCAACAAGAAAAAGGAAGTAACCCAGGATACCTTTTAATTTGCTTGTCTGGAACAAATGCAGCAATGAATCAAACAAAGATAGGGACACTTAATTTTGGTGGCATGAGTCTAAATCTGAAGACAAAGAGGCAGAACAGCAATGACAAGCTTCTGTGCTGCACAGGTTACCTTACAGGAAGGTTACCAAATTCTGGACCTCCTAGTGGTCATCATGTGTTTTTAATCACAAGGGAGGCACATACATTGTTTAATTCCAGGTATTTAGTCAGGGTCCCTGTATAGTCAATGATAGAGGTACTCTATATTTCAGTGGTCTGGAAAGTGCTTAGTATATTTCATTGCTCAGACTGGGGAAGGGGTATTACTCTTCCCCTTAGTTATCAAACCTATCTCCTAACTCAGGCATGTGCAAAGTGTAAAGTTAGATGGATTACTCCCAGCAGTTCTGGGTTGCATTTCTGGCCTAGCATCTCCATTCTGCAATGAGCATCTGCCATTAGAAACAGCATCAGTTCAACATCCATGTCTGCCTGATTGTGTTGGATTACTGCTGTCATGTTGCCATCCCTGTCTATGCTGTCTTCAAGGCAGCCTCTGAAACTTTTGCCAGGATCTCTTAGGCAACAGCTCACATACAGACATGAAGCTGAAATACTGTTCTCCATTAAATGGTGCAGCTCCCAGTCCTGGTCATTAGCCTACCTGCCCTCAAAGATTAGTAACACAAATGATCTCTGCTTCTGGATCATTGTTGGGAAACACTTCTTATATTTAGCATTTGCTTTACCAGGCTCAGTAGTAGCTTGCTCCACTGTGATGTGTGAGTGGAGGATTTACAGTGTGGGACTTTCTGACACCTGCACCATAGAACCATAGAACCACAGAACCATAGAATCATAGAATGGTGGGTTGGAAGGGACCTTTAAAGATCATCTAGTCCAACAGGGACACTTTCCACTAGACCAGGTTGCTCAAAGCCCTGGTCAACCTGGCCTTGAACACTGCCAGGGAGGAGGCAGCCACAGTTTCTGAAAGGCAGCTTGTCTTTCACCCAAGCTGCCAGTAAGAGCCGTGGAAAGGTGAAGGGTGGAACAGTTCAGGGAACAACATGCTAACATCAGTGGCTGAAGAGATGCAGGAAGCGCTGTGCTATGCATGTTTTAGCAAGGGGTCACAAGGTCATGGAGCCAAAGCCACAGGAGGAAAGCAAGGACTATATTTTGTGGTTTTATAAAATTTGCAAATGATAATAAGATTACAATACTGTGAAATATAGAGGTCCAAACTCAGGGAAGACATATTTACAATGTCCTTAGGGATGTACCAAATCAAAAGGAAATTGTCTGAAGATAGATATTGCATCTAGGTGAAGGAAACCAAAAAGAGGATGAACACAATGTCTGCATGTGTTATCAGTGGTGGTTACTACAATCTGCTTTCTCTTTAATGCAGTTTTTCACGTCTTGTTGTTATTATACCAACTAAGACTCTTAGGGATCCTTTCATACACATTTCCTGCACTTGCTAACTATTGGTAGTGGTTACTACTTTCTGTGTACTCATTTGATGGCTGATCTGAGGCATTTACATTTGTTTTTCTCCTGTGTATCCAGAGTTGTGAAAAGTTAGATATTAATGAAATTCTTAATAGGAATGGCAACAGTCAGGCTATTCATAATACTGACCTGAGTAGCTGCAGTTTTTTGTTATCTTGGCTTCAATGGATATTTGTAAATAGCTTCAGGTATATGACTGGACAAAACTGCTCTAACATCTTGGGCAGACATCTCGAGCAGCCAGCCTCAGGCATCTTGAGCACTGGACATGGAGAAGCTAAGTGCTTCAATGCTGCCAACAATATTAATTGCTGATGGGGCTGGGTTTTTTCACGAGTTAATAACGTTAATGAGTTCATTTCATGAGCAAATTAATGAGTTCTGAATAATACAGCTGAAAAGATAATTTGTTAAGTCAAATACTTTGTGATGTATTTATAGACTGGGGTAGCAAATAGAATGCTAAGGCAAATCTGTGATGCAAGTAATCAACTACTGCATTCTAATGTAAAAGCTTAGTAAATATCTGTTTGCTCGGTTTACATATGAGGCTTTTTTACTTGTGAGGCTTACTTATGTGTTTAAATATGGAGATTGTTTCTAACTGAGCATTTTCACATATAAAATGAAGAATAACTGCGTAATAAAGACACAGTAATATGATTTGCATCTCTAAACATCTAGACCAGCTAATGTTTAGTATTTTGTCACAATAACACTTCAGTTATACCTGGCAAGCTGCATTCACCAGGACAGAAAGCTGTAACAGAAACAAGGAGGTGCTGACAGTGACAGGAAGCATTGTACCTCATGAGGTGAAGTTTAAGTCTCCTGAACAGGGAGGATGCCTTGTTATAGTCTATGCTCTAAGTGACTTGAATGATAGAGATGTGCACTAAATTATAGAAAAAAGAAAGTAATCTTTTCCATGCAGGAACTACAGGAAGATATTTCTGGTGTTAGGGTGAAAAGAAGCACATGTGTATCTAGACAGTGTCAGAACTTTTGGGCTTTTGTAATTACAGTTGAGCGGTTTCCCTTGATAGATGGGGTTGCCAGAGACTTTTGACAGTTCCTCTGGATGCTTCCTTATCACAGTCAGACTCAACATCTTCTGGTCTGAGCTGAAATGAAGCCAAGTGTTTGACATTCTGCAGCGTGCTGGATTTGACATGTAACAGCATCATACAGCTCCAAAGATTTAGAAGCCAGATAACTGCCAGCTTCGCAACGAGATTGTAGTTCAGGTATCATCTCAGAAGTTTCTACTGTGCCTAGGAATGACTTACAAATTGGAGAGCAGGGGGACTAGTTTAAGCATTGAGTAATCCCATCTCTGATGGAAGGATGGCCTGCTCTTTCTGTCAAGCTCTTCAGACAATAATGAGAAGAAAACACAGAGTGAGAATGCTTTTTCTCTCTGACAAAGGAGTCAGCAGCCCCCTGTGATCATTAGGATGGAGGGCCTTGAACAAATAGAGAAAAACTGTAAAGAAATGAGGAAAGCAGTTGGCTCAGGAGAATATGATGTTCTGAAAACTCACTTCCAAAGAAAAAAGCAGTCAGAAGTTTAGAAACATGGTTGCTCTTGCCAAACAGGCAGAAGGAGGCAGGGTGTGGGCTTTGAAAATTTGGGTGGACATTGTTTACTACTTAGAGCCTTCTTCAGTTGCATGACCACATCTAGTGCTATCCGTCTGACTAGAAAAGGTATTCAAAAGATCTCTCTGTGGTCAGTGCAGGCTTCAAACTTGATCTTCTCTGGGATCAGCTGTTCCCAGCTGGAGAGTCTGAGGAAGTGAGCAACTGCCATGTGAAATCCTGTGCCTATGGGGCAATTGTTGCAGGGAGCAACATCATGATCTCAGGAAGACTAACAGGTGGTGGTGAATTCCTTTTTTATCGGCTTTACTGTACGCTGAACACTTCCAGAATGATAAGGTGTTGACAGCTCCTTGGACATTTTAATCCAAAACAAATGCAGATTTTTTCAAGGCCATAACTTAATACATCGGATATATAGCACAGTAATGTGTATTTGGAGTGCACTCAGGAATGGTGATGTCTGGTATAGGGAAGGGGCCTTAAAGAATGGGCCCTACAAGATGTGATTTTTATGGAGCTATAGTAAGTAGAGCTCCACAATTGAATTTTCAAGGCTTTACAGTAGCAGTGGTGGCTCTGAGGAGAGCTCAGTTCTTTGAACTAGACAGAAGCATTGACATAATGATTAGGATCAGAATTTACCTGAGCTCAGGAGATGTCTGTGTCAAGCTGCCTTAGGACTGTGCTGTTGCTATTTCTGCTGCTCTTTGATAACTATCACTCCAACAGCTGTCAGTGGTGAAAGGAAGTGTTGTGGTCAGAAAGCCTCAAATGCACCAGTAATAATAGACTAGTCCCTTCGCCTTTCACCTTTTATTAGGTGTTTCTGCATCAACTAGGTATTATCTGTTTATTCTCTCCTTAGAAGCATTGAATATTGATACCTGCTGGAGGAGGTGTGAGACTGGGCTGAATGTAATACTGGTTTAATCTAGGAAGCTACATCTTATGTTTCAAAACATCTGTCAGTCTCCAGGCATTTTTAATCTTAACTTTCTTCAGACTTTAGTTAGTCATCTGTTTGGTTTCATGTTCCACACCTGGTGAAGCACAGAGGGAGGCTTTGTTTTGGACTGACATTAAAGTACTGTTAAAGATTAACTACTGAAAAGCCGCCCTCCATTGTTTACTGAAGTGTAGTATCACTGAAACTAAATGACATTGAGTGAAGTATTTTCCAAACTGTGATCTTTAGCAAATCTCTGTAAACACCAATGAGTTCTCTTTATGTTGGTCTGTAAAATCTAACAACAAGGGTTTGATTTTTTTAAGGAAAAAAGTAGAAACTCACATTCAGAAAATCGATTCTATAGGTACTTCATAGCAAGGCTAGATTGATCTGAGGAAGAGGTCTGGTTCTTCTGATGTGTATGTTACTGTTGGTAGCCACTAACTTTTATTAACACACAGTATCTAATATACTCCAGGGGACTGGCAATTTTGAGGATGTTATCTGCTCAAGAGCAAGAGATAAAACTAAAAGCATGCAGTGGGCTTTATTTTATCTGTTAAGTGCTGTCTTCTCACTTCTGATGCCAATTCTTATCACTAGCTCCAAGCCTGACCTTGAGTAAATTATTTAATCACTAAGTACTTTCAAGCTCATAGATCAAAGGTGTCACAATGATTACAAAATGTTAAGTCAGGTTTCTGCTTATAACTGTATTTGAGCAAATGATTTGATATAGTGAGACATTTCAAGGGTATTTACCATACTGTGCTGGAACTCTCCTGTTCTATCTTGGCTGCAGTGCATAAGGACAGATTTTTTATACTGCAGAAATTAATGAAAGTCATGTTGCCTGGCTTTCTGCTGAAACATTATGCTTTATGTTAACTACTGGAGATATGGAAAAGAGGGAAAAGATAGCTGGTGAAAACTTGTAGGACTGTCAATATAGTTGGAATAGCTTAAGCACAGAATCTGTCCCAATAGGCTGCAGCTACCTTGTAGTCTATGTGACTTATGGGAAAGGTGTAGGAAACACAACTTTGAAAGCTGTAGCAGTAGCAAAAAGTTCATGAGGCGACAACTGTGTGAAGGTTACTTAAGAGAGTGGGAATCATGAGGTGAATGAGTTTGAGGATCACCAGGATATTATTCTGCAGTGAAGTCACAATATTCCTGTCATATGACTACCCATAGACAGGAGAAGGTTCTGCAGTTTGTCAGGTGTCCCTGATACTACTGGATTGTGCTTGCAGTGGCAAGCAGCATTTGCTTCTGCTTCACAGTGATATTCTGGCAACATGATTCAGTATCTACTACCTATGTCATCCTAGCTTGCTTTTGTGCTCAGATTACCATCAATGTGAAATGAATTTCTACACAATTGTGTCTCAAGTGCCTTCATGATGCCCTCTCATTTATCCTCCTTCGGGTCTGTGTGAGTAGTGCTGTCTAAGCCCGTTTCCTCTACACACCTGGAGACACCTGTGCTGTCAGTTGCGTAGTGGGGTCATTTTTCAGTTGACAGAAAGTCAGCAGAAGAGAGCAGCTTCAGCCAGCATGCCCATCTGTAACTCCTGCTAATACTCCTGACTTGTGTCCTGGACCTGCTTGGTTCACAATGACTCATGCTACCACCCTTTTTTTCCCTTAGAAGGCCTAAAAAGCCAAGCCTACAAAGAAATAAGGTTAGAAATCAAGCACCCTTTCCCTAACCTTGAGATCAGAAAGCTACCAAGGCTGGACTCTCACAGCATACCAAGTCATCCCATTCTGACATGCATTTCCTGGCATCCATCCATTTTCATGTGTCATGTTTAGTTTCCCTGCACTGCCACGCAGCAATGGTAAATTACAAAATTAGTAAGTTATGTGAGTGAGAGAGCTTCTTGCAGTGCGTGATTTATAATGTACAGGCATAAGATTGATACAATCATGCTTTGCATAACACAGGTTACATTACATCTCCAGAGCGTAACTGCGGTTCCATCAGCACTGCAGGGAGGGCAGGTGCATACTTACAAGACACTTTGCCACGTTTGTCTTCTGCAATGTTGATATGTCATGTCATGCTCGTATTGTCTCACTCACAGGATCTGTCAGAAGTTTCGAGACTGTCAGAATTCCAGTGTAACTGATACGACATTTGTTATAGCTTTTGTATGACCTTGGAGAATTAAGGGAAGGTTTTCGTGATGTTTGTTGTGTGGCCTAAGGGGAACTCCAGCTGAAGTTTCAGTTCAGTCAGCTCTCCCTACCATCTGCTGAGCAGGGTAACAAGAGCAGAGAATTACTATTGGAGAGAACTCTTAAATAGCAAAAACATAAAAATAAAATTTTTATACAGAGAAACAAACTTAACTATGCTTAATTTATATTTTCATAAATTAAGCAGAGAGAAGCAAGTTAAAACACCACGTTGAGATGTTTCTGATATGTTCACATCCCATATGAATTTATCTAATGTGAATTAAAGAAGAAAGAACAAATCTTTGAAAGGAAAATTAAAAAACCAGGCTGTGTTCAGTAAGCTGCATCCCATACCTGTGTTCTGTTTTGTAATGCAGTATTTGGAGGCTGTGGGTTTTTTTAGGAATGAGACCCTCAGCTGTGAAAGCTGAGAAGCATCCCTTGGTCATTCATTAACATCAGACTCAACCAAGGAAATTTCCTTGTTATTATGTGCCATGAACTGAAGTTAATGGGCAATGCCACAGTTTCCGAGTCTAAAAGTTTGTTGTTGGGTTTGTTTTTTTGGTTTGGGTGGTTTTGTTGTTTTTTGTTGTTGTTGGGAGGTTTTTTTGGTTGGTGTGGGGTTTTTTGTTTGTTTGTTTGGTTGGTTGGTTGGTTGGTTGGGTTTTTTCAGGTTTAACTTCATCTTCACTATAATAATCAACTACTTAACCTTTACTTGAAGCAAAAAGTCTTGATAATTTTTTTTCTTAAAACTTGTCCTGTAAGAAGGCAGGTATTAAGGGGAACTAACAGGCTCTCTTTCTGTTCTTTTAGGGTGTATTGTTACACTCTTGAAATATGTATCATGCAAAATGTCTTTTGGGATGCTCAATGCTTTCCTAAAAGCTGCAAGGACAAGGTTAAGACAACGAAGTAATCCTCTTTAGAAATTTTTGGGAAGCAGCCAGAAGCAAAGAAGCAAAATTACTTAAATTTCTGGCAGTTATGCTGTCCCCAAGATTTAGACACCCTCTGACACAATTACACTCTCTCCTTTATATTAATTTGCATATGTTAACTTATAAAGTTACTTGCTATGTACTCTTTACATGCCCTCTTGTTGTGCTTTTTGAATTTTTATTCTTAACTAAAATTTATTTACAGGCAAAAAAAATAGAGTTTTGTCCAGGGAACATGGAATCTTCGTTTCTGCTAGGAAATATCAAACCAGCAAAGACTTTCTTCAGTGTGACAGTCATTTTCTGTGGGTAGTTATGTCCATGACTGCAGCTGATGTTAGAGAAACTAAAATTACAGAAGGCAAAGGTAAAAATCACCCTTGAAAGTAAGTCAGCTACTCCATTCCCTGGTCTTCATGTGATATTTCGTTGTGTTTCATCCAGTTTTACATTAATTAAGGAATTTGTCTTTTTTTCCTATGATGAACATCTTTCTGTGACTGATACTTGTTATGGTAGTTAGGAGATACCAGTGGGAACCAGGGCACCACTACGCTGCATTGGGCACATACACTTAATAAGAGAGTGAGCCTTGGCTCCAAATGTACTTATAGGCAAACTGGGTTTTACTTAGTCAGACTCAGTATTACACACTGAAGTATTTACACAGTAGGATCTGTTTGGAAGAGAGAAACATTTTTAATGTTACAAAACTCTCCGAGTTGCTGACTCAGCTCCTAGTGATTTGTGCTGTGCACTCACCTTTCACCTAATTTTCAGATCTGCAGAACAGTCTTGAGATCCTGTGTCTTGAGATGGCACTTTTACATGGCGGGAAGATTTATCACAATGCAGGATGAAGACAAGCCAACTTGTTTTTTGCCTTGGCCTGCCAAAATCTACTCCCACTCAGTGCTTAGCTCCGTGGAACTTGGTGACAAGAAGCTCCACCTCTGGTTTTGTGACTAGTTTCTCTACTCTTTTATCATTGTCACTTAAATGAACAGATAAAGGAAAAAACCCACCCTTAAGAGCCTTAAGTTTAGGTCAGATGTAATCTAAAAAAGTGACACTGAACAAGGAAATGGAAATCGGAGGGAGGATTACTAGTGAAAGGTAAAAGGCTTCTTGCTTACTAGCATGCATATATTAAGCCTATTATATTTTTAATGGAATATTGTTGTGTGGACTCAGATTGTATTTCTCTAATTCATAGTGAATGACATTGCAATCCTTGAGCAGTCCCACTGAAACTCTTTGATCAGGAGTTAGCAGGACTTTGGCTAGTCTTGGGAATGTGCCCAGCAGGGAGTTGTTCTGATATTGAAGAGGCATCATCTCAATCAGAAAAAGATTGGTTTTAGACAATGTGATGAACAAAACAGAGGAAAAAAAGTAATCAGCGAATCTGAAATCCCCATCTATGAAATCTTCATCTATGATATTAAAACATGAATGATAGATCTTTGAAAGAACAGTCACCATAAGAAATAACCAGAAAAGTTAGAACGCTACACACAACACCACAGGAATCAGTATCAAGGACTCTAAGGCTGAGGGGGCTTTTTCTGACATTACAGAAGAGCTAAATCTCTAGCAACCAATAATCAGGAGAAAATACAGAAAAACGCTTCCCAAAGATACTTCAGCCACAATATATCTGTAAGAATAATTGCAGTTGTGAATCCACTCTCCATACATCAGGAAAGACAACTACAGAGGATGAAAAGTCTTACAGGAATTTTGAGGCTCAAGGTCTTAGACTGTTCAACATAAAAGCATTCACAAGAGTCATTCAGGCTGAAAGTGTGCTTGGGAGGACCCTAGTCCAACTTCCTCCCCAAAGCAGGGTCATCTGTGAGATCAGACCACCATACACAGGGTTTTGATCAGCTGGGCTTCAAGAACATCCAATGACAGGGATGCACAATCTCTCTGGGAAGCTTGCTCCACTGCCTGGCTGTCCCTGTGGGGAAAAATTTGTTCCTTATCTTACGCCTGTTAGTTCTCACCCTCCTGCCGGGCACCTCTATGAAGAGTCTGTTCTTGCTCTCTCCATCCCCTCCACATGGGTGCTGGGGTGCTGTTAGGTATCTCAAAGCCACATCTGTTGCAAAGCTGAGCTCTGCTCACACTGCTGCAGGTGCTGCTGGCCACCATTGCTGATCAGATGCATGGCTGGCCCTTGCTCAGCTGGCTGGCTACTGGGGCCCAGAACCTTCTCTCCAGACCCACTGGCAGTGCTGTCAGGACTGCCTGCCTTGGGCAGGGCTGCACATTGCTTCTGTCTCAAGTGCATGGGGGCCCTATCAAACATTTTCTCTCGCCTATCCAGGTCCCTCTTGATGGCAGCCTTGCCCTTGCATATTATCAACTGGTCCTTGCAGCTTCATATTATTTGTTAACTTGATGAAACTGCACCCCATCACCTTGTCCACCTTGTCAGTGATGGATTTCTTAAACAGGACAGGTCCTGATACAGACCCCTGTGGGTCCTACTTGTTACCAGCCTCAAGGCAGAGTATGACTCATTATGCACCAGCCTCTGAGGCCTACCGTCCAACCGGGTATTTACCAATCTGGTTGTCTACCCGCCCAGGCTGTAATATCCCAACTTGGCTACAAGAATATTGTTGGAGATAGTGTTGTAAGCATTGCTAAAATCAATTACATCCACTATGCCCTCATCCACAGTTCCAATCATTTTATCACAGAATACACCCAGCTGGTCATGCATGATTTACCCCTACATAGTCCACGGTGAGTGTCCACAGTCACTACTTCTCCTTCATGTGCCCAGAAAAGTGCTCCAGGAGACCAGCCTCAGTGAACTTGACTGCCCTGTGATTCTCCAATATGTGCTTTTGATTTTTCTCAAAGATAGGTTTCCTTTTCTTCAGTTGTTAGGATTCTTTCAAACATTTAAGAAGCCTTGCAAGGACATTGGTCATCACTCTTCAGTGCAGCCCATTGGGTCTTACGTGCTGAGTATTTACAGTCTCAGGCTGAGACTTCAGGCAGACACTAATAAGACTGTCAAGCAAATAGTCCTCTATCTAAAATGGCGTATCTTTCTCACTTGAACAGATCTTACAGTGTAGCAGTATGATAGATCTTATTTTGTGCTAGGTCTTTTTCATGCAGGAGTGACAGTCATTATTTGACCCCCACTCACAAATGGTCCACCACATGTTGACAACGTAACTTTTCAGAGCAGTATATAATAAGAAGGAGTCCAAAGAGCAGTTTACAGAGCGTGTTGTCACGCTGTGTTTCACCTATGAGAGGAAGTCAGCAGCTGTGTGGGGTATGTGCTCTGTCAGCACTCTTGAAGTAGTCAGTTAAGTTCTGTAACGGACTGTATATATATATACCATAACTATGGCTATGTAGGGTACTTCTCCAAGTCCTTGCTCTCAAAGGATTATGAACAGTGCCTATGAAGATGAAGGATTATAGAAGTCACCATGAAAAACAGATGCCTGGATTTGGGCTTACCTCTTTCTTCATTGAATCATTTCCTCCACTGCCATAGGAGAGCAAAGTTGGAAGGTAAGAGAGCAGGACTCAGCTTTCCTGTTAAGATTGGGCTGCAAAGGGCATTTGTCTTGCTGTTGCAGCACATACACTGTGCCGCCTCAGACCTCTTTGTGGGTGATGTTACTGGTCAGCCATCAGTAAGGCTGTCCTGTGGGTGAGTGTGGTGAGGTTCAGGGGTGGTAGAACAATCCCACTAAGCCAGGACAGCTGGAGGTTAATGGCCCAGAAAATCTAGAGGCTGACACTGGCTCACTGTTTTAACACCTGCAGGGACTGTCATCCCAGCTGCTGCTGCTAGTGAGCAGCACACAAAAGGAGGCTCAGCGTGGCTGACTGTGAGAACACACATGCATGCGGCTGCATGGGGCAGCTGTTTTCTACATGTTACTAAATCCTCAGAATATCTTAGAAACTGTGGCAACCCTTACTAAGCCTCGTAGCACACAACTTTATTTTAAGATGGTGAAGATTATTTCATAACTGATTCATAACTAACATGAAGGCTTTTTAGGCATTCCAGGATTTTTCTTAGAAAATTTTGGACACATGTATTAGTTCTTTATTATTATATATCATATAATTTTATTAGATATATTTTTAGATATCGTATGTCCACACAGGGATCTGTTTCTGTTTTATATGCACATTAAGGCAAAGTAATTCACAAAGTCTCATTACACCTAAACCTGAAAAAGATGCACTCTGTGGAATTTCTTTGTTTTTCCTGTGGAGTTCTTTCACTGAATGTCATGAATATCTTTTTCAGCTCTAAGGCTGAGCAGGTGGGCTTTGTGCATGGAAGTTTAATGCCATGAGAAAAAAGCTTCTCTCACAGGCTTGGAGGCCACCATAAGTATGCTCTGTTGCCCTCATGATAGTTGAGATTCTAATGAGGAAGCCACTACCACCAACCAAGTTGTCTTGCATAAGTACCAATGCAAGCTTGGACTCATTTCTTCCTCTGTTCTCACCATGCAGTGAAGCCACACTGACCTTGTAAGGGAATTGCTTAGATGGCATATGCCCAGATCATCCAACAGATTATTTATCTTCCACCTGCAAAAGAAGCACAAAACCATCTGGTCCTTCCAGTCAAACTTCAGAAAAACTTCCCAGATATTAAGTCTGCTGATGAAGTTGAGCATCTAACATCTAATAGACATCTTGGCATCACTACTGCCCAGTGGTCTCTACCATCTGATGTCTCTTCTCCAGCTGTGGCCATTGTCTAGCACATCAGGTAATGGCTAAAAAGAAAAATCCACAATACATGAAGCTGAGTATGCTGTTCTCAGACAAACAAAATCACTCCAGGTTTTTGGCAGTGCGTTCACATGAACTTTGCAGAGCAACAGATATTACGGGTACACTAAGGTGTGTCCTTTGACAGCTCTCCCTAGAGCCTTTTGAAAAGAGGTGAAGGAGACAATATGAAGATTGACAGGAATGTACTTCTTATTTAAGACTGAGAGTAAAATGACAGGTTTTAAAAACTGCTTTTCCTAGTGCTTTGTTTCCATAGTTATATAAAACAGACACCAGTGTTAAGGGACCAACAGTACAAGAAGATTCACTTGCTGGAAGTCAAAACTAATCAAATTCAGGCTGGAAGTAAGGCATGAATTTTTAACAATTGAAGTCAGTTAGTCACTGGAAATTGCACTTAGGTGAGATTTTTCATCTCCTCCAGGACTGGAGATCTGCTGAAAATAAGTGTGGAAATGCTCAAGCAGAGGGTATAGGCTTGATGCAGAAATTGCTGAGTAAGTTTCTCTGAACTTACAGGAATTTAGTTTCTGTCTTGTCTGTCCTCAGAAGCTCTGTGCCAAGTCATTCAGCAAAACAATTCCTCAGTATCACATAGTTGCTTTTAAAGATGTTACTCTCAGATCAAATACTAGCAAACCCAGACAAATTAAACCAATACTTGCTGGCTTACACACATCTAAGCTAATGGGGTTATTTTGTGATATCTGAGATAGGGCACTGCTGTCATGATTGTGGGGGGTAAAAACTGCACAACAACTGGACCCACTGCAGGAGCCAAGTGGGTGAGGTGAGTCAGTTTAGGAAGCCAAACGAGGATAAAACTATTCACTTATTTATTTGGTAGGGCTGGTTTTATGTCAGTTTTACCTCTGTGATCAAGCTGGTCAAACAAGCACCAGTAGTGGTCAAAGAGGAGCAGCATGCATGGAAGATGGAAGAGAAGTGCAGGGCAACTGCATAATTCAATTGCTGTCTTCAGCAGCAGCCCCAGATTAGAGTAGTTCACCTGTACTGTACCCTAACCCTGGGAGCTGTTTTTCCTTAAGCTGAGAAGGTGCCCACTTGAATGCTCTTCCTCTTTTCTTGTGGCAAAGATGAGTAAGCAGTGATGTTATTTTTGTTAGTGTTCATTGTTTGCATTGTGTAGGTGCCTCACAGACTATACTGTGTGGGTGGCTGTACCCCACCTGGGGATTACCCCCCCTCCCATTATTGGAGTTGCTTATAATAGATATAATGGCTGGTGAGTCCCACCCCTTAATTCTGACAAGGTGGAACATATGTAAGGCTTGTCAAATGACATGTCATTCAGACACTACAATGATGGGGCAAAGTGTAAACGCGTAAACAGATAGGGAGATCAGTTTTCCTCCTGAAATTATCTGGGTCTCAAGTAAGCCCTCTCAGATAAGCAAAAATGGCTGACCTTTAACCCAGATAATTTCTTAAACCCTCAGACAGCTACGAGGCAGAGCCTAGGGGTGTGCGAGGGCTGTGAGTGATGAGCAGCAGGGCAGGAGGAAGGGGAGGCAGGAGCTTCTCAGGCAAGCTTCATCACTGCAGTAGATGTATCACTGAGTCATCCCCATTTTTTGTGATGAGAAAATACCAGAGGATACTTAATTGTAGGTTATGCTATCCAAGTATTACCACTGTTTAAATGACTATAATTATAATAATGCATCACAACTGAATACAATGCTTCAAATACTGTAGCTACACAAAGATAGGCTTGATGACTGTGTGTTTTCCCAGTGTGCAGTGCTGTCAGTTGGCATGTCATCTAGTTTTCCTAACTTTTCATTATCCTACCAGCTTTACTGTCTTGTTTTCGTACAGAAAAAATGCCATCCCCTGAATTTTTAGGAAAGTACATATCTCAGCTATTTTATTTCTTGGTTCAGAGTAGGGGACTGCTTCTTCCCTTTTGGTCTCTCTCAGTTTTGGTATATTTCCCACAGCTGTCTTTCTGCTTTCAGTATGTATCAACTCTGATCATTCTCTGTTGGAACCACTTCTCTATTTGAATAAAATGTCTGTTCTTAGACATGTCTTCAAATGTGAAAGTTTGTGGTGTGAACTACTAAACACAATACACAAATTTCCTTCATATCTACTAAAGAATTGAATCATCAGGTGAGGACATTTTTGATTGCCATATAGGGTTATACATTGGTGTTGCAGAGGTCTGTAGGGTTATTTCACATATAAGGGCTGATTTTTTGTTTCTGGTTGGGCAGGGAATTGAGTAGTGGCTTTAAAAAACACTCACTCTGGTAACAGTATCAGCTAATGCAGACCTCAGCTCCAAGACTTGATGCAGTTTGCTTCCTCACTGTGAAGCTATGGAATTAGTCTGTTGGGTGTTAATCCTGGTGATCACTGTGGCACAGTATCATCCTAAAACAGTAACTCTGAATTTATTTATTTTTTTAAAAAAATTATATGAAGTAGTTAACTACTTCATTTGGTATGTATCGAAGACCCCAGACCTGTACGTGGCATGACTGCCACAGTCCTGGTTGGACACCAACACTGAGGCTACATCCCAGGCCTTCCCTTGTGCCAGCTCTGACTTCTGTTGCACCCTTTGCTGACAGAGGAATCTTGCAGCCCCATAAAGAAGAGCGAGCAGTTGAGTCTCCTTACGCTGCCATTATGTTACACTGTGACTTACTGATGCAGTTTCTGGTTTTAGCTGAAGCTGCCACCAAAAAGGGAAGTCTTTCTCTCCTTCCTCTTAATCTGGGTTCCTTGCACTAGTTGTAATGAAAAAGCATAAACAAACCCAAGATTGGTTTTCTATGTCATCGGTGAGTGGTTGAAGTGGTTAAAGAGAGAGAGGAATGTGAATGTCTGTGTATGTGCACCTGCTTTCTTGAAGAGCTTAAGCCACTGCATCCAGGGTTCTTGACGGATGAAGTGTGTGTCTGCTCAAGATATTAGAGGAACTTCAGTGATGTTTGATAGATCCACTACAAAGAGTCTTTCTTTGGCTTTTTGGGAGAGCACTCCTGTCTATATAAAGAATCTGCAAACATGCCAAGAATCTCTGCTTCTGTTTTTTTACTGTTTAGTGATGCCTGCACCGAGTTATGCTGGGCCTCTTATTTTTGGCTATCAGGATGGATTGAGTTATATTACAGGACAGTATTAGCAATTTTCATCAGGGAGGTAAGTGGTTATATCTATTTTAGTAAAAGAAACATTGTATCAGCAAGGTTTTATGAATGTGCATGTATGAAGGAATGAAGGAATTAACATTCTGAAAGGATATCCTTTAATTGTTTCCATGCAATACGTATGGTGGTATATGCTTAAAATATTTCTATACTATACTTGAAATATTTCAGTAAGAAAAAAATGAAAAAAGAATAATCCTGGATTTAGATGATATGAGAGTTTCTGGCATATTTTCCAAGAGCAATTGCCAATTCCAACAGTAATTGCCATGCACCTTGAATAAAAGAAGGAAAATTATTACAGAAGAGCTACAATTTGGGAAACAGCTTCAGATATGCTATAAATAATGTAAGTGTACTTAGTGTTCCTGAAAATAATTTAACAAATGAAAGCTTTCACAGACAACCTGGGGGAAACATAGAATTAACATGTATTTGCTGGGGAGGCTCAGAAGTGGGGTGCTGACAGAAAAATTGTGACATGTATATGACGAAAACAACCCACATGAGGAAAGTCAAGGACAAAGACATTGGTATTTGAAATTCTGAACAGTCTTTTAAATTTGTTTATCTTTTGACAGGATCTTTTATTATGGCCAGGTTTAAGATTAGCTCCCAGCCAACGCTCTGCTCAGTAGATCAGCAGTTCTTACACAAACGTTCATTGGCTGCTCTCCATGTCAGGAGGTGAAAGAAGTTAAACATAGTTCAGGACAACCTGCCCCTCATCATTTTGGCTTGTGTGTGGAGAAGGAGGAGATCCCTTCTCCATTGGCCTTTGAAGACCACTCCTCTTCTGTAAAGTATCTCGAGGCCTAAGGGGAAGTGCAGCACATCAGTGGTAGAAGAGGAAGGCTTAACTTGTTCTTTGCAAATACACTGACTGTGTTAGAAAATCCAAGGCCTTTCTTTCCCTGGAGAAACAGCCTTTAGGCTGATGAAGTAAGATGACAGGTTTGCTGAAAAAGCCTGCTTTGAGCCTTCTGATGAAGTCCCTACAGAGGGAGCTTGAAAGAGGTCTTTGCTTTTCAGGGTGGCTAGCTGAGATGTTTCAAATATAGTTCCAGTCTTCTACGAAGATTATGGGGTTTTCCATTCTTATGCTGTATTCTTGGTATTTGCTGTTTTACCTAAAATCAGGAACAGACTGAGTTAGGAAGTACCTTGGAAAACACTAGTGTTCTTAATCAAAGAACAAGAAAACACTTTTTTTCTTCACTAAGAAAAGCCAAAGGAAGTTAGGGAGGCAGTAATATATTCATAAACACCTTTCACCATGGATGAAGACAGATATAAAGATAAGTAATGTTTAGTACTTATCTTTGATTTCTCTATTTTATTTTTTTATTCATATTCTTATGTTTTTAGGTAGTCTGTCATTGTTCTATATGACAGCTGGTATTGATTGCCTAAGTGCATGTAAAATCATTTCAGTCTACATGAAAGCTGCTTTCTTACTCTAAATCAATAGCAAGTATGTATTTTTATTTCTTCTTTTTTTTTTTTTCTTTTTTTCCCATTAAAGAGCACCTGAGAGGCTATGGCGGAGATTAGATCTTCAGTACAGGCATGTAACAACAGATAATGTCATATTGTTTGAACTAGCTTGAAACTGATTTTTTTCTGAACTTATACCCTTCAGTCATCTTTAAAGTTCTGAAGAGAGTACAGTAGTTCCTGTTAAAAAATAATGTCTTATCTAAAGAAGAGCATGTTTGCAAAAGGTGAATTAGTTGACTGAAAAATGCTGTGGGGACACGTTCAGGTATGCTCTGTTGTTCTCAGTCTACATATCACTTTAGCTGATGCTACATCCCATCACAGACCCATTTTTAATTGTAGGATCTTGAATATCTAAAAAAAACCACCCCAAAATATTGGAGGTTAAAGAACATAGGACTAAAAAAATTGATTTTTTTCAAAAAGGCAATTTTATTAGTGATTTTTCCTGTATAGCTCATTGTCTTTGCTTTACCCCAAATTTAAAAAAAGAAAACAAATAAAAAATCCAGTTCTGAGCAGAAATGAGATATGAGAAAATGAGTAATGTGATTCAAAGAAATGGGAAAGATTAAGATGAAAACCATTTTCTCAAGAGAGGGTGAGAAAAGAACTTCTTAATCAACTAACAGAATGTGAACATATAAACACAAGAAGAAAAAAATATTCCCAGTTTCTTAATTAGGTACTACATATGAAGTCTGATTTGCTGCTACATATGAAAAAGTCTGACTTGCTAGTATGAGGAACACTGTGTAAAATTAATTTTTAACAGCTTTACTGAAATATCTCCATTCAATCCAGTCTTGTATTCACAGATATTAGCAGACCTTATTGGGCCTTTTGTCTAGAGCTGTAAGACCAGGAAACACTTTATTTCCATGGTACAATAAAGTGTAAAGAGATAAACTGAGCAAAAGTATATGTAGGTAGATTGTCAGGAAACACATTTCTTCATAATGATGTCTTTTAGAGTGGGGGGTGATCACACAAAGGAAGAGTGGAAAATCCTTTTATTTGAGGAACTGCAAGCTATAAAAAACTTTTGGAAATATTTTATGTAGAAAACTGTCTCTCACAGAC
Organism: Athene noctua; assembly: GCF_965140245.1. Lineage (NCBI taxonomy): Eukaryota > Metazoa > Chordata > Aves > Strigiformes > Strigidae > Athene > Athene noctua. Next base: position 80,112,200 of record NC_134077.1, read on the forward strand.
AGAAGACAGAACTGCACTAATGTATGGCAGCTTTTCTGGAAACAGAAAGGGAGTTTTGTTTGAAAAAACAGGAAATATCCTTCCTTTACTCCTTCCCCACAAATGTCTCCATGAGATTGTGTGGTTAAACAGATGTATAGGAGACTGGTTACAAACTGCACAGTTTGAGATTACACTACGGAAGTAAAAGGGCTCAATGCAGGCAACTGATAGCTAACAAGTTCTTGCTTATTTTCCTGATTTAGTTTTCATCTGAGTGAAAGTAAAATTTGCTGCAGGTGATTGAGCATCTGTATCAGATAACATCCACATAATTCGAAAGTGCAACATATACAAGTATTTTCTCAGTTGAAGCAAGTGACAGTAAAAACCCACTCGGTACCTGCTGAGTGTTTCATATATGATATCTGGAAAATGAAAACAGTTTGCAACAGTCCTGATGAATACTGAGCAGAGTCTTTTACAGATGAGTATTTCTTCGTTGATACTGTAGCAGGAAGGGATGCCATCGAGAGAGAATTTGACAGGCTTGAGAGGTGGGCCTGACAAATTTGGCGGTCTTCTATAATGGAGTTACGGTGTTGGTGGATAAGGGAAGAGAAACTGACATCATCATCTGTCTGGACTTGTGCAAAGCTTTTGACACTGTCCCATGCAACATCCTTGTCTCTAAAGTGGAGAGACATGGATTTGATGGATGGACCACTTGGTGGATGAGGAATTGGCTGGATGGACACACTCAAACAGCTGTGGTCAACAGCTCAATGTCCAGGTAGAAAGCAGTGACAAGTGGCATTCCTCAGGGATTGGTGTTGGCAACATGGACAGTGGGGCTGAGTGCACCCTCAGCAAGTTTGCCAATGACACCAAGCTGTGTGGTGTGGTCGACACACTGGAGGGAAGGCATGTGCCATCCAGAACGACCTGGACAGGCTGGAGAGGTGGGCCTGTGCAAACCTTGTGGAGTTCAACAAGTGCAAGGTCCTGCACATGGGTCGGGGCAATCCCAAGCACAGACACAGGCTGGGCGATGAGTGGATTGAGAGCAGCCCTGTGGAGAAGGACTTGGGGGTATTGGTGGATGAAAAATTAGGCTTGAGCCATCAATGTGCACTCACAGCCCAGAAAGCCAACTGTGTCCTGGGCTGCATCAAGAGAACTGTGGCCAGCAGGTTGAGGGAGGGGATTCTCTGCTCTTGTGAGATCCCACCTGCAGTGCTGTGTCCAGCTCTGGGGGCACCAGCATCAGAAGGACACGGACCTGCTTGAATGGGTCCAGAGGAGGCCAGGAAGATGCTCAGTCGGCTGGAGAACCTCCCCTGTGAGGACAGGCTGAGAGAGTTGGGGTTGTTCAGCCTGGAGAAGAGAAGGCTCTGGTGAGACCTTATAGCGGCCCTCCAGTGCTGAAAGGGGCTACGGGAAAGATGAGGAGGGATTCTTTATCAGGGAATTGAGTGATAGGATGAGGGGTAAAGGTTTTAAACTGAAAGAAGATAGATTTAGATTAGATTTAAGGAAGTTGTTCACTATGAGGGTGGTGAGACACTGGCACAGGCTGCCCAGAGAAGCTGTGGCTGCCCCCTCCCTGGCAGTGTTCAAGGCCAGGCTGGATGGGGCTTTGAGCAACCTGGGCTGGTGGAAGGTGTCCCTGCCCATGGCAGGGGGGTTGGAACTCGATGATTTTTAAGGTCCCTTCCAACCCAAACCATTCTATGTGTCATGGTTTGAACCTGGCTGGCACCAAGCAGCATGCAGCTGCTTGCTCACCCTCCCCTTGCCTGGGATTGCAAGAGGGAATTTAAGGGGTAAAGGGAGACTTATGGGTTGAGATAAAACCAGTTTTGTAATTGTAATAAATTAAAGCAATAATAACAATTGAAAGTACAGATGGGTAATGCACAATGTGATTGATCACCACCTGCTGCCTGATACCCAGCCTGTTCCCAGTTAGTGATACTGAAATACCAAGATCCTGCAATTACAGTCCCAGAATAGAGACAACCCCCTCCTATTTGGCTGCCTCTGCTTTACAGACTGAGTATGATGTTACATGATATGGAATATTTCACTGGCCAGTTTGGGTCTGGTGTTCAGGGTGAGCTCCCTCCCAGTACATCTGTGCAGGGACAGGACACAGGGACCTGGGAGAGTCCTTGATCTCTCAGCAAGAGCTGAAAACATCAGTGTGTTATCAGCATTCTCCTGATACCAAATCCCATACTGAATCCAAAACTCAGCACTATTTCAACTACTAAGGAGAAAAATTATCCCAGCTGAAACCAGGACACTACGATTCCATGATTCTTTCACACCTTTGTGATAACAAAGCTCATGTGTCATTTGTTCACAGAATCTATGCTGTATTGTTTTTAACATTTAGGAATTACAGCGTATAAAAAATCTGGACTGTCAAAATCATGCAGTTACAAACCCCTGAGAGAGCTGGTTTAAGCTTTCTCCGATTGGTCTGTACTCCACCAGAGCAATTGTTGCCACTGTGATACAGTTGTATCATGGGAGGTTAAGTTTAAGGCCTCTTCTTTGAAAACTAGCTTCTCTTAATTGATTTTAAATGACAAGCAGATACTCTCAAATGACTTTTGAAAAATTAATCAATTTAACCTTTAAGTAATCTTGCAAGGGAAAGAAATTGTCATTATTTCTGTATTAGAGAAAAGGAAAAGAACCCCAAAGAGACATTATTGTAAGACATTTTCTCAAAACCTCATGGGAAATATAACTCTGGGGATTAAGAAAAAAAAAAAATCTGTCTGTGATTTTGGATCTGAATCACAGAAGTCTCTTTCTCCTCAACATTCTGCAGCCAAACTGTAAGCATTAGAAACTAGATTTTTACTGTGCTCAACTACAATTTTTCCTCTGGCCTCCTTTTTTAAAAAATGCATGCTATTTTGTGGTCCATGCTATCAAGGCAAAGGTGCATTAAGACCTGAGTTGCTTTTGCTATACAAAGAGAGAGAGAAAAAATAACTCAGAGATTATCACTTTTAGCTCCATATTTCCCACAAGATGGAAATTTACTTAATCCATTTTTGTGTGTAAAAACCAACAGGTTAGATCTGGACCCTAGATCACGTACAAGAGGTGATATTTTTTGTCACATGAGTTAGTCTATAGCTAGTCTGGAAAGCAGCATAAATTCTGATGGTGAGTATGGTCAAAGCTTGTGACAGGAGTCCAGACTGAGATCTTGGTAGATGGTTTAGAAAAAGAACATATAAGATTTTCATTCAGTTTCTTCATTAATAGCTAATTCCAGGTTCATTAATGTGCACCTAGCTAATTACATTTGCACTGATATATGAGGAAAAGCAAGCAGTTTCCTTGGAACTGTATTAATAGTTTTTAGCAACTTGGACAAAGATTTGTTTGCCCTTCAAATGCTGAAAAATCTGTTCTGCTTTAAGACCCAGTGCAATGGGATGCTGGTACAAATAAACATGAAAGTTTATCTTGATCACTGTCTGCTTATTTCCTTTCCTTTTAATATTGGGAGATGTTAAATAGTGAAACATTATTTTATCCACTGTTTTGTCTAAGATAATTAAAATTGTTAAGTAAACATAATGTTTTCTCTATCTGTCCTTCCTTTCAGTGCTTCTTTCTTCTGCATTGGAAGAGAAACTCTTCATCCTATTATTCTTGCAAAAAAGTCAAGGATGAAGGTAATTCATCTTAAAAACAGCTGCTGAAAAAAAGGAGAGCCTCATCAGCCTCTGTCTTGTAAACCCCCACCAGAGATACCTGGGTGAAAAATAACACTATGAAGAAAACAATCTTATTTTTAACACTTACCATTTCAGTGTACTAATTTATAGCTTAGGCTCAAACAAGCCACTCTACCAGTACAAGAGCAGGAGCACGGAACTGAAGTGAGGGTTTGGGGAACAAGAGAATTAGGAAACTTTTGAAGACAGCTTTACAAGAGAAAGATCTATGAAGCTGCATACTCAGGCAGCTTGGATCTACAGGAAGAGGAACATAGCTACAGGTAGAATTTTAGATGTCATGATTCTCAGGGAAGTTGTTTTTCCTGCCTATAGCCTCTGATTCTGTCTCATGTGCTTACAGAAGAATCACAGTTTCTCTTTAGACATTCCTAGCTCTCAAGACTGCAGCCTAAGAAGCATCCTAAGTGCAGTCTGGACCAAAACCAGAGAAAGAAACCAGAGCATTTCTGCACTGTGTGACTTTCAAGCCCATCTCAAGATTTTAGGCAAATCTCTCTGCTGATACTTCAAGACTTACTGTTGGTGATACTGAGTAGCAGTGTGGGATACCCCTCACACCAAGGAGCACGATCAGGTGAGAATGCAACCCTGCTTGCAGTCACAGGGCAGACTCTGGGCTAGGGCAGTATGTACTTTCAGTTCCATCTCCATGCTGTGAATGCAGCATAAGGATTGTGGTTGTCCCAAGGGCTCAGTTTCTGTCTTTCTCAGGAATAAATATTGAACCTTCATATGTCAGAAGAACATCAAAAGCTTGTACTGGGAGGAAAGTGAACTGAAGAGTTAATTGTCACAAATATAAATTCTGATATAATCAGGATTAGAGAGGCTTTGAGTCATATTTGTTCATGTAGTTAAACCAAGAAGGAAGAAATTTTTCTTCTTGGCATGTTCTTGTGTTGTAGTTACATTTGAATGGTCTTCTCTTATTTCCAATATAGAGTTGACCAGGCAACACAAAGAACTTCATGGTGTTGAACTGTGCTAACTGTTGTTAAGAGAATAGCTAACAACATTCAACCATACTCTTCATCTAACCGAGCCTTTTGTACTAAATGCTTACGCAGACTATGCTATATGGCTTCTGCAGGTGGTCTTATGTTTGGTCAGTTTGCCAACATAGATGTAAGTGGAGAAAAACTAATTTTGAAAACAACTCTGAGTCTGACTGGGAGAGGTTAGTTAGGAATTAGCAACACAGAAAGTAAAAAGAATGCCAGCATTTCAACAACTTGCATATGTTTTCTCTTTTAAGCCATAATTATGGGAGTGTTATAATGGTAGGTGAGGTGCAAAGAAGTGACAAATACAGCACAAGTGTGTGCCTGTGATTTGGACATCCCAGCAAACTCTGAAGACAGTTGCAGGATTTCTTAGGCCTTTTATGAGATAGAAAATCTCCAAGAGAGGAGTAAATATGTGATTGTAAGTGTAAGATACTTGCTTTAATAAGAGTATTTACTGAAAACAAAGCAATATTTACAAACGTACATTCTTTTAGCCCAGACACTTATGACATGAAACCTGCATGCAGTTAGGAGGAAAAAAACCAGGGTGGGAATTAATGAACAATCAAAAATCCTCAGCCTAAGATCATAGCTGCTCTTCAATACCTGCAAGATTCATCAGAGCATGCTGTTTTCCATACATAAAAGCACCCAAATGAAGATCACACCCCCCAACTATTCTCAGAGCATCCATTCAGAATTTACTGAAAGCACCACAGAACAGCACAGTGAATGACTCCTCTGCTGAGGCACGCTGATAAAAATTAACATTTCCTTCCAGTGAGAGGACCCTTTTCTGATTTTGCACCATGTGGAAAGCTGCTCCAGTAGAACAGTGCTCTTGGCATCTCTCCACCATCTCTCCCATATTATTTCCCATGTTGTGGTAGGGAGGTTGTATGACAAATTAGTTTGAAATGTTGTCACTGCCCATGCAACTTCTACAGTTTCTCTGCCTGAAACATTTAGAGCAACATGCCTTGACTTGAGAAAGATCATGGGAAAGAAACTCTGTGACGACCTCTGGAACTTGGGCAAGCTGGACGGTCTGCTGTCATAATTGGAGAAGTTGTACATAGCTGTGTCTGCAGAACCACAGGCCTCTGTCCAGTACACCAGCATGACCAGTATTAGGAAATGATTGTGCTCCTTGCAGACACCAGTATAAGGTAGTTTTCATTACCATCTCTTATCCTAGAAAGTCAGTGATACGAATTCGGTCATGGCTGACATTTGTGACCAACAGATTTTGGAGTCTCTAATGTGGAAAATCTCAATCTGGATAAGAATCCAGTAGTTTGTCCCATGTGAGAAGACTGAGAGGCTCTCCAATGCTCTGCTTACAGCCTCAAGAAACACAGGTTTGTCACAGACTGCTGATGACCACTAGCTGAAAGATCTGAAGGCCAGTAAGGGCACTACAGCCATCTCATTGTCAATCACTGTGTAATGCAGAGTCAGAGGACCTCAGTCAGTGAATAACAAGCCCTTATCTTTTCTGTTTGCACTTTCAGATCATTACCAGATGTTAACATGGATGACCGGAGTGTCATTATCTGAGCCCCTGACACCCGGGACAGCTGCATTCCTCGGAATAGGAAGGGAATGACACAATGCTGGCTAACTGCTAAATCAAAGGCCAGCCTGACATTGACCTAGCCTACCTGCAAAAACTGCAGATGATCTCTTACTGTCAGAAAACAGAAAGAGATCAGCCCACAAATATTAGACAGAGCATTTTGTAAGCACACACTGATGAAAGCAGTAGAGAGGAAAGATAACTTCTCTTGATCTCTAATTAAAAAAGATGTTACCTGCTTCTAAGTGCAACTTTGGTCTCCTGCTTGAATACCAATAATTTTCTAAATAGTATTTCACAGCACATAGAATTTTAGTGCAACTTACTGTATTTCAGATGAAAATGAAACTCCATGGAATTTTCTCGAAATTATTGTGAAAAGAATGACCTTTTACTACAGCAGATAGAAACAGAAATGACCCAAGATTACTAACATTTTGTACTAATTCCCATTTATTTCTGAGGTCACATCAACAATTTGAACTTTCTGCTGGATCAGAAGGGAGGTAAACCACAGCACATTAAGTTAAAACCAGGACGTGAAAGAAGACAGATGCTTTTAGGGCTGAGGCATTGAGCTGAGGACTCTGGGTCATAATCCATCATTAACTTCCTATGTGACCTTGGACAAGTCACACAGCGTGGTTCATCCCACTCTACTATTGCTGAAGTAATGTCTAATTGAAACTATTTGTGTAAATTACTCTTGAAGAGAGGGATTATTCACATGTGTTTAAATTGTGTTGTATGCCCTTCTTCAGACAAATCCCTCTCTCTCTGCATTTACCAAAGTAGAAATCTACTGGATCAGTTAGAAGACATGTTTAGCTCATGTGTGATCAGATGTAGGTAATATGAAATTAGGTCTTACTTAAATGTATTACCTTTATGATTTATTTTAAACTAAGTTTAAGTTGATTATCTATAAAACTGTGTTGTTAAAATGTAGTTATTCTTCTTTTCAGCTTGTCTTTTACAGCTAAATATTTAGCTCTTTGGAGATGGGATTACCCACAGTACCTCTATTTAATTCTAAGGGGTTAAAGCATTATTACTGTCAGATAAACAATACTGGCAACACTCTCTCTGGCTCTTGTAATGGGTGCTGTTTATCTTGGAGTTTCAGTTTCTGAAGTCCTGTTGTTACACTACAGTCTCAGCTTTTGTTTCAATCAAAAGTAGTTTGTTTGCTGGTGGAGATCATGAAAAAGTAAATGATCTGAAAGAAAGACTCAAACTAAAAATGATTTACATCAGAACTTTCTCTTTTTTTATTTTTTTAACCCCTTGGGTTGGAAATAATTTAGTACTCACCAAGACAATAGCTTTCCACCTGTCTCCTGGCTGTGATGAAAGGGTCACCTCATTTTCACAGAATAGGTGCATTCCAGGACCTGTTAAGAGCTGGGCTAGGAATCTGATTAAGGATGTGTGTCTGAACAAATTTCTGTTTGTGGCTCTCTTCCTGAAGTACTTCCTGTTTTGAAGGTCACTGAGAAGGAAAAATATCTTCCTGCTCTGCCTCCTATCATCCCTCAGATCAGCAGGGCCTTAGTGTCACCAATAGCTGTGCAGAAAGACCATGTCATTGCAATAAGCTGTCCATATAAATGACATACATGGCATGTGCTCTGGCATAAACAGATATGTGGGAGCATATCTGCCTGCAGAACAGCTGCAGCAGTCCCACTAGCTAGAAACCTCACCTCTGGTCTGCAGCTAGTGAAGTCCTGTTGTAGGCACTGTGGCAAGATATACAAATCCAGTGCTTTCTTTCATCCAGGCATCCACACTGATGGAGCTCCCTTGGGGAAAAGAAAAACTCCAAGATAATGAAATATTTTTACCCCAAGTCTGATTCCTTTAACTCTTGTATACCCATTGTATAATATTGTCTGAAGAGCACCTGCACAGATTTTCATACTTGCTTTTGCAGTGGGGTCCACATAGAGAGCCGTGCTGAGCACCATTCTTGTGTGCACACCAGCAGCAGACACATTCCTGTGGCACCACCAGGGCCCAGATACCCAGACGGTAAGGAACTGCATCCCAAGTTTGACTTACTCTTCTTTGTCATTTCTTACTGTGTGAAGTATGACACTATAATAGTGCTTTACAGCAAGGGCTGTCTTTCCATCCTTTGTCAGTGCAACATCGATCATTGTGGCATCCTTATCCATACCTGGAGTTTCTATGCACTACCCAAAATGTCACTAAGAAGAAGAGTAAGTACTGTCTGTCTGTTTTCTTCCTGTGTGCCAGCAGCTGAGGTTTTTGGGTGTTCATGTTCATAAAGAACTGTGGAATCCTCCCTTCTTAAATAGCATTCTATAAATCTCAACTCATATACTTTTCAGAATTTTGCCCACTTTTTAATGTTTCATAGTTTTAGTTACAAACAATGGCAACCGTTCTTGTCCTGGATTAATCTGTAGATAAAACTGAATACTACAGACCTCGCTCAAAGGGTGAGGATTAAGGACACTATACACTGCATGGTCAGTTGATGCCACTGTGACAGTGATGACACTCAAACATTGAAGCAGTCCATGACATAAACTTGTCATAAGCTATGCATATCCAGTTCTGTGGCTACACTCCCCAGGTACTCCTCTGTCAGAGGTGTTACACCCCAGGTTTACTTTTATGTCATATTAAATGGAAACGCATCACCCATGAACTCACATTGACAAGACAGGGATTGAGCCAGCCCGCTTTTGGCTACGAACCAGCTCTGGTGCGGAACAGAACTATAGGTAAACAGTTATCCAGGGAAGGAGACAGAACTGAAGGATCCTAAGCTTAATTCTACTGCGAGTTCAAGACAGAGCTGACATAGGTCCTGCCCAAGTCCTTGTAACAGCATAAAATGAAGTTACTGTTGCTAAGTTTATTTATATTGAAAACCATAATTGGATAAATTTAATATTTTTCTAATGTTTTGATAGAGTAAGTTAATGATGGAAGAGGTCCCATTCCCAGTCTCCACAGTACATACCACATGGAGAGCAGAGAAATAAGGACTACAGACTGGATATTTCTTAACTGTTAGTTTCAAAAGCATCTTTTTGGGTAAAATCAGCAGCAATAAAGAATGAGCTCCATCTCACTAATGAGTGTTGCTATGGAAATGAGGAAAATATGCTTGTTCTTAGAATTGCAAAGACACACAGGATAATGGTGAAAAAATCCATACAACTTTCCTTAAGTGGTTCCACGATATTACACAGAAATGTGTAGGTCTGTGTATAATTCTTACCCCAAAAGTCAGTCTGCTGTCATGTGCTTGTTTTCTAACAGTTCAGCATAGGCACTTCAAGTGTCAACCCTTGCACAATCATGACAGAACCACTAAGCTCCCCTAAAAGCTGTGGCTCAGGCAGCTCTCCTATAGGCTTTACATTGTTTTCCCCAGTGTTTCCATGGAAACCTCTGACTGCTGCTGGTAACTGAGAAAGGAAAGATTCAGAAAGTTCAGCTAAACTAGTTTAAAAGAGCAGCTGCAAGCTGCCTATGTAGTCTAGAGGAGACAACAAAGGAAGATTTAGTAAGGGACAGGATGGAAGAAATTGTAGTCTTTTTAAATGAAATCTATATACCACAAGATAAAAGTTATAAATTTTTAGCATATTGGTCCCATCAGGCCGTATAGGGCAAAATTCAGCTGAAAGCACATAGCACACTTATGGCTCCATGTGTTATTAAAACTGCCATATTGGGGGCAAAATTTACTTTACTGAGCAAAGTGCAAGAAATACAGACATTGCACATGAAACTAAGAAGCATCAATGCATCCTTAGCTTTGGCCAGAGTATGGACAAGCTGTGCCTGGCTACAGCCCAGGTTTTCCCTTGCAATATACTGTATTTCTTGGACTCTGGAGTCGCAGGGATGACACGCATTATATTACACTAGCCCCTGATCCTTTGTTACCAGTCCTAACGTTGGGCTTCCACACTAGGAGTATGTTTTTGCCCAGAAGAAATAAAAGCTGGGGCAGGGCTTCCTGAGGCTCTGTTTGCTGGCAGGGCTTTCAGTCCTACTAAAATTGTTACCCAATGGGGAAATGTCACCTCTGAACTACAGAAAACAATGTATCGAGACTTGACAATAGACAAGGACAAATGTGACTTGAAATGTATTCCATTAATAAAAAATACATACATAAATGAACAAACAGCTTCATGGACTGAATCCTTGTATTAAAATGAAAAAAGGGGAACTACTTGTTCTCATAGATAACTTGCTAGTTTAGTACAGTGTATTTATTAAGATCACACAGTTGTATCCTGGAATTTTATAAGTATTAATTTTAATGTGAAAACTGGAAATCACTGTTCTGACTGGTGAGTTTGTTCTTCTAATATTCCTGGAGAAATCCTACCAGGATTAAAGGAAATCATGCTAAACAGGTATCTAAGCTACTAATTTTCTAGCAGAAACTTGTTTCTAAGTTTTGGGGAATGATTTCTGACTTCCTAGAAGGTCTCAAATTTGGCAGACTTAAAAAAAAATTCCATCGTCTCTTATATAGAAGCACCTCAAAGAAGTTCAGAAAGTAATAAATTTGGCAAATGTAGCTTGATACTTTTGCGAGCACATGGAGTGACCATTGCATGACGATGTTTATTGGGCATGGCTTGGCATGTTAACTTTGTTTTGCCGTGAAACAGACTGTGAGGAAGGACATTGCAGTTCTACCCTACTCTATTGCTGATAAGACGCAAAGATGAAAATAGGAATGCAGAATCTCACAGGTTCCAGGATTTCTTCCTACATTGGATGGTTGGGTCATGTAGATAAAGGAGATTAAAACATCTGTGAGAAGAGTGATGCTGCTATCGTTACTCCAAGATGATTCACTGTGCAGGTGCTTCTACTCTTCAGCAAGTGTTGGGTGGCTTAAGAAGTCCATCACCAAGGTAAACTGAATGATAGAGCATGGTTTTACACTGAGTGAAGATTATTCACGGAAGACTTTGCACTGATACCATGAACTTGCTATCAAGCTAATTTAAAGTAAAGCTTGTGCTGAAGGTTGCTGTTGAGTGCCCCTCTCACAGAGAAAGGTGATGGTATTGGGTCTGGAGGGAGACAGCTGGACTGCTAAGTGAAATTTAACCAAGTGCTGATCTCATCAGCTAACAAGAATAAAGTAATTTAGACTGGTGTCAATGATCTCATTTACAGTTCTATAAAGCAGATTAATGCTTTCGAGATTCCTTTCTCTGAAGGCGACTGTCCCAATTGTTCAAAAACCTGTAAATAAAAATAAGACCTTAATTGTCATATAGCCTTAAGCAGTCCATTAAACTTTGTACCAATCTCAATTATCCTATCAGTAAAATGGTGATAATTGTATCTACTTGCCTCACTGAAGGGTTGTGAGAATAAATTATTGTTGGTAATCAGCTTGCAGGCTGAAAAATGATGCCTTTTAAATATTCAAAAAGGGAACAGTTGATGTTAATATTCACAAAAAAAGGAGCAGAGGGCAAAAAAGATCACAGGTAAAACTTGCTTCCCCGGTTGTTTCCTCATGCAGTATAGTAAACACTTCAGGACAAAATAAGCCAGGCACATGAAAACAATGCTGAGACTCCTGGTAGAATTTCCAGTGCAGGCGAGCACTGCAGCAATGTCTGTTCATGGCTTGTCAGGATCACTACGGGAAATGCACACAAGAGAGTGATTTGTTATACAAGTGAAAGAAGAAAAGGCAACTAATCTGTTTACTATTGCTTAACATGGGTTTGGGCAGTGTTCTTCCCAGGCCTTCCTGAACACACCCTGGTACCTGGGAACACTTTCATATGGAGCAGTTATGAGACATTGTGGTCGATGCAGTTCTGCAATATTAATAAACTGCAGAGCTCTACAGATTGTAATAGGAAATGGGACATGATTGCTTCACCTCTGCAATTAGCGAAGCGAGTTTCTGCATGTTCATACATGCTTATGCAAGCAAGAAATGGACAGAAAGATCCTATTGTCACCTGGACTCATCAAAATGCCATATAGACAGTAAAGTATCACAAGGCACCAGGCGAGATAAAAGAGCACAAAACACCACCTTCTTACAATCAAATTCTCTGATAGCTGTACTGCCATGTAAATAATTACAGCACTGACAGTGCTTGGCTGTTGGTATGGATGGTAGCAGTTTAAGGGACTTCTATCTATATGGCAGTATATTTTATTCTCAAATTGAGATTGCTTTTGCATCCATACAGAAAGGTTTTCACTTCTGACACATCTGTCTGTTCCTAAGGCTGAGGAGCTCTGGGAATGCTGGGCCTCTGCCTACAATCAAAATCCAGTAATGCCAAATAGATGTAGAATAGTAGAGAGGTGTCTTGGTCAGACTTGGTCACCTTGTGTTAATGTTTTGCTCACGTTAATAAGCCAAACACTGAATTGAAATTTCATTTTTCCTAGGCACCAAGTTAAACTGCTTCTGAAGAGCATTTCTCCTGCTCCTTCTCCCCTGTGCTAGAGCCAAGGAATTTAGTCTGCATGGAATCAAAATTCAGGGTCTCACCGGCCATAAACTTCAGATAATATGGTCAGGTTTTGCTTAAGCACCACCAAATTTTACACCATTTGAATTCACATTCTCTGACAGTGATGCAAATTAGCTTTTTTCTAAGAGTATGCAAAATAGGTTGCATAAATATGATCATCTTACTTTTAAGAAGGTTTGTCAGAAATCCACTATGTGTATAGAAGAGGAAGGCAATGGAGTATTAGCACTAAAATGTCACCTACCATCTGGGGTGGGCCTTACCGCGCAGTGAAAAAGCAAGGTCTGGGCATAAATTTGGAAATCTTTCTTAAAGATGTTTAAAGGCATGACTCTAAAGACATGCAGACCACATAATTCTAGGACTCAGATTAATGTTTGTAATGGGGAAAAGCTTCCGTGGGGTGATAGCAACTGTGGTCTTTGTGACAAAAAAACGAAGTTCTGCCCTGACAGGAGGACTGGAAACAAAACATACTCCATTCTAAACTGGCTGCAAATCAGTACAGCCTTTCAGTCCTGTCTGTTGTGCAAAATCAGGTTTTTCTAGATCTGGTACACTTAAAAAAGACAGAATGAACATTTTTTTAAAAATAGATTACTATAAGTTGGAAGAAAAATAGGAAAAACATGTTGAACCTTGGGGAAGGAGGGAGAGGTTTGTTTTCTGCTCTGTGTATTGCTGATGGCATGGTTGGCATTGTGCACATCATAATCACAGCCATTAGAGATACACAAGTGTATGCTGCAGATATTCTCAGTAAAGCTCTTAGCCAGTAATGACTGGCTGCACTTCATTACATATCAGCAAAAATATGTAATTCTGTGGGCCAAACATTCCTGCACATTGCTGTGCCAGCAGGCCACTCATTTATTTCGGTGAGAAATCCAGATGCAGAACAGTGATCCGGATTTCTCTGTTTGGTAAGATGCACACACAGTGCTTATTGCAATCCAGACACACACATGGGCTTTGTAAAGACCACATCGGGTCCCAAACCCACACAGAATATGGCTATATTTCCAAACAGTCTTGCCACATATTTTTCTGAATGACATTCTTACAACATATTCTGGTGACTGTCAAGGTTTATGAAGACTTGCACCTCCCTGACTTGATCCACTTTTTCTGTTGCCTGCCCAAGATGGTTCTGTAACAACAAACATTTTTGGTTTTGTTTGTTCCGTTGGTTTGTTGGGTTTTTTTAAATCATAACCTCTGCTTTTTGTTTTCATACTTTACTACTCTTTCATTTCATCCTCTTTTTGTATGGGATCTCTCTTCTGTTCTCGGCTATGTGGGGTGAGATCTTTGCCCCTTTACAGCAGCTCTAAGGCAAGAATGATAAAAAAGGGCTTGAAAAACTCCTGTATCTAGCCAGGAGAAGATTTCTTCCATGCAGGCATTCAGAAAACAGACCTCTGAGCCACTGACGTCCTCAGAAATCTTGCCCTGCAGCAGACCAAGGCTAAGTACCTGGAGAGTTTACAGCTACCATGACCTTCTTTTTGCCTGGCCCACACCTATGTCAGACAATCTCAAACCCTGTATTTTAAGCATGACTAATGGCATACTTCATTTTACTGTCATTTGTATCACTAAGGCTGGAGTGCCTTGGCTAGCCCTCTTTAAAAATCAAGGGTCTGCAAAGGAATCTCAAACAGGAAGTAAGAGAGATTAAGTTGGACTGAAATGGAAAAATTACTGGGTTATTAACAAAGTTTAGCCAGTGCATGCTCTTGACTATTGAACAAGAACTCCGCACAAAGCGACTGGACTGCTGGAAATTTCAGCATCAACCTACAGTGAGTAGTGCGAGCACAAGACTCTGAGTGCCATGTCAGGAAATGAACATGTAAGGTTCTAAAAGTGAATATTGGCAACAAGAGAGCTGCTTAGACAGCAGGGTCACTGAGGAGAGGTAGGCCTTGACGTCCTCCAGGCTCTGAAGAGGTCAAGTTAGCTCTCTGAAAACTGCTCATCATTGAGATCTCACTGCTCACGTAACCACATCAAACACATCAAATTACGCCAGGTGTCTCTTGATGACTTTTGGAGCATTCGGTGTCATGTTTTAAAACAGGCACTTCCTTCCCTCTTATTTCAAGCTCACTTCTGCCCAACTCCCCAGGAATAGATATCATTCAGCTGTGAGACTGGAGTGATCTTCTGGGGGAAGAGGCAGAGGACCAGATTCAGAGCATGGTGTCCGCTACAGGGCAGATGTGGGGTATCACAGCCAGGGGGGCAGGGGATGGGAAGGCCCTTCCAAGTCAGATGGGCACTTTCCTCTTAAATCCACATGTAAGAGAATTGAGGTTCATGAAAAAGAGAATTAGGAGGAGTGCACAGATAGTACAGCACACACAAAAGAGCAGAATCTTTGGGCAGCACCTACTTTACCCAGGAACATCCCAGATATTAAGGCTAGAGAAGCCAAAAGCTGATTCTATAGACAGTAATCTATGAATGACACAGAGAAAGATGTGTGGCATTTATGGCATCAGAATCTCCTCTCACCTCTCTACTTTGGGGATCTTCTCCTGGTGTCTCTTTGGCACTGAATACAAGCACCGTTCTTCGGTGGAAAGGATTTTTTAAATGTTGTTTCCTTTGCAGATCCAAAGAGGATACCTTAGATCCCTCTGGATCTCTGTAAATTAGATAGATCTGGTGCTTCATGAGAACAGGAAATCTGTCTAACAGCCAGATGAAATGGGTGAATTAGAAAGGTAAGAGAAGTGCAACAAGCTTTGAGACTAAAGGAGGAAAGTGCTTGAGATATCTTACATATATCATAAAATAACTCTATTATTCAGATATGAAACTAAGAAGCAGACCTCAATATAATAGAAGAAATTCTTCATGTTTGTCTCTTAAAACCAAGGCTCAGTTCACTGGAGTCAGCAGGTAGGAACCACACAATGTCAGCAACTTTCATAGAAAGTGTAATAAAGAGATGCTCTTTTAATGAAAACCTTTTGCAAGACACTTCAATAATCTTCAGAATCGGTAAGCAGCTTAAGTCTGTTGCAACAAATACTTAATATTCCTCATGTCTTGAAAGTGTTGTTTTGCTGTTTACAAAGCTTTGTGAGACTGCTGAGCATCATTTCATTGGTCAACTGATGCATCCACTGAAATTGCATTTGCTTTTCAGTTGGCAACACCCACAAGAACCCAGTACTGTGCCTAGTGCAAATGGACGCATTCTTAGGAAGATCATGATTTAAAATTAAGTCCTAATTTAACGATCTGTTAGAAAGTGATTTTGTACCTCTAATACAAAAATACTTTCACACCTTTGCATGGTTTGTATTTTTGAGTACACTGCTACGACTTGCATTCTTATTCAGTTTACTCCAGAATTATTATAACAAAACCAATTCAGCTACTGTGCTTAAACATTTGTCTTAAGATATGTTCTCGTATTTTATATTTGTTACATTGCTGTAGAGAGACTGTGAAATAGATTTCTGATGGATTCTTTATATTCCACTGTATTAAAATTAACTCTTAAGTTAGTTGTAATCTTAATTTCCCTTATTTATCTCCCCCTCTTTGTTTATTTTCTTTGTAGAATCATGGATAAAATCTGACCAGAAGCTTCCTGAGGAACAGTTTGGTTTCCCTCTAGTACCAGAGTATGCAACATACTGCGAGTAGAAGAAAAATGAAATATAATAAAGAATCTACAAGACTTTGCATGTAAGTATCTATGTGAATTATAACATGATTAGATCATATTGCACATTTGTAAATTGTGTTTTCTAGCCCTCATAAATATGAATAAAAACTAGGAACAGTATCTATAAGGAAGGCTGTTGGTGTTCATTGTGTTTAAGGAAATAATAATCTGTTGATCAAAGGTTCAATTCCATATATGTAAGTAAAGTGGAAAAAGATTACAAACATAAATTAATTCAGCATGATCAGATGTGAAACATCCTATATTTCAGATATCACAATAAGATTCATGAGAGCAGAATATGTTGTTGTTCTTCAGTCTTTGCACAAGAAGGTACACTGAGGTCACTTTAAAACTTCAGAACATTTCTATGATAAATAATTAAAATCTCAGTAACACCTTGGACATGCAGCATGGACTCATTTTAATATCAGAAGATTTTTTTTTTAATGTTGAGTAAGGCTTTAGGCTGATGTAGCTGAACATAGCTTCACTGCAGTCAGGGTTCAATACTCCCCAACAACTGATGGTGCATATAATAGTGTCCTATCTACCCCTGAACCCAAGATCTAGTTAATTGTGCTGATATCTGTCCTTGAAATCCAAGGATATTAAGAGATATGGCAAAATATATCAGAGCCATTTATTTTGTTTTCCCCAGAATTAGGTAAATGCTGTGAAATTATTCACAACCATAATTTAACATTCCTTAACCAACTGGCTTTGACTGTCACTCATTTTTCATGATGTCTTGATATTTAACCATCTCCATACAAGGCAGAATACCTGTAGGCAACAGATCTGGAAGAATAGTTGGGAGTTCTCTTGCTGGAGCCTTGGTGATAACACAGCTACAACTTCCAGTGTCTTAGTAGACTCGTACCACTATGCCAAACTCTGCCTGCAGGACACCAGTGACCTGTGCTCTTACCCCTTATTAATAGGTTTCCCTAAAAATGCTTGAGGAGGTTGCATTCAGACCCTGCATGGTGTGCGTGAAGGGTCTGGCACCTGCTCCCAATTGCCTAGGGGTGGAAAGAAGCAGTGCAGTCAATACACCCCAATTTCTTTGGCCACAACAGCCCTCTAACCAAGGAGTAAGTTGTCATGTGAATATCTGAACCAGCCAGAGAAGTCTGAGTTTTTCTTTTTGCCTTTTGGGAAAACTGATTACTTCATTCCATTCTAGCTTTATTACCCAATAAGAGGTTTTTTATCAGCCTCACTCTCATGAGTAGGTATCTGTGGAAAGACTCAGTGGCGAGTAAGTTCCTGTTGGAAATAGTCTGGAGTTTCTTTTGAAGCCACACCTGTTCATATGATAAAGGTCTCTTAGGTGAGTTTCCTGCTCTCTCATGGCATTGAGAAACGGTATGGCACACCCCAGTGAAAAGCAAGGTAAGGCCATATTGAGTCCACAAACACACAGGTAATAAAACTAATGTCTTTAGACTGCCAAGCAACATTGTCCGTTTAGCCATATCGAATGTTTGCACACACACACACACACACAAAATATTTGTTGCCTGAATAGTATTTCTTTTTTCTTTAAAGTGAAAAAGAAAGAAAGAGCAAAAGCAAGGTTTCCACGTAGAGGTACATAAAATGTTTTTGATTCAACTGTGATGGAGTTAGCTGAAGACAAGTTGCCTACTGCTTTTTACAAATGCCCAAGTCTTTAAGGGTGCAATACACAGGAACAGAATATAGTATTTCCATATCCAAACTTACCACAATTACATGCTTGAAAAGAACATTTAACTGTAATAAGAACCAGAGCAAGTCACTAAGAAATGGATGAGAAGATACAATCTTGTAATAGCCCCTTTTGGAGGATGTGGTAATTTGTAGACACTTGCTTCCTATTTATCAAAATTAACCTTCACACCTTACCCTGACACCACAGAGTTGGAATACATGACGCAATGCAATGATGACTCATGATGACGAGTACACAGAATGAAACTGTCCCAATTATTTCAGGTGATACACCCAGTTATGACTGACCGGTGAAGGATTAAACTTCTTGTCCTTAGGCAAAGAGCACAGCAGCTGTGTCTCCCAGACACTTCCATGACATCTCTAAGCTCACTCAAGGGTAGATCCATTCAAGAGTAGTTTTGTCTTCTGCAGGGTTTTTTTGGCACAGACAGATGAGCAGATGACAGAACCAAGCGCTAACCCTGTGGCTTTCACTTTCACACTCTGGGCTGAGGTTTCAAACTTGAAGTGGCAGAAAGTGCTCAGTCACCTGTTTGTTCAATTTTTTCAATATATGAAACTGATTATGCACCTGAACAAGGTGAAATTTTTATGGATCCTGCAGGTGTTCCCACTGTTTGTTCCTTGATGTCCAGGTTTACATCACCAGTGTTGACACAACAGCAACCAGCTGCTTCTACCTCTCCTCCCAGTAAGACTCTGCTCTTACAAACGTAAGCATGCCTGATGACAGACACTGATGGTTGCTACAGGAAGCTGATGCCAGAAGCCAGTGAGTATATATTCCATTTCAGTAGCATAATTTTGGACACCATTCTGCTATTCATCCATACCAAATCAAATCAAATACTTTCCTGTTTGTACATCTTTATATAAGTGTCACTCTCTGGGTCAACATCGAGAACTGAACTGGTAAAAAACCTCATGAGTAAAAGCAGAAGTCACTACATGAAAAGACCGTGATGTTAAGAGCTCTAGCAATCCTACATCTCTTCTAATTAGTGGTCCTCAGTATTCACCCAGTTCACAGAACACCTAAGAACTTAATATTTACAGTAAAGAAACAAAGAAATGTTCTGCTTAGGGAAAGGAAAATGTACATATAATTTTATAAAATTACTATTTAAAAAGCAGGAGTTCTCAGACTTTCCTCAGAGCTGCTTCCTTTCTAATGTATAAAAGCTCAGCCTTGTCTCTCACCTGCTGTGTGCTTAATTGTAAGCATAGTCCATTGCAAAGAAATTCAGAAGAGCATTTAACTGTGGTGCTTTTGTAATGGGTGTAAATAGTAACTGAAACTTGATTATTTCCCCATCTTCTCTACTTTCTTAAGGAGTAACTCATATCAAGCAGGATGTAACAACACAACTAAGGATGATCTTTCATTTGCAAAAAAACTTAAAAATGTTATGGAAATGTTGAATATTTTTAGAAACAGAAACTCAGATAGCATCGGTTATCTAGAGAAACTGAAAACTCTGGTTTCAAACTGTGCATGTCTAGACTCAATGTATATTAAGTCTTCTGAGCCACTTAACAGCTGCTTCACTGTGAGAGTGGTAATTAAATAACCACAGCAGACACACAAGGGACCACAAAGACATCACAGGAAAATTGGCAGCACAGACATGTCAGTTCACCATGTTAGTTACCCGTTGTCATTGCTTCTAACTGAAGTTTGTCCCTGTGCCAGGCCAGAGCCTGTAACTACTGTGGAAAATGGGCATAGCTCAGAGTAGATGATCCCTGTGATCTGGGTAGAGCGTGGTGAGAACACCTGAGGTGCCAATCTGAAACTCTACGTGAAGGACTCCCCACTGTTTCAGCTAGTCTGTTCATGACGCTCTGTGCACCTCCCAGCTGTGCAGGAGTGGCTACCGAGGTCATAATGACCTATTTGCATTGCTCTTTCAGCACATAGTTGTGAAAATGGCTGTACAACTGCAAGCCCACAACAAAAGATACATATGGTTGTATACTTCTGGAAAAAACATTTATCTGAAAGAGCAGATCTGGAATACGCTTTAAACACATTCTGGGACAGCAGAGCTTCCGCAGTACAGGGACTGGTTACTTGCAACTACTTTAAACAGCAAGTACAGAAATGCAGGTAGTACTTTTGCAGTGTTGGATGTGTAAAGTATTTGAACATGGTTAATAAGAGGGGCTCCTGAGAAAGAGTCGGGAAAGCTTGGCCAGGGTTGTGGGGAAATACTATTTGCATAGCAGTTTTTATCATGTTCCTGTGAGTAGAGCTCTATTTTTGAGCTTGGTTTCACAAAATAAGAAAACAGGGATGTCAGAAAGTGGCAATATGGAGAAGCAGCAGTAAAAGCAAAGTGAGCAACTCTATAATAATTCCTGTTTGATTGATTGAAATGTTGTGTTAACAACTATTTAGAAACAACTGTTTCTAAAACACTTAAGTAATAGCAACTGAAACAATTTTTTAAAAAGCAGTCTGAAAAAGCCAGATGAGTTTTCCTCTAACAATTTTAGCAATGTATTTTTATCCTCAGACTACACTGTCCGCAGCTTCTTTCAGCAGCACCCAGGTAGACGGGACAAGTCGAGCTGTCCCTTTCAATCACTGCTATGAATCTGTGACTCTCTGCGATGAGAACCAAGGATACAGGTAGAACTGATGTCCCGGGGAGTTCTGGCTACTCATACATAAACTTCCTTTCCATCTTCAGTCTGCAACCTCCACTCAAATCTAGAAGACTGCATGCAAACACTTGCAGGTATCAGGAAGGGGATCTCAGCACTCCATACGGGCCCACAGAGTGACTCCTGAATGCTTGGCAACTGTGCAGTGGTTGGGAAAGGCACAAATACAGCTCATATCTTCACAGGCACTTGAGAAAGAGACATTCCTTAGGGATGCCTTTGATAAAGCTAGTGGAATATGCTGTAATTCTAGCCCTTGAGACATGAGTAGGAAACCCTGTGAAATGTCTTGATGACTATATTCAATCACAAGAGATTTTGTAATCAATGTGTTAATTGTGGACTTCAGAAACTGCCAGGCACTCTGCTTCAAGGTGGGGTTGGACCTCATTTTAAAGTCAGATATCTTTCTAAAGCATGTATTTCATCCACTCCCCTAATGCTGGGGTGCTTTAATAAATACCAAAACATCTTTATGATTTTGCTCACCTACCCAGCTAAGGCAGTTTTCTTCCAGGCTCTCATGGCTGTAGTAGTTAGAAAAGACTGAGGGGCTTTCCTGCTGCTGCTGAATCTGCTTCCACTAAATTTAGGAATTAGCTTCCACCCTAGCCACTATTTTTGTAATGTAGCTGCCCAGTGTTGGGGCCCAGGAGTGCACTGGCTGCTTTCTTAAGGACTAACTTCTGTGCCAGTATCTATAGATACATCTAGCTATATTACTTGTAACTATTTGTATTCTTGGAGCATCAAATATTTGTTGATAGAATCATCAAACTTTTGTTGATGGAAGCATAAAATATTATTTAAATCTAATGTCATATTCAGTCATGAGACATCACTGTTTAGATCACTTCTGTGGATGGACTCTGCTGATGCGGAAGTCCTGGACACAACTGGACTCTGTTCCCCCTATCATGTTTTCCCTTGATTTCACCCTTGCTCTTGCTCTCATCTTAAAAAAGCATTCATACTTTCAGTCTTCTAGCACAGGGGTCCCTCTGACCCCAATTTCTGTTCTGTTGCTCCCAGACAAAATTCTTTCCCCCAGTTCTAGCCCTTTCTGGATGCCTTTTGTTCCTAATTCCCTGAACAACTTTCCCTTTATTGAATCCACTAAAACTTCGAAATTGTGCTCTTGACTGCCCTTGCCTGAGTTAATAAGAATGCACAATTCCACAGCAAAAAGGACTGCTACATGCTAAGAACCAGGAGTGTCTGCTCAGGCCCAACATTTGAGAAAAGAAACTTGACTATATGTTTCTATTGGTAGTATATGCTTTTTAACTTTCACTCAGCATTTATTTATGGGAGATTTTTATTTGCAAGAATGTTTGTATTGATGGAAACTCTCAGAAACCCTCTCACTGAACAAGTGCTTGCTCTTCCAAAAGTCATGTAAGATTTACCTATCTAATCAGTTTGCAATTTTGTTTGATTCATGGAATCACAGAATCACGGAATCATTCCGGTTGGAAAAGACCCTTGGGATCATCGAGTCCAACCATCAGCCCTACTCTACAAAGTTCTCCCCTACACCATATCCCCCAACAGCTCATCTAAACGACCCTTAAACACACCCAGGGATGGTGACTCCACCACCTCCCTGGGCAGCCTATTCCACTGTCTGACCACTCTTTCTGTGAAAAATTTTTTCCTAATGTCCAGTCTGAACCGCCCCTGTTGCAGTTTAACGCCATTCTCTCTTGTTCTATCACTAATAACTCTCCTTATCTTTATAAAGCTGAATTGTCCATGTAGGACATAAACTGTTATGAGGTGATGACAGCCAATTGAGCACCATGAATAAAAAAAAAATATAGAGTAAAAAGCCTGTACATAGTGTGTATGTGACCGGACAATGAACAATAGAAAGGTTTTGAAGATATGTGTAAGAAAAAAATCAAAGTTTATTCTCAGAACTATTAATGAAAAACATAAATTTAAAACATCTAATCAAAGCAAAATGTTGTAAGACCTGATTATCTTCTTTCTCCGTCTCTATGCTCATATTCAGTATTTCTCTAATGTGTTTTTTGGTCATAAAAACCCAATTCTATTTTGACATACATGCTGCTCAGCATGTAAAATTCCATGGACATCCTTGCAAACAGATTTATCTCTTAAAGGGAAGCTGTTTGCTTAATATTCCTCAGGGGGGTGACTTTTGAAACACTGGAACATAGAGATTATTTTTTAAATAAAGCTAGCCCCCAAAAGCGAGAGGATTTAAGCTTAAAAAACCCCTGAGCCTACAAAAATGTATAGTTTTATTTTTTTTTACCACAGATATCATTGTTCATGAAGGACTCACATAAATTCCATTGGAAAAACTTTAGATTTGAAAAGTATCACAGACGCTGAGCTGTTTCAATGAGACATTCTCAGCCCTGATCACCATCCCTTTTTCTTTGATCACCACACAGGGAGAGACTTGGCCATCATCCTTAGCCTGTGGCTCAGCAATAACTGAAATACCATGGCCAGATGGTTTTGTCTTCTGAGAGGTGAGGACAGCATGATATTCCCCAGAATGAGCATGTAATTTATTTACAGGACATTAATTTTTTTTAAAAGCAAAAGAAAACACTGGTGTGTAGATACAACAACTTTGTGTCAGTCTATATATTGGAAAATAATATCTTTTCACCTTCAGAGATTATCCTTGTCCTCCATATCTCCCAATAAAAACAAATGGAGGCAAGGGAAGGTAAAGGAATAAAAAAAAGAACAGATGACAATGGAAAAAAGGAACTGTTAACACTTACTTATGACAAATCCACATTGTTCTTACTCATTGATAACTGGAAATTAAAAGGAGAAACTCTGGAGTACTTTACAGAGGACAACATAGATCAAACATGTTTGGGACTGGGTCTTGGAGAACAAAGTCCTGTGAAATGTGTCAGAACATAGTCTAGGGAGCAAGAAGGGATGGAGTAAGTTTGAATAAAAAGAGACTCAGAAAACAAGAGAACAAGAAGACTGGGCAAAGCAGGGGAAAGAACCATTAAAATGCAAGGAAGATTGAGCTCTACTGGGCCTCTGGAGTGAAAACTAAGAACTTCAAAGGAGAGTCAGGGAAAAGCAGTAAAAAAAGGGTGGATATTCACAGCATATGAAGGAAAAATGTTGAAAAGGCCTGCATGAATGAGCAAGGGCTCCTGACAAAAGTCGAACATAAAATCGAATCTTACGAGACATGAGAACAGGACAGGAAACCAGGAGATATACAGACACACTCCCTCAGCATGTAGGGAAAGCCAGCATCCCCCTGGAGTTGAATCGGAGGAGGAATGCGAAGGACACTGTGAAAGCTTCTGCAAGTACCCTGTAGAAACAGGAAGGTGATAGAAAAATTTGGGACTACCACTGAAGAGGGAGAGTACCTGGTTACAAAGGCCATGGAGAAGACTGAAGTACTCAGTGCCTACCTTCAGTGGAGGAGGATCAGATTAGAAAACATTGAACTGGACATACATGAGAACACTGGATCTGATGGGATGCACACAAGTGCTAAGGGAGCTGGCTGACATAATCATAAGACCACTTTTGTTTGTCTTTGAAATGTCAGGCAGAACAGGGGAGGTTCCTGAGGACTAGGAGAAAACAAATGTCCCTCCTGTTTTCCAGCAGAGCAAGAAGTTAGACCTGAGAACTACAGGCTGATTAGACTCACCTCAGTGTCTGGGAAGGTGACGGATCAACTAATCCTGGAAACAATTTCTAAACCTATGAAGAACAAAAAGGTGATTGGGAGTAGTCAGCATGGATTTATACAGGTAGAATCATGCTTAACCAACCTGAGAGCCTTCTATGACCAGAGGACTGGTTGGTGAACAAGGGGTGATATCTTGACATTGTGAATCTGAACTTCAGCAAGGCCTTCAACACTGTCTGCCATAATATCATTATAGATGATCTGACAAAAAATGAACTAGACAAGGCTATGGTGAGGTAGACAAAGGTCTCCACACAAGACTCCAAGCCTTGTGATCAGTGGCAAGAAGTCCAGCAGGGGGCCAGTCATTACTGGAGTGCATCAGGGGTCAATAGTGGGGCTGATGCTGTTTGACATCTGCATTAATGACAGGGTGCACCCTCAGAAAGTTTGCAAATGATACAAAACTGTGAGGAGTGACTGATAACATACATGGGTGGACTGCCATTAATAGGGACTTTGACAGGCTGGAGAAATGGCCTGACAGGAACATGAAGTTCAGGAAAGAGAAAGGCCAAGTCCTGCATCTGGGAGGAACAACTCCAGGCACCAATACACACTGAGGGCCAACTGTCTGGAAGGCAGCTTTGCAGAGAAGGACCCGTGGTGCTGGTGGACAGAGGGTTGACCCTAAGCAGCAATGTGCTCTTTTGAGAAAGAAGGCCAACAGCATCCTGGTTTGCTTCAGTATGTGCACTGCCACTACAGGAGAGTCATGGGCATAGTGGAGTGAGTCCAGCTGTTGGGCCACAAAGATGACAGAGGGACTGGAGCATTTGACATATGTGGAGGGGCTGAGAGAGCTGGGATTGTTCAGCCTGGAGAAGAGAAGGCTCAGAGCAATGTTACCAATGTGCATAAATACCTGGTTGAGGAGAGGACAGACCCCAAACTGGGTAAACTGCTCTAGCTGACCCTGCTCGAGCAGTAGGTTGGAATATGTGATCTCCAGTGGTCTCTACCAAACTCAACTATTCTGTGACTGTAAAATTAATGACTTTGGCTTTCTAAATTTAATTCTTCTCCAAGGACCCCATGGTTTAATGCTGGCTGCAATACTTGGGAGAAGGTTTATAGGTTAGTGTAGACCTGGATCAGTTTCTCAAGAAAAATACCAAGTAACTGAAACATTTGCATGGATCTTACAATATTGAGATTTTTTTTTTTTAAAGGGCTTTCACATTCTCTTACAAAAAGATTTCTGAAAATCGAAAGTAGTGAAGCCTCATTCTCCACTTATTTGTACTTTGAGGTTTCACTGAAAGCTGTAGGTTCAACTATTTCCATTCTTGGGCATTTGAAAGAGCTCTGGTGTCTAATTTTTCTGGTGTTTGATTTGCTGAGACACTCTACCAGACAAGAAACAGTCTGTGCTACAGTTAGCCTAAAAGTGCATTTGTTAAACCTCATGGGCCACTTTACGTATGCTGATGAGACAGGTTGTTGCTGCTGAATAAAGAGGATACTGGCAGAGTTGTCTGATAAATTTTGTCTCTGTCTCTCTCCTCTCCTAGTCAGACTTTTCCTCAATATTTACAAGTGCTCTAAGACCTGAATAAAATTCTGGACTCACTTAGGCAGAGAGACTAGTAAGCAGGGAGCAATTGCATACATTTCTATATCAAATCCAACTAACGACTGCATACATTTTGTCACAATCTAAACAAAGGAGATTTAAAGATGAGAAAGCTGCAAGACAGAATATTTGTATAACAATGACCATGCTGAGCAGTAGTATACACATTTATTTGATTTAATTCAAAGAAAAGGAACAAAAAATGGTATTTTAATAAAAGGTTTTTTATACATACCCAACATCCTGCTTGGCCTGGGAGGCAGACTTTGCAGAGTTTTGAAGACACACAATTCCTACCAAGGCATATTCCCTTTATAATAATGTATTTTACAACGCAGTTTCAGAGGGCAGATCCATGAATGGATCTAATAATTACGTACAGGGAAAACTTACACTGTCTGTCCCTTATTTACATAGTTTCATAAAGAAAAATGAATATAAGAGAAAGCTATTTTGTCCTTGCCTTCTATTTGCCCAGAACCTCAGAGATATCATTCTGAACAGAAACAGTAATAATACAGTGAACTGGGGAATGTATACTTGGAAATACTAACAAAGGCACACACAAGCTGTGAAATAGCGTTTCAGCAGATTAATACATTTAAATGCATTTAAATACATTTTTAAGTGGAATTCGGGTGACAAACTGTTTTGCTCCACCTGAAGATGGAGAACTAAAGCACAATTTTATCTGTCCAAAGCTTATGTAAATGATGTTTTTTGACAGAAACACTGATGGTTTAGGAAGAAAGTGAAAAGTCTGTGTAGGGGTTAAAAGCTTCTACAGATACACTAGTAAGAGAAACTGTTGTGGTTTTGGTTTCCACAGTCTTCTCAGAACTGATACCATTACCACTACAGGTTAACATATTAATGTTCTTTTGCTAATTATCTAAATATACATATCCTTTTTTATCAGTTCAAAATTATGCAAGAGTGTTTCCATTGCATCATTTTTGCTGTTGGAACAAGTCTCATATCTAAGAGGATCCTTAGGAAGGAGATTTCTATTAAAGTAATATTTTTCAGTCTGCAACAAAGCTATACTCAAAACACTATTAAATAATTTATCAATATTTTGGCGAAATGATGAATGAATCAAGAACAGTAGCTCTATAGCACGAGAGGGTTGTTTTTCTGTTTGTTTGTTTTTTATTTAAACACATTACACATTAGCATAAGTCCAAAGCATTTGGTTAAAACACCAGGGTGTATCATGCCTCCGAGGCATGATGAGGCATCTTTGAGGAGGAGGCAGATTTGCACTATCTGAAGAGCACTGCTCTCTGTGAATCACTGCACTTCACACTAACAGAGGGGAGACCAGGAGTAAGTCCTCTACCACTGAATTGTCGAAGTTCCAGATGGCCCCTTGCTCCAGGGAACATTTACTCTTTTCTTTGCTCCCCCACTAAGCTTGATATACCTGCTTAAAGAATCCATGTGGCAGGGTTTGACTAGAGGTTACTCAGGTTTAACCTGAGGCCTTGCCCGACCTGACCTTCCTCTACCGTGCACCCACAGAATCTCCTGAAAGTATATTGGAGTTTCCTATTTGAAACCCAACATTGACTCGAGTGTTGGGTGCTGCAGGTTTTTACCTTAAACATCTCATGAGAGAGTAGTTCTTTCTCCCCATACAACAAAACCAGCAGGACAGAATGGCAAAAAGATGGGTTCTTGGCTAAACCAAAGTTATTTAGGCCAGCTTGTCATTTTTTTGCATAATAATGTTTGAGGACTGCTCATTTATTGGTGTGGTTTGCTGAACTATAGGAGTCAGTAGCAGGTTAAATAACTTTTATTCATTTTATTTATGAAGAAGCCTCAGCAAAGTTTGTTTGCATGGAGCCATTGACCCTAGCTATTACAACATAAGCAGCCTGTCTGTAATGTAATCTCCAAGGCAAATGCCTTCTAGGACAAAGAATAAGCTTTATTGCTTCAGCTCAATACTTCTTCAAAACCAGAGAAAGTTTAATAAACTGATTATTTGCTCAAATGACTATTGAAAACAGGTCCTCAATCTTCCTAAATTCACTGTACTGTCATGTTTTAATGCAAGATACAGTACAGGCTGTTTCTGCCTTGGAAGAGAGATGCAGTCCAACCAGTTAAGCATTATATCAGCTATATTCTAACAATTCATAATCAGCTCATACTTTTCTGGCTAGACTTGTCTTGCTACAGTGCCAAAATTGAGCATGACAATTCAATTCATGGCTAAAGAATGTATATAAAGCTCAGCTAGGTGATCTTAAGTCCATATAAATGTGATCATTAGGCTCTAACTGCAGAAACAGAAAAATGAAAAACTGCCACTTTCAGTTATAAGTTATATGCACACAGTCTGTGATAGGGGAATTTGAAAATTAAGGTAATTTGTTTTACTTGAAAATTTAATTTTAAGAAACTTTTACTAAGAAAACACTGAAGGCAGTGTAAAGGTATATTGCTGGCTACCCTGATTTATGTGGGAACTAATGTTAGCAGGAACTAACAGACTAAACAGGCTGTGTTGGCTCTAGGATAGACCCATACCTTACCTGTTCTTACCAAAGTTATCAGTAGCTTTTCACTTTCAACTTTAAATTGTGCTTTTAATTTAAATTTAGTCAATTTCTTGCAACACTATGTGAGATCCTAGCTTTTCTTACAGTAAGTTGCCTTTAAATTTCTACATCCTAGCCTCATACACAACTAGAGCTGCCTTGAAACCTAATTCTTCTACAGTTTCAAAGCTTCGTGGTGATTAAAGAGTTTTAAAAAACTGAGTTCTTCCACAGAATTTATGATCATGGCTTCATCTGCATTAATAATTGAGAACTGTGGAAGCAAAAAATGTATTAGAGAGTGTGCATACACTGTGATGTTCAGCTTGTGCTACTTGTCAAGAGTCTTGAAGAAAAAGTGTACCTTATCATATTCTCTTAAGTATGACTATACTTCTTCTGGACTAAAACTAACCTGCATCGGGCAAGCTCAGTATGCAGGCAGAGGTGCTCAAGTAATTTTATCTTCTGCAGCATACCCCAGATAAATGGAATTTAATTTAAAACAGTTAATGCCATGCATGTTTGCCTATTTGTTGCATTCCAGGTGACAAATTAATTTAGTGAGAGATTAATCCCCTTGTGTTCTAGCCGGTCCTCAAAGATTAGAGGGTCTAGGGGCAGCTGGATTTACCTCTTAACAGGTAGGCCAATTATTGCCAGAGGGCCATACTGGACAACCCACCCCAGTAGTTGATATCTGAGATACCCTTGGGCTAAATTAAGGTGACATAACACCAATCAATCAATGGAAAAAATTATTAACGGCAGAAACTATATTTTAACACAAGCCAATTAAACCTTTTAAAGCCAATTAAACCCTGTTAAATCTCTGTAAACAGTTATCAATAGTAAATAGTAAACCTTGTTACTTTAAAAAGGACTGAACTGCTCATAACATAGAAGAAAGAGAGAGAGAGAGAAAAAAAAATGACAGTAGGGATCTGGATCTCCACTCAGGGTTCCAGGGGTATCTCTGGATGACCAGTTTCTGGTCTTGTTGGTGATGGTGATGGCTGCATAGCTGCATACCAATACAGGGCTCCCTGTTCCTTAATTACTGTGGCTCATTTGCATGCAAGGCAAGAGGGGGCAGATCCTCTTGTGCTCATTTACAGGTGAGGCGAGGAAAAGGGCAGGCTCTCCTGGACTCATTTACCTGTAAGGCAAGGGGGGACGGTGTTTGGGCGTTTCCCTGCCTCGAGCGCCCCCCCTCCATCATACGCTAATTACTCCTATGCACAGTCACACCACAGGAGGATTTATATGGCTCTTGAACACCTGTTCAGCTGATCTAACCCCTGACCTTCTGTGCAGGTGCCACGCGTGGGGGTGGTGGTTGTGAAGCCCCTTCCTCACGTAAACTCAGCGACTTGTTTTTGCTGGGCAACCTAGAACCTTGTGTCCTCCGGCATGAACCCGTGGCTTTCCGCACTGTGCAGCCACAATCCTTGAGGCATTAACTCTGTCAGTCTCCTACACTATTAGACAATCAGCAGAAGAGATAAATTGATGTTTCTGACACCAGATCCAAAATGCTAGTGTAAACTGTAAAAGCTGAACAGCAGTGCTGGGAAGTTTCTTCATATGAATCCCCTCAAAAAGGGGGCAACACCACAGTAACAGAAATTACTATAAATACTGTAACCAGGTAAAGGCAAGACTATATGGCTTAGATGATTAGTGAGAAGCAACAGACTATTCCCTTAACTGGACACTAGCCCAAGTCTAGCCGAGGCTGGTAGTCACCAGGTTGCTTTACCAGTGCCTGGCTGACGGTAGCTGCAGTGTGACTGCTGCATCACCCCAGTCCTCCCGGCCGATGGTGCCTCTCAGGGAGGATCAGCACCACTGGTGCACACCTATGCTGCAAGTAGCAATCCTATCCTGCAGCATTTGAAGTCACGAAGAAAGCTTTCAGACTCAAAAGCCAATAAACAAACAAAAAAATAGGCTACGCAGCCCTATCAGCCCATCTGTGCTAGATCAACTCGGCAACAACCGGCTGACCCGAGCCCTCCTTCTGTGGAGGAAGGCCAGCGGCCTCCTCAGCTGTGGTGACGAGGCCTTGGCTGGGCAGAGAGCGCCTGGAGGAGCCACCAGCAAAGCTTAAGGCCAAGAGCTGCCGCCTCCGCCGCTCCCGCAGCCCTTCTCGGCGGCCGCCGGCCCGGGCCCCGCCGCCCGGAGGGGGGCGGCCCCAAGGTCAGGCAGCTGGCGGCGGGGCGGGCCGCGGGGCCCAGCCCGGCCCCTCGAGCAAGGGAGGCGCGGTAACGGCCTCAACCGCCCGCCCCGCCGCCCCCGCCACCCCGTGACTGCCCGCCCCGCCTCTCCGGGGCCTGCGCCTGACAGAAAGGCGGGGGCTGGCGGCGCCGGCAGCAGCAGGCCGGGCCGGGGGCTCCTCAGTGTGCGAGCGGCGGGCGGCGCGGAGGCCGCCGGACCGGTGCAGCAGCGGGAGGAGGCGGCGGCGGCGGCGGCACCGTCACCTCGAGAGCCTGTCCGCGGCCGCCGCCGAGCGACCTCCTCTCCCTCCGTCTCTCTCTCCCGCTCCGCCGCCGGCTCCTGCTCGGGCCGCCGCGCCCCGGGGATGGCGGTGCTGGCCCTGGCCCTGGAGGGACTGGCTATCTTCGGGCTCGTCCTCTTCGTCGTGCTCTGGCTAATGCACTTCATGTCCATCATCTACACGTAAGCCTGGCCGGGGCGGGGGATGGTGCCGGCGCCCTACCCTCACCCCGTTTCACCCCACCCGCCCGCCATCGCGCGAGAGCCGACCCGCCGCGGAGGAGCGGAGCCGTGGGCCTCGACCCCCGCACCGCCTCCCCGGCGGCACCGCTTCGCCCCCTCTCCCCGGCTGGGCTTCGGGCAGGGAGAGCCCCCCGCCTCCCCTGCCTCCCCTGCCCTGGCGCGGGGCTGTCGGGGCGCACCGGCGGGCCGCCGGGCGGGCACCAACCGCCCCTGCGCCGCGGCCCCCGGCCTGAGGGCCGGCGCCCATCCGGGGGCCGGGGGGGCTGTCGTGAGGGCACAGCTGCTACCCTGCCACCGGTCCTCGGGTAAAAGCCCTGCTCCGTAGCTTTCGCCGCCTGCTTTTGCTCCGTGATCTTGGCTTCTTTGCCTTTAGTGGAGCTAGGGAAGGCTTAGGTTTTGTTGTTTGCCGATGCACCTGTAAAGCGAGCCTTTACCGCTGGTGGTGGGAGACCAACGTGCACAGCAGTTATAAAATGTGAGCTTTTGGGTGCGCAATGAGGGTACAGCAGAACAGTCGAAGTAGCACAGTACTCTCTGCTGATCAGACAGATATTTAGCTGTAAGCACACTTCTTTTTTTTCCCTTGAGAAGTAATGGTAGTACTGGTAAAAAGAAGTGTAAATGTAGTGTGTATTGACCCTCTTGATAACTCCAAGGAAAAATACTTCAAGAGTTTGTGAGGAGTGTTTGCATTTTGGTGGCTGACAAACAAAGCAGGTTACTGCTTGAGCTTGGCACAGGAATTGTCTGTGGCTACGTGGGGAAATGATTAAGAACGCACCTCTCTTTCTGTAGAAGACTATGTTTTTACTCTCTTAAATAAAAGGCCACTGTTGCATCACTACAGGGATTAGAAAATATCTGAATTTCTGTTTGCTTTGCTTATCTGTTCTCCTTTCTTGCTGTTTCACATGCACAATAGGTATTCGATAAACCCTAGCCCTAGTCGAAGGCAAAGCTCTTCTTGAATGTGTGGGTGCTAGAGATTTGCTTCTACTGCCCTTGATCATGGTTACCTTGTTCTTTTTTTATGTGAAATCACTGATAAACTCTAACAATTTTTCTGTACTCTAGTTGGGTTGCCTTTAGTTCCGATTTAGTCAGATAATTTTTTCTTGAAAACTAGTTGTATGGATTGTCTTGGGCACAAATGGCAGGATTTCAGTACTGGGGAGCTGCAGGGGTGCCTAGTGCAGGGAAGAGACCATAGACTACTGTGGGCACAGCTGATTCTGGACAGCTTTGAGGCTGATGAAAACAGCCCATTACATGCTAAAACCTCAGCCTATCAGATGAGCATGTGTGGTGCTGCTGCTCATAAATCTTTGAGAAGAGTGGCAGCTGCGAGGGGCAGGAGACACAAATGGAGATACGGAGAAAGACAGGCAAGAGGGTTAACAGTAGGAAAAAGAATGAGATACACTGAGACATGAGAGGAGAGGACAGAGGAGAACCCTAGGAAGGGGTCACTGTTGGGTGGTCCATGCCAGAAGAGCTACACATGCGAAGGGAATGCTGCACACTGGAGCAGGGGCACTTTTAAATGGACTGTGGGCAGCCAGTAAACCATGCCAGGGCAAGTATGCATACCCCTAAAGGGACTGCCACCCGTGGGCAACCCATGTTAATGTGGGAATACCCTGGGGGAGTGCAGCCCGTGGGTGGCCCACCCCTGAGGAGGCTGTAGCCCATGGCAGACCCATATTGGGACACAGACTGCTAGAGGGATTGCAGCCTTTAGGTAACTCACTCCAGAGCAGATACACCTGCTGGAGCAGAGTAACAGTTAAGAAGCAACGAGCAGTGGAGGAAAGTAAGTAAGAAGGAGGGCGTGGCAGAAAAAGCCTTGCGAATTGACCCTTGCCTCCTGCGTCGCCTTGCTGAAGGGCTTGGGAGAGACTGGGTGTAAGGGGTGGAAATGAGAACAGTTCAGATAGGTGGGGAGGAAAGGTCTCTGGCTGAAGCTGAGCCTGGAGAAGGAGTACAAAAGGTGCTTCCCTAGAAGTTTGTCTTTTTTTTCACTCAGTATACCCAAATTAGCAATAATTTAAAGTAAGTAGAATTCCCTAGTTGAGATTGTTTTGCCTGTGACAGTAATTGGTGGGGAATGCAGGTGACAGCTGCACCTGTGGCTTGGGCCTGGAGTGTTGGCAGTTATGTGCAACTTGGAAGGAGTTGTGGTTTTTGTTATTAGGAACTTGTGTTGCAGATGTATGTATTGTGTGTAGGGGAGTTAATACAAACAATGTGTTAGCAGATGGAAAACTTGCTAGCTGCAAAAGGGATGGGTAAGAATTGGGTTGGTCATGTCCCAACCTTTGAGACCCCTATGAGAAAGTGTGTTTCTGGTGAGACTCTCAAGGTACTGTCTTGCAGGTCCAGAGCCAGGAGCTGACTGTATTTGGCAGAATAATGGGCTGGTGGTAATGGGAATTTAGGGTTCAGTGTGAAAAGGCCTTTGTCTGGAGGTGAGCAGCTGGTAGCACTGAAATGACCAAATTGCAAGCTGTGCTGCCTTGGCAGGCTGCTGTGGAGGAGCTTCCCCAGTTACAGTGATTTGGCAGGTCTGTGGGAATGGGACCACCGTTCCCCATAGTGTGATCACACAGCTGCCCTTTGCTTGTAGTGAAATTAAAGAAATGCTGGACACCTAACTACTGCTATCCCAGAGAGATGTCCTTGCAGTGTCTGTGTTGGTGCTGAGAAACTGGAGCTGGTGGGATATAGCTAATGACTGGAGAAAGCACTGCTCTGGTGAGTGCGGAGCCTGTGCTCCGTGTAAGCACTGTTCTGTGCAAGGGAGAAGGGCTGTGGGGTTGTCTGGTGGAGTGTGAGGAGGAATGGCCTGGTCCTGTGAGCAAGAGACCCTTGTGAAGAGAATTAGTAGAAGGATTACTGTCTGTGTTTGCTTTAACTACTGGAGCACATTTATGGGGAAGGGACCCCAGATAGATGGTATCATTAATGCCATGGCTTGAAAACTGTGGTGGCTGGACACTCTCACTAGTGCCTCTCATCTCCATAGATACTGTTTTGCCCTGGACAGCAGGCACAACATGCAGCATTCTTTCCTAGACCACTGAGGTATGAAGGGATCTTCACTTACTAGATGGAAACTCCTTTTTTGATGTAGGTGGGAGGATGCAGTATTAGAGTAGAACTATTAAATACTTTTTATATACTGAAAACTGCTTATACTGTACCTGTTACAGGAAGTGAAGAAGATGAAACTAATTAGTCTTCCTGTTTTTTATTTATTGTCAGTGTTGGTTTTAACATTTTCAGGTCGTTGGAGTAAGGGCTGTTTGTCCTTGATCTGAACTAGTGGGTTGGAAGGGCTGATATCT
This sequence comes from Athene noctua, assembly GCF_965140245.1. Taxonomy (NCBI): domain Eukaryota; kingdom Metazoa; phylum Chordata; class Aves; order Strigiformes; family Strigidae; genus Athene; species Athene noctua. The sequence goes on from NC_134077.1 coordinate 80,147,080, forward strand.
GCCACTGGATTACTAAGATAATGTTGAAACATGTTGTGGCCTAGGCAGTCCTCCTCTTCTAATTCCCTATTGGTATTTTAGATGTTTGATTTAACAAAATACTTGGAACATATGTGAATTAATTAGATAAATGGGATTATTCAGGAAAGTAAGCTTTTTGTCTTGAAGTGCTGTCAGCAGTTGTAAAGGTTAAGGTCGTGACAGCATTTCAGCTGTGTTGGTTTGTGCTGTAATTGCTTTAGAAGATGCAGGGTTTGGATATCTATGGTATTGTGCAAGATTTCAGTTGAGGAAGAGTATCTTCCAGACTGCATTTGTAAAATCTGGTTCTTGCCACCTCTTTCTCCTACTACCCTTAACCACTTGGAATGGTTTTGATTTATAAATAAGTATAGTGGGATGTGTTGATTTCATGCTCCTTTGTCCTGGTTTAGGCAGGATAGAGTTAACTTTCCTTGGGCTGAGAGCGAGCACAGCTAGAGGACTGGGCCTGCATTGGTCATTGGAATGTTCCATATTGTGTGACATCATGCTCGGTATATAAGGGGATGTGTGCTTTCTTGTTTTTCGTTTTGGTTTCCCGGTTGGTGGTAGGATTTCTGGTGTGGTTGGGATGGCTGCCAAGAGTGGGCTCTGTGCTGGTTGGTGAGCCACTGATGTATTTTCACCAGTTTGGACTTGCTATGTTACTGTTGTTTTGTTACTATTACTAAATATTTTTTTCAACCTACAAATTTATTTTTTTCCCTTCCATATTTCACTGGGGAGGAAGGGGGGAGAGTAAATGACTGGCCTTGTGGTGATTGGCTACTGGCCAAGTTTAAAGCATGACGTCCTTTAAAATAAACAGGTGGGCTACCAATGAGATGCAAATAGCCATACTGCTAAGTCAAAAGGCCAATTTTTTATAAATTGTCTAATGTATATGATTATGAAATGGGTCTTGGTTTGGTGTGCTCTCAATAATACTGAATCAGTGAAGTAAATGCAATAAACATGGACCAAATAGCAGGTTTTTATAGCTAGTAATTAGATGAAGTGCAGTTTGCATATATTACCCTTCATAGTAAGGCTGTGGTGTTTGACCCGTTTGAGATGCTATCCTTCATACCCAAGTTGGGACCTTGATTAAGACCCTTCCTTGCTTGCGTATAGGCTCTTCATTTGGAGTTGAGACACCAAATGATCCAGTAAGAAGAATTCAGTTTTTGAGTCTGATGTACTGACTCTGAAACCATCTGAAGTTGTGTAGTTGTATGGACAACCAAAATGAACTTTGAGAATTAAAATGAAATGTGTATCTATATCTGAACTAGAAGACTGTAGGTATGATGTGCTAATAAAGAAAAAGTATTTATAGTATTGGCTAAAGTGTTATTCAGGAAACTAAGGAGTACATTTTGAAATATTATTAGTGTATTAAAATAGTTATTTAATGATTCTAACTTACATTCTAAGGACATGCAAATAGTGAAACAGAAGTCTTAGGACATCAGGGAAAAAGTAACAACCACCCCACCCCAGAAAAAAAACACAGGTAAAGCTGTTTTCATGGGTTTATGGTACTTTAACATGTCTTGTAATTCTGAATCCCTGACTAGCAAGATCTGTGGCAGTAGATTTGCTGGTTTAGCTGTACTTCAAAATAGATTATTCTAGTTTAATGATAGGAGCTTTCTGAACATGGTGTGCCTCTTTCTAAAATAAAGCTGGCAAGCAAAGCCTGCAGAACTTAGAAGATGCCTTATTTAAGCATAATCAATCTGATCTCAGTTTCCCTACTATGTCTTCAGACTTAAGTCTAAAAAAAAAAAAATCAATGAAAGGTTTTATATTTTTACTCTGAATAACTCGTTGATTAATTCAATTTGAACACCAAGTAGAGGTGTTTATTGTAAAGTATTCTGGGACTGAGGAGAGGCAGTAGAATGGCTTTTAAGTCAATTCAGTCTTTTGTGACTTGAATTCAGCATTGCCTCTGCTACAGAGTTCTTAGACAGTGTTGGGTAAATCTCTTAAACTGTTTATATCTTGCTGCTTTATTTGCCTGGTCCACAAAACATGGAGTTGATGTTCTAGTTTTGAGTCTCCACTGTTCTTTTGTCCGTGGCAATTCTAATTATAACACTTAATGTAAATCACTTTAAGGGATCCACAGTCAGTTGATACTGAGATTGGTCATTGTCTTGGTTCCTAGATGTAGTGGGAAGAGCAGTGCATGTCATTTAATTGATAAACATATTGCTGGGTTTTGCTTTTTAAAATCAGTTGTCTATATGTTATAGCAGTCAATGAAGAAATGAATTCTGCATTTATGTGGCATTTGGATGTAACTGGGTCCCTTGTGCTTTGTCTGCTGAGTAAAACGCAAGACTTTCAGCAAGATATAAATGTAATAAACCTGAACGTAACTAAAAGTAATTAATAGCCTTAGTGTAATGCATATGTACACAAGGAGGAAATTCAGTTTGCACAGATGCATAAAACTCAAATTTCCTGAAGTAGATGTGCAGTGTTGAAGAGCTTTCTAAACATGGCTTCCAAACCTAAACAAAAAAAAGCCCACATAGCTGATGTTTAACTTCTGTTCTTTTGTTGTGAAGTCTTTTTGATATTTTGATTAATAATATATTACTGTATAGTAATTGTGACATTTCATTCTTAAGAAAATAACAATTCTGTTTTTCTTGGCTCTATTTTATTGTCTTGTCACCCCGTTGTTCTCTTTGTTCCCTCCCTTGTTGCTCAGTCCATGATTTGTGTCCAGGCTTACCCTGCTCTGTTCTCTGACCTCTCTGCTTGTCTTCTGTCATCTCCTTTTGACCTTTTTTCTTGTTGGTGGGCCTGTCTCTTCCTCTGAACTGTCTTACATTTTCCTCTGTAAGTGGCAATAGATTGGCTAAAGTAGCTGTTAAGAGAAGTAGTAGTTATACACTTTGGCATCATAGGATTGCATTTTCTTTGGTTCGTGGAAGTGCTTCAGGGCCAGTAGTGTTGTAGATACGAGCCAGGAGGGGATGTAGTGTAGATCTAATTTAAAAGGCAGTCTTTAGAGAACTTGTCTGTTACTATCAACTGTTAACCAGGTGTAAGTGAACTAAGACTTTGATGGAGATAGTGCAAATACTTGTTTCTGAGAGTAGAGGTATCCTTCCTTCCTGTTGATAATCAAACTGAAACAGAAAACAGAGAAATTTGGAGCTCCAGGAAGTAGCTAAAGGTGTCTAGCACATGCAGAATGCTCTATCTCTTCTTGGGTTTGTCTTCATTCCTTAGTTGAATCTTTACTGAACTTGAACCACTTATGATGAAATGTTCCATGCAGGTTGTCTACCTCAGGGTAAATAGTTTTTCCAGTTACATAGCTGACAAGCTTGATGTAAAATGTTGGTAACTTTAACTTAGATTGTTGTCTTTGATCTTGTATATGTGGAACAGGGAATGGAGCAAGCTCATGATCTATATTAGCAGCCTCTTTCTGCAAAAATTTAGAGGGTTAAAAGAAAGCAAAAATGGACTTGAATGCTTGACCATAAACTGGAACACTGGAGATGCATGAGTGGGGAAGTTATTTGAGGCTTGTGTTTGATCTTGGGCAACTTTTTCATCTTCCTGCTTTCAGTAACCCGTCTCCCAATAGTCCATGCATTGAGGATGGACCCCACTTTATGCAGAAACCTTAACGTACTTGCTGTGGGTCTTACATCCATATAACTTGATGGGTTGATTTTAGTCAGCAAGTGAATGACAGTGTTGTAGAAGAGGCAAATATGAAGGATAGCAATGTGAAGATATGAGGAGGAACACAGGAAAATTATGGGGTATGGGAACACACAAGTGGCTGAGACTTTAACAACGTAGAGGCAGAGGTGAGTGTCAGTTTTTCACCACTGTGAAGCAAATAGGAGTGCTTCAGACTGGAAGTGCCTGTTAAAGGTTCAGTTTCAACCCACTGCTCAAAGCTTCAAATTTCAGCCATTTGCTTTATGCATGGTGCATGGTTAGGGTAATAATAGCTTGTGATAGAAGATGGAAACCATTGAAGGGATGGAAGTTTGAGATGCACAAAATCATCAGGGGTCAGTGCTGGGGCCAGTGGTGTTTGATGTCTTCACTAATGACCTGGAGGATGGGACATACCAACAAGTTTGAAGTAGCAGGACTGGCTGATACACCAGGTGGGTGTGCTGCCATTCAGAGGGACCTGGACAGGCTGGAAAAATGATCTGACAGGAACCTCATAAAGCTCAAGAAAGGAAAATGCCAAGTCCTGCACCTGGCAAGAATAACTCCAGGTATCATCACAGGCCGGGGGCTGACTGGCTAGAAGGCAGCTTGGCAGAACAGAACCTGTGAGTGCTGGTGGGTGCCAATTTGAGTATGAACAGCAGTGTACCTGTAGCAGCAAAAAACCCAACAGTATTCTGGGCTGCATTGCTGACAGGTTGAGGGAAGTGATCCTTCCCCTCTACCCAGCAGCAATAAGGCTATGTCTGGAGTGCAGTGCACAGTTTTGGGCTCCCTGGTAATAAGACATGGATAGACTGGAGCAAGTCTCGTTTAGGACTGCAGAGATGACAGTGAGACTTCAACATCTGCCATAAAAAAAAAAAGGGGGTCAAGAGCTGGTACTGTTCAGCCTGGAGAAGGCTTGGGGGGATTCCCATCATTGTGTGTAAATACCTGATTTTGAGGGGTGGAGGGGTGTGAAGAAGACAGGACGCTTCTCAGTGGTGCCCAGTGACAGAATGAGAGGCAATAAGCACAAATTCAAATGAAAGACGCTAATTTTAAACAAAAGACTACTTCCATGGTCAAATACTGAAACAGGCTTTCCAGAGAGGTGGTGGAGGCTCTATCCTTGGAGACAGGAAAGGCTGGCTGCTCCTGAACAACCTATTCTAGTTACCTCCACTTTGAGCCAGAGGGTTGGAGTAGCTGGTCTTCAAAGGTGCCTTCCAACCTCTGTTGTTCTGTGATTTTTTTTTTTTTTTTTGGTGAAAGATGATACCCAGGCTCTTGCCTGGACTATGATGGAGCGGTAGGCTGAGAAGGAGGTTGTGTAGAGGATATAAATTGTGTATATTGCTTACTTTAAACAGTTGGAAGTTTACTTGACACTGTGTAGTCACAAGACTTAAATTTAGGTAATCCATAGGGGAAGACAGATCTGGAGAAAGCAGGAATTAATCTGAGTTATTTATACTAAGATTGTGGTTGAATTTTTAAATTACAAGATTAATAATTAGGGAAATAAAAACAATGCAGAACACAAAATCTGAGAGTGATAACAATGTGGCAGAAAACCCATAAAGTTGGAAGGAGTTAGGGAAGGTAAATTTTTTTAATAGTGTGAGTCAGGAGGGTAAGACACAGACTATAAAATTTGGAGTGACAGTAGCGGCTCTGAACATGTATGATTTAGCAGAATGCAAGGAACCAAAGCCTAGATTAAAGACTGTTAGCTGTAGATTTAAGGAGAGAAATTGTGGCAGACTGGATAGTATGCTGATGTTGAGAAGAGGGAGGATGGTGCAACAAATGTGGCAAGTGGGCTTTAAGAGCAAACCACATCTGTTTGTGTGGTTTGCATGGAATGGGAAGATAGAAAACAACATTTAGAGTATTGAAGATAGAAAGGAAACGGGTTGGGTTAGTGGAGCACATGGAGCTCTTGGAGGGCAAAAAAGCATTTAGCCTTGTATGTCAGCTAGAATGGAAGAAGCAGAACAGTGGAATGAGGAAGAATATAATCTTTTTGTCAGGGTATGAAGATTTTGAAGAAGTTTTAAAGAAGCTGAGGCTTTATATGAACCATGTTTCCATAAAGGCATAACTTTTGATTAAGGTGAGGGAGTAGAGTGGTAGATAAATGACTTTAAAAATTAATTGGTGAAATTTCTGTTAGAACTGCTCTGTGGCATGCTAAGTATGTAACTAGTTTTACTGGTTTACCAAAGTACCTTTCATTGCTTGTGTCCATTGCTCCCTGGGAACTGCATAATGCGAAATAGTGCTGTTGGAGTTCACTGGGATTTTTACATTTTAACTGAAATGAGGTTCTGTGGTTTTGACACACTTAATATTCGGTTTGCATTTTACTGAAGACTGTGGTTTAAAAAAATGATTAATTACTTTATTGTGAAAAATGTTTTGCTGTAGATCCAAAAAAACCTTTTCATTTCACTAATTGCAAGGTCAGTAATTTTGCATTTTCCTAAATATGTTGGTTTTAGTAACAGTTGATGAGGACCTAGGCTAGACTATACTCTCTCGTAACTGGCCTGGGTGAGTTCATACCTTGAGTCAAATTATTGAAGTTGTAGCATGCATACATAAAGCAAGTATTATGCTGTTTGGATGAGTAAGGTAAAAGCATGTTTACAAGTGTAGACAAGGCTAGAAAGCCAAAGTGAAGCATTGTACTAAGTGAAAGATTAGGATTGTCTTGGCAGTGCTACTTTCTGCTTTGGTATTGTATTTCTTAAGGCGGTTTTTGAACACTTGGTAGGTGCTTCTAGTGGACCAATCTTTTTTTTCATTAAAATGGCAGGATAACTAATAATGTGTCTTTTTTACCAATTTGTACTGGTAGTTGGTTTGGTCTGTTTTAGACCACTTGAATGATTGTCCTGCTCTTCAGAAACACCTCTTTGTAAACCAAGACTGTTTCAGGTTTTGCCCCCTCCCCTGCTCCTCTCGGTAGAGCTCATCTCACCTGTGTCAGGAGTACAGTCCATGAGGAGGAATTTGTAAATGAAGTTAAACATTCATTTTCACATTGTTTGCAAGTGTCCTACCTTTATTGTGTTTGTCTTGAGGTCTTGGTTCAGTATACCTGTATAGTAATGAGTTCCTGGGTGACTGCTGCTTTGGTTTGATAATAAGTTGGGTGCTACAACTCACTATGAAGCAGATTTCTCTAGTCATGCACACCTTGTTAGACCTGGCATAATTAAGCTGCTGAAAATCAGATTTTCATCAATGTACTGAGCTGTTATTGCTATCCTCAGCACTTTCTGCTGAAATACTTCTTTTAGCTTAAATCAACGTGGGTTTTTTTGCAAACTTTAATAAAGGAAGATTCTGTGTTCAAAAGAGGTAGAAAACTTTCAGACTTATCTCCTTCATGAGAACATGTGTCTTCAACTGTTCAGTGTTATAAGAGTAGCAAATAGAAAGTGCAGAATTCTTCATGCCTTCATCCTTATCTCTCTATGATGGGGTAGGGGAGAGCAGGGAGTAGACAGGATTTTCAGACTGCAGGATTGCAGATCTCTGGGATTTTTTTTGCAGTCCGTATAGAAGACAGGGGAAAAGCACAGTATGAGGTGGTATCGTGGGTGGTTGAAATAGTGTCAAGGGTTGTACTTGCTAACCTTTTGAAATACTAATTAAATGTTTCAAAATTAAGGTATTCCACACTTCCTTTTAAGCATTTGAGAGATGATACATGTGTTTTGTAACAGCATTTTCAAAGAGCTTATTTTATGTAGATTGTGTAATGGTGAGGGAGGTAAGTGGTTTTTTTGAAGGTCTATGAACCAAGTGTTTGTTTTTCAGGTGGGTTTTTTAAAGAGATTTACTGAGTTGTTTTTTCTGGTTTGTATCTGTTGGAAATATTAAAAAAACCCATAGCCCTTCTGAAATGCTGTCAGATCTGGTGTTGAGTGTAGAAGTGTTGTTTAAATTTAAGATTTTATATTGTAGGCTTTTCATAATTGCTTTCTTCTGTTTCTGATGTTCCTTATAGGAGATTTACTCAAGTTCTCCAAGGCATTAGCAGCATGAGTGCAGTGACACTGTGTTGCTGACAGTTGTGTAGTCCAGACAAGATTTACAGCTTTTTTTATTATCCCAACTGGGGGTAATAGGGCCTGGAGCTGTTTATTCAAACTTCTGTGAATTGGTGTTTGAGTAAGGTTTCTGCTTCAGTGCTATGCTGTTTTGTACTCTGGAAACAGTTGCAGCTGAGTTAATTAACTAAGAAATGACCTGTCATCCACTGAAAAGTAAGAAAAAAATATTGTCATGGTATCTTCTTTATGATTTGTTAATGTAGTTTCTGTTTAGTCATTAACATAATTGTGTTACTGGCAGTTAACTGTTTTGGAAGCTCTTTGGGAGAAGAAGCTGGAAAATGATGGGTGGCAGGGATCTTTGGCACAAAAGCAGCAGTAAGGAGCAGGCTGGGGTCTATAGGAAGCATGTTATCTAATGTTTAGCAAATGATTTAAACTTGTGCCTTATGAAATTAATAAGGCTGAGCTGTTTTGATCTGTAGCTTTGCAAAATAAGTCAGAAAACCAAATTTAATAGTCTCACAGTACGAATGTTCTGAAGTGTTGTGTTATAAAAGATCCCATACTTTGAGGGCTTGATCCTGTACTAAAAGCTCTCTGCTGCCTAGAGTTACTGCCATCCATTGGAGATGCTTTCATAAATAAAATGCAAATCATGCTGGATGCAGTTTTCTGAAGTTGCATAACGTTTGTTGCAAGGAGTCTGTATTGAAAAGCATTTCTACTTCTATGCCTCAGTGGCTTTTGGTTTGATGCTCGAAGGGATAATCCAAATCCACTCCTACCCCTACACCTTTCTAAACATTTCTGCTATTCTAATCTACCTTTAGTGAGCATGTGGCTACGTGGTGACTCAGATCAGCAAGCTAGCTTTTTCTGTGGGATACTTCTGTTTGATCAGCAGGCTGATCCAATTTATCTTGTGGTGCTGACTGCTTTACAGCTGCCAGTAGGCTGAAGGTGTGGGAAAGCAGAAACAGGGAATGAATTGCTATTGATGGCAGCCTGCAGATAGACTACAAGGAAAAACGGTGTGTTCATTTTAATGTTTAGTATGATACAGTAATGGCTGTATTGTGAGCAACTTGCTGTTTTTGTTAAGCACATTTCATTTCAGCTTGATGAATTATGAACTCTCTAGGATTCAGACAGTAAAAGGTTACCACTACTTCAGGTTTAACTACAACCTATTGTACAGGAGCCTGTTTGTTTCTTTTATTGTGCAGGTGTGGGGGCAGGGAGAGAGAGTAGGAGACAAATTTCTAGATTAAAAAGGAAGTATTTGCTGGTTTTAAGTTGAGGTCTGTAGTGTTTGCACTTTCTTCTTCCTGAAAAATAAGGGATTTTTTCTCTTCAAAACTCCAAAAGTTGAAACTTCCCACCCACCAAGCTGTATCAAGTTATGGATTTCATGTACTGAATATGACTTTTGTGATAACATTTAGAAGATTCTGCTTAAAGAATTTCAGCTGTGTATGAAGATTTCAAATTCAAAATGTCAAATAGTACTAGATAGAATTTCTACTATTGTGCATTGTATGATTTTGCCTTTAATACTATCCACTGATTGAGCTACTACACAAAACTGGAAGAGCAAATTGATATTTGTTTTTTAGAATATTTACTTTGAAAAATAAGTGATCACAACCTAGGTTCTCTCTTACTCAATTCCATCTCAAGACCTTTAACTTGACCTTTCTGGTTTTGGTGGAAAAGCTTTGACTCTTGCTGTTTTGGAGCTTGTCTTAGGGTTGGTTTTTTTTTTTTTAATCACTCCCCTTCCTCTCCACTGCCCATTGTGATTTTGTTGTCTTAGAAATCTAGGTTCTTTTACCCAGTGTGTAACGAGCTGAAAAAGAGGTGAGTTTTGTTTAACCCATATCTGTGTGGAGATGGGTGCTAGGTGGTAATTCTGCGAAGCTGACACACCTTGGTTAAGACAAGGTAAGCATTTATACATTCCGAGTGACAGTTATCAGTATTTTTTACTGATAAGTTTGGCCACCCTTGTTCTCATTAGTCCTTACAAGTTCTCGTGTCCATTTAAAGTCACAGTATCCTCTTAACTGTTCATGTTCAGTGAGAAAGGGGCTTTTCTTGGTGGAGGGCTTTGTCCTCTAGCAAGGGATTTACTATGTTAACAAGGAAAGCTCATTCATAATTCAGAGAGTTCTCTCCTTGTTATCAGCAGCTTTCTTATCTTGGTATTTCCCAGTTTTAATCTGTTGCTTCTTCAGGGTTGCTCTGTCAGCTTTACCAGGTTTTTTTATAAATTCCTGGCATTCTTTCACAACCTTATTTGCTTGTCTTACCAATTAAGATCTAACAATTTCAGTGTGTTACAGTCTGGGGTCCTTTTTTTGTCTGTGGGGTATGTGTAGTACAGGAGGAAATACTCATTCAAAGTGAATGAAATGTTTGGCCTGCCTTCTACCCTCATCTGTCACGTGATGAAGCACTAACCAATTGCAGCATGCTTTTCAACGGACTTCTAGTATGCAAGCAGTAGGATTACTTTTTTTTTCAGTTTTCTTTGAGCAGGCATGCACAAAGCTATGACTTTTTTTTTCCTGCTGGCGGACAGCCAGAGGAAGTCTGTACCTCAAAGTGGGCACCTGAATCTTACTGTTCCTTTCTTTCGGACTTGTCTGCTTCCCTCTGTCTCTGAGCATTTTATCAAGGCCAAATGACATGTTAACTATTTTTCATTACAGTTGCTGTCATACTAAAAGTGGCATTAGTGTTTACTCTTAAGTCCTTTCCTCTTGTCCCCAGATGTGTATTTCTGTTGCTCGCTGTTGTTGGATCTGATGCTTATGTAACTTAGGTTGGGGAAGGGTGGATTGACTTGCTATGTGTCCATATGACCATTGAATGGATGTGAGTGGCAAGAGTGGAGGATGGAGAGGACTGCCTACCTGAGAACATTTTGGTTGGCTGGTGGGATGGGGTGACCCAGGCCAGCAGCCAAGCAAAGGTGTCCTGATCTGGCACCAGCATATTACTATAGGGTGATCTCTTCCTTTCAGCTAAGAGAAGAAGGGTGGCACACCTTAAGTATTACTTCAAGAGTCTGGCAGTGTTTTCTACTAGTAATTAACTCTAGCTGATTTTGACAGGCAAATAGGGCAGGGAGTAAGTTATAAGGGAGTGAATGCTGTAAAGGAAAACTGTAACGCAGAGTTGGCTGTGGAAGAGTTTCTTGGGGCCTGACCCTAATCCTTGTGTATGTTTCTAGAGGAAGGTGTGCCCCTGATGCTTCCTTTGTGCTGACATTGTTCCTCTTCTAACTCCATGGTGGTTGGGCTTATGCTGCTCATGCACAGGCAGCTCAGCTCTTCAGAAAGCCAGCTGAAGCACGAGGAGGAAGAAAGACCCTGCTACTCTTCTCCTATTACTGTGGCAGCACATTCAGTCACCTTTTTCAACATGCTCTGGAGCTTCTTGCAGCCTTTTCTAAGGCACTATAACTCTTAATTTGGCAAAAGACAACCTGAAGTGTGAGGGGGGAAAAAAAGCCAGATTTAACTTTGAGTTGAAGCAGGATTGTACAGGCATTGATACTGCCATGGTGTTTTGTTTGGCTGGTGTTGATGACAGCACAGAGGTGAAGGAACACTGGAGGATTTTTGCCGATAGTGAAGCTCCATGATCATCTTGCCACATCTTTTCAAACTATACTTGCAAAGTTAAACTGGCAAAATGGTAACATTACATATGGGGTAATAGTTATGTGGTGGTTTAAGTATCTCAACTGCGTCACTGGGATCAGACAAATATCATCACCTCTGAGAAGCACAGCACATCCCAGAAAAAACAGGGAAAGGAGGAAAGAGGGAGTGCCTCTGAACAGTAGCCTGTAGTTAAACTGGTCCAGCTATGTTATAAAGCTTCAGTTTAGTGGAAGGAAAAAGTTTGAAAGCAAGATCAATATGTTTAGTTCTTGCTTTAAGAATAATTCTGTCTATTTTCTGGGAGGCCTGTGGCCACAGTTGATGTTGTTTTTTGTTTGATCTGTGTTGCAACTTTTAGATCTGTCAGAAGTCTAGGAGGTGCCTAAACAGGAATAATAGTGTAGTAGGCTTCTTAATGCACAGTAGTATGCTTGTGTACTTGGGTAGAGCAATATGAGAAATAAGTACTTGATAATAGTGTGTTATTCAGGCTTAGTTGTGTCCTTGCAGAGAGTCCTTTTGAGGTTCTCTTGTCTCCATGTTCAAGTACCTTGTTTTGCTTCCTGGTGCTATAACAAAGGCTGCTTGTGCAGACCCCTTTCCTCCTGCCTTCACATGCAGGCAAAAACTTGCATTGTGGCTCTGTAGCCAAATGCTGCCTTGAGTTCATGACACTCTTTCTCTAAATAAAATCTTATTCCATCTATGAATATACAATTGTAGAATTGTTTAGATTGGAAAAGACCTTTAAGATCGAGTCCAACTGTTAACCTATCCACTGCCAAGGCCCCCACTAAACCACATCCCAAAGCGCCATGTATACACTCCTTTTAAATACCTGCAGGGATTATGACTCATCCCTGGACAGCTTGTTCCAATGCTTGATAACCCTTTCCATGAAGAAAGCCTTCCTAATATCTAATCTTAGGCTCCCTTGGTGCAACTTGAGGCCATTTCCCCTTGTCCTATTGCTTGTTACTTGGGAGAAGAGACTGACATGCACCTCACTACAACCTTCTTTCAGGTAGTTGTAGAGAATGATAAAGTCTTCCCTGAGCCTCGTTTTCTCCACATTAAACCGAAGTTCCCTCAACTGCTCCTCATAAAACTTGCACTCTAGACCCTTCACCAGCTGCATTGCTCATCTTTGGACATGATCCATCACCTCAATGTCTGTCTTGTAGCGAGAGACCAAAAACTGAACACAGTAATTGAGGTGTGGCCTCACCAGTGCTGAGTACAGGGGGATGATCACTTTCCTAGTCATGCTGGCCACACTAGTTCTGATACAAGCCAGGATGCTATTGGCTTTCTTGGCCACCTGGGCACACTGCTGGCCCATGTTCAACTGTCTGTCAACCAACACCCCCAGGTCCTTCTGTGCTGAGCAGTTTTTTAGCCACTCTTCTCCAAGTCTGTAGTGTTGCATGGGGTTGTTGAGACCCAAGTGCAGGACCTGGCACTGAGTCTCGTTGAACCTTGTACACTTGGCTTTGGCCCATCAATCCAGCCTGTCCAGATCCCTCTGTAAAGTCTTCCTACCCTCAAGCAGGCCAACACTCCTGCCCAACTTGGTGTTGTGTGCATACTTACTGAGGGTGCACTTGATCCAGAGCATTGATAAAGACATCTTTGTCTCAAAATTGAAGAGACATAGGTTTGACAGATGGACCACTTGATGGATAAGGAATTGACTCAATGGTCACACTCAAAGAGTTGCGTTCAACAGCTCGATGTCCAAGAGAGGAGCCATGATGACGTCCCTGAGGGGTTGGTGTTGGGACCAGCACTGTTTCACATCTTTATTGGCAACGTGGATAGTGGGGCTGAGTGCACCCTCAGCAAGTTTGCCGATGACACCAAGCTGTGTGGTGTAGTTGACACGCTGGAGGGAAGGGATGTGCCATCCAGAGGGACCTAGACAAGCTTGAGAGGTGGGCCTGTGCAGACCTCATGAAGATCAACAAGGCCAAGTGCAAGGTCCTGCCTATGGGTTGGGGCAATCCCAAGCACAAATCCAGGCTGGGCAATGAGTGTATTGAGAGCAGCCCTACGGAGAAGGACTTGGGGTATTGGTGGATGAAAAATTAGGCTTGAGCCATCAGTGTGCACTCACAGCCCAGAAAGCCAACTGTGTCCTGGGCTGCATCAAGAGAAGTGTGGCCAGCAGGTTGAAGGAGGGGATTCTTCCCCTCTACTGTGCTCTTGTGAGACCCCACTTGCAGTGCTGTGTCCAGCTTTGGTGCCCCCAGTGTAAGAAGGGCATGGACCTGTTTGGTCCAGAGAGAGGCCATGAAGATGCTCAGGGGGCTGGAGCACCTCCCTTATGAGGACAGGCTGAGAGAGTTGGGGTTGTGTTACGGATGCTCTCAAATAAGCAATCAGCCACCAAAAATGTATAAAAAAAATATTATTAACACAGTTAACTAGCTCTCCATAAATTACAGGTTCGAATGTCTGTGAGAAGAGAACAAACAGCTTTCTAGGGTTTAACAGCAACCCAGAACGCATAACAAAGCCCCACTCCCTGGGGTTTAACCACAACCCCAAACACTTTACAAAGCCCTGTTACCTAGGGTTTAACGACAACCCAACATGCTCTATCACTCACCTGACAAGTGAGGGCTCTCAACCTTGAGGACCTGCTCAGGGCAGTGTCCTGACCCATGGTCCCTCGAGGAGTTTCCTTGGGCAGCGTCCTGACCCAAGGGGAGAGTCCTCCACCACAGCTGCTGCTCCAGGGGACGAGCTCCCAGTGGCTCCCCCAGGGGACTCCATTTATACCCAGGACGAATCTCACCTGGAGTCAATAGCGGCTCCCTTTGGCCAAAGCCCAAACTACCCCAAGGCCGTGAGAACAAGGGCAGCCAGGAGCTGCTACACTTCAGTGGCCAAGAAGTTCTGCTCTCATTGGGTGATGCACCTGCCACACACACGTTGTTCAGCCTGGAGAAGAGAAGGCTCCAGTGAGACCTTAGAGTGGCCTTCCAGTACTTAAAGGGGACTATAGGAAAGATGGGAAGGGACTCTTTATCAGGGGATGTAGGGATAGGACAAGGGGTAAATGGTTCTAAACTGAAGGAGGGTGGATTCAGATTAGATATAGAGAAGACATTCTTCCCTGTGAGGGTGGTGAGACACTGGCACAGGCTGCCCAGAGGGGCTGTGGCTGCCCCCTCCCTGGCAGTGTTCAAGGCCAGGCTGGATGGGGCTCTGAGCAACCGGGACTAGTGGAAGGTGTCCCTGCCCATGGCAGGGTTTTGGAACTAGATGATCTTTAAGGTCTCTTTCAACCCAAGTCTGTGATTCTATGATATTAAACAGAACTGGCCCCAGTACTGAGCCCTGGGTAACCCCACTTGTGACCGGCTGTTAGGTGGATTTAACTCCATTCACCACCACTCTTTGGGCTCAGCCATCCAGCCAGTTTTTAACCCAGCTCAGAGTATGACTGTCCAAGCCATGAGCAGCCAGTTTCTCCAAGAGAATGCTGTGGGAAATGGTGTCAAAGGCTTTACTAAAGTCCAGGTAAACAGCAGCCACAGCCTTTTCCTCTTCCACTAAATGTGTATCTTGTTATAGGAGATCCGGTTAGTCAAGCAGGACCTGCCTTTCATAAACCCTGACTGGGCCTGATCACCTGGCTGTCCTGTACGTGCTGTGTCATGGCACTCAAAAGGAACCCTTCCATAGCCTTCCCTATAGTTCCTCTGATCCTCCTTCCAGTCTGTCTTGTAGGTTGGTGTCACATTTGCTAACCTCCAGTCAACTGGGACCTCCCCAGTTGTCCAGGACTGCTGATAAATGATGAAAAGTGTCTCGGTGAGCACTTCTACCAGCTCCCTTAGTACCCTTGGGTGGATCCCATCTGGCCCCATAGACTTGTGTGTATCGAAGTGGTGTAGCAGGTTGCTAACCATTTCCCCTTGGATCATGGGGGCTTCGTTCTATTCCTGATCTCTGCCTTCCAGCTCAGTGGGCTGGGTACCCAGAGAACAGCTGGTTTTACTATTTAGACTGAGGCAAAGAAGGCATTAAGTACATGAATCATCCTTTGCCACTGTGCTTCTCCCTGCATCCAATAAAGGATGGAGATTCTCCTTAGCCTGCCTTTTGTTGCTAATGTATTTATAGAAACATTTTTGTCTTCTACAGCAGTAGCCAGATTAACTTCTAGTTGTGCTTTGGCCCTTTAATTTTCTCCCTGCATAACCTCACAACATCTTTTTAGTCCTCCTGAGTTGCCTGACCCTTCTTGCAAAGGTCATAAACTCTCTTTTTTTAGCTTAGTTCCAGCCGAAGCTTTCTGTTCAGCTAGGCTGATGGTCTTTCCCACTGGCTCATCATTCAGGACATAGGAAGGGCCTGCTCCTGCACCTTTAGGATGTCCTTACTGAAGAATGTCCAGCCTTCCTGGACTTCTTTGCCTTTCAGGACTGCCTCCCAAGGGACTCTGTCAACCAGGTTCCTAAACAGGCTGAATTCTCCCCTCTGGAAGTCCCAAGGTAGCAGTTCTGCTAACCACCCTCCTTACTTCTACAAGAATCAAACTCTCATGATTTCTGTGCCCAGGACACAAAGATAGAGGAAAACACTATTTGTGCTCCTGATCCCTTAACCAGTTGTCCCAAGTCCATTATGCATGTATGGGTTTTTATATATAAAATATTTCCTATATAAAAAGTGTACTTTTTATATTATTTAATAATAATTGTAAAATGGTCAGATAAACTGTATAAAGTTACTGCTGTGAGATACTGAAACTTATTTAGTAGTTACCTATGCTGCCTTATGTGGAATTGTCTTTATACTGTTACATTAATGTGGTAGAATTTTAAGTGGGCTAATACTAATCTTTGTGAAGCAGGGGTGGTGTTACCCCTTTCATGAATTCAGGGGTTGACTGCTATACTTTTTGAACTCCTCCAGTCTTTCAGTTGTATTTAATGCACTGACCAGTGTAGTGTACCCATAGCAAGTTTCATTTTTTCTTTTGTGGATAAAGGTACCTACTTTTGGAAATGTTCTAACACAAGACATGTATAAAAAGTAAGGAAGATACAGGGAACTCATCCTTTCTACTATTCTGTTACCAAAAGAAGCAGGATAACCTTACATATGATTTCTCCTGTTTAAGCTGAGATCTTGTCTGTTACTCCATAGCAGAACAGCACTTCACAACACCCATGTGAGATAGTTCAGCTCACCAACATGAAAATGAACTGGGGAAGGGGGAAGTGTGTGAATTCAGAAGTAGAAGCAGGAAAACAGTTTTCATAAGTAATGATCTGCTAGTTTATCTCAATGGCCTGTGGAACTATAGCCTTCAAGGGATGTCTTCAGTGCTTCCTACATCTTGTTAGTTTGTGTTTTTTACAGCAGATTTTAAGTATCTGTTACAAATTTCTGAGCTAGAATTACTTACGTCACCCTAATAGGATAATTCTTTAAGTAGCTGCTGAGGAAAGGTTGGAGAGAATAAATAGCACTTAAGTTTTTTCAGCTGCTTTTAAAAGTTATGTGTTCCTATCTCAGCTGAGAGACTCAGCAATCTGTCTACTGTAAGAAGCTTTTTGGTTTTGCTAGAATACTGTCTTGCCCTTAATGAAGCGAAAGAGGGAAGTGTAGTCTTGGCCTTTAAAGAAAAGTTTTGTGACTTAATTTGATACAGGTTAGCAAGAATCCATCATGTAGTATACTGCGCAGTAGTAACTCAGTAGCCTGGATTTTGGTTTAGGAAATACCTTTTTCCTCTACTGAGAGAAGTCTAGGTTACACAATTACTTCTGTGGGTTAATTATGATTGTGTTAAGGAACTACGTTTGAGTTTTTGCAGATAACCTCTCACATGATATAGGATAGTTGAGCTATAGCTCCTGACACCATTATGCATCCTGCTGCTTTTTTCTTTCCCCACCTATGTACACCAGCACCTGACTAATTACTGAAGGAATTTTGGTTTCACTACTTTGGGATTTCAGGATTATCTCTTTAATGTATGTAGGTGCAAAAGTGCATGTAGATAACTTTGCTATTAGTCTTTCACATACAGGTTTTAAAAGTGCCTTTAAATAGTTCTCTGCCAACATGTTTTATATACATTCCTTGGTGGTGGTATACATTCCTTGGTGTAGTGTTTTTCTGCAGTTTACTGCATTAGGCAGAGGTAGAAAAAAAATGCATCAAACAAGTGCATCTGTATAGTTGTTTTTGAATTCTTTGGGCTAACTTCAGTGCAAAATAATATGTAATATTCCATATGTGATACAAACTTGTTGAAATTATTCCTTTCCTTTATGATTTCAAACTGTATGTGTCATACATGCTCTGTGATAATGAAGATAGCTGATCACACCACCTGAGAGCACTGAACTACCATAACCACAAGTTAGTGTTCAAAAATACTGACTTACTGCTTCATCTTACCTCTAATTTGGTGCATGTTCTTTAACATACACCTTTATTTAGAACTAGTGTTTAAATTTTGACTTCCATGTTAAATATTAGCCTTAATTTCACTACTGAAACTTGTTTTTTATAATGATTGGTCCATGTCTCTGGTGAAGGTAGTTTTCAATTGTAACTTTTTGATTTTTCTTCCAGATATGCCATTTCACAAATAGTTCTTCTCAGTGTAAAATGATGTGGTTTACTGTTGCTCCACAGAGTCTTAACAGAGCATTGCAATTACTGATACAGAAATTGCTTTACCTTAGTGTCACAATACCACAGTGCTTTCAGGATGGCAGGCTAGTACTTTTGTGAAGCATTATGAATAGAACATGAGCTGGAGTCTTGTTTTTAAGATGGCATATTAGAGAAAATCTTACCATACTGAGCCATACCCTGTCAAAAGTCTCAGTGCGTAGTGTTTCACAGCTGAATAGATCCTGATAATGCTGCAGGTCTCATTTGCGTGTCTTCCAAGGTTTCTCTCACACCCTGTGTAGGTTTTTCTTTATGTAATTCGATCACCTGCATAATCCTAGGTGTCAGCATCATGTGCAATATGATGCCTTGCAAGATTCTGCAGTTTTATTACTTGTGCTTATTCTTTATCACAGTCCTGCCTCAAGTCTCTCTCCATCCTTTCTCTCCTCCTTGCATTTACTCTGCTACTTTGTTCTCTTATTTCCTGTTCATCAAGGCTTTTGCCTCTGTGCATTGCTATAGTTTGTTTTAAATGGAGTACTACCCTCCCCCCTCCATTGTCTACCTCTTGTTCCTCCTGGTCAAAGTTGCATTCTTGAGACTCTTGCTTCTTATTGGCACTAAAGTCCTTGATGTCTGTTACATTTGTGAAAATTGGTAAGAAAATCTTTCTCTCTCTGTGGTAGCTGTCTGAACTATTGCTTTTCTTACTTTGATCTGACTGTCCCTCGGCTGTTAATTGCTCAGCAAGTCTATTTCAGTTTACCTCTGCAGTGCCCAGATTGGACTCAATAGCAGTACAAGGACATCATCTGTTTTGTAATTGTATTTTTAGTGAGCCTATTGTTTTGTTCTCTGTAATGGCATTATGTGCCTGGTATCCAGCTGCAAACCTGCCTGAAAGGAGCATGTTAGGCGGGGGTGCTGATGAGGTAACAAATGTCACTATGCCATTTCAGGAAAAAACAACTCTAGAGAATTACTGTAATATCTTCTCTTAGTGGAGCTTCTTTGTGTTTTAGTAATTTCACTTCATCAGGAGCATGCTTCTTAGGAACTTGACTTCTTTTAACCATTTAACTAAGATGAAGCAATCCATGAAGCAACCCTATTTCTGTTTGGTTTTTTTTGAAGCAGCATCTTGTAAATTTTAAAGTGTGAAAGATTTCAAGTTAAGAATTTATACCATTAGGTACATGCTGCAATAAAATATTCTTTCAATCTGACTACTATGCATGTTAGAGAACTATATTATTTGCGAATAATATATATATATAGTTAGAGAACTATATATTTGCGAATTCTAAGTTTCAGCAAATGCTTTTTTTCCAGTAACTTAAATTACATATATTGATGCAAATTTGCTTGTATACTGGCCCATCAAGCTTTCAGAATTTAATTTTGTGTTCATTCACATAGGAGTGTGTAGGATTAAACATTCATGTTAGTGAGTTGACATGATCACCAATTTACTTGGTATATTTATTGCTGAAATACTAGCGATTGTTTGGAATTGTGTTCTTGTTTTATCTATGCTTCTGATCCAGCCTGATTTCCAGTTTCTAGGATTTTTTTATACTACAGTTGACTGATACTATCTGTTTCTTGGAGGTGTTTGTTAACAAATTGATCAGTAGGATCAACAGTTTCCCCTGTGCTTTCAGCTTACTCAAAATTTTGCATAACTTAATGCAGGAAAAAGCACATGACCTTTCCTTGTTTACATTAAATTGTTTGTTCTGATTATCCTTTACAATACTATGAGTTTTAGTGCTATGGAGGAAGACAGAAAAATCTTGTGTCCTGTGCAGTTTGAAAAAAGTCATACTTTTTCAAAATGTATAGTGGAAAATGCATTAATTTGAAATGTCTAGTAAGTTGAATCAGGTTGAATTTACTTACAAAATGCTAAGGGGTTTTTTAGGTATTGTCTCTGACACATCAACTGTGAGATATAAAAATAACTTGTTTCTACAACCAAAACTATTTTTTGGCAGCAATTTTAACTCCCAAGGTTTCTTAGTTCTGGCTGTATTTTGAATGGACTTCTCTCGCGTGCCACCACATAAAGAAAACACACTATTTCTCCTTACAGACGCCTCCACCTCAATAAGAAAGCCACAGACAAACAGCCGTACAGCAAGCTTCCTGGTGTTTCACTTTTAAAGCCACTAAAAGGTGTGGATCCTAACCTGATCAACAACTTAGAAACCTTCTTTGAACTGGATTATCCAAAAGTATGTATACCATTTAGAGTTTTTTTCTAATTCCTCCCTTTCTTCCAGAAGTCTATCAGGATCTTGAGCTAGAACTATGCAACTTGGTTATGCATTGGATTGTTCCTCCTTCCACAGCAAATGCATTATTTCACATGTTGCAAACAAAACTTAACTCCGTTCTGAAAAGCTGTCTATAAAGGAACATGATCAGTGCTTGGGGACAAAACATACTCTACACCTCAGTAAAATATGTATAATCATTATTCCTGTATTGTGGTGTTCATAGCAGTATAAAACTCTTCAGTCTATAAAAGATCATTTGAGAGGCCAGACTCCCTCCCCAGTTACTACTTTTCTGTAACATACCCTTTAAAATAAAACACAACTGATAACCTGAAACTTTGATTCTTGATGATGGCTAATGAAGAATTCGCAGTGAGGGTGGTGCACGTCACCAGTTGTTGGAAGGTAGGATAGTCTCCCAGCCACTTGTAGGTGCTGGAAAACAAATAGTTAATAAAAGCTTACATTTGCTGTTGAACACTGTTTGACTTTGTAATATAAGTGATAAATGTGTCAGATGCTGTCCTTGCTCTAAGGAGTTTAAACTTAAAGAAGAAATCTGCAAATGCTTGCTGCATCACTTACTACTTGATGTATGCTCCTGTGGGTGGAAGGACTACATTTTCTACTGTATATTTCCTGAATTCTAAAACTTGTAACTTTTATTAAAAACTCTTTTCTCAATTCTCAAAACTGCTTCTGACTCTGCTGCTTCAGTTGTAAAAGGTCAGAGGTATGTGTAAGCTGTACACTGAGCTTCCTTTATGTATTCTGAGAGCTTTAAACTTAGGAGTAAGTAGGCAGGCTAAAACAAAAAAAACCTTCACCATTTGGAACTTCGAATAAGTTGGATAGTTTTTCTGTAATGAAGCTTGGGGCCTTCTGAAAAGCTTCAGGCATGAATGTTTAGGTCTTTTTGACGGAACAAAAGTGCAATGAAGATTAAGCGTGGACAAGATAAGTTTAAAGCATGCTTGAGGCATGCTGTGTATCCCAATATTGCAAATGGTGCAGAGAAGCTGCAGCAATATCTTCATCTATTTTATGACTATAAGCATCAAAGCATTATGCAGCTGAAACATTTAACTACAAATATAATTCATTTGAGAATTCAGAAAAAGTTATGCTGAATCTTGTTTTATGAGAGATAGTCTTGAGCCTTCTGATAACTGATACATATGGGTAGCAATCTTAAAATATTGCTACTCCACAGAAATCTGATTTTTGGATAGCAATAGTGACAATCATATTTTTCCCAAGGAGAGTGAAGACAGAGGTATGAATGCTTCAGTTTTCTGGGACACAGATTATACAGTACAGGCAAGATTCCCCAAACTGTTTGAAAACACTTCTGTACAATAACTACAGAAATATTTCATTTAAGAGATTGACATTACACCACAAAAACCAGAGCAACAGTATTGCCTAGTATTCAAAGTTCAGCTGTCCCAGGAAAAATTATTAGGAAAGAATAATCTTAAACTTGTTCCAGTGAAGCTGAGTTCAGCCTGCATTGATACTGATTCTCTGATACTCTTCTGTGATACCCCATGTGTAAAATAATTTTTTAATTAAAATAATTCAAAGTTTGTGATACCACATGTGTGCAATTCTGTGATACATCATGTGTCTTGCATAGAAGCCAGTTATATGACTTCTAAACTGCAGGTCCTACATACAGTATTTTTATCAGTGAACAGTTCTTACTTACGGTGCATATTGTAATTTTGGCAGAAATCTTTATTCATGTTATGCCCAAATGAACCTAATTGTAATGTTTATAAGTATCTGTATTTTTTCTCTAGTCATATATGTTGGTGTTCTTTACTTTGTTACTGCATACAAAGACCATTTACTGTGAATTTTTCTGTTTTCAGACTGGAATTTCAAAGGGTTTTTTTATTATTTCTGGTTGAATTTCTTGGAGAATATGGATATAGAAGTGTCATTGAAACTGTGGATAGAAGATCAGTGATTTAATTACTAGTAAAAATAGGTGATCTTTTACATGTCTAGTTGGATGAACAATGAAGAACGAGTTTCTTCAGTTTGGTAATCTCTGTGGTGTTCATGCTGTCAGAGTTGTGGTGAAATGACCAGTGTGCTTAATGAGGCAGGTCTTTTACCCTTTAAATTCCATTTTCCATGTTGATAAAGTGATAGGAATCAAAATAGTACTTGCTCTTTAGGCAAACTGGCTTTGAATTTTCTTTCTGAGAGGGAGCGGTGTGTTTGTCTGATAGTCTGTAGTGCCAGACCAAGTCTTAGCAACTCCCATTTAGTGGTTAATGATTTTAAGTTTCAACAATATTCTGTAAGAGTTGTTGGGGTTTTTGTGCTTAACAATACCATTTTTTCTTGAAAGAATGTATTTCACTTAATGTTTTCTGCTGATGAAATAATTGTGACTGAACAAGAACGTCAGAGGTTGTCACCATTGAGCCCACAGGCAGCTTTCAAACTTCAGATTACTTTTTGCTTAAGTAGCTTACTGAAAATAAAGTTCAATGAGGTGATAGAATAGTATAAGGGAGAATAAGAACTCTCACACTAGTTGGGACTCTTATTTACTACTGCTATATCAAATGAGATCCAAGAAAATTGTTTTTAATGAGATTTGAATTTTTAAATCTTGGACTGTGAAAATGGCTTTTAGGTATCCTGATCAGAAACTTGCATTTTCTGAATTTTATTCTTTGGATTAGAGCTCTAATAACTTGTAATAGTTCAGTAATTTTAACAGAAAGAGAGGAAAGTTCTATCAAGTAAGGAGTATTCAAGGAACTTACTGTTAATGCAGAAACAGAATTTCTAACTTCATCAAAGCTTTCAAAGCTGCCTCAATATTGAGTGATTCTTAAAATCTCTCTAGCTCATTTGTAACAAGCATGTAGCTTGATTGCTGAAACAGCTGGAGTTTTCCTTTACCTCTGGTTGATTTTTAAACATTATTAATGAGGAAAATACATACACATTATATATGCATATACATGTTCCTGAGCTTAACTTTATTATACAATTAAATGTATGTATACTGGTCTCTGGCTTGTCTTCCAACTCTGTTTTGCATATGCATCTAGAAAGTAAAGGAAAAGAAAGTGTAGTTCAGAGGTATGCAGTCAAGCATATCATAACATCATTCCTGCAGTATTTTGTGCTGTAATTTCCTTGCATATGAGACTGGATTTAAGATTCATATGCAAACAAGAATGGAAGTGAAAATAAAAATTTTACCCTGTATACCAGGACATCTTGCTTCATGCCTCACAGAAACTCTTCTGGTAACAGGAGCACTAACGTTCCTCAGTACAAGTGTTTGTTTGGAACAGGTTCTTTTTTCACAAGTACTTGGTTGTGTATCAATAAATACTTAGCTGTAAAACAACCCCTTTGGTTTTATTTTTAATTCTGTAACAGTTGTCTTTTTTTCCAGTTTGGTACACTATCAAGCTTTATTCCCTAGACTGTATTGATCTTACGTGTGTTTGTACATCTTTGTTTTTACTAGTATGAAGTACTACTCTGTGTACAAGATCATGATGATCCAGCTATTGATGTGTGCAAAAAGCTCCTTGGCAAATACCCGAATGTTGATGCTAGACTGTTCATAGGTAAGCAGTGCAACTCGAAGGTGGAACTTACTTGAAAAATGTTTTTAGGTCTTCAGCTCCTTTTACAGTATTCTAAAATAAATGGTCATTTTGTTCAGTCCATGTTGCTTCTGTAGATTAATCATCAGTTTGGGGTAAAATAAGTTTGTAGTCACAATCTGTGACATCAGTCCAGAAAAACTCTAGGAAGAATGATTTATGCAACCCCAGCAACTTTTTCCTTCTAAATCTGAAACAGTAGTTTAAATCCTGTTGTTGTGCTGAACTAAATGGGCAGGAAGTGACTTGGAGTTGCGGCTGTATTTGATCTTGAGGTCCTGCAATAAGCCTTTTTCATCAGTTTATATTGTAGGTCTCTTTCTTCACTTTACATTTGAATTAGAGGAGGAAGAGGATATTAGAACTAGGTAGTACAGTGTCATTTTTCTCTGACATGAAACAAACTGGACCGTGTCTGACAACTGGAAACAAAAGTGTGTCTCACTTTATTATGTTCCTTTTTGATTTTTCTTTCAAAATTGTTGTAGACCATAATGGTAATAATCCATAGTTTTAAGAAAGAGGCAGAGAATATTTACCTTATAGACTGCAGTAATAAACTTTGTAGTTTTACTGCCCTTTTACTTACATTAACATTGTTACCCTGCCATTTTGAGGAAGCATTAGAATATTTTTTACTTTTTAATTATCTGCATAGTTGTAGTAAGATCTAAAATATAGAAGTGAAGGAATATGTAAAATTGAAATCCTTTTTATAGAAGTGGACTTTTATGGTTAAATTTTTACTGTTTTTCAGCTAGTATATCTAAATATTTTGGGTATTGAGTCTGAATTCTAAAAAAACCTCATACATTGTTTGTGTATGCTTATGTATTTTTTTAGGTGGCAAGAAGGTTGGCATCAACCCCAAGATTAACAATTTAATGCCTGGCTATGAAGTTGCCAAATATGATCTCATATGGATTTGTGACAGTGGAATCAGAGGTAGGTGTGTGTTGTAACGTGCTGACTGTTATATTGCTCTTATTCCCTGTAGACAAGCAGTTGCTAGAGGTTATTTTTACTGAGAATACAATTAGAAATGAAAGTTAAAAATCTGGAAAAAATATGTTCATGGTATAAAAATGTTTAATCTCTAATTAAAGGTGAAAATCCCTTCAAAAATATACTGTTCAAACTGTTTACACTGTATGTGTTGTTGATCATAATAATGATGTTGATCTCTGTTATTATTTTTCTGAAACTTTGTTCTTCCAGAATACTGTACATCAAAGTATATGCGCTCTTGATATTGGTAATAGAATGATAATTAGTGTCTCTATAAAGTAGTCTT
Organism: Athene noctua; assembly: GCF_965140245.1. NCBI lineage: Eukaryota > Metazoa > Chordata > Aves > Strigiformes > Strigidae > Athene > Athene noctua. The sequence continues at coordinate 80,172,433 of NC_134077.1, forward strand.
CTCATGACAGAACTGCTTAATTAACTGTCTTTTATCATTTGTCACTTAGTAACACCAGACACTCTGACGGATATGGCCAATCAAATGACTGAAAAAGTAGGCTTGGTCCATGGGCTTCCTTATGTTGCAGACAGACAGGGTTTTGCTGCTACCCTCGAACAGGTGAGTGCAGTGTTGGTGTTTTTGGTTTGTTTTTTTTTTTTTTTTTACAAGACCTTGCTGACTAAAAGTTGTAGGAAGCCTCTTGCACATTTTGAGTGAAGAAATGTTTGTTTTCAGCTGCAGTCACACTTCAAACTATCTAGGATAACTTTTGAATGCTCCAAAATTGTACTGTTGGTGCTCTGAACGTTGATTCAATATTTAAGTTTAGAATACAAACAATAAAGATTACAGGATGAAGATAATATATATGGTTAAAAGAGTTAATAAAACTGAAGAACTCTTTATCGTCAGAAAGGGCCATTAATCCATTTTGATGACTGAAAAGGCACACAGAAATGGCCATGACAAGTTAGAGCAAACAAAGCGCAGCTCACACAGTATCTTATTTCCAGCAGGGATTATAACCACAGCCTTTGAGGAGAGCAGAACACAAGCGAGGCTTATATTCCATTTTCCTGTAATACTGTCTCAACTTTCTGCAATTTTCAGATGAGAAACCTCCTGAGCAGGAAGTAGACTTGTATATTTACTAATCCTCAATATATTAGTATTTTAGTAAGAACAGATTTCTTACATGAACATTTCCATTCTTTCTTTGAGTCCATAGAAATTTTTGAACATCAGTAACTGTAACAGGAAGTTCCATAGATCTACTGTTACAGGAACAGCCACCTTGTTCACACTGACTCTTGTTCTTCTGTAGTGCTATTTCATGTCATACTTGTTTTGGAAGAGAAAGTGAACAGTAGATTCCTATCCATCATCTCCATATCACTCATTCTGTCTTATTCTCCCCTCTTCTTTCTCAGTAAGTTCTCTTTTGTAGAGCGAAAGGGTTGAGTTTTCTTGTTTGTTTCTTGCGTCTCAAGACATGTAATTTAGCTGTCATAAGCTGTTTTGGCCGCAAGTCTAAGTGATGTGTGTTGAAGGCAGAAATGTGAGATGAGTGCAGTGAAATACCGTACGCATGGAGAGAGGGCAGCTTGTGTAATTTTTGTGACAAAGTCTGAACTTTCTCCTACAAGAGAAGAGCAAGGAGCTACAGCACAAAGCTCGTAGTACTGCTATGTGCTAATGTAGCAAGAATTACAACTCCTGCTTCTACGTTCCTGGAAGTGGTTTCGCTACCAGATCCAGTATACTACAGGATGAGCATGCCTGTTCTTGAATGAGTTTGTGTCAGTAAGACCAGTGAGAAGGCCATCTGTAGGAAGAATAGTAGTGACAAGCACTTGTACTCATTCACATTGTCTCTTTATAGGACACTCCTAGTTTTAAGTTATTGAATCTTACAAAAAGACTTGCTCATAATCTGAATTTTTTTCTTTGCTTTTTCTTTTTGCAAGTACATTAAGTAAACAAAATTTCCCTGCTTCTGTACAACCATATTGTAAGTTTCTAAGAACATGTATGGAGTAATGCAGTTAATCTTTATAAGAGGAAGGAGAAAGCATGTATGTCAGCTATCACCAAATAATATATTAATCCTACTGATTAGTAGGTTACTAACTGGATTTTTAATATATGTATTTGTTGAGAACCCCAATAAATTAGAAATGAAATATGGTAATTTAATATATGTATTTAAAACCCATTTACAGATTTGTAACAACACAGTCAGTATCACAACTAGATTTCTAAGATTTGATGGTAGACTAGATTTCTCAAATCAGCAGTAAAGATCTTTTCAAACACAGCATATTTGGATTTGGCCCATAATTGGCCATGTCTAAGTACATTTTTTCCTTCTCCAAACAATTTTTGAGAAAAAGCTGTCAGTGGGTAGTACTTGAATAAAACACATACAGAGTTGAAAAACCTTACCTTGTTTTGGCAGGTTTATTTTGGAACTTCCCATCCAAGGTCATATATTTCAGCCAATTTAACTGGCTTCAAGTGTGTAACAGGAATGTCCTGCTTGATGAGGAAGGATGTCTTGGACCAAGCTGGAGGACTGATAGCTTTTGCACAGTATATTGCTGAAGATTACTTTATGGCCAAAGCTATAGCTGACCGGTAAGATGACTCTGAAGTAAGCTTATTGTTTTAAGCGCAGTTTAAATCTTTTTTTAAAGATATGGTGCATACTGTAAGTATAGGTGTTCAAGTCAGCTTCACATGTATACAGCAAACATGCTTATGACATGTGCTTGTCCTATCAGTGTAGTCTTCTAGAAATAAGCTATGTCATTCTCAATTCCTTTAGAAAAAAGTTTGTGAAACCTTGGTTTCCAAGTATTATTCAAGTGGTATTTGCTATTTTCCAATTAAGAGACTTGATAAAATACACTTAACTTCTTTGTTTATACCCATTGCAATAATATACCACATATGCCAAAAAATTTTCAAGCCTAATGAAATTCCTGGGTGTTTGTTCTCTAATTGTTTTTTTCATTTCTTATTTGCATGTTATTTTTTATAATAATAAATTCATCTTAAAATTCATTTTTCAGGGGCTGGAAACTTGCAATGGCCACACAGGTTGCAATGCAAAACTCTGGTTCATATTCTATTTCTCAGTTTCAGTCCAGAATGATCAGGTAAAATTTAGTCTCTACTTCCTCTCCCACATACCCCAGTCACCTGCTTCTGATGTGGATAACATGATAATGAGAGAGAATATGTTTTCTAAGCTAATTTGATCTAATGTCCAGAATGCTGAAGCTTCAATGCATAGCTTGATATGTGCTTCTCTTTAGTGTTAGGAGAGAAGCATTGACTTTCCACAGAAGTATGACAACCACCAAACAAAAAACCCCTAAAAAAATCCCTTAGTATCTTTTAAATGCTATGTGCAGTATCTTTGAAAGGTAGAATTCTTACAATATTTTATTTGCAGGTGTAAATTAAATGTGATTAAACTAACATAGTCAGAAAAAAACCATGATGGCTCATCCTTTGAGGTGGAGAAGGAGGACATACAATAATGCATAGTCAGAACTGATTTGTTTGTCTTTTCTAGGTGGGCCAAACTGCGAATTAATATGTTGCCTGCCACAATAATTTGTGAGCCAATCTCAGAGTGCTTTGTTGCCAGTCTAGTTATTGGATGGGCAGCTCACCATGTGTTTAGATGGGATATAATGGTATTTTTCATGTGTCACTGCTTGGCGTGGTTTATATTTGACTACATTCAACTCAGAGGTGTTCAGGTATGTAGATTCATTTTCTCTGGAGTTTATTAAAGTTAGTGATGCCATTTGCTTCAGCAAAAAGCTAAGCCTAATTGTAACAATAAAATAATTCTCTTGACATCAAGGAAATAACAGGTCAAATCCTGTTACTTCTGTCTTCCACCTTCAGTTATAATAGCACTAAAACGAGTAAGTGTGCTTGGTTGTAATTTTATTGTCTATATACGCCTGCCTAGGCTCCAGAAGTTTGCATATCTGTCCCCTTAATCTTCTCATTTTCAGTCTGCTCTACCTAGGAATATACAGAAATTGGAAGATTTTTAGCAGTATAAGAACCGTAGTTTTATGGGATTTTATAGGGCTTTTTGTTATCTTAGTTATCACTTCGTTTTGTATTTATTGAGGTGTGTATATATATACTCTTTACACTTTTTGCTTCATTTTAGTAATAATGGACTTACAGGACAGTAGTAGCCTACCTCTAAAAATAAAATCTTCCCATCACTACAAGCGATGCCTCATTTAAAAACTTTTGATATAGAAAGATATCACAAACCAGAACATTTTTTCTTCTACTGCTGTAGGAACTATTTGGACTAGTTTCTGCTGGGATCATGTTCCATCCAAATCTCATCCATAATTACTTGTGTATTTAAACTTATCAAATAGTTCTCTTCATACTGAAAAAATGTTCTTTTGGTAATTTTAACATATTGGAAATAAAGTTAGTACTCCAGAAGGTCAGTTTTAACAATCACCTTTCTGATTACTCTTCTCACCATACACAGCATGTAAAAGAGCTTTGTGCCTGCTCTTCCTGTTCTGAAGCCTCTTCAGCTTTCAGCTCTGCCATGTATCTGGAAACTCTCAAAGAATCAAAAAATAGAGAATCTATAAGCTTTTTTCACACTTTTCCTGTGCACTAGGCCAAAGGCTTATTTATTTGAATTTCACTCCACTGGTAATGTGCAGGAGTGTTCTGTGTAGGTGCTGCTGTTCTGAGGTCTGTGGTGAAAACACAAGTGAACAGTTTTACAAAACTTCAAAAAGTGTAAAGTGAAATTGTCATGCTTTTTCTTGCCTTTTGCACTACATACAAGTCTCTTTTCAAACGTTCTGGGTCATTTTGCCAAGCAAGTTTTGTTTAACATAGGTAATATCTTGAACAATAAAATGTTCTTGGCTTATACAAAATACACTATTGATATTTAAGTATGTATAATAAGCTTTAGAAAATATGTATGTGACACATGTTTTAAATAACTTTAATTTTGAATAATCAGTATGTTTAAATACTTGTTTTTTATATTCCTAGGGTGGTGCTCTGTGTTTTTCAAAACTTGATTATGCAGTAGCTTGGTTCATCAGAGAATCCATGACAATTTATATTTTCCTATCTGCTTTGTGGGACCCCACTATTAGCTGGAGGACAGGACGCTACAGATTACGTTGTGGAGGCACTGCAGAAGAAATTCTAGATGTATAGCCACAGCTTTGTAACTGTGAATGTCAAAAAGAGAAGGGGGGGAGAAAAGTATTATAAATTGTTTATATAAATACTTTTAAGAAAATCTACCTTCAGTAGTTTTACTACTTGTATGTTTTGGTATCTGTTCTTTAATTTATTTTTGCATGGCACTTGCATCTGTGTAAATACATCTGTAGTCTTGGCCAAATGGTACCTTGTTCCTATGTACAACTAGAAATGGAGAGAATTGGTCCTGACATACTTTCTCAAAGGAATGCTCTGCAGTAAACTTCATTAAAAAAGAAAGAAGTATCCTCCTGAATAGTAACAGCTTCTTACTCCATGGTGTGCTAGCCTAGCAAATCCAGGGTTCACATAAGCTGTTTTCCAGCTGGATTGTACAAGGCTGTACCTAGCAAAATCTCAGAAGTACAGCTGATTTGTTTTATTCCACTAAATTGAGCTAGTAACAGGACCATGGGAAAGAAGCTCTTAAATGCTTTATGCCTACCTCTTGCAGTTGCTGCAGAACAAAATGAATGGAAAAGGTAAAAACGCTTTGCAAAAACAAACTAAAGTAAAGCTGGAGTCTTGTGTTTATGTGTATATATGAAATACTTTAGTCATTGCAATGAACCAAAAGTGGACTGAGTTTGATAGAATGTGTTAGAAGAAATTACTGGTCAGGCATGTATTGTGGGCATCTTTTGGCCAATTCTGATCTGGTTCTGTCTTGAACCTTGTTAAGCACTGTGCTACAACTAGCCAAGCTGCTCCCCTTCAATGTTTCCATCCTTTTTTAGGGGTGTTTGTTTTTCCCTGTGAATGAATGCTTTAATTAGGGGGAGGGGAGTAAGGGGGGTGGGGGTGGATGACACAGTAGGGGGTAGAAAGGAGCAGAAATACATTTCAGAAGCATTTCACACGTGAGCTTTTTTCTTACTCAATGTCTTATGGATGTAATTTCATGATGCAGGTATTTAATACCTTTTTTAAGTGAACATACATACCTATACTAGTCATAATTAAGTACTCAATTGCAGTAGATATTGTGAATATATTAAAGAGCCGTGTGAGTTTGCTGTTACTGATTAAAATTCTAATCTTAATTTAAATATCAAACTAAGTCTACTCTTGGCTTTTTGCCTTCTATTGTTAGTCTAGCCTTTAAATTGGACTTTTGTATTCCAGTGGTATGACTAAAAGGACTAGATTATAATGCATGCCATGTTTTTCCTCTCCGCTCCCTGTAGCTTGGTTTCCAACCTCATTTTAAGACTTCCTAATTTGTGGTGAACTGGACTTGTTTTCTATGAACACTTCTTAATCAAAAAAAAGCCACAGCAAAGATAGAGAAGAATGTTGCATAAGCCTTTTGTTTTCATAGTTGTATTTGTGCTGCTTTTCTTCATATGGAATAGCATATTGTCACCACAAATGTGAGCTGCTAATTACAAGGCTAATGCTAACAAAGCAGCTTTAAAAGTTGGATGATAATGTGTAGCATATAAGCAATAATGACATGTATTTATAAAAATGGACACTTTTACCTTACTGAGCCAATCCCTTTACCTGTCATATGCTACACAAGCGTAATGTGTCTGTAGTTGTCATAAAACATACTCTGGGCCAAAATGCTTCATCTACCTTAATATCTCTTCTGCCTTATAATACCATAGAATTATTTTAATGGGCATTTCTGTATGAACAAAGGCTTTTGATGCGTGCTTCATTCTTTTCATGTGAATCAGGAAGAAGCACTTTTCCTGAGGAAAGCTGCACACTGAAAGCTAGTCTAGTTGTGACCCACAAACATTCTTGTTTTAATATTGGTTTTTACATAGTTGAATTTTAGCAGTGTTTTTATCTTTTTTTCATGAAGTTTGATGCCATTTATTGCACTGCTAAAGTGAAGCTTAGCTTGCAACTTAGCTTTATGCTGATTTCTATGCAGGCAATGGAACAGAACCAAAAAAGGCTGAACAGACTTCATTTAAAAAAAACCTAGGTGGGGATAATTGTTTAACAGGTGCTTTTGTATTAGTAGAGCCATCTTTGGTCATGAAAAATAAAGCTTCACTTAAGCAAATAGTTTCATTTGGGTAATGTTTGGATGATTATGAAATGGTGGAAACCAACACTGTCAAATGTTGTAGAAGATGCTGCAACAGAACTTTGAAAAGTTAAAAATGGCTGATGTAAAATTGTGTTGATCTACAGATGTGTAGAATATACCATGTTTATTTAAAATCGTTGTCTTGTTTTTTTTTAAAAAAAAATAAATTTTAATACAATCTGTTTGGAATACAGGGGTGCTTTCCCTCTGTTCAATGATGCCGTAATGTGACAGCTGTATGGCAGTTTTCATAGATTTTATTTCTAATTAATCTTCACAGCACTAAATAGATGTGCCTTTCTTTTGAGATGTTTTACACCTTGACCCTCTATTTTGGATTTTATATTTTGCTAAAATTAACTCAATGTGCCTAAATCTGATTTTGAGTTATCCTTAGTTTTTTTAGAATAACTTCAGTGTGTAAAAACCTCACAGCTGAGAAGATAGTTCTGTATTGTAGCTAGTCATAGATTTAGATTTTAGAGATGGATATATTTTCCACAAAACATCTTGAAATTGAGGAGGGGTGTTGATACTTTGCTTTGAGGTACTCTACCAGGAAAGCACTCTGTGCTTGCTCTGTCGTCTGACTTGCCTTTTTCTTCTTTTCCCTAACACTTAAGATTTTCATGAAACACTTAAGAGGCATGGCAGAAACAAACACCCCTGGAATCACTGGTAAACTAGTTACAGAAACTTCAATATTGCTGAGTATTTCGTGCTAGACAATTGTTGTGGGGCACAAATGTAAGTACTGCATATCTGGGCAGATGAGATCTGACCCCAGGACAGTCATCTCCACCCTCATGTTGGTTTTGGAGAAGGTAATTCCTACCTTAGTGTTGTAGAACTGCACTGTAACTCGAACCGGTGATCTGGGATGTATGTGTGCTTTTAACAAAAAACCCACCACGTCACAACTATATGCAACCCCAAAACCCCACAGAACCAAACCTCACTGGCTTTGTGTATCCTGTTGATCCTGAGCATTTGGAGTTGCACTGCTTTAAACATTGTTACTTTTTCTGCATTACACAAATATCCATTGCCTGCTATCAGACAATTAAGTGGTAATTGTTATGGTTAAGTTTTCCACATTCTGCTTTCACTGCTTATTTGTCTGGTCCTTAGAGTTTGAACCTTTCAGTAGGGAAGCAAAGTTTAATGAAGCACTTCAGGCCAGTTTAGTCCCTGCCATGTTTGTGTTAAGGAGTCTGATTACCTGTTTCATGTAGAAAGTTGCTGTTGACTGTATTGCACATCTTTGAACATGTTTGTTTTTGTAGCAGTTTCTACTGACAGCTGGCTCTGTTTGCAGTTAAAAGTCCTACATGCAGAGCAGTGTCCAGTTCTCCCTTCAAATACATCTTGTTTAACCACAAGCAAACCAGCCAGTCTTGTCGGTCTTAAGGTTTTTTCAATGTTCAGCTATAACCTTGCAAGGTTGTGTACAGTGTGTCTCCTTTTCAAAGGCAGTTTTAGGTTAGTGTCTTGTAAATGTTGTTCTAACGATGCTGAAGCCCTGTGGTCTGACTATGGAAAGAAGCATGTCTAGCCTTTTCAGTGGAAGATGTTTGTGATGCTTGCCTTCACACTTTGTTTAGGTTAGAATTACTAATCAGCTTATTACTGTAAAAAAAAAAAAACAAACAACCAACAGTATTTCTAATACTCTCCAACACAGCTTTTGGAATGCTTTATTTCTTGGATTCTCATCAGATCAAGACTGGGCTGCTGTCTGTGTGGTTCATGCTTCTGGAGAGAATATACTTCCTCTTCTCAATTTCAATCAGCTCTAACTATTTTTGCCTAAATGTTGGTGTGACAGTAGATTATCAGTTAAGTGTTGCAAACCAGACAGCTTGCAGTGGAAGTTGGTGGATTGCTGCTTGTTTGTCTCATCTCTCCACACATCCCCACAACTTTTTGCCTGTTGCTGACAGGAAGGAAGGGCCTCAGCCAAACCCTTGTGCCAGCTGGAATTAATGGCCATTTTACATGTGGCCGACTTGTGGGTGAATGGGAGAGGTCAAGCTTGTGTGCCTGCGTAGGAAGCCAGGAAGCTCACTGGGAGCATGAAACAGGAGCTGTCAAAAGAAATCTCTTCACTGGGCTTTGACATGAAGTGCGTTATTGTTCTTGACTTAGGCCTTGCATCCTCTGGGCCTGTGTTAAACAGGTCTGCTCACAGGGTTGCAGTGAGCTCAAATGAATCTAAAGCTCTGCTGCTCTGCTAGTCTTATGCCCTGCCTTCCCCCCCCAGCCGTTTACTGTGATGAGTAGCTCTTCCTCTTAAGGCTTGACTATTCCCTGGAAGAGTGTATTTTTACGTATTCAATGGTAACTTCTTTTTGGTGGCCTTGCTCTGATACTAAAATATTGGGGGAGGTGCTGAGACAACAGAAGACCTGTACAGTATACATGTAAAAGCAGTAACACTTCCCAAAGTAACCCCCTAACCCTGTGGAAATGAAAAAATGTGGAGAAGCTATGAAGCTTTTGGGGGATTATGTCAGTATATATAACTAAGTTTATTTTTCTGCCTGAAGATACATGAAAATTGATATGTGCATGCATTTTTAGATATGAACTTTTATATATAATTACGTATGTACTAATACTAAAATAAAACCTTGCAAGAAGCCTTGACTTTAACAAACCCATTCTGTTCTGTAGATGGACCTGACAGGTAAAACAATGTTTTTCTAATATAAAAAGCCAGAAGCTCAAAGTTAAATAAATAATGAGCTACTAGGACTAGTATCCACTTTCATTTCATCTCTCAGTAAGCAGATGGAGGAAGACTCAAAAGTTTTTCTCTGGACTCTTTACTTACAAGCTTGAATAATGTTTTATTCCTCTAGCGTTTTGGTTCATCTCAAGTAACTCCCTAATGAGAGAGAACTCAGAAGCTTTCTCCTAGGACAGAAACATGGGGGCATGAGAAAGAATAGAAAGAGAGAAAGAACTCAAGTGAATGCGGTGCTAAATTTTTCTGTAACTTAAGGCTCCAGGGTGAAGGAAATCTGGGTGCTTTTGCAAGATTTTGGGTAATAACAGTGGTGAAACCTTAGAAATATTTTTAAGAGTTCTTGCTTAGATAGAAGCTGAAACCTCTGAGATGTTCCTCACAGCTAGCTCTCTAGAATAAGCCTGTTTCCCTTGAATTATATGAGGCTTTCAGCAAGATCTGTTTAAGGGCTGTTTTGTGGCTGGCAAAGGAGGAAAGCAAGCCAGCAGGGGTTTCTGCCCACCCTGCAGCTGAGTAGCAAGACATGAGAACTTGTAGCTGTTGTCTCCTTGTTACAGACCACTGAAAGATCTTGGTTTGGGTCCTTGTGTCTTTATTCAGTCAGATGCAAACTCCCGCAGATGACTTGTAACTGCTGGCTGAGCAGGGAAGGAACTACAGCTGAAGCAGACACATCTGGACATTGCCTCAGTTTGGGAGTATCTGCAGCTGTGGACTTTATTTGAGACCGTATTTACTCTTAAAATTGCTGCTGGTGGATTTCCCCACTGTGAAGGGTCCCTGCTGATGCTGTTGAACCTGGGGAGTCTATTTGCCTAAAGCAGACAGCCTATCAGAGCGGGAGAAAGGAGCTGGCAGATGTTAGAAGGAGCATTGTCCTGTGAGTATAACCTGTCTAACCCTGGTGGTAGAGACTAGGAACCCTTACTTAGAAGTACTGGAGCAGCACAGACTTAAAATGTTGGTGTTTCAGGCATACTCCTGCCATTATCGGGGCAATTAAGCAGAGTTATTTAGCATGTGGTCAGTGATGACTGCATGTGAATATAAAGTGTATCTTGTCTGTATGCAGACTGATACAATCATCTCATCATAATGCATCAGCAATATGCTAACTCTGCAAGGAGTGAACAGTCATATTTGACGTGGTACTTTCATAAAGACAGTCTTTGTGCAGCCAGAATACAACTGCGTAATATTTCTATGCTTTGCCTGTCAAACAGATTACTTTTGTGTGCAGCAGGTGACGGCTAAAGAGATTATTTCATTTTGCTTAAAGCTGTAGATGAAATGAGCACCAGAAGTGAAATTTTATGTTTCCAGCCCTCTGTTCTATAATTAACAGAGAAGCTGGTGCATTTCTGCCTCAGACAGTCTGTTCCTGTTGAACAGTGGGGACCCATTCTTTATCAACATATGAAGTAGTAAAACCAAGTCCATAAAGCAGGAAAGACTGCAATTGTGCATAGGGTCTGTCTCAAGACTAGTTTTTGTGGTCTCAGGGAAGTAAGTAGTCTAAGCCCAGCGGCAGACTTATGCCCAGAGGCTGTGTACCCATAGAGCAGTTCAAAGTAGAAGTTTGACAGGCATCCCAGGGGAAATTGCCCTTCAGATGGCTGGCACAGCTGGTGATAGCAATTTTGCAGGACCAGAGGCCAGTTTGCTGGCCACAAAATTATGCCATTTTGCACTGTATGAGTAGCATTTCCTGCTGTCTAAACACATCACATCCTGAAGGAATGTATCTTACAGACTAAAGGAGGCCCTTTTTACTAGCCCCTTTCCTCCACCTCCAAAACCCAGTAGCTTTCCCCTCAGAAAAAACATTGTGGAATTTGTAAATTTATTACTCCCAACATAACATTGTTTTTCCTCCTTGGCTGTGAATTGTTTTGAGCTTCTCACTCCCCAGGAAGTTGATGTTGTCATGATAAATAGTCTGGACGCATTCTAACTCGGTTTACCGGGTTGCTAGAGATGGCACATGTCTGAAGGAACTGAAGCTCTACTGTTTCATTGCTCTGCGCTCAACTTTCCTGCTGTGTGCCTCCACCTGGTTTGCACTGAGGCCACTTCTGATATCTGTTGCATCTGTGACAGCCATTTGCTCCCACTGCCACACTGCAGTCAGTGGATTAATGTGTTTCACCTAAACAGAGGAAAATAAACACTTCCCCCCTGCTGTTAGCAATGGATGAAAATCAGGGGGCACTAAAGGGCACGCTTGAGTCCTGGTTGGTGAATATTATCTCCATGCACCACAGTCTGCAGACAGTGTAAGTCTGACACAGCTGATGCTGGCAGACCCTTGCTGGGAGCTGGTTTCTGCCAAGGTTGCAACAGAAAAAAAGGTAAGCCTTCACTTAGCATTTATTTAGAGATAAATAGGCTGTTTGGAGAGTCTCACTCACTGTAGTATTCCCATGAAAGACAGTCCTTGCTGCCCATCTCCTTAGCAATGTTTCAAGTTCCTGGAATATTCTCAATACTTAACTGAAACCTATTGTTTGTGGGGGAGAAAGGTGCATCACTACCTACCTGAGTTTGATCAGATTGGCTAAATCACAACCATCCTTTTTCTTCTGTCTGCTCAATTGATAGATCCTTAAACTTCTTTTCTTGGATGGTCTATTGAAGGCATTTTGTGACAGGCTCACTTTGCTTAGTTACTTTCTGTGTATCCTTCAGAAGTATTCTACAGATGTCCACAAGTCCTTAGGCAATGAATCAGAAGACACCAATCTAAGAAACTTTGTGTGACAAAGAAATTTCCACTCTCCACCAGAGATGGTCCATGCTGCTTCAGGGATCCTCTTGGTAAAACTGAGAATTGGATTCTTCAGTGAAAGACAGATAATCACTGCTGCTGCAAACAGCACCAAATAGCCCACTATGACCATCCGTGTAACACAGGACCTTCTTGCTCCCTTGTCCATCCAAAAGTAGGTGTATGTGCTGCTGTCAGGCAGTTACAGTGCTGTTCTCACAAAGAATTAGGTATGATTCTTAGACTAGTAGAGTATCTGAGGTTGGAAGGGGCCTCTGGAGACATAGTCCAGCTCCCCTGCTAAGAGCAGGGTCAGCTAGAGGAGGTTGCTTATGACTGCATCCAGTTGGGTTTTGAGCACCTCCAAGGATGGAGACCACAAACTCTCTGGGCAGCCTATTCAGCCACTCTCATAGCAAAAGTGTTTTCTGATGCTCAGAGGCAACCTTCTGTGTTTCAGTTTGTGCCCATTGCCTCTTGTCCTGTCACTAGGCACCACTGAAAAAAGTCTGGTTCCATCTCATTTACTCCACTCTCATCAGGTATTTGTACACATGGATAAGATTCCCTTGAGCTTTCTATTCTCCAGGCTGGGCAGTCCCAGCTCTCTCAGATTCTCTTCATATGTCAGATTCTCCTGTGCCTTCATCATTGTGGCATTTCCATGGACTTGCTTGAGGTGTGGTCTCACCAGTGCTGAGCGACAAGGAAGGATCACCCCCCTCGACCTGCTGGTGTCACTCTTCCCTGTCCAGCCCAGGACACCATTAGCCTTCTTTGCATCAAGGACACACTGCTGGCTCATGTTCAATTTGGTGTCCACCAGCACCTCCATATCCTTTTCTGCAAAGTTGCTTTCCAGCCCACAGCATATATTGGTGCCTCCAGCTGTTCCTACACAGGTGTAGGACTTCTCATTGCTGAGCTTCATGAAGTTCCTGTTGGCCCATTTCTCCAGTCAGACAAGGTCTCTCTGGATAACATCATGACCTCCTGGCTGTCATACATGCATCAGCACCCTGTAAAGGAGCATGTATGCCAGAGTAATGCATAATCTAATATATTTCTGATCTCTGATAAAAAATCCTTCATAGCAAGTATATTTGAGTCCTCCTCATGGCAAGTTTCAGTCATACAAATTAAGTTATTTTATTGGATCCTTCTAAATCCCCTAGTACAGACTAGGTGCATAACTAGTCTCTTGGTTACATTTCTTTAGCCTATACCAGGTGACTGCCTAACTGGCAAGCTATACTACAGTTATTTAAAGCATCATCTGAATATTTGGGCTTTTGCTTTTGCCATGTTAATTAACTGTAGGTAAAGTTGACTGCAAGAGAAGCTGAGTGTTTTCTGATCCTTCCTACCAGCAGGAGTCAGTGACTATGCAACCTCTCATTTTTTTGCACCAAATTAAAAAAAAAAAAACAAACCAAAAAAACCCCCAAAAACCTAAAAGAATATCAAGTCTGGATTTTGCACGCTTAGTTTCTGGCTACTATGTACTGTCTGATGGTCTGACTGGACTTGGACTTTGTAAGACTTTCAAATTCTGTTGATGGGAACTGAAACTGAAAGTACTCTAGGCATCACTAGGCTGCCCTAACAAGGTTCTCCTGCCTATACCCAGACTTCAAGTAAGGAATACGTTTGTTTCAGGAGTGTGATGCAGGCAGTCAGGGCTGCCAGATCTTCATGTCTGCACTACATGTTAATGAACAAATAGGTGCATTCATCCAGGAAGAAGCATTCAAGCCTCTCTGCAAACACTCAGATTATGAATCTGAAATTATTTTTTTCCAGTATAAATAGGGAAAAAAGCATTCTACAACTCTGAACCAAAAGCAATTATCTCCTCAGTCTGAAATGGAAACAATACGAATGGATTGCTGATTGTAATCATGGGCTGTGACTACTGGCTCTGTCACTCATTCCTGAAATAACTGGGTGAAAAAAGAAAATAAATGGGTTTTGTATATCCCTGATGTATGCATCTGGGCAGAGATTGTGAGTGCATTCATTGCATTTTGGGTAAGAGTAATCTTTTCTGGGTGAGGGAATCAACAAACTGTCCTTCACATCAAGCATTCCTATTTGCCCCAGTGACCCCTGTCTCTCTGCCAGGCCTCCCCCTTCATCTGCCCAATCTTCCCACTGCCAGCATCTTACCTCTAGGTTTGCTCTCTCCCCTCTTGCTTCTCATTTCTTCCCTCCCAGCCAAGTGCAGATGCAGATTGCTGCTCCCTGCTGAACAACATGTCTACAGGAACGAGTTGTGTCCTCCTCTGTGCCTGGTGCAGGGACTGAAGTTGCTTTCTCCACCTTTGCTCTTCCCCATTTCCAGGAGGTACCAGTTCATGCAGAAGCCCACTGTGTGTGTGCTGCTGGCGTGCACCCTTCTGAAGGACTTGCACATGGGAAGAGCCGGCTGCTTGCTGGACCACAAGTGCTGAGGCAGCCGTGGTGTCTTGACAGCCACCATCACACTGACCAGCAGCCGGTCCCGCTGCTCCCATGCCCGGTGGGATGGTGAGCAGGCAGCATATGTGGTAGGTGCAGCATGGTTTTCTGCTGGCTTCAGGGTATGTCCAGCCTCTGTGCCAGAGCCTGCTGCCTGGTAAGTGGAGCCAGGGGCTGCTGGAATAGGGTGCTGGATGCTCTGGAGATTCTTTGGAGCAGTAAGGAAGGCAAGTTGGGGAATAAAACAGAGGGTTCAGCTGCTGTCTGGGTGTTTTCTGCCTTGTGCTTTTTGTCTGGCTATCCTGGCATTCAGAAAGCTGGTGCAAAGAGTTGCTGTGTGTCTGGCACCTATTGTGTGTCCCTCAGATGTGCATCCTCCTTGGTTTAGATAAATGTGTCTGCTGGTCTTCCAGTGGGCTAAAGCATGGGGTGTAGGCTCATCAGCTTGATAGGACTGTGCAAGCTGTAGGCATGCCTTGAAACAGACCTTAGCAGCAGAAATCTGAGCACCTGACAGCTTCAATGCATGGGCACAGTTGGGCAGAAGCCATGCAAGTCGAACAGTTTCTGAATTTCTCCTTTACACTGGCTGCAGTGATTGTTAAACCCTTTGCAAAGCTGTTTCAGCAAACTAAATCCAGTCATAAAGCAGGGGAAGTAGCTGGGACTCGGTCTGGGGGGATTTTGGATGGGGATTTTTTGTTTATTTCTTTAGAGGTGGAAGAGCTCAGCGAAGGGTCTGGTGGCTGGCAGGAGAAGGGGAACCACAGCAGCCAGCACCAACACAGGTACAAGCTGTAGTAGGCTCACAGCCTCAGACGGTGATGCTTCTAATGGCTTAGCCCAGGTTTCAGTGCACATGCTGGTTTTTGGATATTGGGCTAAGGGGTTTTGGTTTTATCAATGGTCATTAAAGGATGCAGCTTAGTCATAAAATGTATTA
Organism: Athene noctua; assembly: GCF_965140245.1. Lineage (NCBI taxonomy): Eukaryota > Metazoa > Chordata > Aves > Strigiformes > Strigidae > Athene > Athene noctua. The sequence continues at coordinate 80,188,238 of NC_134077.1, forward strand.
AGCTGTGAGAATCTGAGTTGCCTATTGGATTAGGTTTAGCTTTCAGCCAGCTAAGCAACATTAACCATGTGCATGTTGTATTTATATGCAATATATTCACTTTCATACTAAATATACTGATTTTCATATTAATGCCTTTTTTTTTCTTTAGGAGGATGTATTTTACATAATTTTAAATAAACATATCTGTGCATAAGTTTAGTGCATGTAAATAGAAGAAAAAACAGAAAAAGTGCTGATAACAAGCCTCCTCTCCTTTATTTTCTATTAAATATATAATATTTTTATTTTAGTAAATGAAAAAAGTTTGATTTGCATGCTCATCTGTCTGCTGACTGGAGGTTTTTGCATTCCTACTTGCTAGAAAGACCTTTTATTCAAACACAGTACTCTTTCAGCAGGGTATCAGATATTACAGAAATACAAGCAAACCAATATCTTAGCCTTGAATTTTTCCACAAGGTGGTATATCTTATTCCTGAGAAGCTTTATAATTTATCTGGCAGTTACAGGGCTGGATTCCTCACTGTCTTCATTTGTTCCAGTGTAAAAGAGAGTGGAAAAGTACAAAATGCCGCCACTTTGAAATCTAGTACCTTCTACCCTCTTTATTCTGGTTTGACTGACATAATAATGCATAAGGCAGTGACTGTGTCCTCCCTGTGTCTCGTTTGAATGGTTATACTGGTATTTGCCAGCAGCATTATGTGGAATTAGTCTTTTTTAGATATAATTGCTGTTTCTTAGCCAATGCTTTTACTGAAACTAGCATTTCTTACGTCTCTGTGTTTGCAAATGTCTCCTACAGATTTAAGTCATTGTGCACGAACCTTGGACTTACTCTTTCAGGCCACGTTGCCTGCTTAGGAAGGACCACAAAGGTTTAGGTCTACCTCCTGCCAAAACAACGCACAGAAAGTGCCATATGCTGATGAAGTCAGACAAAGAACCCTGGACACAACCACAGGGAAAGGTGAATATTTCTTTTCCTTGGAAACACCTGGCAAATGCCTGCATACCTACCGTGGCACTGCACTCATGCCTGGGACAAGGCATAGTGTGAAAACCATGCTGTGGTATTAGCTGTGTGCCCACAGAGGCAGCTGCACTGTGTGAGAGCAGGGACGATGCTCAGGACCTTCAGGCTTCATTATGTGTGAGTAAATGCCATGAAGACCCAGAGCCTCCACTATGCATCGTCACAACCCATGTGGTGTAACTTGCTCCTAACGACCTCAGAGCTGTGACCTGAGCAGAGACAGACTGAAACTGAGAGCTTTTAATCAGTGCCACATACCATGTTGTTTTTCTTCTAGGATGTCCTTAGTATTATCTTTATTCTGGATATTTACTGGTAATCCCCATAAAAGGATTTTGAATTAGCTTTTGGTCTTTGATGACCTTTGCAGATAGCACTGTTCTTTTCCCTGTTTCTTGCATTGTTTCTTTGATAGCTGAACAGCTATTTAATATGGGAAGGTTTTCTGAAAGTCCGTTCTCGTAACACTGCATACCATTTTTTTTCTCATCACTAGCCCTTTTCCCGTTCAGCTGAGAGCATAGCCATGTCATTGGGTCTGTGGTTTTGCTAACAGCCAAGTTTGGGTGGGCAAAAGCTGACCCAGGGAAAAGGAGCCAGTGGGATATGTGGTGCCATGGCCAGCATGGGACTGGGGACGTGGGCACTGCTGACCGGTTGGCTGGATGCATGCCTTCAGCAGCCCAAGGCAAACAGCTATTCCTTGAGGTGTGCCACTGTTTAACATAAGTCTTGTGTGTAACCTGGAAAGTCACAGGGACAGGTTGTGCACACCTGTCAACAGTACCAGTTAGACTGAGCCAGGTCTGAGGATGCTTTGTGCTATTTTAAGTTATTCATCCTGACCTCCTTCAGAGCAAAAGAGACTGTTGCTCATGAGTGCAGCTCCCACCGCTGCCAATGGACAGACTTGGCTGGATGCTGGGATCAGACCTCAGCTGGGGAAATAACTCTTTCACTTAGAAGTGGTGCAACTATTTGACCCACATCCGAGCCAGGATGGATGGCACAACATCATTTGCAGAGCAAGACACACATGTCCTACTGCAATCACTAGGTAGCATCTGCAGGCAGAAGCTGGGGGCAATGGGATTTATGGCAAATTCAAGAAGGGCAGTGAGAGTGGATGAAGCCAGGAGGGTCATTTTCTAACCCATAAAAGCACATCTGACTCTTCCCCTTCCTGGGACTGGGAGGAAGTAATTTGGAAGGATACCCTGATGAATCCTCACTCAACCCTGCCTGAGTTATCGCTGCACAGGGAAATGGAGGTGAGTGCCTCCCCACATCATCCTTCTACATCAGTGATGCAACTGAAAGCAAGTAGTCAGCATAGCCCACTTCCCCTCGTGGTGCTGCACAGGTGGAGCCTTGCCTGTGGTGTGGATTTTGCTGCTGGGCTCTCACACTGGAGGAGAGAGTACAAAGAGGCAGAAGTAAGCAGCAGAGTTGGCACAGTCTCCCTGTGTGGATGGTGCTGCCCGTGCAGGAGGTGCTGCCCTCAGGACCCCTGGGGCAGGATTGTTTAATGAGATTGTTTCCATTTCTCTAAGAAGCTGCTGCCACAGGAGTCTCTTTGTCACATAAGAAGTGCCAGTGTAGCACCAGTTTCCTACAGCCACTGACACATTGAGATGCCTTAGGGGGTCCCGTGTGATCCTGTCACCTTCAGGAGGTGTGGAGCAGCCTGTGGGAGGTGCAGGTAACACTTGTGAGATGACCTGTTCCCTAAAAATTTTGCTATATCTGGGCTGTGGACAGAGGCAGCTGCCTTGTACTCATGCAAGAGGCAGGATCCTGGGGCTAAATGTTGGTTGGGAGCAACCTGTACCCCTGTATCAGAGAGTACTCTGTTCCTTATTCTGTGCCCACAGCATTATCACTTATCCGGAGACATGAAACTGGGACCTCTGCAGCCTTCATAGCTGCCAGTGATGCTGCACTGGTTTGGACCCCATTTGTGGTGCAGTGTGCTCCCAAAAACAGCTGCCCACTCACTGGGGGTCTCAGGGAATGGGCGATCTCCTAGTGAGGGGAGGGTTACTAACAAACTCCATTTGTTAGTAACCCTCATCAAAGCGCTTTTTACTTAGCTGTGCTCTTAGAGGTCTCTCCTGTGAGGTCAGGCAGGCAAAAGAAGCAATCTCTCCTCACAACACATGAAGTTGTTGTGATGTTACAGAGCCTTTGCCAAAACTGGTTCATTTCAGAGAAATTGCAGCAGTGCTAGATATTCCATTGACACATGCTGAATACAACAAAGGTCTGGTTTGCTTTTTCTTGTTTGAAAAGGAAGAAGGTGATGCCATTTCCAGAGAAAGGGGCTTTCCAAAGCATACTAAAGAGGGTGAGGTTTGTGGCAGTAATGCAAGACCTGGCAATGCTGCTGTTCAGGGGAAGCACATGAACAACATTCTACATCCTCTGCCCAACTGATTTTGTTGTGTACACAATACTTCCTCCTTGCACTCTGGATAGGAAATAGCAATGCTCAGCAGAGTTCATCCAACCCACTGCTAGATAGCACAGCAGTTTTGTTTGAGCTCAGTTCCTCCTAAACTCTGTGTGTCTCCAGAGAAGCGCCAAGAGCCGTTAATCCATGTGGCTGGGGAGAAGGTTCACACTTCTCTGAAGCTGCTGATCAGCTTGCAAGGTTTCTTGGACAATATAGACTTGAATTTTGGAGCATGAAAACTGTTTGCAAATGTCAGAGGAAATAAGATGTTACCAGCACTAAGACAGCATCTGACCACACCCTGGATGTCAGGTATAGCTGTGTGAAGCAAACGTCTTCCAGGTGTGTTCTCCCAGGATGTCTATTGGACTGGCACCCAGACGGCAACACCTCATGTCCCAGGAACTTGTCAATTGCAGAAAGAGAGTTAAAGCCCAGCAAACTCATGGGCGTGTGAGCAGCATCCCACAGCCAGTTGCACTTGCCAGCTGAGTACTGCCCTGGTAGGAAGGTTGTAGTACAGCCCTTCAGTCAGGGGTTGGCCCGTCTGTGACATTACCATCTGAACACTAGCAAAGGGAGTTAGGAACATGGTAATAAGTTTTCTAACCCTCATAACAGTCAGCCAAGGCAAACAGACTGTATCTGCTCATGTCAGAGGTTTCTACAGGCTTTTTACTGTTGTGGAGCTGCCCTTCTGTTTTAGCTGCATGGAAATGCAAAATGGCTAAGCTCAGATCTCCTTCATTGTAAATGCCTGAGAAAGGAGGGGGAGCTTAGATCTGATGTTCCAGTATAAAGTAAAATAGATCTCTAAGCAGTGATCCTGGATGATGTAAACTGATGCAAGTCCATGGTGGGTCATCGCTGTTGCCTGCTGGATTTCTGTTTCTCTGGCAGCACTGATTGATTTCATCTTGCTGAATAGAGAAGAAAGGAAATGAAAAGACAAAGAGAGAAAAGGAACAATGTAGTCTGCCTGAGAAATGAAGCAGCCTGCATGTCCATATCTTTAGTGCAGTTTGTCTTGAAATGCTCCTTGGTCTCATCCTACCACAGTTTTACAGTGCTGTGAGGCAGAATTGACAGCTTTGTGCAAGGGATGAAAGTAGGAAATAGGTGGGATATATAGGCATGGATGCTGATTTGCAGCATGATTCCTCAGGAAGAGATAATCTTACAAGGAAATTGTTTCAAATAAATGTTTCTAATAATTCACAAAAAAATTGCACAAAATGCTGCAGAATTCTGGAACTTCTATATTAAATCAGATCTGTCAAAAACCTTTGGATTGCACCCCAAAAGGAGACTCTTGTGAACTGGCCCTTTGTGATGCAAATGGTCATAGAGAGTCATTTTCTCTTGATACTCCACCACAGACAAGATCACTTCCGGCAGGCAGAAGCGAGGCTGCATCAAACAGCTTAGTGTTGGTTTGCAGAAATGCCTCTGCAGCACTAAATGGGCTGTACAGGGACAGGCAGGCAGCCTTTTGCAAACCACTCAAATGTATTTCTTCCATGCATTATAGTTTGCTTGTGTGTGGTGGCTGAAGAAAAATTTGTTGGTGGTGCAGTTTTCTAATTGTGCAACTGTCATAATGTTGGTGCCTGGAGATGGCTTAGTATACAACTGGAGTATTTTCATCTGTGTGTTGAAGCACAGTTGAGGTTTTTCTGGTTTGTAAGAGAGGAAATATCTTAGTCTCCTTGTGGTTTTTCTTCCCAGGATTTCTTCCTGTGAAGTAATGAGCATGCCTAGAATTCACTGTGGTGAGTAATTTAACAAATGGTTTCACTTAGAAGAGAAACAAAAGCATACTTGTTTTGGAGAGGAGTTGGTAAAGTTGCTATTTTCCAGAAGTCTTGAAATTCCCTATTTCCCTCACCTCCCTCCAAAGGTCCAAGTAAAGGCAAAGCACTTAGGATAACATTCTGGCCGAGGAGGTTTTTTTTTTTTTTTTAAAGAAACCCAAAATCCATCACTGGAAAGATCTAGTTAGACATAGTCAGAATTTTAACTTAAATATTTCCATAATAACTGGAAAAAATTGCAGCTCCATAAACATTATAAAGATCTCCTGGCAGGTGACTGAGGATGACCCATACGAGGCGTAGGAATGATGTGCAGAGGGTGAATCTCACAGAGTAGGCAAAGCTGGTGGGTGGGACGTTGCGGGTGCAAACACCCACCCCCCCCACCCCCCCCCTTAGGCCCCTTGGTGCTTAGTGCAATTTTCCTTCTCTGTCACATGCCAACCCAAGATGAATAGGGAAAGGTAGGGAATCAGGGCATAGCCTCAGGTTTCTGACCCCTCTCTTACTGTTTAAAGAACAATAAGAACCATCAGTTCTTCCAGACAGCCTAATACATCTGTGCTTGGTTGTGGCCTGAATGGCAGGTGATACCAGAACTCCAAGATCTAGCAAGTTCTGGGCCCATGCAGCTGGTAGAAAGTACCAGAATATTCCATCGTCAAAGTCGGACTGAGATGGAAAAGTACCTGACAAAAGTAAATTATCTCAGACCCTATAGATAGTGATTCTAAGCAAGACCCTTTGAGCTCTCTTGGATTGCAGTGGGCTGTGACCAGCATCTCCCCTGAGCTGGGACACCTCTCAGGCTCAGACTTCTCAAAGATTGAAGATTGGCAGTCCACAAAGCTGATGGAAGGACAGGGTGAAGTCAGACTTCTTCTCAAATCTCAGTTATCATTGGCTAAGAAATACCAATGCATTAGAAGTATTTGCTCCAAGCTCTACAAGAGAGAAAGTTTAACTGTAGACTAGCCTCTTCCATCCACCTCTTTACCTATTTATGTATTTAACTACACATACTTGCCTTCATGAGTGTGTATGGCTATACATTTCACTGAATATCCAAGTATTTCCGTGCTGTCTGTGTGTTTTGTGTGTTTATACATATATACATTTTGATTTAGAATACCTTGTAGTAAGTTAATGTGAATCTTGTCATTCTCAAATCAGTAATTAAGTCATTATTATAATCATAATATATTCTACCAAATCACCTTCTTAATCTTTAAATTAGCCAATCACTAAATATTGCTAAAATTCAACCTTTTGATCCACCTCACACCATTAATAAACCTTAAATTGCTATCACACCATAACTACGTGAGATTCTTTCATCTGTGACAAGGGAGCACCAGCACAGGAAGCACTTTCTGCAGTGCAGTCCTGTGTTGTGTTTTCCCAAGGCAACCCTCAAACCCAGGATGAAAAGATCTTTGGGCCCTTTTACTACTGACTTCCAGACCTCCTGCTTTGGTGTCATCATGCTTTCTGGTAAACTCTGAGAAAAAGACTTTCTTTCTTTTTTTTCTTTTTGGCTGAGGCTTTTTAAGGGTGCTCAGAGGCCTCTGTACCATGGGGCTGGGTGGCCAGGATGGCTGGACGTCACTCTGTTCAGCTGGGGCTCTGCCCCAAGGGACTGGGGGCACCATGCACGGCAGCAGGCCCTGACCCTCCGTCAGGAGAGGGAGGAAGGGCTGCCAGCTTCCACAGCCTGGGCTCATGGCCTGGCTCATACAGAGCTCCAGGGTGTGCTACACAGCATTGTCACACATCCTCACAGGGAGGTGGCGAATTACAAATCATGTGGTGTTTGGTAATTACAAACAGCATGAGCTGGTTGTCCCCTGTCCTGGCCTTCAGACGTTGGTCCTTGCACATGTCCAGTGTGGTCTCAGAGTTACTGCTTCGTCTGCAGAGAGGTGCTAGAAGTGCTCAGAAATACCGTGGGACTTCAGAGCACTCAGCCATCTGCTAGTGAGAGCTTGGCCCTGCCCTGACAGGTACATTCTGGTTTCTGCTAGGAGCTGCCTACTCTTGTGCTGGATTTGTCACTTTTGTCTGACTTTTAAATTTTCTATTTATTTCTTCTTCCTTTGTTATAATGTTTATTCTGAATTTTAGGACTATTTCAGATCATCTAACAGTTTAATATCTTAAAATTCTGGAAAGAATGTACTTTCTGACTTTAAGTAAAGCCAAATGCATATGTATACCTATATTTAGGTATTTAATTTGTGGTATTTTAAACACAGACAAAGCACTTTCATGTAAAATATGTATCTAAAAAGAGCTTCATCTCTTCTTGGTTCCACAAATTATCTGACAGAACAGTCTCAGTGATTACTGGCTGATATAAAAGGATAATCAGATTTTTGCCAAGTTGTCTCAACTTTTTCCCTTCAAAAGATTAGCACCAAGTTCAAGTGGAGGCTCAGTAGCTGTGTATGGTATTTACCACAGCAGATATTGTGAAAATGTGCCCATGTCAATGTGCATGTGTGTGCAGGAGCTCAAGCAACTGTGCAGAGAAATATCTGGTATAGGATCGCGAAGCACATGTGCTCAGTTACCTCAGTCCCCTCGTGCACCCTATACAAAGCACCAGTAAGGAGCCTGCTGTCCTCTGGTGTTCCTATTGTCTAAGCAGAGGAAATGTTAAAAGCCTTAATGAGTCTTTATTTTCCTCTTGTTTGCAGGGATTTGAGAAGCAGTGGTAGCTAAGGTGAAGGTGCCCCATGGGAGGCCATGCAGTCCCCCTGCCACACTGGTCCCCATTTTCCCACCTATGGGTAGTCCACCCTGGGGATACTGCTCAAAGGCAGGGTGCAGGACCGTGCTTAACAGTTATTCTGTCACCTTCTCAAAAAAAAAAGAGTATTCTCCAGTTCTGTACTGGGATTCCCTGAAGAACCTGTCCTGTCTTCCTGCAGCTCAGTATGTAGTGTACCTGTAAAGAGCAGCAGAAGAGAGGGGAGGAAATAAAAGTTGAAAGCTGACTCTAGTTTCTTTAGAGTAGCTCACACAGCTTCTGTGCATTTATTTGAATACATCACTGAGCACCAATTTCCACCTCTTAAATTCCCTTTTCTCTTTCTGTTTCTATTCTCCTTGATCTTCACAGATGTGCTTCCTCTTCCACAGGTATGGGAGCAGTTCAGAGATGATTTACTCCCCATAAAGCACGTCCTGATACCAGAGGAGAGTGGGACATTTGTTTATTTTGCCCTTGGGCTACCCATGTTATGAAAATCCTGCCATACCACCATGCCAGTTCAGGTAGGTGGGGGGTCAGGGCAGCTGGCAAGTTCCCAGGTTCCATTAACTGATATATAGACTTCAGATTCCCACCTGCTCTATGTATATTTGTTCTAATCACCACCATTTTCAAGACTTCCCTTTGCCTTGTTTCACAACATCTCATCTGCCTTATGGTCTAAGTGAGGTGCTGAGATACACCCTTGTACTGTCACCTGCCCTGCTCATTCTGGAGGGTCTGACATACCCTCAGGGCATGAGGTTAGTGGACCAATTAATTTTTGTATAGTCCCATTCCGGTATGGCTGACTCCCCTGGCCTGGTAGGCAGTGGAGTGGCCAGGACCTCAGATCAATCAGCACAGCTACATTGCATGTACATGGTCTCCCCAGCAACGGTGCCCCTTTCAGGTCCATCTCTGCATTGGCAGCTCATATACCTGTGTTTCATCAAGGTGTAAGAAAGAGTTTGGACAGGTGAAAATCAATGCCTTTGATGCACTCTTTCTATAAAAACCAGTGGCCCATCCTCTCAGTGATGAAGTTCGCTGTGTATGGACAAAGTTGTGCGACTGTCCAGGGACTTGAGCTTTATCATTTTCCTCCTTAATGGGTGTTCACAGAGGATGTTTGAGGTTGGAAGGGACCTCTGCAGGTCAGCTGGTCCAACCCCTGCCCGCCCAAGCAGGGCCACCTAAAGCCAGTTGCCAAGGACCATGGCTTTTGAATATCTCCAAGGATGGAGACTCTACCACCTCTCTGGGTAACCTGTGCCAGTGCTCAGTCACTCTCACAGTGAAAAGGTGTTTCCTGATGTTCAGGCTGAAACTCCTGTATTTCAGTCTGTGCTCAGTGCCTCTTGTCCTGTCACTGGGCACTGCAGGAAATAGCTAGGCTCCATCCTCTTTGCACCCACCAGCAGGTACACATTGATAAGATCCCCCTGAGGTGCTCTTCTACAGCTCTCTCAGACATTCTTTATAGACGAGACACCCTAGGCCCTTTATCATCTTTTTGGACTCTCTCCAGTATGTCCATGTCTCTCTTGTACTGGGAGCCCAGAAAGGAAAGGTAAAGAAACCTGCGTGGGAAACTACCAAAAGCAGGAGCCAGCTAAAACATCAGCTATGATTTTTTCTCTTTTCAGCCCAGAGAAGGCGATTCAGCAGTGTTGAGTTTTGATTTTAGCCTGCCTCTCTGCTGAACTCAGTTAAACATTACGTGCTTGAAGAGTTTCACTCTGAGTGTATTTTCACTGTTCCATTTGCCAGTAAATTTCAGTTTGTGGTTTCTGTGCCACTCTACACTGAGCTGATGGTTTCCAGTCTGCTAGGCTGGCAGAAAATAAACCAGTGGAAGAAACCTATTGCTAAAGGCTTTCACTAGACATAGGTCTCTGCCTCTCTCAGAAAAATCTGTAAGCACTGGAAATTAAAAACAAGTTGAAAACCCCTGCTGTAGCTACTGTAATTCCAAATTGATCGAATGCTGCCAGACCCTGTCAGCACTTGAGTCTTGTGCTCAGAGGTGTAATGGTGCTCCTTGGTGAAGGTGCTCATCAAAATTTAAACAAACACTGTGGCTTAGTGAGGCAGTCCTGGTGTGAGGAACTTTTTTCTGGGCAGAGCACTATGGGAGGCACCAGCAATGTCCTACTGCTGGGACAGGGACTGTGCCTTGGTCTTTCTTCCATTGTGACGGGAATAAGACTGAAGAAGAGATGTAAATGTGTGGTGTGTTTGGTTGTCTGACATCCTGAAACACCTCTGAAATGCAGAAGTCTTTTGGGCTGGAGGAAGTTGTGGCTTATTATGTGAAAGGAGTAGTTTGACATGGTTTGGTGTATTATCTTACATGCAGCATGGAGCCCTATTTGTGGATCAGGCCTTTTAAGTGGTTGGCACGGAACAAACCCAGCACAAAAGGGTGTCTGAGGTTAAACACCGGTATTTTCTTTCATCTGCACTCTCTGCAGATGCTGCTTAAAAGCAGCCCTCGCTTCTGAGGAGCTCCTATAAAATGTGTAGCTGAAACAAACATTATTTTTACAAATAGCTGATGCAGCTGCATTGGCACAGCTACCAGCCTGGCTGCAGGTATAAGCCACTTGTGAAGGTTATCATAGCTAGCCTAGCTTGTGACACACCTGCACAGGTGTAGCTAATTCTGTACTTACAGGGATTGGTTTCAATTCATGTTATTGCAAACAGTTATTCCCTTTCAGGTGTCACATGTCCTCCAGAACAGGGCTGCCAGGAGCAGCAAGGCTGCTTGTCACTGTGGCACCTGACCTACCTTATTGAGATATACTAAATATCCTCCTGTTGAAAGCTAAATCTCATGCTCTCAAGCCTGGACCTTGTCTGCTCAAGCTACCTCTAATGTATTTGAGAGTGGTTAAGACGATGAATGTTCTGAATTCAGTGTAAACCAAGGTTTCATCCCATTTTGATTTTGTGGGCTTGAGGCTTTATGTCTGTTTTACAATGTCAGTTTGGGAGTTTTTCCACTGATTTAATTACATGATTTTCAAATCACACCTTTTTTAAATCTGCAGTGACTCAGAATAAAAGAAGGGCTTGGATATTCTGTCATAAGAAGCCAAAGAGCAAACTGAAAATGCCATGTCTGATATCTGGAAACAAGGAACGCACAAAGCTGGGGGCAGCTCAATCTCCTTGGGGAAAAAAGAGCCTCAGGAAAATATGTCTTTCTCAGCTGACATTTCAATTTGCAATTCTGTCTCTGGATATAGTACCTAACATGTGCCTCACAAAATTCACAGGGTAGTAGCTAATTTGCTAATTTTGTGACCAGAAATGTCATTTAGTTCATTTCAGGAAACTGCTTGCCCTCAGTGCCTCGCATTTTGCCTTTAAATGGTCAGGAATGTATTTGCAGGCTGCCATAACAATAGTTTAAATGACTGCTCTTTGTCTGATTCAAGAACGTCTGTTTTGTCTAAGCAGAATTTACACATTTTCATTATGTTCCTTTAGAATAAATCACATTTGTGCTGGATTAGCTTTCACTCCCTCAAAAAAGAGAGGCTGACAATGAAGCCAGCTTGGGCTGCATGCTGAACTGCATTTTGCTTGTCTAAATGCTCTCACTGGAGGCTCATGGGCTGCCTTGTCTGCTCTGGAGTGACAGTACCCCAGTGCCATTTACACCAGAGTAATCCATGACAACTGTTTTAAACTTCAGGTTTAGAACAACACCATTGGGCACTTGCTGGATCACATTAAACACCTTGAAAAATAGTCTTCTGGTCTTAGACCTGCAGCAGCATGGAGAGGCATACATACATACTTATAAGTATGTATATACCCATTTATTTGACTATTTCAATTCAGTGAATTCCTCCTCTCAGCTAAAGGACCTGATCTGGCGAGTTTACTTGAGTCTTGGCCAGAGAAAGCCAAGAGCACTCAACCTTCTCTTTTCTTCAGTTTTCATGGTAGAAGGTAGCTCAAAGGATGGGATGAGCACTTACGGAGAGAAAGGGGAGGTCTGATTTTACTTTTACTTACTCCAGTTCTCTGACACTTTCACAGTATTGGGTTTAGCCCTGCTGTACATAACACCAGGGACGATAGGATCCAGGCCACTGATATTCTGAATGAATGTGTTGTGTTCCTCCTGAGTTTATATTAGAGTTTCAAGATGATTTATCCTGTAGTTGCAAGGAAATGTGATAGCTGGGTCTGATACTATTCAGAGGGAATCAACACTGAAGAGTAAGCTGGAGGAGGTTGCAAAATGGATCTAAAAGGGGAAGGTGGAGAGAAGTTGGTACATAAGGGGGAAAAAAGGGAAAAATTTTGAAACAGATGGACTGGCATGGAAGGTTCAGTGCGAAAGACAGAGCAACCGGAAGGTGTGATGTGATGGTCAGTGTAATTGAACTTCATTGGCTGAATAGCCAGAGAGTTTGGTGGGGTAGCTGTATTTTGGTACAAAGAAAGAACTTACCCTAAAGATAACTTTGCTCAAGATGCATTGGCTTGGTGAACTTACATCTCAAATTGGGTGTTGTACACATTATGTGCTTGGGACAGAAAAGATGATAGAAATGTCATATCATGTTTGCACAGACTGCACCTTTCCTTATTACCATGGTTAGATTGCACAACTATCTGGATTCATGCACTTCGCAGTTTAATTAAACCTTATCTTCACTTTCATGATCATGTGCCCTGATGTGATTGAGCAATGACAGCAGTTGCTCTCAAGTAATTTTTACTCCCAGGGCTGCCTCTTCTAACCTTTGTCATGATCCAGGCAGTGACTGTCACCGGAGCCTTTTGCAGTATGGTGGATGATCATATCACTGGAGGCTTTTTTTCTGTGGTGGCAGGGACTTTTGTCTCCCTTGTGCTGTGGTCTCCCTGATGTTCCTGCACTCCCTTGTTCTCTGCTGACTTTACTATGGAGTCCTCCAAAATACTACCTGCAGATGCTTATGAGTGCCTGCAGCTCCTCTGAAGACCCAGTTCCAGGACAGAGAGGCATTGGCTTGGTGACCATAAGACTCAAATTGGGGGTTGTATTCACTATGATAGAAATCTTGTCTCTTCTGTCAAAAGCCGTTTTTATTTCAACAGGACACTTCCTGGTAAAAGTCAATCAGTTCCTTTTTTTTTTTCTATAAGTGATAATAACACTGTCATGTATCACTGCCATGTATGCAGCTCCTTCCTGTACAGCTGGCAAAGGTTAATGTGGTTCATGGGAAGTTGCAAGGTTTAGGCCTTATCTGCCCTGTCTGCTGTTTAGGTATTGCTGCAGTTCAGAGGAGAATCACAGGATTTTTTTCAACTGTCAATCAATGGAAGGTTTGAGTCTAATTTCGAGCAAGTAATCTTGGTCTTTCCATCATGAGACACTGCTTAAGTCATGGACTTCTGAACCCTCATCACGCTCCCACACCCTTTTTTCTGCATTGACTTATGAGCTGCTGGAAATATGGGCATGCTGGCCAGGCTTACTGGGGAAATTAAACTCCTGTTTTTCTAGGCAGGGGATCCTTTGGAACCTTGTGGTATGTGCAGGAGGCAAGTGTTGAGAAGGGGAAAGCTGAGAGGAGGAAGGAGGAGCTGAGACAGGTACAGAGTAAGTTCTGGGTTAGGTCCACCTTTGGAGAGCAGTCACAGAGTTAGGTTCATTGCTGTAGAGCAGTCACCCAGAGACAGGTTGATGGTGGAGTTGCTTTACCAGTTTTAACAGCACATGCAAAACAAGTGGGACTCTCAGGGGTGAAGCCACAGGCTTTGGCTTTGCAAGTTACCTTACCCCACCTCTGTTTCTTCCAGGAGCTTCTGTCCGCTGCATGGTGCCAGCTTTGAGAGACTAACCTGGCTGCATAAGACAGTGCTGACAGCATCCTCCTCTCCACGGGGATGGGTGTGAGCAGCAGGGGAGAAGCTACCCAGATATCAGCAGCAGTGAGCACAGCCCTGTGTGGGGACTGGTGATGGACATGCAGCTGTAGGTGCATGCTTCAGGATCCCTTCTCATGTGGCTGTGGGCTTGCTGTCTTTACTGAAGTAATTAACCAATCCTGACATCATATCCTCACAAACATCCCATTCAGCCCTTGCCCTTCTGTGCTTTGGGGCTTGCTAGCTCCTCTGGTCATGACGAAAGACCAACACTTGATGTATGATCTTGAACAACTGTGCTCTGCAGCCTTTTCTTCAGGCAAGGTAGTGTTAGCTATAGGTACATTTCTTCACCTCTGTTTACAGTGAGCTGGGGTAGCCTTTATCCTCCCCACATCTTGCCAGCTGCCAGCACCTGCCTTCTGCAGGACCGGTTTCTGCTGCTCCCACCACCCACCTGCCTAGATGCTGCCAGGAGCACAGAAAATCAAGGTGATGCTTCCATGAAGATGCTTCCATGGTCACAAGAAGGACCTTCAGCCCCTGCAGAAATGGGCACTTGCATTTATTGTTTACCTAACACTGGCCTTGAAAATGACACAGTTCCGTCATCTCAGGTAGAGTAGTGTTTCGCTGGGCATTTCTCTCTCCCAGCAGGCAGGGATTACAGTCTGCACACAGAGGGACAGAAGTGTCTGGTTACAGCTCACAGGCAAAACCATTAGAGCATGTCAGAAGCAATGCAGGTGTGATAAATATTGCATGAATGTGTTTGCTCTTTGCCCATGACCCTCTGCAGTCTCAGGAGGGAGTGCTTTCTAGTTGAGGGCAAAATGCAAAGTGAAAAAATCCCTATGCATCTGAAGCAAATAAGGGTCATGCATCAAAACTCCATAAAGTTGAAGAAATGTCTTCTGAAGTGAGACTAAAATATACCTAATATTTATAAAGCTCTCAAGAATGTATTATTGATTGAAATTATCAAGCCTGAGCAAGGCAGTATTTTACCTCATGTGTTGTGACATCAAACCATCACAAAATGAAATTACTGCCATATCAGACACCATCCTCTGAGCATTTCTTACACCTGGGAAAACATACCCCCTCTTTTGGGCCAATGGAGCCTTCCTCCAATTCCACATTTGCTCAGATAGCATTTTTGTATAACTCTTCTTCCACTTCTCAACCCAGCCTGAGGCAGTCTCTGAGATGAACTTGACCCACTGGCTCTTTTTACAAAATCTCAAATACTAGATGGGAGCCATTGTAAAAATGCAGCCAGGTCTGCAGCTGTGGTAGCTCTGGACAAGGGCACATAGACCAAACCTAGAAGGGAGAGACTCAGACTATGCCTGTGTCGGTGTATGATGTAAAACTGTCTTGTCAGGTAACTCTGGACCTCTGGGATCTCCTACAGATTTTGTTTGACACTTTTCTCTCTGTGCAATAACCCTAGGATGTCCCATGACTTCAGAGAAACTCTAGTTGGATAGACCTCACTGTATTAGCAGCAGGCATAACCTTGTGTTACCCTACAGAAATAGTTCTTTTTTCTTTTGCCTCTCTAGCCCCCAGTGCCTGTTGCTTTATTTCTCCCACTTTTGGAAAATCGAAGTATACGTCTTCGTTCTGCTATCTTCCACTATTGTATTTCCATGCTGTCCTTTTAGTCTGATGCTTTTTGGAGGCAGGGTACACTTATTACTTCATGGCTGTATCACAGGTGGCATGCTTTAGAGCATTTGGTTCTTAATTTAATGGTATTTTCCTTAGCAAAGTAATACTATTAATAATAACAGCCATACCAGGAGCCTGCATAGCAGGAACTTGGACCCTGCACAAGGCATCAACAACTGATCAAGTTCTCTGTTTCTGAGATTGAGCACAAGAATGAAAGATGTTAATTGCTAACATCCGTGGGAAATTTCTGAGCATAAGTCAAGCTGCTGTGAATGTCAGAGAACACACTCTGCCTGTGATAAGAGCAACATTGTGTAATGTCCTTTTATTATAGGCCAAGGTACTAACAGATTATCTCACATTTGCATCAGCTAAATGCATGCACACAGGCTGCTACTGCACTGCAGTGTGATCCCACCTGGCCTTCAGCCTGAACGACTGCTCTTCAGAGACAGAGAGCAGCTTTCACAGAGGCTCTACTTGATTTAGTGTGGACTTATAGTAGGACGTATTAAACCTGTTGGGGTCTCCCAGCAATACTAGCATTACTTACAAAGAGCTTAAGGGGCTTTGAAATTAGGAATATTCATAGCACAATATTAAAATTGGTTTCAGATCAGTTTCTACCTTATTCTGCTTAGCAGACAGAAGCATCTGTAAATGAGTATTTTACAGTACTAATTCTCTGCTCTTTGATTTCTTAAATTTGCTTTAGTGGTCCGACATCTCACCACACCAGGGTGCATGAGGGTCTGGGGGAAGATCTCAGCCTATGGAAATCTGGAGAAAAGACTCCTCTCCTGCACAGTCAGAAATCTCCATGAATGGAGGAAGACCACTTACCCGAAACCACCTCTGAGTTAACAATCATGGAATCAGGGTCACTGTGTTTAGGGTGGGAAGTTTATACACACCCGTATAACAAACATAAGCACTTGTGCAGGCAAGTAAGGTATGGGTTATTTAATTTTTGGAGAAATCTGACTCCTTTTTTTTTTTTCTTTCTTTCTTTTCTTGGAAAACTCCAGAGGTGAGTGAAGACAAACCAGGTTATTCTTTTTATTATATTTTTTAATCAGGGAGTTAACTGCATTTGTCAGTCCACATTGCTTCTGACACAGTGAAAGCTGTGAATGAATCCTGAGGCCTATAAGCTTGATTTATGGGCCTATTTCCACTTTGACAGCATAAGGAAATGGCAAAGTGGGCATGTGTGTGATAAATATCCACAGAAATAAATGTATGTGCTGACAAAATTACTTCAAGAATCCTTAATGCAAATGAGACTTGGGCTCACAGCATCCAGGAGTTATTCACAGCTCATGATACCTGCCAGCAGCAATGATGATGAATCTCAGCAATTCAGAAGCTCACCAATTCTTCCCCTTCTCACATTGGGTACCTGTTTGCATAAGGAGCTCCTTGGAACTGAAGAAAAGGGACCACCAAATAAATAAATATGAGTTCAGCCAAAACGGAACAGCTATTTTCTTTTCCAGCATCCAGAAGCAGTCTGAGGACTTCTGAAATGCAGGCTTTTCTTTTGTTCTTTTTTAAAATTTTTTTAAATTAACCAAAAACTTTTCTTATAAATGTTAAAGCAGTGGAAATAAACAGTAGAAATAAAACAGGAGGGAAAATAGATCCCTGGGTCTCAGTCTTTGTAGCAGAAGGACCCATTTCAGCTTTGCTGCTAAAGCACCTGTCTATAGCTTGGTGGAAAAGGAGCACCCCCAAACTGGTGGCACTTAGAGAAGGGGTGCAATGCCCCATGCCTAGGCATCTGTGGCAGAGGAGGAAGATGGATTACAGTAACAGGCTTGGGTGACCACATCCACAGAGGTGGAAAGGAGAGTCTTGTCCCCACCTCTACCACAGCCTTGTTTCCTCTCTTCTACAGGACCCTCACATTCCCTCCATCAGTCTCCATACAAACCAGGACCCTGCTGTGAATCACTGCTCTCCTTGCTCCTCTCACACACAATACCTCTTTCCACCTTTCCTACCTCACACAGGATCTTCTCATCCATCTCCTCCTCTTAATGCCACCTCCTTTTCCTCCTCTACCTGATTCTGCACCTCACTTGGGAAACAGCTGAGTCTGCAGTGGGAGTTGTGGGAGTGATGCTCACTCCATTAAGTCATGCAAGTGATTTTTGTACCTGCATTCGTGCTTAGCAGTACTGGGCTCCTGGTGGCACAGGAGTGTTTGTCTCTGAATACATCTCTCAGCCAAAGCCCAGCCTCTGCATGAGCCAGAGGGGGGTCATGGGACCTCTGGGGGGTCCAGAGGGCTGGGCAACATCTGCTGATTTCCCCTTGTTCCTCTTCCTGACAGATGCCA
This sequence comes from Athene noctua, assembly GCF_965140245.1. NCBI lineage: Eukaryota > Metazoa > Chordata > Aves > Strigiformes > Strigidae > Athene > Athene noctua. The sequence continues at coordinate 80,206,211 of NC_134077.1, forward strand.
CCATCTCAGTTTCCCAAACGGTTACAGACACAGCAATGCCATGGTGAGATGGACAGGGACTCTGAAACTCAAGTGGATTTGCTTTGAGGGAGTGCTGTGGGATCCTAGCTCTGCCGTTACACTTGCGTGAGCATCTGCTCCTCCTTCTGCTACCTGTTTGACACGTGTTCACCCACATCTGGGGGTCGTAGCGGTAAGTCTCACACCAAGCATGCACCTAAAAGGTCAAATAGGCCAAAAAGCAAGGAAGGGCAAAATGTGCCCCTCCACCCCTGGTCAGGACTCCCTCCATCCCAGGGGAGGGGTCATCCTCGGAGAGCAGGGCACAACGGGGAAAGGATGTGTGGGTAGTATGTGAAAACATGGTACCAAGGCAGATCCCCATGGCAGTTCACTGCAGAAGAGCAAATCTAAGAGCCCCGTGTAAAATAATTACCGCAGGAGTCTGAAAAGGGTAGCATCTGGAATGACCTCCCCTGTTCCCTGCCTTTCAGAGGAGGAGTGTGGTCTCTTTCCATCTCTGTAGTGCCTGGCACAGTGGGGCTGCCCTCTGGTTCTGCAGAACACTCACAAACCTGCCCAGCACCTCAGTGCTCTCTGGCACAGGAGGCAATGCAAGGGCTGGCCATCTGGCCACCTGCTCCTCCATGGCTTCTCCCTGATGCTCTAACAAGATCCTGAGATCGCCACTCATGCTCCAGGTGCCTTCTCACGGCAAGGCTGTGACATGCAGACCCGTGTGTGAGCTCTCCTGGCCACTGGTGAGTCCCATTCCCACCCGCTGTGCTGTGGCCTCTGGGATGGGCATTGGGGGAGCACCGTGCTCCTGCCTCCTTGCTCTGTGTGTGATCACGTCAGATGCCATGGCAGAGTGCATGGGAAGTGTGAAGTAGAAGATGGGCAATAAGGTGAAAAATAGGTATTTGGGGTTTTTTTTGTCTTGGCTGCCTGTCTGTAACTATCACTCCAGCATGCCATGAAATAGGAAATCTGGCAAAACACTGCTTTGCCTTTTATCTTTCCCACAACAATGGCTCTCAGCATCTTACTTGGCTGTGAGAAAAAAACACTTCTTTAATGCAGAAACTGATCATGTCAAGTCCACATACAGTGATCTGTGACAGTCAGCACACACAGAGTACTTGAAAACAGGAAACTCAGTATCGCTTCAAGCAGGCAAAACATTTGAAAACAGTCTGAAAAGATGTACAAAGCCGTAGTTCTTCAGACAACATGACTTAACTTCCTACCATGGATAATGAGTTTGCCTACAGCTCCTGACAGCAATGCCTTTTTTTCCCCATTATTTTGGTAGCACCTTTTGTGGATACCCATGTCCCCATTGCACAGATTATGCAACCCAGCAGATGTGCAATTATTTCTTGGGACACTGAAGGAAAGTCCCACCTGAAAAAAGGACTTGCCTGACTCAGACTAGTTAACTTAATGGAAATGGGAATTGCTGCACTTTGACAATATCCCTTCCTTCCCACTTCATTTTTTTCAGCATCAGCATTTTGCATGTGCCCCTGGACACCTGTCTCACAAGAACAGATTATTGGTGGTACAGCCTCTGTACTGGCTTAACACCCTGGCTCAGTGTTGTTGCTCAGTACCATGGAAGTGGCATGATGCAGCCTTGGCAGAAGTAAGAAAGGTATCACCACCTATTTTGAGTCCTTGCTGTGTCTGCAGCCCAAAAAATGCTCTGTTTTGCTCCAGGGACTGGGTTGCCAAAGAAAGACTGACAGCTTGAAGATCTCTCCAGGAATAGCAGCAAAAATTAATCCTTTAAGATCTCTTGGGATAGCCACAATGTTGTGCACATTTCCAGGTGGTCCCTGGTGTATAAGATGAATGGGGTAGACTGGAGGTCAGCAGAGTCTTTCAGCACCAAGAAATCAGGGCTGTTACAGATGGCACAGCTCATACAGCATCACCAGCCTGCAACAGCCAACAGTAATGCTGAGGTCCCAGGTCACCTTCATTTCAACTCTTGTGGGAGACCACTATTGCTCAGATTATTTCCTTTGGTTATCGGACTGCAGGAGGCTAAGCAGCAGGAAACATCCGCGCCACACTTGGAAGACATATGGCACTTGGCTGTACAGTGCATCGGTGCTTTCCTCCCTGACTCCGGATGTCAGCAATCATTTTTGCCATGTGTGGGTCCTGGGCCTTGTGCATGAACAGGTTTGCCAAACCAATCTCCTTTCCACATATGAGAAGCTCATGTTGCTGCAGTGATGTGAAGAAAGATAAGCAGGATGGTAAGGACGAAAAGCAAAAGGGTACAAGGTGGGTTTTGGCTGTTTTCAGGGGAGCAGCTGGCTGTGGCAGAGGTGGCTGCATGCTGGCTGCCAGCAACCTCCTGTACCCATCCCTGCAGCCCCTCCACAGCAGGGACTGCAGCCCCAGTGTGCCCGACTTGTGCTCTAGCATTGCTGCTGGGGGGAACAACATCCACACATCTTTTCCCACACGTCCATTCCCATCCTTACCAACACACCAACCATTTGAGAAGCAGCAACAAGAACAAGCTTCCCCGTGAAAACACGATGCCTCAGTGCCTGTCCTTCAGCCCCAAATCTCCTAGGAGTTTCAACGGCCCTTTTGCTTTGGGTCTGATCATCAGAGGACTCGTGGCCTCAGGCAAATGGTGAGCTCCAACTTCGGTGCCTGTGCCAGGACAGACACCTTGCTTATACAAGTGCAGCATCATGGGCTTGTGGCTTGCAACCAGTTCTTACAAAAAAGCACGGCAAACCCAGGTCTGGAGGCCTGTGTGGGGGTGTTAGTAAAACTGCTTAATTAAAAATGCTATCTAAATCAATACTGAAGACCTCATCATGCTTTTGTTTAGTCTTTTTGTCAGCAAATATTTTTTAATATCTATTGGGAAACGCCAAAGCTCACATGATGTATTTTGTGCAGATTTTGGGTTGTGTTTTTTGTTAGACTTTCCCTTTTGTGGATTTATGCACTGGAGAATTAAGAGAAGTGTGGTGCAAGAGGACGGTGTCTGGAAGTGGTTTTAAGTAGCAAGGCAGGAATTTGCTGGTGTTGCAGCAATTGCTGTGGATTGTCTGCCCCTCCTCCCTGACTGTCCTGCTGTTTGTGTGCTGGGGCCAGGTAGGGTTGTGTGCTCCAGCAGTGCAGTGGCTTTTTGGCGGGATGCCCCTCCTCCCTGACTGTCCTGCTGTTTGTGTGCTGGGGCCAGGTAGGGTTGTGTGCTCCAGCAGTGCAGTGGCTTTTTGGCGGGATGCCTTCACCAGTGCAAGTTAGTGTGACCTTGGGGCTTCTCCAGCTTGAGCTTTGAGCTGGTGTGACCGTTGTGGTCTGTAAAAGGGTGAAGGATGCAGAATGGTTACAGCAGGCTACCCACTACAGGCCTCATGACTCAAACCAGCTCAGAGGCAGCAGCTGAAATCACAGTAGTTCTGCTGAAGCAGGAAGATCCTACATGTCAGAGGGAGGGAGAGAGAGAGGAAAAAAAGGCGTGTTGTAAGAAAAGGGGATGATTTTGTAGATGGAGTAAGAAAGAATAATTGCACTGACACTCTTGTCTAAGCAAGGAAGTTTTCCCATGTGTCTCTGTTGCACTCTGCCCATCTTTCCTGTCTCACTGGCTGAACAAGCATTGCTCTTTTGTCCCTTCCCTAAAGTATGCTTAAGTGCTTTTCCAGAAAAGTCATAAGAAGCAGTACAGTGTGCTTACCTTGTAGGCCTTTCATCCCAAGTCATCTTCCTTATTGTCAGGTGTTCTGAAGCAGTTTTCCATAGCAACGATGTACCACAATAAAAGTCTCTCTTTCCAAGTAATCCTGAAAAACTCCACCCTGGCAGACAGATAACGTCATGTCAGAGTTGTGGAATAACCACTACGCTGGACTGGGGTCAGGTGAACACTTGCATTTAATCACCAACATGGATATTGCTGTGTCAGTATAAAAACCCCCTAGCCTGCTCTCTTTACTGTGAAGTCCAGCCTTCAAACGTGCTCAGCTGGTGATCAGGTGATGAGGATGGGAAGAGTTGGGGCTTGGGGCTTCTTCAATCTCTGTACATTACAACAGAGTGGTAAAACAAACCATGCTCTGGCAATCCAGATGGAGGTTCAGTCCTGGCTCCCATTAGTCAGCTCCCAGGTGTTGCCCTTCTTTCCTAAGAGAGATACCAGGAGTTTTGGATGGGTGAGTAGAGCTTGCTCTGATAAGCAAATCCTAGTAAAAAGCTCCCCAAACCCCTGTGCCTCCTCTCATACCACTGCTTCCTTGCTAGTGCCAGGGTACCAAGGATTTACCTGGTGGCCTCCACTTGTGTTACTTCAAATACTTTTTAGAAACTTTTTTTTAACCCCCAAATTTTCTTTTCAACATATGACTACTGCCAGGCTCCTTGCTCAGTGTTGTGGTATTAATGAACTAAAACCACCCTTGCAGACAGGGACTTTGGCCAACAGGAACTTCACTGTTAACTTTATGCATAAAGCAGTGCCAAGAATAAAGAAAGTCTCAGTAGTTACCATTTAGAAAAATAGGTACTAGACTGTTCAGTCTTGTTGTGGGAACACTGTGTTACTGTTGCTTCAGGAGCTTGAAATAAAACATAAAGACAACTTTCTCCAGAGAAGTCAAGCCCATCTTTGATTCAGAGTGCTGGGGGAAAGAGAGAAAGAGAGAAAGAAAGAGAAAAAGAGAGAGAAAAAGAGAGAGAGAAAGAAAGAAAGAAAGAAAGAAAGAAAGAAAGAAAGAAAGAAAGAAAGAAAGAAAGAAAGAAAGAAAGAAAGAAAGAAAGAAAGAAAGAAAGAAAGAAAAGGAGAAAAAGAAAGAGAGAAAGAAAGAAAGAAAGAAAGAAAGAAAGAAAGAAAGAAAGAAAGAAAGAAAGAAAGAAAGAAAAGGAGAAAGAAAGAAAGAAAGAAAGAAAGAAAGAAAGAAAGAAAGAAAGAAAGAAAGAAAGAAAGAAAGAAAGAAAGAAAGAAAAGGAGAAAAGAAAGAGAGAAAGAAAGAAAGAAAGAAAGAAAGAAAGAAAGAAAGAAAGAAAGAAAGAAAGAAAGAAAGAAAGAAAGAAAGAAAAGGAGAAAAAGAAAGAGAGAAAGAAAGAAAGAAAGAAAGAAAGAAAAGGAGAAAAAGAAAGAGAGAAAGAAAGAAAGAAAGAAAGAAAGAAAGAAAGAAAGAAAGAAAGAAAGAAAGAAAGAAAAGGAGAGAAAGAAAGAAAGAAAGAAAGAAAGAAAGAAAGAAAGAAAGAAAGAAAGAAAGAAAGAAAAGGAGAGAAAGAAAGAAAGAAAGAAAGAAAGAAAGAAAGAAAGAAAGAAAGAAAAGGAGAAAAAGAAAGAGAGAAAGAAAGAAAGAAAGAAAGAAAGAAAGAAAGAAAGAAAGAAAGAAAAGGAGAAAAAGAAAGAGAGAAAGAAAGAAAGAAAGAAAGAAAGAAAGAAAGAAAGAAAGAAAGAAAGAAAGAAAGAAAGAAAGAAAGAAAAGAAAAGAAAGAAAGAAAGAAAGAAAGAAGAAAGAAAGAAAGAAAGAAAGAAAGAAAGAAAGAAAAGAAAGAAAGAAAGAAAGGAGAAAAAGAAAGAAAGAAAGAAAGAAAGAAAAGGAAGAAAGAAAGAAGAAAGAAAGAAAGAAAGAAAGAAAGAAAGAAAGAAAGAAAGAAAGAAAAGGAGAAAAAGAAAGAAAGAAAGAAAGAAAGAAAGAAAGAAAGAAAGAAAGAAAGAAAGAAAGAAAGAAAGAAAGAAAGAAAGAAAGAAAAGAAAGAAAGAAAGAAAGAAAGAAAGAAAGAAAGAAAGAAAGAAAGAAAGAAAGAAAGAAAGAAAGAAAGAAAAGGAGAAAAAGAAAGAAAGAAAGAAAGAAAGAAAGAAAGAAAGAAAGAAAGAAAGAAAGAAAGAAAGAAAGAAAGAAAAGGAGAAAAAGAAAGAAAGAAAGAAAGAAAGAAAAGGAGAAAAAGAAAGAGAGAAAGAAAGAAAGAAAGAAAGAAAGAAAGAAAGCAAGCCTATATTTATAATCAGTTTTGTCAGAAAAGATATCAAAATGGGCACGAGTGTATTCCACAGGGAAACGGTGCTTTCAGCAAGGATTTCAGTGAATGTGTATTCAGAACTGTGGAAAAGAAATGCGAAGTGGAGCCGCTGATGCAGAGTGAGCGCCTTCCCGCTGGACCAGCGCTGCCGTTGGCTGCCTGGCTTGGGGTAGCATGCCTGAGGTACGTGGGCAGATCTCCGGAGGGAAAGCTGGATCATGCACCGTGGCAGAAGTGCCCCAGGACGGTGTCCCAGGAAGATTAAAACTTTCAGGAGGAGAGAGGAAGAATGAACTTCCCAGGTGGGGCAACGACACCTGGCATGGAGTGCATGACTGGTCCGGGATGAGAACGGAGTCAGGGAGAACAGTGAAACTGTCAGCCCAGCTTGATGGTGGCAGCAAGGGTTTGTGTGGGGTTATTTACACAGACATGTATGCATGGCTCTGCAACATGGTCTGCTGCACTTAGTCCACCCCTGATGCTGCCAGAAACCTGGGCACTTCATGCTCCACACTGCCTTGGGCCACGGCACCCTGGATTTGCAGTGTGTGCTGAGCGCATCAGTGACATTCACCATTTCCAGGCACCAGTTTCCCAGGGTGCCTATGCTGTGTGCATCAGCTTTACAAAGTGAGGCACAGGCCTTATCTGCCAGGCTGCTGTTGAAAAATTGTCCATCAGCTAGCTAGGTTGTTTGGGGGGCACCAAGCTGTCCATGCCTTTGCTGAAAAGCATCCAAAGAGGGGGAGAAAAAAATAGGCATTAATAGTTTGTAATTAATTCTATTTATATAAAATGACAAATGTTATGAAATGAAACTATTTGACTTTCAAACACACGAGGTGGCTTGCTTAAATCATTCTGACATGGTATGTAAACACCACCCCAGGCATCTTGAGGAAATTAGCTGTGTTCCTCTGCATGGAGATCCCAAGGGGTCAAACCTCTGCAGGGAGGTTATCAGGCAGCCTTTGCCAGCACTGAACAGCAAGGTAGCAGTTCCACACATGTGAAGGGGCAATGCTACATCCCCATGAATTTTTTGACATGACAGTCTGCCAGTTAAGCATTTGAACTGTGGAGGGACTGTGGCTGGAGTTGTGAAAAGATGACCCCTGGAAAGATAATATTTTGAGGTTTGGAGCCAGCGAGCAGGGAGCGCCGGGTGTCTGGGCAGGGTGCACGTGCTCTGCTCTGCCAGTGTGTGCCCGCCTGCTGCCCACCCCTTCCCCACACCACCTTCATGCACAGTGCTTGGGAGGCACCAGCGAAAGAGGAGGGATTTCCTGTGGTGGGTCAGACGGCTCTGATACATCTACAGGGATTTTAAAGCACCCTGCTAGCTTACCCTTAGGAGAACAGACCATTTCCTGTGCCAGTGCTAGTGGCCGTGCTGCACTGGTAATTATTCTTCTTGATTATTTATTTTTATTGCTGTGATTCATAAGCAGGTAGATGCTTCCTTGTGAATTGTGGGCACCACTCGAAGGAAACATAAATGCTGACAAAAAGAGGGAGAGGCTTACAAACATAGTGACAGTGCCATTTTCCATAATTATTTGGTTAGCAATTAGCTTGCATCAGGTTTCTCATTTCATCAGAAAACTTTTGAGGTAGCAAATGTCCTCTCATTTTTTAAAGCACACAAATTTTATCACAACCCATCTAGACAGTGCTAAATATTTAGAAGTTCATCCTGAATTATACCCTGGATTGGCAAGTGAACCTTTCTGCCTGTAATATTTCTGATTTTCCTACCCATATGTTTTTTTCTCAGCATTGCTATGTGCTAAGCTTTAATATCCTGTTTATAAAGCATACAGTACAAAACAGATTTTAAGGCCAAAAGGTTGAGAGTTTATTACCCCAAGAAATGTGAATTTTATTGTGTTAACAGGAAAGACCTGATATTTCTAAAATGGCTTGTTGCTTTTTAGAAGGCCCCTTTTATTAACTAAGCCTCAATCCATCACTGTGATGAGATTTTTCAAATTATAAGGGACAGAAAAAGAAAAAGAAAGGGTCTGTGAGGGGATGGAGAGGAAAGAGTTTATGACACATTTCGATGGCTCCTCCTCTTTCTCCTTCTGTAGTTATTTGGTTTCCTTGTCTCCCACACACCTCCCTTCACAACAATGTGTCGCAGGAGGAGCACAAGAGGTTTCTTTTCATTATGTTGTGTTTGAAAACTGGGTTGGGAGGGAAACATCAGGCTTTTTCTTCATAACCACAAATATAAATCACCTGATTTACTGCGGCAAGGGAGGTAGTTTGAAAAAAAAAAAAAAAGGCTTGGGAGAAACCAGGAAATAAGTCTTCAGGATTTCAGGATTCACTTGAGCTATCTCAACTTTACATTCCTGTGCTTTTTGGAGCTCTCTGGCTCCCTTCCCTGTTGCTGCTCTTTTGCATGCATGTCCTCCTCGACGGACAGAGCAGTGGGAAGCAGGGTCTAGAGAGGGCAGCAGGCTACACCAGCTGGAGTTGCTAATCTGGGGAGGAGGAGGGAGGTGAAAGGGGTGGCAGGAGCAATGCCAGCTCCCCAGGGTCCCCTTGTGCCACCACTGGTATCCAGCAGCTCCCTGGCACCCTACCCTGACCCTCAGCAATGCTTCTGGGGCCAAGGCGATGGAGAGGATGGTTTTGCAGGTGAGTGAGTCGGAAGAGGGGATGCAGTGTCTTGAGGTACATGTCTCCCTATTGTCAGTGAGGTGGGATCCCCATCCCGCCACAGAGTATGGACTAGCCTGCAAATTTTTATTTTCTTTATAAAGATACCAGTCTGGGTGCTGCTGTGTGAAACAGTGACAGTAAGGCTGCAGAGCCCAACATTGTTATTCCTGTCGAGCGTTTGGTGGCTAGTAGTATAAGGCAGCAGTACCTGGTGAGCAAGCTTGACAGAGGCAAAACTCTGCCACTCCGACCCCCTTTGCAGCACACAGCCAGAGCCCCCAAGGCTGTCAGGAAGGGTAAGTCACAGCACAGGTGCCTTTGGGCAGAAGGTGGGTGTGAGTTTCCCCATCTCTTCAGTGCCTGTTTGGCTCAGGCATTTGTCAGGCATGGCTGCTTTCCCTCTCTTGGGCAGCGATGTGTTACAAATCCTCATTGCTCTCTTGGCCGTAAGCAAAGTCCCACAGGGAGCCAAGAGCATGAATACAGCTGGAAACTCCCTCCCACAGCTGCTCCCTCAGGGAGGTACGAGCAAGCATGGGTACACATGTTGGGGGCACATGCACCCACTCGGTGCAGTCCCTAAACACACTTGCTCCCCCAAACCGCCCTTTCCCTTGCCTGGCACACACCCTTGGTGCCCATGCCTACTTGGAGTAAGGCCTACTCTGCCTTCTCTACACCCGTCTTTCTCACTGAGCACACCCCTTCCCCGTTCCCAGCCATCCTGGTGAGGCAGGCTCCAGCAATGCAGGGGTCAGTCAGGGAATGAGGTCAGTAGAGGGCAACGACCTTACATTCAGTTCGACTTGCTGTCGATTTCAGGTGGATCGTACCTCCACGAAAAATGCCCCATGGGCTTCCACACAGCCTGCCTCTTGCCTGGGGTGGTAGGGCATTTTGTAAGGGGTATCACTTTCTGAACAGCTTTAGCAACAGCTGAATAAACCCAGTTCCTGCAAGCAGTAGAGATCAATTTCCATCATCAATGCTGAACAAGAAGGAAAAGGTTAATCTTTCCCCCCTAGCTGAACCATTTTAATCAACAGGAATTGAGCAGGACTCGCCTCTGCTTTCATGTGCTGTGTGCAAATCCAGGGGAACCCCAGATCCTGGCCTTCCTTAACTTGTCTACCTAAGCAGGTTACCTCACATGGCTTTTGAAATACTTTGTGCTAAATTATGTTGAGCTGAGCAAAGCAGAGCAGGGACTGGGAGTTTTTGTGGTGCTCATAGACAGTCACGTTGATTTATTTCGAGTGCTCTTTCCTGCTTATGACAAGTAAAGCGTGTTACATCTGTTGTATTACTGCTCGTTGCAGCTGCTGGCCCTGCAGAGGGAAGTCCCCGCTTTAGCCACGGAACTAATGTATAGCATGAAGAGACAAAACAGTAATCTCCAAACTGCCTACACTGCTGTGGCTGAGACCCCGTTAGGAGGAACAGCCACCTCTGTGCAGGAAGAGAGATTAGCTCTGGTCTCAGTTCAGCAAAACATTTGACCACATGCTCAACATTGAATCCATAAATTGCTCCACTAAGCCAGCTGCCATTAACATGAGCTGTCCTTTATTTAAACATGCCAGTAAACAAGGTTTTAATTGTCTTGGGACTTTCAGTTACTTTGCTAGATCTACCAACAATGTTGCTTTGGGGGGGGTGGGGGGGGTGGTGAAAGCCAACATTTGCAATAGACACACCCTGGCCTGGAATGCTGTGAACTCCAGAGTGTGCTTGCTGCAGTTTTCCAACCACGGATTTGATTCTCTCACTTTCTCCCTAATGACTTTGCTCACTTGGCTGATTCTTTTAATGGCTGTGTTACTACTTTCCTGTTTCTCCAAGGTCTTTTTGCACAATGAGCACAATGAGGAAGTGTCCTGCCTGGCCTCTTCCCCACCACTAAAACCCAGGGACGTGGGTGCATCTCACCCAGAGGCTTGTAGGTAGAGCACAGACTTGCCTGCACAGCAGAGAGAAGTGGCTCAGCACCAGGGGTTCACTTGCAATGTTTTTCTTCCCAATTGCTCTGAAAAGCTGCTGCTTTTAGTATCATAAGCCAAGGTCATAATTTTGAAACTTGGGATGAAGGGTAACAACAGTGACCTGCCAAATGCAGAGTGTGTTTGTGGAAGTATCAGGAATGCAACCAATGGGTTCAATTCATCTTACTAACTGGCAAGCCTGAACAGTATAAACAACCAGAGGACACTCCTGCCCTCAGACATTATTATTGCAGTTAATTTTGTTTTTCTTATAACACTTCAAGGTTTCAGGTTTTAAAGCCTACAAAGGACAGCAGAGTTTGAGAGCTGTATTAGTGATTACCTTGAATTTAAGCTGGTATTAAGAAATGTAAAAATAAAACCAAAAGGGGGGTGTCTTCTTCTGCCCAGCATATCTGCAGCTGGCTGATTGCTGAAAAATTGTTATGGAGGAAGGCAAAAGCAAAACGCTCCAAGAGCATATGCCATATGCCATATTACTCCCAGAGGGCTGTACTGGAAGGAGGTGGTTCGTAGCTGGGTGGTTCTGAGACTGGAGGGGAATAAAGAGCTCAGAGAACTGGGAATGGCCCTGTCAGCTCCAGATCTGTACTTCTCATCCAGTCCAGAGCAAGTCAGGGCTCCCCACTAAGGTCCTCTTCAGTGGGTTGGGAAACCAATTGCTGGATGTGTCTACAGACACAGGTAGCTGCAATGTGGCAGTGATTGTAGGTGATGCAAGCTCAGTTTTCCTGGGGATAATAGACCCAGCCCTCCCAGTATTGCAGTGGCACCCAAACTAGTCAGGTCTATGCAGCATCCTCCTGGTGAAAACTGTAAGGCAAACAAGTGCAGAGATCTGGAGTACTCAGTGCATGGGGCTCTGCAGGTTCATGTGAGCTGTCTTAGAGAGGCTCCTGCTTTTCTTTTGGATGATTTTGCGATGCACATTGTACTGCCTGTGTTTCCAGTAGCACCTGCAAGGGCCTGAGGGTCAGAGCATGGACAGGTCTGGAAGCCTGACCAGATCATCCATCTGCTCCTAAACTTTCTGGCATGGAGAAAGCAAGGAACAGCAACAATTAACCCTCCTGATGGCTGATGACTGCTGCTCAGGGAGCATAGGCCTGGCATGGACCTGGTTCCTGCCACCGCATTGCTGTGTCATTATTGTAAGCATGGCATGAAACTCATCTAGCAACGTCTGAGGGTGGACAGGGCTGTGGAAACCCAGCTCCACTCAGACAGCATGAACAAGAGCTGTTGTTAGGAGGGCTCTGGAGCATGAGTGTATCCGGCAGAGCAGGGAATCCCCTGCAGTAAACAAGGGCTGTGTGCAATCCAGCTCTGTTTTAGCCCAGACTGCACAAAAAGTGTTTGTGTGATGCTGGGTCACAGCCCTTCTGGGAATGAGAGCCTGCCAGGACCACACTGAAATTTGTTTATGCTCAAACAGTTAGGAGATGAGGAACAGTATAGCTGTGTTATGAGGATCTCCCAACCTGAATTACCCTGTGATCCTGTGATCTGCATCTTCCAAAAAAACCTGTGCACTGGAACATGCCACGTAAAGCCCACACTGTATTGACTTTGTGCACTGGTGTGTGCAGTGTACCAGCCAGAGGCATAGTGGTGCAAGGGCTGAAATATGAAAGGGGCCTTAAGGAAGCTGCATTCAGGTTTGGCTTTGTCACCTATTTCTGGGAGTTGGTCCAATATCACAGGGCAAACCTTTGATTTGCGGGGAAGGCACAAGCTTTTTGCCTCTGACCCTGACCATCTGCTGAACAAGGCCATTTATCTCCAATGATGGAGCAACACCAACTTGCATCAGGTCATGGTTTGGTCAAACATGACAGCTGGTGTGAGGCCCCATGGAACAATGGCAGTGCCCAAAGGATTCCAGCTGACACTATCACCCTCATCAGGGGTGCTACTAGTAAGCCTAGTATGGTTTATTTTTTCTGTGGTGGCATGAAAGCTGTTCCTATTTTCCATATTTAACCCCAGAGAGGCCCTGATGCTATCAGGCATGACTTTCAGTTCTTTAGCTGGAAACTCAACCAAAGCTGTTATTTTTAAACAGAATTTTAACTTTCTGTCATGGCTGCCATCAGCCCTCTCTGGCCCTCTTGTGCCAGTTTCTCAGTGCTTGGGACTGGTTGTTCTACCTTGACATGAAAAGTAGAGGCTGTCTGTGACAAGTGCATGAAGAAGGCTTCAAGGCTTCACCAAGACCTCTTTCTCTCCCTGCTCAGAAGCCTGCAGACATTGTAACATCCTGCTCTGAATATGGACTGGCATCTCAAGTTTGCTGCCTTCACACCATCTGGGCTCTCCACCTGCATAGGTCACACGACCCACAGGACTTTAATTGGGATTTTGTGTAACATCAAGAGATTAAAAATGCTTCCTGCACTCCAAGGTTTTCCTGGATTACCTGTTCACCATGGTCCACTCATCCTGTTGAAACCATGATCACCCACCCACCTGGACAGAGATAAGAAGTCTTCTTGCCCTGTTTTGGGGAAAGGAAAGCTAAAGCGTGTGCATAGGGTTTATCTGACTTCACTTGCACCAGATGCTTCAAGCAGCCTGAAAAACCACTGAATTTTCTGCTGCCCCACCCACCAGCAGGGATTGTTAGTTTGGCTTTACACCACGTCTACAGTGACTTTGCAGGCAGCAGCTAGAGACCTGTATAGATCTTAGCAGAAACCACAGTGGGGCCATGCAGTGATTCCCTGCCTGGATAGGTGGCTTCCAGCTCCACCAACCCACCCATGAGAGAAACGCTCATCCCAGAGGGCAGGAAGAGCTGCCAAGTTCAAGAACTTGACAGGGACTCTTTTTCCATGCCCCAGCTGGCCTCAGTGAGGACTGTGTACCTATCTCCATGTTATTCATCAGATATAAAACAGGTAAGCAACAAAATTTGTATGAGACACAAACATGGTTAGAATCACAGAATCATCTAGGTTGGAAAAGACCTCAAAGATCATCTAGTCCAACCATTAACCTAACACTGACCATTCTCAACCACACCATACCCCTAAGCGCTATGTCAACCCATGTCAGGATGATGTCCAAGCTGTCACCACTCTGGTTTTTTTTCAGTTGAAGGAAGGGTTATGACAGCAGCCATGCTGCAGTAGCGGTGTTCAGCAGTTTCACATTACCATTTACAGGTGCCAGATTCGATCTGATCCAGCCAGAATAGGAGGAAAGTTCACAGTTTACTGCAGAGCCCCCACTGCCCTCACCACAGGGCTGCAGCTGTGCAAGGGTAACACAAGCTCAGGTGTGCTTAGGCCAAAAGCATGAGGCCAGCAGTGGAAAATACAGAAACATGTAGAAGAAGCACAGAGCCACAGAATATCTATGCAATTTCTGGTGTCCGAAAATCGTAGCAATGCAATTTGTAAGACACTCCATCTGAATCATCTTTGATGTGAATGGAGAGAAATTAAGCAAATGAAAAAACAAGGAAGGTAGTGAGTACCTCTCTGGAAAAGGCACAGAATACACTTTATTTCCTCAGTTTTAGTTAGTTAATCTTCCCTCAGAAATGGCTACAGTTAGCAGCCCCTTGAAATGGCATAGTGCACACACAATAAACACCAAACAGTTCCCTAGCTACTATACTACAAAACACAACATTTCTTTGTAAAAGAAAAAGCATGATGGAACCCGAATGTGTATTACATTTGTACGTTTCTTTTGCATAAAACCACTGATTTAATATGTGCACACTGGCACAAGGATGAATATTTATGCACTTGTATACTAAGTTTTCTGAGTATTCTGTCTTTCTTGAGAACATTTGTAATTCAGCACCCTTTGGTTGTGTACTAGACCTGGCTTTTACAAAAGGAAACCATTTTCTAAACTGCATTAAAGAAATACTTTGACAATGTAAGGAATTAACACCTTTCAGTTTTTTATATAGGTGCTTGCCATTCTCGATTATGTTAGAAAGATGTTCACTGCTGGAACAACAATTTAACAAAAAGAAATTTCTAAATAGAGGTGCAGAGTTGCAAGGGAGTGATTAACAATCAGATTGAAGCCAGACTGATTTAGATCTTTTAGGCTGTATCAACAGTAAGTAAAGTCAGGACTGATTCATACACTATTTCTATCCTTTCCTCTCTGGAAGCCAGAACATCTTGAAGACCTCTCTCTCAGGGCAAAACTGGGTTTGTTTTTCTGCTGAAGATCTGAAGTCTGGGTCCTCAGGCCAGGTAGCTCAGCAAGTATTTGAAAAGTTCAACTGAGTGTGAAACATCATCATCATATATAATGTGTAATTCCAGCTAGGGAATAAGCAAACCAGGATTTTGTTAAAATGTAAATAGTTCTCAATGTAGATATAATTTTTTAATATGAAACACACTGATCTGACTGAATACATACAATTCTTTTTTGATGCATTAGCTCTGTGCCCTGAAGGCAGTTTTTGGTTTGGCTGGTGTTCACTTTATGCAGAGCCTGTTTTGCTCAGGCCCAGTGAAGATTCAGTGTTGCTGTTCCCAGTGTCTACATTTACAGCAACATGCAAATGAAAAGAGGAGTTTCACCAGCAGCTCACAACATAAAGAAGTGTAAATAGGCATGGGACATGTGGGCACTAGGCACTAAGACCAGGACAACCAGAGGTTTTCTGGAGCACATCTGGAAGAAGCTCCACCCATCTCCAAGGTGGTCTTGTTCGCTCACCTACCTGCTCCCCATTGACCTCCCAGGAATAGTCACATCTTCCATCTCTGGTTTCCTGCCCTTGCAGGTTTGGTTGTTTCTCCCTCTAAGACCTTCTGCAAAATGCATGCCAGAAATGGATTTACCTACTGTCTTCAATGAAGGAATGGCCTAAGCAAGGACCCTGCATAATCTAGCATAGAGATGCATTTAAATCAGCATAACAACTTGTTTTAAGAGAATGCAATGCATGGTGACAATGTGTCATCTACATTGGTCTGACCTCCAGACCAGTTCTGTTGGCCTTGATAGAATTTCTCCTGAAGTATGCTAACATGCTGGCAACAAGGATTAAACTGGCATGCCTTGACGTTAGCATGGACAAGGACTGCCTCTGAACGGATAAATAAAAAGGCCTTGAGAAATTCTTACTCTTCTTGACCTTCTGTTCCAGGGTGTGCTTTCTTCCAAAAGCTGCAGATGTTTTCTGCTGCACGTTGCAAGATGACTGCTATTTGTTTGCACCATCCCTTCAGGAAAAGAAAGTCCTCACCGAGGGTGACACTTAGATGAATCACTTTCTGCCTGTTTTCAGAGAACAGGAGATTTCTGTAACATTGAATAGAGCTTCCTAGTGTATCTGGCCTTAGAAAGCAGGGATTTGTTCAACTGAATGTGAGTTTCTGGGGTTTTTTTGGAGATGGTTTGTCCCACGTGGGATTAAAGACTTGGGAAAATGCCTTTTATGTTGTCTTCCCTGATAATTTTATTGGCGCAGTAACACAGTAGGTCAAAACGGGGCTCTGGAGGCCATATTTACACCTACTTCCACACACATCTCTGTCTTCCTTATTGCTTTGATTTATTGCAAGAGGGAGTTTAGCAGTTCCCTGTCATTTGCAGAGTGAAGACGTTGAGATTTCCCATTAAAAGACAAATGCAGGTGTAGTCTCAGGGCAGGCAGCCAGAGTTTGTGAGGGCTGAGGACATCCTCCCTTTCCACGAGGAAAGCTCTGCCACACAGGGGGCTGTTCACCCGTGCATGTGCATGCAGGGACTGGGGCTGTCCCCCGCAGGCACTGAAGGCAGAGCCTGGCTGCACTGCACAGGGAAGGAAACTGCTGGCGGGCAACAGCTCCTCAAATGCTCTCCCATGCTGGGCAAGCCCCTTCTGCCTTACTTTTTTCTGTCCAAGCAAAATGTATGTGACTAGAAGCCAGGCTTCATACTGATGCCCTCCTTTCTCACATTCAGCTAGGGCCTGTGCAGTCATAGGAATATACAGTTGGAGAGAACATATTGTAAAAAAAAGCAGTCAAGCATTGAGTGACATCCCTAGACCAATCAGACAGAAGGTGGTCTAAACACATCCAAAAGCTATCATAGAAGGAGACTCCTCAGTGGCTCGGGCAGCTCTAGGCAATATATTTCTGCCCTGCCCTTGAAGAAAGTATTTCTTCACTTGCCATCACAGGTCATAGGTGCAATTAACAAATGAGGCTAATTCCTTGTCAGACTTCTAGTAGGCCCTGGGAAGAATAGATTTGTGTGTTTATATATGACTGAAAACCAATGAAGATAGTGCTCATCTTCTGTCTCCTTGGTAAATGAGGACTTCTTTCAGGCTTTCTCCAGTTACCTGCATGTTTCTAAGGCTTCTGTATAAAGTTTTTTGCTTACAGCTAGATTTTACTCCAAGTGCCACATCTCTCACATGTGCATGTCACTGCAGCTGAGATCTAGCCAGTGCTAAAGTGAAAATGACCTTTCTGGGCTGGGGCATGCCTTTTATCATCCTCCCCACAGCACTCTGCCTTTCTGCAGCAGCATTACCCTGCTAATACCTCCAGTGTCTGTTGCTTTTCTTCCACCCATGGCTCCTATGCTGCTATCTGAATACTCTCTGGTCAGTTCCCATAGGTGTGTTTGAGTTCTCTTCCAGACACTGTGCATTTTTGCTTCTCTTGCTTTTCCATCCTGCTGACTGTTGTCTGTGGCCCAAGCATAACTGTTGGTGCAGACAGTTTGTCTGCTGAGATGAAGACACGTTGGTCAGTAAAACATTGGCTGACTGATTGTGTTGGCCTTTCACAGCCTATGCACTTTTTGTCCATTTCCAAGTCCCTCCATTTTTTTTTCCCCCTTAGACCCCTTAGATTAATGGCTGGCATCTTCAACAGGGTTTAAATAGTTTGAGGGAAACAGCTTCCTCCTTGTCTCTCTTCCTGAGTTTACATTCCCTAACTGCAGGGCTCAAGCAGGGGCAGCACTGGTTCTACAATGTTGCTGACCCATGCTGTGGTGATAGCTAGAGCTTCTAGACAAGAAAATTGTATTGCACCAAGCATCAGTCTGTCCCCACCCAGGAGAGACCACCAGCTCCCTCCCATACATGATGGCAGACAAGTGGAACTGGGGAAAGGTTGGAGAAATCCGAAATAGAAAGCATTTGTTCAATGTTCCCTAGAGCACTGGGGAGCAGTGTTCACAGGACGAGAGAGGCTGGCTGTTGCTAGCCACAGGGCAGTCCCTTTGCTCTTCCAGGTGCGTTGTCTCGAAAGGTATGTCCCAAAGGAGATGCTGAAGAAACCCAGCTGTGAACAGATGAGCTTGGTGGCCTCCTGGGAAGCTCCAGGAGAGGGTGCTTAGCTGTCAGCTTGTCCTCCATTTCCTGAACTCAACTATTTATAGACGTCCATTGTCACTCTGAATGAGGTTTTTTTTCTACTTCTGTAGCTGCTGAGAAAAAAAAATATTGACTTGGTAGTCAAAGACTGTTTTCCATGGTATGGAGCAAATGGTTTGTTTGCAGGTATGCTCTCCTTGTTAAGTAATTACCAGTGAAGCAGAGAGGAGAGCAGAGGAGTCTCCCATGTGTGTAACTGACAGGCAAAGGAGGTCAGTACCACTGAAGGAGCTGCTGAACCATCCGTCCCCCACATTGTGCTCTGATGGCTGCCATAGTTTTGTGGTTTGCCAGGAGATGCCAGTGGGAGCTACAGAAACTCTGTAAAATCAGGGAGATGGCGCAGAGCCCTCAGCAGGGATGGGGCTCAGGAAAGGGCCCTGGCACAGAGGAGTAAACCTGCAAATAAGAGCAAGAAAAGCAAAATAATTCTGTTAGCTTCCCATGTGCAGAAGCGGGAGGAAAAGGAAGAGAGTTTTTCTTTTACTGTTTACCATTGGATTAACACAATAGCAAAGATCTATTGATGGTTGTCACTTCTCAACTCATTTTGCCAGTGTTGACTGCATTTGACCAAGGGGCTGGTGTCCCAGACATTGCCAGTTCTTACCCTTTTCATGAAAATAAACACTTTAATAGGGTTCTTCTTCTCCACACATTCTCCAGTTGAGAATGTGCGCAGCCTATATTAGCCATCACAGCACTCACAGAGTAGCTCAGCCAATAGATAGATTAATAAGGAAAACCAGGCTTCATTGATTCAACTTGCTAATTATTGTGAAGGCAGGAAGGCATCTGTCCTGCTGCTGCCTGGGCTCTGTTAACCTGGGTCTCTCAGAAGTTTTGCCCAGGGAGCAGGGCAAAATTAAGAATTGTCCTAATTATGAATTGTCCCATACTTCTAATTAAGTATTATCAGACCTGTCAAAACATGCATGCTGTTGCAGTGGGAAAGAGGATGGGTTCAAGGACAGTTACAGCAGAAGTCTGTGGCCATTGTTCAGCATCTGTCATTGACACCAAGACCCCCCAAGTGAAGGAGAAAAGGTGAAAGATCCCAAAGGACACTGGCAGTGCATGTTGGCACCCTAGTGTGTTACCATCACAGCAAGCATAGCTCAGGGTCTCTCCTTCAATGTGAATTTCTTTGCCCTTGATTGTTACAGAGAGAAGCACATGCAGAGGATTAATTGTGCATGCATCACTCTTGTGAGTGACCCACAAAAATTCTGTTCCCAAACCACATCATCACTGTCCTGTGGCTCTTAGGCTACCAGGTGCCCAATAGGGGAGAAGGGGAACACCAGACCATCCCACCTTCCCTGAAAGCACAAGATCTTAACTGCATGTCATCCACAGGGTTGGGCAGCTCCCAAAATAATCAGATACTCAAAAAGCATATACTTCCCGTGACTCAAAACTGTTAACTTCAAAAAGCAAGGGAGTAGTTACGGTGACCAGAATGAACATGAGAAGGCAGTTGTCTAAACAAATAAAAGCTTTTTTTTTTCTCACTCAAAAAGAAAGATTCTGCATGTTTCTAAAGAGGCACCCCTCCACCAGAGCTGGTCTTGTCAGAAAAACTGTTTGATTTCTGCTTGCTGAGTACCCTGGAAGGACACCCAACTAGAGGTAGGTAGTTTTCTGAAGTGTTAGCAGGACAAATGGGCTCTGGCCACTGGAGCTGGCACGGGGAAGTAGCAGGACCCCTGGGCTGGAAGTGTGGAGGGGGGGTGTCTTCCCAAAGCCCCTGCTTTCATCTGCAGCCTAGGATCAGTTGAGGGGTGTCACGCAACTGAAGCCAGGCATTAGAGATAGCCAAGCTCCCCTTGAGTGGAAATTTCTTCTCCCATTCTCCAACAGCTTTTGAGCCCTTACACTGTTTATATGGACCTTGGCAGCTGGACCACTGTCTGTTGGTCATAATGTTAGTTAGGCATCCATTTGAATACCCTCCTTGTCCCTGCCCCCAAATCAATTTCCAGACACTGTTTTTTTTTGTTTGCTGTTCTCTTACTGCAGTGTCTTCCTTGCTGCTGGTCCTGTTACTGGTGAGTTTTCTCACCCAGCTGGATCCCAGCTTCTCATGCACAGAGACAGCATAGCAACTCTCCTGAAATTTCTTGGTCCTCTTTAAATCTTTCCATGTTGCAATATACCCAATCCAGTATCTATGTATAGACACATATAGATCCAGTATCTGTGTATAGACACAGCACTGGGCCTCCTACAGCTCTGCCCTGGGAAGTGGCTAACTTCCTGCGTGAAGATGGAGTGAACAGCCCTCCACCAGGTCCAAACATGGGCTGCAAGAGAAAGGCAGGTTGTGTGTACTGGCTTTCAAAATCTGAGCTTTTGTGGTTGCCAAGAAATACCTTTCAGCTCAACTGCTATTATCAGAGTCTAGAGGTGCTTGTGTGTGCCACAGGAGCGGGAGAAGCCAAGCAGCCTGTGACTGCCCTGCAGTGCTCACAGCCCTGCTGGGGATGAGGCAAAAGCAGCATGGAGCAGGTGAGAAGGGACCTCTGTGGATAACTAGCAATCTCCCAGGAGAGCCTTCTTAAACTTTGTCAGGTGAACAAAGCAAAAGCCACCCCCTTCATAAAAGAAACCCCACTCTTCCATGTAGGGGCTTTAGTGCAATTTACAAGCACAAGTCTCTGTGAAATGGGAGAAGAATTATGACATGGGACCAAGTTAAATGCTGGCTGCTTCCCCACAGTTTTCAGTGTGGTGGTTTAAGGCCAGCTAGGGACAGAAATCAGAAGTGAGTTGCAATGCCATGAAGCAAACAACACAATTTCCTTTCAGAAGCTTCTGTGAGACTCCAAACCTCCCCCACCCACAACATCCTTTTGTTCAGAGATTTCTTTCCAGTTCACAACCAGGGCATCGCTGCACCGCTGAACCGCAGTATTGGTGTCACCTCCATAAGTCAGTGGTACAGTAAGGTCTACTCTGAGCAAGGAAAAACGAATCTCTGAGGAGCTGAGACTGATTAAACTGGGGAAATCGAGTTACTTATGGTCTTTTGCTCTTTCAGGATAATTTTCTTGTGCAAAGGAGGATGTAAAAAAAAAGGTGACTGTGAAAAGGATGGGGGAGGGGATAGTGATCAGCATTCGATTAGTGGAACTGCATTAATACAGCAAGCAGAAGTCTGTTCTCTTACTTGCTGTCAAAACAAAACAAAAAAAAAAAAAGGAAAAAAGGGAGAAAGAGGAGAGAAAAAGATGGAGACTATTTCTGACCCACTTAACAAGAACAATGTGGAAGTTAATAAAAATCTTGCATGTTTAAGAAGCAAGGCTTGGCTAGGTGGTAAGACTAGAAAATATCCAGGATATAATCACTTTATTTTTGCCCCAGACTCGAAAATAAGGGTTTGGTTCTAACATGGCAATGAAAGCAAAATGTATGGCAGATGTGACTTTGGTCCTCATCTGCCTGCTTTTAAGATTCACTGATACTACCTACATCTGAACCAAAGGCAGAGCCTACCTCGGCTTCAAGAGGAGCTAATTTTCATGACTCATCCTGATCACCCACTATCATATCTATTATTGGTTTTATTATCTATTTATTAAGACCAGGCCTTTCCACACCAAAAGGTGCCAGTCTATTTGCCCCACTCATTCCCAGCTCCAAGGGTATATGCACTGTCCCCAGCTCAGTGTGACCTTACCACAGCCTGCCCCTGGGGACACTGAAAACAGAGAGGTGCTTTCACAACAAAATCTGCAGCCTGTTCTGAACCTGCCTCAAAACTGTTCAGAAGTAATGGGTGATCTCCCTTAACACTTTGGGTAAGCATTTTTGTTCTCCAATATAATTCCTTCTGCTGATGCAGCAATTGCAAGGAAAATGAGCTGGCTGTGACACATGGGTTCAAGTGGCCCTGAGCATGCCACTTGGCTCCTTTTTCTCCACCAGCCTGTCTCTTTTGAGCAGGGGTTATATGTACAGTCACTTGCCCGGGGCAGAGGTAGGGAAACAGGGCATCTCCAGTTTGGACTGGATCTTGACCACTCCACCATAAAATACACCTGTAATGACTTGCAGATAAAATAATTTACTGCAGCACTGCTGATCAACAAGGCCAGGTTGCATTTTTGAAGAGAACATGCCTGAAGAAAAATCTGTTCAGAGGGCAAAGCACTCAAACAGGAAGAGACATTTCTTTTGCAGCTTTCCAGATATGGACCTCCCACTAGGAGACAATTCAATGTCTGAGAAGTTTTGAGTAACAGAAGGAAGGAAATAATATGTATTATTTAACAAGTTCAAAATGAAGACAAAGTAAGGCTTGAATACTGCTTTGCATACCTTTTTTTTTTTTTTTTTAAGGCAGTTTAATTCTCCATAGAACAGCTCATGCGGGCCTTAAAAAATAATGCACATGCCTAGCACAGATAGTATAGTGGAAAAATTTATCAAAATTGGTAAACGTATACACAGTTCACATCCAGTGGTTGCCTGGTTAGTACCAAGCATAATTCTGTGCACAAGCATGAACGATGTCCATCTGCCAACAAGTATTACAATTTTCCTAGGGACTTAATATCAAACATAAAAGCCTTTTCCATTAAAGACAAGGGTTATCATTGATCTGTAAGCAGCACGTTTCTTTTTGTTAGCTAGGTCCTGGCACCAAGGGTTGGTATGACCATATACAAAACACTGTTTGAAATAACAAGGTGGGAATAGGGCTGGGGGGTCATTTCATGAAAACTCATGCAAAAAGCCTTCAGAGGGTTCGCCCAAACATCCTTATTGGTTACAAAAGAAATCACTGCAGTTAAGCAGACAGACATTTAACAAGAAAGAATGATGAAGGAAAGAGAAAGATGAAGAGACCAGTGAAAATAAAAATTCCTTCTTATTTTCCAGATAACATAGCAAGGGTAACAGACAGGCATGAAGGACAGCACAGACAGATGGAGCTGACAGCTAACACAAATGCTGGAGAGGTTGTGTGGGACCTCCTGTGAATTCACATTTGCAGGTGAAACATCAATATATGTAAAGGAAAAACACAGTGGGCATTGCCCTTTGAACAAAAATTCAGGGAGCAGAAACACACTCATACACAACCACTTTCTAGTGAGGTTTTTGCTATGTTGCCTTTAGGAGGAAAGGTCACCTACACTGGAGGAAGCAAAATGTGCCAGGAGCTGATATTTGAGGTGTCTTTGCATACATCTTATATGCCTTTAAAGGCACACAGGTATCACTGATCTGTGGGTGCTTGTTCTGCATGAGCATATTTTAATTCTGTGTTATTTCTGGCAGTCATTGAATGAGTTCCCGGCAAAGCAGTCAGGGCCGCGGCAGCTAAGAGAACTGAAACACTCTGTACCCTCTGGGGATGCACTCAAATGCCTCAAGTTTCCCCGCCCAGCAGAACTACGTGGAAATCCTCCCCACCTCCAGTCATCACACCATTAGGAGTTTGCATTCATCTAGCTGTGCCTCTGCTAAAGTTTGCTTGGGGTGGATGTCTGGTTTTCATTATGAAATCCTAAGGATATAGTACCCAGGGCCAAGTTCATCCCTACTGACGTAAATTACCCTAACTTAATGTCATTGCACTACTACGTAGACTTGCCCCAAATTCCTCTACAGCTGTGTTTGCTTTGGTGTAAGTTAGTAGCCAAGTTATATGGTGCAATAAGCAGAACCCCCTCCCCTCTCCTCAAACCTTCACAGACTTGTGTCTTTAAAGAAGAAAAAATAAGAAAAAAGCCTGTGGGAAGGGCAGCTTTATCTACAAGAATTAGTAAGCACTTTCGGGAAAGAAGAGATTTTTATAGCACAGGCTTTTCATCGTAAAGATAAAAATAGGGATTTTTTGGGAAGAGAATACCCTACAGACCCAATGCATATTTGGGTCTCCCTCCAGAGATGTTCCTGGTCACACAGGTCATCCCATGCAGCTGGAACTGACCTCCAAAGCTTTGCATCCACAGCATAAATGGAAGCAGGGCAAATCTCTGCTGCCTGAGACACAGTTTTCAGTCCCACATATGTCATGGCTAAAGACATGCCTGTTTACTCTCAGCTGGTAGCTCAACTAGTTGCACCCCTGCACAGTGTGACCACTAGCCAATGGCTAATATCCATGGGACTTCAAATCCTTGTATGCAGACTGGGTATAATGCTGATTCCTCATCTGTACAGCAATCTAGCAATTCACTTTGATGGATCAGGAGGAAGACAGAACTATCAGCTGAGCTACGGACCACTGCTTTCCAGGGCACCATGTCCTACTGCCCTTGAAATAGGACAATTGCACCTGTAACACCATGATAGAGGGTAGCTCTTTTGGTAATCCCCTCAGAAAATCTTTGGAAACAGCTGTTCATGACAAGTATGCACCTCTAGGAGATCTGTATGCCTGTGTTGTTTGTACCAGAATAGTAAATGGGATGGTGTAGTGGCTGGGGTTTGTAAACTGGTAACCTCAGTTCTCTTCCCCAGTTATTCCAATTGATCTGTTGTCCTTGTTCAAACCTCTCAGTTCCTGTATTTCCATTTTTCCTCCTGACCAAGCTTACCCTCCTCCAGAAGAAGCTGCTTCAGGCCATCCAATGAAGTTAGCGGCAGCCAGGTCCAAAGCCAAGCAGGGGAGGTGGCTCCTTGTAGGGTGGGTGAACGCTTCACCACAGGCTGTCACAGACATGACCAGTGCAGGGGGAAACCATGACTGCTATATGGCTTCTTCCTCTTTCACTGGTGCCTTCCCCCAAGAACCTCTACCACAGCAGTGCATGAGCCCTGCATGCCACAGGTAGATGTAGTGGCAAAGGCTGTACAACAAGGTGATGCTTGCAGTGCCATGTTTACCTTATAAATTGAAATTGCAGCTGGCTAAAGACAAATATACATGAATAAGGTATGCAACCAGGTGAACTGAAGTACCTGGAAATGGAAGAAAAGAAGAACACCTTCATCAACCTAACATCATCTTCCTTGATGACATTGTGTGCTTGAAAGTGGACCACTGCTGCAGAGACTTTGGTTAGTCCTCAGCAAAGCATGTCAGTCTTATCTGTCATACATCTGATGTGAAGCTGGTACAGCTGAGCTGCTGTAATGTTTCCTCAAAAGACCCAGCAAAAATCATACTACAGCTGGGAGACTGGTCAAGACTGGGAAATAGATTCTTTGGTGGTTACAAAAGAGACAGTAACCACACCCATTACAGGAAATGTCTCAAGCTAAGAAGTTTGAGGCTGGGAGAAAACTCAGGGAAGATGCAGCATAACCTATTGCAGTGAAGTTGCTACTGGTTCCTGAATATCCATGTATGGCCCCAGCTGGAGACAAGATACTGTGCTAGTGGGACCCATGGTCCACACTAATGCTTTTAGACAGCTCCAAGCCTTCATTTGCCAAGTACCATCATGAGGGTGACCTTATTGTCTTTCCATTGCCAACTCCAGTGCAGAAGATGGAGATGTGTGAAGCCACTGCAGAAATGTTTCCTTGTGTGAAGGTGCGAGCCAGATGGCTGTGGAGGGAAAAACAGCTTCCTGGTGTTCAACCTCAAAACCATGTGTATGGATCCCTTTTGGCATCTATTAGCAAAAGCACGGGCTCTGTCTCTTCCCTACATACCAGAAATTCATATCTGAGAGGAGGGCAGCCTCTTTTAAAGTAGGTATTTTGAGGTGGTGGAGTTTTCCTTCTGGAAGCAAGCTGAAAAGCAGCCAGCTAAGCCAGTGCTTGTGCTATTCCTTCCACAGCAAATGGGTGGGAAGCCCTCTGCATACCCTTGTGCTGTTCTGGTTTGGACACACAGAGGTTGTTCAGTGCTCCTCCTGGAACCTTGAGAAAAAAGGGAGTCTTGCTTTTGCTCTCCTGAACCTGTCAGCTGCTCAGGACCTTCAGGTTTAGATCACAGCAATTAGCTAAACAGCAAAGACTGGAACAGCAAAAGCGGCCACAAGCATAGGGCACCTTTATGCCTGTACCAAGTACAAGCTACTCTTGAGAGTGGCTTTGCCAGGGAACAATATGCAATGGTGTATTGATGCATAAAAATAAAAATCCTCAACAACCTACTGAAGTATGCATCGTGGTGCCTGAGGAGGGCATAATTTCTGTGCCAGACTGTCAACACCCAAATTTGTGACACAGGAGCACTACCCCACAGCAGGGCATCCTGCTTCCTCAGCTGCATGGGAACTGGCTTTCTCTGGAGGTGTGAGAACTCGCAGATGTGCTGATACCAACTAAGTATTCTTTCTATGTGTAATATGGTTCCTAGGGCATGTGCAACAGCACAGAGCCTTTCTGCCTGCATCATTGCCCATGTTTTCACAGTACAAGCCAATAGCCTCCAGTTGTTTTGTCTCTAACTTGCTGTTTTGAGAGATGTTCAGACATCCGCACAATGCTGCTGTTGGCAGGACCGGAATGGCTGAGGCACTGAGCAAGGCCAAACCCTACTGCCTTCAGTTCTGTCTCTGAACATGGTGAAATCACACTTTTCAGTAGGAGAGAGAATTTCAGCACCAGACTTCCCGCTTTTGCTTCAACCCTTGCCTCTCCTCTCTCTGCTCTGGGGGTAGAGATCTCCAGTGAGCAGCACACCATCAGCCATGTCTTATTTTAACATGGGTCAGAGCTGTGTGGCACACCAAGAAGAGCCAAAACAGGACATAGTTGGGAACAGGGCTAGCACACATGGCTCTCTGTGTGGGAGATGAACTGACATGAGGCTGGATCTTCACATAAGTTAGCCTTATGTCTGCATCCAGCAGCCTTGCCAGCCTAGCCTTTTACTTACTTGTTAAACATCCACTGAGTGGAAAGAAGACATTGTCCCACCACACCACTATCTGCTCAGACTGAAGAGATCTCTTGTAAGAAGTGTTTGTCACTCTTTCCACTATGTACTTACTTCAAAGAAGCAGCACAGAGCCCAGCATCCTACCCAAATATTTTTCACAACTGCATGCATACCAGAGCTCTACTGCCTGTCACAGAGACTCAGAGGAGTCAATGCCATCCATCTTGGCCATGTGGAAGAACACAACCAGGTAGTAACCTGAGACCTGACTCTAAATTTTCCACCAGCTTGTCAGAGGCATCACTTCAGAATCCAATCATCTTTCTTCTCTTTTCCCAGTTCATCAAACCAGTGTGATCTCACAAGCCTGCAATGTGGCATATATGCATACAAACAGTTGGCTCCACTGCACCAAACTGGAAGGTACGGAGAGCCAAGCCTCAAGTACCCGCCAGAGAAGCAAAGCCTTTGAGCGCACTTAGACTGGAGGGATTGGTCTTTCTCTTGGTGCAAACAGCCTCCCCTGAGATGCTCGCCAATCTCTGGGAAAACCAAGATCTAAATGCTGAGGTCTAAAAGAAAAGCAACTCCTTCCAGCTGCCTTCCCAGAAAAGAAAATATTTCAGAGGCAAAAGAAGTGCAGAGTAGAAGAGGTGGATCTGGCAGAGAGAAAGGGAGAGAAACAGAAAAAACTGGTCTGAAAATAGTTTTTTTAATTATTTTTGTGAAACAGAAGTAATACCATAGCATGAAGAAAAGTTTGCAGTTGTAGCAGATTCCAAATTCCAAGCCAACTAATCATTTGAACACACTTGAGCATTACATTCACTTCCAGCAACAGCTTCCAGCACTGCAATAGAAAGACTTGTTCCAGAGAAAGTGGACAAAGGAACCAACTGAAAGAAAATGGGAAAAGAGGGTTGGAAAACTTGAAGAGCTATTTGAGAAAGAGCAGAAGAAGTCTGAGAACCTCTTAAAACTTGAGAAGTTGTATTTAGGTTATAGCACTATGTATCTTCTGCTGAGCGCTTAGATAACAGAACCTGTTCGGTGGTTGCCAGAATTTGCTTGTGCAGATATTGGGGTAGTGCCAAGGTTGGACAGGAGATGGGGGGTGGTGTGTGGCAGGAGGAGTTGGTAAGAAAGAAGCAA
Source organism: Athene noctua (assembly GCF_965140245.1). Classification (NCBI taxonomy): domain Eukaryota; kingdom Metazoa; phylum Chordata; class Aves; order Strigiformes; family Strigidae; genus Athene; species Athene noctua. The sequence goes on from NC_134077.1 coordinate 80,234,214, forward strand.
GAAAGAAAAACAGGTTGCTCTGCTATGTTCATCCAGCATTACCAGGCCTTGATACCCAGCATGAGTTTTACAGTCTGAACCTGTGTGAAGGTGATATTGAGAGGGTGAAAGCCTGGCAGATGCCACCCCAGAGGAAGACTGTGACTTTAAGAGAAGGACTTAGATTTCTTTTTTAAATTTATATTGAAATAAATAGTTTTATTTTCTCCATTTGTTTTTTGCTGAAAACAGGTTTTTCTTGTTTTATGCATGTTTGCAAGAGGGGAAAACTATCTCTGCAAACACCAGAAAGTTTAGCTTTAGACATCACAGATTTTGGGAGAGGTGTTCAAGCTCAGGCTTTTTGCAGTGAGTCCTATGTACACCAGAGCAGTCACTGAACCCACATTGTCATCTCCACGTAGGCAGGAAACAAAAGGAGACAGCAGCTGAGGACAGAGGGACAGGAACCATGAATTAATTGGTTCCCCAGGAAATAGTAAATACTTTATCCAGTTTTATCATTCTTTACAGAAGCCTTTTTGAATCTGTTTCAATCATATCAATTTTTACTGACATCCTGCAGCAGTCAATCCAGGTAATCAGATGTCTGATGCTCCTGTGCAAAATATGAACATAATCTAAAAAAGCAGTAGCAAAACCAAGTAAATACATTTTTTGTTTGCTGCACTGAAATCACTGAAATCTTTGAAAAACATCAAAACAACCACGTGCATAAGAAAAATATATTTAGGAATGTTGTTCCCCGGCCTCCACTTTTACCCTGGTTGTAGAGGGAAGATGTAAATATTCACTCAGCCTTGGATCAGGATGAGACTTCCATTATATCTATTTTTTCAATCACAAATTTATGAGGACCATGAATTACAACCAATTCATGAAGCCATTATGTCCAGTGGCTTCATGTTCTTTCAGTACAACCAAAGGCATTCAGAGGTTATCTGAAAAGAAAAACACAAGCTTACTGTTTTCTTTGTTTCTTCCTTTAGAGTTGAAGCTCCTTCTTCTTCAAAGCTGTTGCTACCAAGTTACTGCAAGGGACACCAGGCTTGATTTCCTACTGGCATAATATCGGCTACTTCAGAATTGGAGGTGTCCCTTCCCATGGGTGCCAGTAAGGAATGCACTCAAGCCTCATGCTTCTTTTCAAAGTTGCCAGCTGAATATGAAGATCTCCTTAAGCCATAGCATCTTTCCTCAAGACTTACTAGGAACGTGTCCTGAAGAGCATCCTAAAACTGAGACTGCCTTCCTTGTTGGTATCAATCAGTCTGGTCATAGTAACTTTATATACAGAGAACTCAATTATTATTAGCTGGGCTGTTGCAGACAGTGTGGGGCTCCCCCTTTACCCAAACTTAAGGGTCCCTCAACTACAGGCAATGGAAAACTTGAGAATAAGCTGGGACTGTACAATCTGCTTGGTTTAAGCCTCTGTACAGACTATGTAGGTTGCAGTTTTAAGTAACAACAGCAAAATATAAACCCCAAGGGTGTGCCTTTGCAGGTGGGGATGCAAAATGGCTTTGTTTTCCTTCTGTTTCTAGATTGGTTTGGATAATGGTGTCTGCAAACTGAAACTTAATAATGACTATTGCAAGCTCCAACCAAGTGCAAATCAGCGTTTTTCCTGTCTTGTTCTAAGTGAGTTAATAATTGCTTCTTTTTTTGTCCCTCCATTTTTACAAGTTTACAAAGTTCATTCCTGCAAGCAAGTCAGTAATGACAGCATAAGGGCAAGCTCATTTTTTCTATTTCCCATAAAGCTTAAAGAAATTTTTATCTGAGCCATAAAGCAAAATAAAGAGCCTTTTGGAACCTCTGACACAAACCAACATGTGATCAGCCCAGCAATAATCTTCTCAGGCTGCCATTGTACTTTGCACAAGCTCCAGCAAAGACGGGCAGCTGGCATTTATTTTTAAACTTTAAAATGATCATGAGAGATGGAAGTGCTCTGGGAGGAATTAGTCATGGTTCACAATGATAATCTTTGTTAATGAAGCTCCAAGCAGGCTTCTATTCAGAAGTGGCAAATAATGAGGTGCAGAAATGTTTACAAGCCCATAGAGAATTCATTAATGAATATCCTCTAGTAAAAGAGCTGAAGGAGCCTGTAGGATTTGAAGAGCGATATTTATACCAGAGACAATGTTAAAATGCCAGGCTGGCAGTACGCAGGCAAGCAGGAGCTCAGCTTGTTAGGGGATTGCTGTCTATGCTTCTTAGTCTTGCATTCCCGCGACTGCCTTCTGCTCTGCCTGTTGAGGGAGCAGGAAGAAGGAAGGCAAGCTTGTGGTTGAAGTTACTCTGTGATTTAGAAGTCTCTGCAGTTTTCTCTGTGACAGTATCACTTGGGGTCTGTGTGGGTATCTCCCGGTGCCAGTGCAAATGCACAAATGCCCAACTTTACATGCAATTGCAAGCCTATGGTGTGAGGTTTCTCCCCGAGAGCTGCTCGGGGATCCAGAAAGCAACCCTTCTGTGAGACCCCAGCAGCCACCACAGAAAAGTTATGAAGTGCCATCTGTAAGTGCGTCACCACCAGGTCACCTGGTCACAGATGTGTGTGAGCTGTCATTTCTGAATAGCATAGGGGTGCCTGCTTTACACAGGCATCACAGAGGCCAAGTGGATCATAGAATCATAGAACACCAGGTTGGAAGGGACCTCATGGATCATCTGGTCCAACCTTTCTTAGCAAAAGCATGGTCTAGACAAGATGGTCAAGCACCCCATCCAGCTGAATCTGAAACGTGTCCAATGTTGGGGAATCCACACTCTCCTGGGTACATTTTTCCAGCAGCTGATTGTTCTTATTGTGAAAAATTTTGCTCTTCTGTCCAATTGGAATATCCCCAGCAGTAACTTGTACCCATTACTCCTCATCTTTCCTGTGTGACTCCTTGTAAAAATGGAGTCTCCATCACCTTTGTAACCACCTTTTAAACACTGGAATGCGTTTTATGATTTTATGAAGAACAGCCTGACATTCAATCTTCTTCCTTATACAGGGTCTGATTCAAAGACCACTGAAGCCAAAAGCAGCTTTAATTTAATTCAGTATGTTTTGGACTAGGCATAAAGTTCAAATACAAAAATTAAAGAAGCTGTATAAAAAAGCTGTTTGATCTCATGCCCTGGGCTGACAATGACAGATGGGAGATCTTCCCAGAGGGCTGGAATGTGGAGGACAGCACATCATAGAAGCAAGATATACTAGATCCTGAACACTCAGTTACTGCTAAATCACAGCACATAGCTACAGACTCCCAAGCCTGCCAACAACTATGAACGCTCATGGAGACAGAGGTGCCTTGATGTTGCCTCTGTTTGTGGCTTTGAGGAGAACTCAAGAGTTGTGTGAAATGCAAGGGAATGCATAGATTTCTGTGCTTCTTGCTACTCACAAATTGGAGGTACCCAGCCTTGTCTGGCTGTCACAGACATGCAGCACTAACAAATGTCCCACGCTGTGTTCCTTCCCCAGGAACAAAACCTTCCTGAAGTCTAAAGAAGTTTTGTCCAAGGGCCGACCATACAACTGAATCCCAAATTCAAGTAATTGCAAAGTGCCATGGCCAGTTCTCAAACGTGCTCTAGCAGGAGTACGTTAAGAAGCCAGGCACTGCTCTGCCCTGTGCAGGTGTTAGATCCTGGGCAGAGGAGGCAGGGCAGGGGGGGAAGCACTGGATGCTCTGCAGCTCCTGGACAATGAAATGCCTTAGAAGCAACATTTGTCTTTTGTCTCTTTTTTGCAAAGGATCTGCCAGCACCTGAGCCAAGCTGAGACTGCCAAGGGTTTGAGGGGTTTTTTCCTTCTGTTCTCTGTGAAACCTCTTGCATTTACTGGTCAGGAATAACCACTATATGCAGTGACCTCTTGGTCTTGCAGCACGGGTCCATGGCCAGCAGCGTCATCCCCTGCTGTGCCCCAGCACCCTCAGCTCTCCCGGTTCAGACAGCTGGTGCAAGAGATCATGGAGGTGTGGTATGCCCTTGCTCGAAGCAAGGAACAGTGTTGCTTTGACATATGGGCACTTTAACCATCCTTCTGTAGGAATGGTACTAAGCAAGGGTGTAGACAGGTACTTCTAGCCAAGGCTGCATAACGTGGCTGTCTGGACTTTCAGCTGAGATTTCTTTTTGAATATCTTTAACAGTTTTATAACTGCGTGAGAGCTGTACAGTCAGAAATACAGTCAGAGGGTCAAAGGTAGTGCTTACTACCTTCTCTGCTTGTCAAGAAGACAGAGCCATACTCTTTTCAGCAATGCACAGCAAAGGCGACTGTAAAGAGTCACAGTAAAGGAAATTCTGACTAGACATAAAGGCAAAATGATTTGCCAACAGGATGGTGAAGTAGTGGAGCACAATGCCAAGAGAGGCAGTGCAACTTCCCTCCTTGGGAGCTTTCAAAACTGCGCTGAATAAAGCCATGAGGAGACCAGATGAGAGGTTTCTAGTGATCCCTTTCTGCCCAAACCAGTCTACGTGTCTGCATTTTTTCCCTCCTCAAATTCTGAGTAGCTGCAATAATTCCTCTCACGAGATTTCTCAGACTGGGAGAGAGGCTTGTTAGAAATGTTGATTCTAAACTAGAAATGCCAGCTTGCAGCAGATTTGCTTGTTTAGGAGAAGGAAGAAAATTTCCAAAGTTCTGGGGGCCATTTCCATAGCATATACAAATTCAACATAACGCAGCTGCCTGTAGTTTATTGTGGGTAGAGGACTAGTCCCTTGGGTTTTTTTGCAAGATTGCTTGACTAGATTCTGTCCAAAACACACAAGGTTTCAAAAGTCCACCACCACAGCTGTCAATAGGCAACTGGTCCTACATGAAATATTTAAGGGAGTGATTTGCTTTGCCTTCTTTTTTTTCCTTTGTTTCTTCTTTCCTTTCAAATTTCTGAAGTAGCTTCTTAGGCATGATTATTTCAATAAACACTTTTTTAAAAAAAAGAAACAAAAAAAGAAACAAAAAAAAAGAAAACTCACTCGTTGCAAGTATCAGATAGTTGCAGATGACACTAAATGGGAGTAGACCAGCCAGCCAGTCAATATGCACAAAGGCAGGGCTGCTGTACGTAGGGGATGGTACAGGGTGAGCAAGGGGCCAACGAGGCCCCGTGCAGTTCTGAGAGAGCAAAGCCCTGGGCAGGCAGAGCCCCAACAGCGATGCCAGCAGGGTCAGGGGCAAACCCTGGCATGCAGTGAGCTGAGTCAGGCCAGTGAGGCTAGAGGTAAGTAAAAGCTTTTTTACCCACACAGATAGCACAGGGAGGTGATACCACCTCTATCCTTGGAGATTTCCAAACCCTAGCTGGATAAAGCCCTAAGCAACCTTGTTTGATCACACATCTGAACGTCCTTGGAGCAGGAGGGTGGTCTAGAGACCTCCCAAGGTCCTTCCCCTCTCTGCTACTTTCGTTTTATTTTGTTTGTTCTCTTCTTTGCAAGTCTCTGGAGAGGATCATTACATAAATATAGAAGATATGAAAGCCTTATCTCCAGGCTCCAGTGGATGTTTATCTTTTTCAAAGACCTTGTTCTTCCAACAGATGCTCACAAAGAATAATAAATGGAGAAAAAAAGACTCCAAACTGTGTCCTTCTGCATTCAAGTATGGTTTGCTTTTGAGTATCATTGTGTTCCAGTACTCCTAGTTCACTGGACATCTGAAAGCTGCTGGAAGCAATGGGCTATGCTGATTGAATTCTACACTGTTTCCAGAAATATGTGAAAAGTTCCACATAGAAGTAAAAATACCAATTCATTTGCTTCTTCCTACAGGAGAACTTTAAAAGCTGCATCTGCACTTCTGTATCTTTTATGAATAGTTCTCCAAGAGAACAATATTACTTTCACCTTTCTGTTTAAAATTCTTTTTGCCTTGTCTCCCTTAGGATTTTATGCAGAAATCCTTCTTGCTGTAAATCCACTCCTACACACACAATTTTTTGCACAACTGCTAAAGACACAACAGCAAGTTGCTGGAGCTGTGAAAGTATTCTAAGATTATTTTCAGGAGGTTATCACGTTATTATCATGGTCCTGTCAGAGGGGTCTTTGGGGAGTTTTTAGAGCTTTATTCAAAGAGGGAGAATATCCCAACCCACTGTTAACATAGTAGCTGCTCTTCCCATCTGAAAAGTAGTAAGCAGCTCATTTCCTGTTGTGTTTTGTTAGGTTTGTTAGTTTGTTGGGGGTGGGTGGGGTTGTTTTGTTTTTGTTTTTAAAGGAGTTTGTTTTGCTTAGCTCAGAGGCTGAATCAGAGAAGAATAAAAGACCACAATGTGTTTCTGCCTGGCCATGGGGAGTATCTCTGGTGCTACATCAGACTCCCAAGGGTACCTTCCGCTCTGTCCTATGCACCACCAAACTTGTATTTGCACAGCCTGGATGGCAGGGACAAAAACATGGTTATCTTCCAGGAATGCAGATACTTTGCAGCGAGAAAGACACAGTGAATTTGCCTCCTGATGTGAGTGCTCAGAGCTGCCTGTGCCCCATCATGAAACATTTAGCAACATTACCATGAGTGCACTTGCCAGTGCACTGCCCTGGTCTGGGCCTCCTTAGTACTCTCTACAAGTCACAGCATTTACTCCTGAGATGAGTGCATGCCAGTCCCCAAACAGCAAAACGTGATTAAGCTAAAAATGGATATGCAGTTTGTGTCAGGAGGAGGAAAAAATTGAAGTGACAGACCACAGCTAGAAATATGGAAAAATCAGCTGAGAACTAGCTGAGTTAGCCAACATTTGCTCTGCTGCTGGGTGCTGGAAATAACACTGCTGAAATAAGCCCAGTCCAGTGGATCAGCTGGTGTAAAATGGAAGCAGACACTGACTACAATAACAGGATGCGCCTCTGGCAGGCATGATGTTGAGCCAACACTTTTCAAAGGTGCAGCCATCACAATGTTGTCTTCATGTCAGGAAATGAAAAAGAAAAGGCCATTTAATGCAGAAGCGTCAAAAATGCTGACAGCTCACTCCTCTCCCTGAAGGAAGTGATAGCAGAAGTGCTGAGACACTGGTGGGGCATAGGAATGTAGGAAGTCATGGGAAAGCCAGAGGGGCAAAACCAAAGTTCTCCCTCCAAGCCTAGACTCTTCCTATGTTAACAGCTCTCATGCCGTGACTGCACACTGCTGCTGAACTGGCATTGAACAGTTATTATATTAAATACATGCTTTGGGACATCATCCCATCAGGAACATGAGAGTGTCTTCAGTCAGTGAGCTAGGTGTTGGCACACAGCTCTTGTTCAAGGGCTCCTAAGCCACTGTTGACATCGCTGCCTGTCCATACCTAAAATTCTGACTTATTTTATTCTTACACAATGTAATACTAACAATCAAAGGTTAAACAGCAGATCTCCTGACTCTCCCTTCAATCAGTTCAATGAAATAGGAAACCACGGATGTTTTCCAGCTATTTACAGAGCTGAAAGCTCATAGCCTTCATAGATGCTTCACAAGGTAAATTAGATACTTCATATATTTTATGCTAATGCTTAGTCTGCTGACAGTTATCAGGTGATAATTTGTTAGCTTTTTAATATAAACAGCACCAAAAACCATCACAAGGAGTATTACTACTGCCTCAGCAATTATTTATGCTTTAAATCTCCATTATTTCAGCAGAGGCAAAATTGGTTTTTTGCCTTGGTTAATCAGCAGGTCCCTTAAGACTTGCCTGATCGCCATATTAATCCCAATTCTTAGAGGAGATAGATTTTTGTTATTGTAAATCTAATGTAGGGACAGCAGCTTTGAGGGTTTAAACAACTTCTTTGATTTTACTGGGAGTTTTTATTCTCTGCATGAGATAACACATGAGTTTGGACACTAACACTCTGGTTTAAGACAAAAACTTTGCTATGGGACTCTTAACAGCTTGTTCGAGCATAAGAAGTTACTTTCTGGTTAGCACCGGCAGACTTTTCAAGCTGTCCTGAACGTGACTTTTTCTTCCTCTCAACGTATTTCTCTCTTTATCTTCACAAGACATGTGGTTGAATCATTTGACTGTCTGCAGACAGGAAAGGCTGTCCAAACTACAGTATGATGCATTGCGAGGATATCCCTCCTGGGAGCAAACTGCTGATCCTTAGATCGTTCTGCGCTGAATGTTTTTGGAAACCTGCTAACAAAGGCAGGCAAGTTTTGGAGCAGGGGCTGCTGCCTCTTACATGACCAGTGGATTGTACAGCTCATAAATTTATAAGCACTGCAGTGCCCAGTTTGAGCCTGAGCTCAAGCTACACTGCATGAGCGAAAGCTGCCTGGAAGTCTGCTGGATTTTGATTGGGGCTGCTCCCTAAACTGACATTGAGCAGATTTTGCACAGTGTTTTCTAGAATTTACCTCCACAGAGAGTGTAAATCAAGAAATTGATTTATTTTATGCTGGTTATCGTTAAATTATTTGGCAAATAGTTGGATATTAAATACAGAAACATATTTCTTCGGCTATTATTTCTATTCCTGAAGTTATGAGATTTGCTATTTTGTTAAGAAGCTCCTTGTTGATCAGGAGCTTTATACTTTTCAATTTTACATGATACTGTCTTTCCTAAGCTGTACCACCAGCAAGAGTTCCAGTTCTGCACCAGGTTTTTCCCAATGTCCTCTTCACTTGCATTTCATTTCTGCATTTTCTGTAAAAAGGAAATACCTGAATAACCTTGGGACTGAATGAAACAAACCCACTTTGATATCTTTACAATAAGGAAAAATATCCATGTTCTTGCGAATGTGGATTTAGAATCACAGAAAAATGTAGATATCGTTTATTAAAACTGAAGAAAAAGGAGTGAAAATGAAATCTGTTTTGTCTGATTGTAAATATTTATTTATTTCTAGGCTTGGGTGACATAGGTCTTCATTTGGCAATTGTATTCAACTTGAAGCCTAGATACAGGCTTTTGGAAATGGAAATGGGATTTGGTACAGGTTTCATATCTCTTTGTACTAAGTAATCAAAAATAATAAATTTGTAAATAAACACTATCTAATGTATAAGATGGAATTTTTTGTCCCCCGACACAATGGTTCTAAGAAATTATTTGATTTAAATGTGCACTTTTTTCTATGAGTTCTGTGTCTTCCTGGTAACACAGTAACAGAGGCAAAGTCTGTGCCTTTCTAATACAACGTTTTAATAACTATTTTTTAGTTTCAGTAAGAAGCAATGCAAAATTATGTTTTCTATTACCATTCCAGGAACTAATCAAGTTTGTGTTCAGGCTGCATGTGTTTCCTTATGATTAAGCCTTTTCACTCTAAGGAAGAATATGTTTAACATAAGATGTAGGAAAAGTACAATACTGATCTTTTGAGAAACACTAATTCACTGTTACCGTTTGCCTGGAGAATAAAGTAAAGTTCTTTCTCCCTTATAAATCTCTCCAGAAAGAATGGTAGCCATAGCATTAGACCAGTTGTAGTCTTTCTACCCCTCTGCTTGAATTAGTCCATCATGAGGTTCATGTACAATTGAAGTATTTATTCTTGCTCATGGCAAATATTCTCAGGGTTTTTCTAATTTCAGTATTTTTGAAGCCTTCAAAGGAATGTAGAACACCTGACTAGTGAAATCATGTTTAGCACAGGCTTGGATTTTATAAACTGTCTTACGTTGGACAAGAAAATCTAAAGGATGATTTCTGGAAGATCAAAGCTCTTCTAGATGTTCCTCTTGTTAGTACAGGCAGCAGTTACAGCATCCTATTAAACAGAAGCATTTTTGGGGTATCACTATGGGTGATTTGTGCAATAAACTTAATTACTTTTTCTCAAATGAGCATATTTCATTGACAGCATTACACTGTTTGCCCACAGTTTTACAGAAAAAGCTAACTCAGGCTGTGCAGTGACTTTATCAAACAAACAGTTTTCCAAGTCCTGTCCCTTTCAATGCTTTTCAAATAATGATTTAGCTTTCTGAATGCCTCTCTACTTTTTCAGCCACCAGATTTCTTAGAGATGGATAATCATCATAGAAAGATATTGACCATTTCCAGCTCACTGGTGGTCAAAACACTCCAACTCTGAATGAACAGCACAATCCAGAAGCAATAGATGAGGTCCAGTAAGGATCTCAAAAGCAATTTACCCTACGACTCAGCCTGCATACAAGAGGTCCCTGTTCTCACCACAGTTTTTTAAAATCTTTTCTAAGGATCCAAATTGTTCTTTTCAGTCTACCAGACCTTTGAAGACAGTAAAGTATAGCTTTCCTTCAGTTTTCCAGTAATTTTGTGTGAGCTGTAGAGACCTCTCTGCCAAAGGATGATCTTTCATCAGAGCTAATTTTAAGGTCTAAGTGCCCCTTCAGTATAGATGAACTCTAGAAATGAATTCTGCAGTAAATTTAAAAGAAAAAGTTTCTGTCAGTTTTTCAAGACTATCAAGTACTGGTTCCCTCGGCTGGTTTTGGAAATGGCTGCAGAGACTTGATCTGAACTTCAGCATGAAACTGGAAATGCCTTTGGTTTCACGGGTGCGTTACACTTGGTTACTGCAACATTATTCTATACACAGATCACCAGTGACACTGTTTTACATTTAACTTTGTAATAGACAGCTACCCCAATATTTTCCGTAGCAGTTAAATTTGGGATTCGCACTGTTGGTATGTTCCTGCAGTTTATTGCTTACTAGAGGCTTTTCTATGATCTTTGTGCTTCTCTCCTTGGAAGTTCTGCTTCAGTATCCCCATGCATTTTTCCCAGGCTTTTTCAACACTTCTGGTATAACAAACTCTCTGTTATATAATTTAATGAGAGTGGCAGGAACTATGTTACCTTTTGATATGATTTGACTGCAATCTATATAAAAACCATCTGATTTCTCCAAACTCCATGACAGTCCATATTATGTCCTGTGATTTGCCAGTTTGTCTGGGCTTTGGTGGGTTTTTCTTCTCCACTTTGAATTAAAAATTATTCTCATTTACTGTTATCTTCTCTTATTTTTTAAAAACAACCTAAGGCAATTTTTAGCCAGTTTGATAGAATGGTATTTGCACATATTATCACTATACAACCAGAGGAGGTGAAGCTAATGTATTACTGATTAGGCAGAAATGTAGTGAGTGCTTTGTAAACCAAATTAATATGTGAAAATGGTACTGCTGAGTTTTGACATGTGACTTCATTGTTGCAGTAGCCATCAATCAACTGAACATACAAAAGTGATTGCACCTTAAACAATTTAAAATAGCAGTGGGTGCTCAACTTTCTGACTATATTTAATGCTCATACCATGCCTCAAATTATTTCATTCCAGCATTGTAATAATTCACATTAACAACAAAAAACCTGTTGCATGGATGAAGATCTGTGAGTGGCGGGTAGGATAAAAATAGGTTTTTTATTTTGGTAGGTTAGTACTACCAATGCCATGATGGAGAGGGATGCCACTGTATACAAGTGCCACTGGTTACAAAAAAGGTTTGTTTTATGCTGGTTTCATTTGTCCATATGTTAAACATACCATCCAGGAATACCATTTGGTGCTGGACACCAATCTACCTTTAATATTGCTCAAAATTATGTATTTGGTTGGACAACATTGAGTGTAACTGTTTAGTATTTAAAGACATTAGACAAAACCAGCATGAAAGACCTATGGAAAAAAAAAGAACTGTAACACTGCTGTGCTATGCATCAAACGGGAGCTGAAGGATTAGCAAAACTCTGAAGGATCTTTCTTATTTCCATAGCACTGCAGACAGGAGACTAAATCCTGGAGATGAGGGACACTGGGTGAATTCATAACTAGACTGCTACTTCTGAAAACATTTTGTAGAGCTAGGGCACTGAAGGTGTCAGCTTTGGGGTCTAATGATTTACAGAAATTTGGAATGGCAGCTGCAGTCGGATCAAGGACAACATCACAGAGACTGACAAGTGACACCAACCCTTAGTCTCCCATTATCTCCCATGAAATCATTTTGGTGCAGCAAAGTCATAGTCCTAAGGGGCAACCTATACTTTTCCAAACTTTCTTGATGAAACAGTAATCTGGTTGCTTAGCTCTAAGTCCTTTGAGAACTAGTGTGTGGTTTTGGACATACTGGCTATGTCACCATAGGCATAATGTGTATTTTACCACCTCTATGCATGAGTAGCAAAATCATATCCATTTCCTAGTTGTGTAATGATTCAATGATGTATTAAACATATCCCAAGGAAGTTGATAGCCCTGCTGCTCCCCTCTGCCCCTCTCTGGAATGGTGAAAAGCATCACAAAATCCTTCAGAAGCATTTTTCACACTATCTTTTGGCAAAGTCTAGGATCACTCTGAACTTACAGAGAAGTACCACTGCCTCATGCACTTTGATGTCCTGGTCAAAATGTCAGGTGTCAGTGCTTATAAACTGCATCTTCTCAAATACATACAACATATAGCTGAATTACCACTTCATCAAGGTATCTCTTAGATATGCAGTCATGAAGCAATTTTTCATCTCATGATACAGATCACACAAGCAGAAGGTGTGGTCCCACTGTCTCTAAAAAAATAAAATCAGCCTCCCAAATCTGTACATTATTAGTTTAACATCTTTGCCCAATTTAATGTAAGTTAGAGCATCATGTGATGAGAAACAGCTGGTGACACTGCAGCATTTGCCCAGCTCCTGATTCAGGGAGGAAGCACATTATTGTCCCAGCCAGTCACTGTGCTCACAGGACACCAGAGCCACATACTGGTCTGTCTTCCAGTGGTTTAATCTCCATGTGCTCATGTGGTTAATAGCACCTTCCTTTCAGTCCCTCCAGCAATAGAGCAAACTGGAGTAGACAGAATGCTGTGAACTGGAGGAAGTGAGGGGAAAAAAATGCAGAAGCAATAGCAGCATGATAATTAAACGAAAAGTGCTCCTGCTCCTGAGCTAGGGCTTGAAATTCACAGCTTGGTCAAGCCATCTGAGATGCCACTAGAGCCAGCATAATAATGGAAATGAAGAACAGGATCTGAAAGTCAGAAACCATGTGACTTGTGAGATGCAATGGTAGCTGTCCTCATCTAGGGCCACATGGCTTCATCTCCTGAAGGGACATTTTAGTCTTCTGATTGTTCAGTATCTTTAGGATCAACCTCCTACCTTTTGAGGATGGCTCAGTGCCCTTGTTTTTGACAGTGTCCTTTAGACAGAGTAATTTTGAGGTGAAAACTGCGTAATTTCTATTTCTTTTTGCTATCCTTGAAGTAAGCCTAGATTATTCTGGAGAGGAAAAAAAAAGTGCATCCTTCACTCTGTTAGCAACATCTGTGGTAGAGGTTTCCTAACATTAAAGCAAACCTTATTAGCAGAAAAAGGCTGAGTATTTTGAAGGAAATTGCTAGAAGTGTATTAAAACTTTGAATTTTAGTTGGATCTTCTAGTTTTCAGAAAGATTCTAGTATCTCTAAATATTTAAAATGTGACACATTTTTATCATCAGTAAGTTCTCAGATGACACCAAGTTAAGTGGCAGTGTCAATCTGCATAAAGATAATGAGGCTCTGCAGAGAAACTTGGATAGATTGGATCAGTAGGCCAACGCTAACGGGATGAGCTTCAACAAGGCCAAGTGCCAGGTCCTGCACTTGGGCCACAACAACCCCCTGCATGGCTACAGGCCTGGGGAGGTGTGCCTGGAGCTGTCTGGGAGAGAAGGATCTGGGGGCTCTAATTGACAAGCAGCTGAGCATGAGCCAGCAGTGTACCCAGGGGGCCAAGAAAGCCAATGGCATCCTGGCTTGTATTAGGCATAGTGTGACCAGCAGAAGTAGGGAGGTGATAGTCCCCCTGTGCTCTGCACTGGTGAGGCCACACCTGGAGTGTTGTGTCCAGTTTTGGGCACCTCAATACCAGAGAGATCTCGAGGTGCTGGAGCGAGTGCAGAGGAGGGCAACGAAGCTGCTGAAGGGCCTGGAGAGTAAATCCTGTGAGGAGAGATTGAAGGAGCTGGGACTGTTTAGTGTGAGGAAGAGAAGGCTGAGGGGAGACCTCATCACTCTCTACAGCTCCCTGAAAGGACATTGTAGAGAGGTTGGTGCTGGTCTCCTCTCACAGGTGATTAGTGACAGAACAAGGGGGAATGGCTTTAAACTGCAACAGGGGAGGTTCAGACTGGACATTAGGAAAAATTTTTCACAGAAAGAGTGGTCAGACAGTGGAATAGGCTGCTCAGGGAGGTGGTGGAGTCACCATCCCTGGATGTGTTTAAGGGTCGTTTAGATGAGCTGTTGGGGGATATGGTGTAGGGGAGAACTTTGTAGAGTAGGGCTGATGGTTGAACTCGATGATCCCAAGGGTCTTTTCCAACCTGAATGATTCTGTGATTCTGTGACTCCAGTGTCTAGTAGGTCTTTTTATTTAAGAAGAGTTAAGGCTCTTTTAAAACTGTTTGAATGGGAAGTTAATTTGTCTATAATTGCTTTTAAACCTTCCCCATTGCTCCTGTACAGAGCTTAACTGGCAGCTAAAACGGTAAATATTGAGTTTTGTTTTCTCCCCAGGATATGATGTCACAACTATTAAATTTAAATCATAATTTCTTTGTCTAATGCATAAAGATGCTGGCATAAAACTGCAGTGTTTAAAAAATCTGGTTTTTAGTACTAGCCACAAGTATCTAATAAGTTTTCCTTCTGGCTGTGTGAGCTGTGGGCTGAGCTATATGCTGGCAACAGTTTTTCTGATGAAATCTATGAAATTTGCAAGTCTGGGGATGGTGGGATTGGTACACACATAAAAATTTGTATCTTTGCCCTTTTGGAGTTTTTTTATTTGAAAACTCAAGCATCTGGGGACTGGGAAAGTTTCCTCTCTGTAGTTGGAAGACACACTGTCTACTGCAGCAAACCAGTGTAAACCTCCTCTCTATAGACAGACTTTCAGAAATTGTGATGGGGAGGGGAGATGGCTAGGCATTTAATTTGCTTGATTTAATTGGGACTGGTTAAGAGATAAAGGGAGAAGAATTGGTCCTTTTTTTCTAGGGTATTTCTTCTCCTGACCTGAAAACGTGACTCGCACTTTTAATGAACCTTTGTCTCATTGGATCTCCTGTGGCCTGGCCACCTGCCCCCACAGCAGCAGGAACAAGTCAAATCCTTGCAGAAATGGGCTGGCTGGTATCTCCTGCATGGTGTCTCTGACCTGCAATCCTTCCCACCTGCCATGTTTCCAGAATCTGGGGCAATATGTCAGAGCTATGTGAATTAACTCCTTTCTGCACAGTTTCAGACCTGTGCAGGTCTCAACTGAAAAGCAATTAATTGAGAACAGCCACTCACAGGGACCTGAACTAATGCATAGATTCATGGAACCATAGAATCATAGAATGGTTTGGGTTGGAAGGGCCAACCCCCCTGCCACGGGCAGGGACACCTTCCACCAGCCCAGGTTGCTCAGAGCCCCGTCCAGCCTGGCCTTAAACACTGCCAGGGAGGGGGCAGCCACAGCTTCTCTGGGCAACCTGGTGCCTGTGGCACACCACCCTCGCAGTAAGAATTTCTTCCTTACATCTAATCTAACTCTTCATGCACCAGAGGCAAAGATGAGGAAGTTTTTTTCTGTTGATTTGAAATAGGATTTAAGAAATCTAAACTTTTTTTTTTTTTTTGTCCTTGAAAAACACAAAATTGTTTTGCTGTTCTCTTTCATTTAATGTTTTAATTGCTTCCACATAGCTGGAGCCTGGTCTGCTTTCCCTATTTACCTGAATAGCTTCAGGACAAAGAAAGTCTGCCACTGATTGCAGAGCACTCTTAATTTTCTGTCACTATGCTCTGGCATAAATGAGGACTGCTCATGGTCATGAACTAAGCATAAGACAGTGTTATGGGCTGGAATTTGCTCAAGAGTTCCATGGCATTTCAAATTTATAATACTAACCTTTCTAAAGCACTCACTGAATTTCTACTCAGTTTAAAATGGGTCTATTTTTCTACACCATGTTTCAAAGGTTTACAGTTTTCTTTCTTTACAGCATCTTTTCCCAAACCAATGCAAGGTACAACTAAAAATCTGTAAGACTTTCCATGTTGACCATCTTTTTACTCCTTTGTCAAATTGAGTATCACTGATATTGAGAAAACCTTTGGACTGTGGTAATTGTTCTGCACACATTAACTTGGCTTCCTGCTCAACATCATAATTTCTTACAAAACACTTTAAAGCTCTAGGGCATTTCATCTCTTTTCTATCATCTTCTGAACTTTTCCTATGCTGAGGATCTTCTGGAAGGGAGCATTCTCACAAGTCCTGTTCCAGTCTCTTCCTGAATTACATCTTGTATACTCTTTATAAAACAGGTATCAACTATTAACAAATACATTGTAAACTGATTTCATTTATGTAACTCAGGAAAAAATAACACCACACAAGACACACAGCAACAAGGACAGACATTTTATTTCAATTTGATTTTAAATTCAGCTGTGTGTCATGGCAGCAGAGTCCCTCACACAGAGCATGGATCATCATTTTACCTGCTCTAAGAGATACTGTGATCAGCTCTGGGTCATCAGGGCTTTTTGGGCACTGCCTCTAGAAAGCTATGTTTCATTTCTTAATTCTGATTTCTGACATTTCTCAGTTGTCACAGAATCATAGAATCATGGAATGGTTTGGGTTGGAAGGCACCTTTGTTGGAAGGTCATCTAGTCCAATCCCTCTGCCATGGGCAGGGACATCTTCACCTAGATCAAGTTGCTCTGAGCACTGTCCAACCTGACCTTGAACGTTTCCAGGGATGGGGCATCTACCACCTCTGTGGGCAACCCGTTCCAGTGTTTCACCACTGCCTTCGTAAAAAAATTCATCCTTATATCTGGTCTGAATCTACCCTCTTTCAGGTTAAAACCATTGCCCCTCGTCCTATCCCTACAGCCCGTGGTAGAGAGTCCCTCCCCATCTTTCCCGTAGCCCCCTTTAAACACTGGAAGACTGCTGGACCCACTCAGCAGGTCCATGTATTTCTTATGCTGGGGGCCCCAGAGCTGGACACGCACTGCAGGGGAGGTCTCACGAGAGCAGAGTAGAGGGGGAGAATCCCCACTTTGAACTGCTGGACACGCTGCTCTTGATGCAACCCAGGATGCGGTTGGCTCTCTGGGCTGTGAGCACACATTTCTGGCTCGTGTCCCATTTTCATCCCCCAGTACCCCCAGGTCCTTCTCCCCAGGGCTGCTCTCAACCCCTCCATCTCTCATCCTGTATTGATACTGGGGATTGCCCCAACCCATGTGTGAGACCTTGCACTTGGCCTCGTTGAACCTCACTCATGAGGTTCACATGGACCCACTTCTGGAGCTCGTCCAGGTCTCTCTGGTTGGCATCCCGTCCCTCAGGCGCATCAACTGCCCCACTCAGCTTGGTGTCACCAAGCTGGTGACATATCCCAATAGTTCATTAAAGCTAAGTTGCCTCCAGTTACACTCTCCGTTTTGCTGAGCTGCTGATAGTGGTGTCTTCCAGTGGTTTTAACGTTACCTGTGTAGTACAGCAAAGCTTGTTAAAGCAGTTAAGAATAATAAATAATACATCTAAAAAACACGTGCCCCTCCCACCGCCCCCTTTGTGAGGAAGCGGGGAAACACTTTTCTGTTTATGCTCTGCCTTGCTCTAGGAAGTGCCGTTCACTCAGGAAGCTTTGCCATTTGCTGTTTCTCAGCACAGAGGAGCAGAGACAGGATTTGAGACCTCAGCAGGGAAGGAGCAAAGCAGCCGAGCAGTTGCTGCAATTCCCGTGTCGCTAGATCTGACCAGCCTGCTTGCCTTCATGTCCTGCCCACCCCATTGTGGAGCAGCACACCCTGGTTTTCGCCCCTGCAGCTTCCTCCCCGGTGTGCCTCTTGCTCCTTGCCCCAGGGTCGCTGTGCTAGGAGCCCCAGGTTTGGTAAGATGCCAGTGCCCTGAGTGCCTCCCTGTCTGGGTGACAGCTGCAGCCAGCAAGCTCTTCACAACTTGCCACTACAAGGAATTCCACTGGTTTCCATCCTGTTTACTTTGGGTGGATGTTTCCCAGAGGAGAAAAGAGAAACAGAAAAAACAAGGGGTGTATGTCCTCATGCCTCTTCGTTGAAAAAGCACCTCGCGGAGTTTTCCCTGACCGAATCTTCCCCCTCTGCCACGGCCAGGACTGTGTCAGTGCCTTCATCTTGGTGCATCTGCGCAGCTGGTAGTCAGTCCCCTGTGCCACAGGTCCCGCCTGGCCAGCTGCGGCTCGTGCAGAGGAGCGCTGCAGAGCGGTGAGCACCGGCGGGGGACGTCGGAACCAGCTGCCGCCGCAAGGCTGGGTGCTCGGCCCGCGAGGCCAGCACAGAGCTGCACCCCTCCGCCTACCCAGGCGAGGTCCGGACATCGGCGGAGGAAGCAGCGGGGGCTGTTGGCAGGATCCCACCACAGAGCTCTTTAGCTGAGGTGGGGATGCTGTCACGCCAGGCCCACGCCGGTGGCAGTGCCCCTCACCCAAACACCCTGAGCAGACAGCACCCGGCTCCCGTTCTGCTGGCAGGGCCCAAACCCCCCTCGCTGGCTCTGCAGAGCAGCCGGCATGAGGACTCCGGTGTTTCGGAGGTTGGGTTTTGTGTGTGAGACGTTGGTTCCTAGAGATGACAAGGGAAAGGCGCCACAGGAAGAACCAGAGGAAATGGCAGCAGGTGACAAGCCAGAGAAACCTTCAGGTGGAGTTGTACCGGGAGATACAGACCAAACGGGCTCACATAAGCACGTGGCAGCAAATTCAGGTTAAAAAATCAGGTGTAGAACGAACAGGAAGAGGAGGACAAACTAGCCACGTGCCCGCTTTCCAGTCCTGTCCTGCGGCTGCTCTTGCCCCTGCCTCTCCGCTGCGGACCCGCGGTTTGTGCCTGCTGGGCAGAGCACGCCGCGCTTTCCTTTTCCTTCTGTTTAGCAGCGGAATGTCCAAGCCATGAGCAAGATCATCCCTGCGCAGCCTTCTGTTATGTTTCCTGTCATCTCGGGGCAGTCGCTGGCCGGTGCGTTCTGGCTCTGATGTGGCCCGGCTTTTCCCAGGCTTGCTGCAGGCCCCCTCCGCGCCGGGTCAGGCCGCGGGCTCTGCCCTGGGAAGCCTCAGAGCGTGGCTCTGCCTGCCCGCTCCTCCGCAGGCCCGTGACAGAACGCCATCTAGCAACGGCCCTGGCAGAAAAAGCGAGATGTGGGTGGGTTTGCTTTGAAGGGCGGGGTCTCTGGCAGCCCAAGCAGTGCTCGCATGCTCCGGGGAGAGCTGTTCAAATTCGTGACGCGTCGGCAGCGGTCCTGTGGCACCGAACGCTCTCGGACTCCCCCGTCTCCGTGTGCCAGGCACCGGCTTTCACGCCTTGCTGCGAGGCAGGCCTCCGCCTCGGTGCAGGGCTGGCTCAGAGGAGGCCCCGCTCGCTCGGCCGTGGTCCTGTCCCCGAGCCCGCACCCCGCCCAGCTGCCCCCGAGCGTACCCCCCATTGGGAACCCTCCCGCGGGTCGCTCATCGCAGGGGTGCCGCAAGGAAATCCGCTGCGGCCAGGGGGGCTCTTCCCCTCGAGGGGGCTCTTGTTTTCAGCTTCCCTCTTCGGCAGTCCTGGGTGACCTCCCGGGCACCGGCTGCGGGCCAGGACCTTGCTCTGCAAAGTGGCCGCAGTGGCCGCCTGCTGTCAGCTCCCCTGGGGACAGCCTGGGAAGGCTCAGCGCCTCGCACCATTTTCTGCAGAGAACTGCTAAGGAAGTTTGAAGTTATATAATATTGTGATGGGATCAAGCCAGCAGTTCCTTTATCTTCTCTTCCCTTTAATTTTTTCTCATAAGCTCATATATTCTCCCTATTCAGTACTGTCAACTGTTTCCTCTTGCAGGAAAAGTCATTAGCTGGCTGCCTGCTAGCAGACACCAAGTATGTAGCTAAATGCTCAGAGATTTGGTTTTTAAAAGCCTCCCAGAAAATCCATCTTTAAAGGCTTGCTTCTGAGACATGCCGACTGGCTCCGTCTCTGAGCAGCTTTAGGCTCTTCCCACCCTCCTGGGACACGGCCTGCATTAGCCCATGACCCTCTGTGTTAATGAACCCCAGATGGTACACACCGATCGATACGCAGCGAGGCAGGCAGGGTCACCTTCTGTGTGCAAAGCACCACGTACCCTCTGCAATCCCTTTCCCGGAAAGAAGCCCCCAACGGGGTGGCTACGGCTGGTGCCCCCCTGGCGGTTCCTCCGCCAAGCCGTAACGCTCCCCCGGCTCCGCCTGCCTGTGGCAAACCTGACCTCAGGTGGGGCGTGGGTATTTCGGTCTCCTGGACGCCGAGCATCCACGGGAAGCTGCGGGCCCAGCTTCAGTTTCGCAGAGGTAAGTCAAAAGCTGTTGTGTTACGGGCACAGGGGTTAGCCTTGAATTGGGAGCGGGGCCAGGTGTAGCTGCTGTTGGCATAATTCCGGCCGGTGTCCCCTGGGTGGTTAAATAAATGGTCTTTTCTTTCGCATCACTGCCAGCAGGTGCTCCTGCGATTCGCTAGGCGATAGGGCACGGACACTGCCCTGGGATTTCCCCGGGGGACAGCTCACTTCTAGCCATGGGCCCGAAGAGGCTCTGTTCTGCTTTGCCTTACCAGAGCCGTGCGTGAAAGGTTTGTCTCTGCACAGCTCAGGAGAGCGGCACCTTTGACAAAGACCACGCGATATTTGCATGACAGGATTTCCGAGGAAAGTCCTCGCGGAGCTGAGTCATGTTGCTAAAGGGCAGAGAGCGAAAATGGAGTTGCTGAAGGCTGCTCCGAGGGAGAGCGGCTGCGTGAAACTGAGGTGCCTGCAGGATGTTTTTGCTGCGGCTTGCTTTTCTGCGTCAGAAGGCTTCTCAGTCCTCCCAGTCTGAGCAAGAGAGACGCTGCAGCCCTAAAATGAACCTCCTGTTTGTCTTGCCCGTGACAGTACGTGGGAATCTCCACCCCTTGTCAGCCCCACGGCGGACCCTGGGGCTTCGCAGAGGAAGGAGCCCGTTCTCAGAGCTCTTCCCTACCCGGCACCCTTTCTTATTTCTCCTTGACGCCCAAATGTGGTCTGCGGCTTCAGTCAGCATCGTTGCGGACCGTTGCTCTGACACAGAAAACGTGATGGTGCACAAGCTGGCTTCACGCCTGTCACGTGGCTGTGACTTACACTGACTTGTGAGCATGGTGGTGGGTCACTTGATGCTACGTTAAAGACCGAGAGGCCCCAGTCAAGATCCCCTAAACACGTCTCCCTGCTTTCATCTTTCCTTCCTTCCCTAGGACCATTTTACTTCAAAGGCATCCTGGCCCGGGGAGTATTTTCCCTAAGAGAAAGGATTTTTTGTAAAGCAGAGTTCAGTCTCGCACAGCGCAGGGGCCAAACCCGCAGCAGGCAAAGCACACCGCTGCAAGCAGGGCTGCGCCTGGCTGGTGGCACGGCACCGGCCACTAGTTCCCTTTCCATTTTTACTGTCTGCCTCACTGAATTCATACCTTTCCTGTGATGAACAGGATAGTGTGACATTCAGCCACAGATCGGGAGAACAAAGCCTGCAGTCAGCAGAGGGAATCACGTGAGCGCAATTTCCAGAGAGGACTAGTTCTGTTGTGAGATGCAACTCAATGTGGGCTGAGCTCTAAGAAAATTACACAAAACTACCCAAACAAACCAAATCCATACCGTGTTTTGTTTCCAGATTACTGAAAAAGTGTTAGCAATTTCTATGTGACGCTGGATTAACTGATGAAGGTACTAGTGTGCTGTTAGAGTTGATGCTGTAGAATGACTGTCTGCAGTTTGAAGAGGTTCAATCATCCTCTTCTTCTGTTGGCTTTAGCTAAAACCCTTCCTCACCTGTACTCAGGATTAAGCAGTCCAGCTGTCTGCAGATCTGTTAGATACGCTAACCTGTGGTATTTCCTGAACCAAATCGAATCAGATTTATCATAACCATTTAATTAAAACCAAAAAAAAATGGAAGGCAGAATAGAAATCCCAAAGATAGAGATTTTTAAGTTATTTATAAGACAATGGCTAAAAGTATCTCGTCAACCAAGATCTCTGTACTCCCTTTACCATCCTCTATCTAGTAAGAGATCATTATTAAGTGAAGTTCTGCATCATACAGAGGTGTTGCAATGAAAAATAAAGTACAGGTGCTGTGCAGTCAAACACCGGCAAAGGAAGCCATATAAATACATTACATGCAAAATTAGTGCAGGGGACAGGTCTGTGATTGTACCCACCATTCATCCCTTCTCTATGTAGATGTATGCATATTAAAGGGACACTGGGAGGCTAAGAATTAATAAATTATTTTTTTAAAACTTGCCCCTATGCAAATATTTTTTTAAGTTTGGGCATGGTCCTATTGGAGGTAAAGGGAGTTGCTCTTTTTATGGCTGTGCTTTGGTGCACACACTTTGGGCTGTTCTTTGTTTGCTTGACCCTTTCCAGCTGTAAGATAAGTAGTAAGTCATTCTTGTAATGCCAGAACTTTCTAGGCCTTTAATTTTCTGGCTTGGGTGCAGTAGCTGTACCAGTTACCGTTGTTTCCAGTTCCTGTAAAACCTTCTCTTTGTAGATACCATTGCAACTTTGAGCACTTCATTGAGAAACACAAAGATGGCAAAGTTGTAGAGAGGTGATCAAAGAAAAGCTGTGCCATGGCAAAGTGCAGTGGAAAGATCTCATGTTTCTCAGCAAGTGTTGTTTCAAAGAAGAGGCTGTCTTTGAATTTGCAGGGGGCACCTTCAGGGATTTTCTGGCAAGACACAAAGTTTCCCCTTGACAACTCTGAGAGCAGAACATGAAGTATCTCCCACCTCCCTGAGAAATCTGCATCAAAGGACATCAGATCTGTTCATTTGGCAATGACCGGGAGGCATATTGGAACCTGGAGCTCTCCCAGCTACAACTGCACCTTGGCAGCAGCGCAGGCGTGCATCCAGCCCCTCTCAATGGGATTTTGGCAGCACAGCTGTCTTCTTAGGGGTGTGGTGATGTGATGTTCTGATGAAAACACCAATGGAGGAGTTAGAAAGACAAACTGCACCTTCTTTTCCTACAGTTTAGATGACTTTAGGGGTTGAAAGTAATCTTATGCAGTAAAAAGTCTGTTTATCTAACGGGAAAACCTTTTATCAGAGGCAAGGAAATGCAGCATCAATATATATACAAATGTATATTTATATATGCAGCTCACAAAGATTGGAAAACACTCATTCTCTCAGTGGCAGTGGCTATAAAGGATTACTCATCTGCCAGCACAAACACTCATTAAACAAATGTTCCTCAAGCCTTTCCTTGCATCTCATAGTTCGATGCTGGTGAAACCTGCACTCCTGGTTGGCTTGGTCCAGCTTTTCACCAGCTCCACTTCCCAGGGAGAGTCTTACTGGATGTCACTCCAGTCCAGAAATGTCTCTCCAAATTACTGTCATGTTCACCTTTACTGGTGGTGGGCTAGGGGACTTCACAGCCCTGTGGAGCTCCACCAGAGGCCTATTGATGCCACTGTGCTGTTTCTCATCAGAACCACCTTTATCTCATCCACAGCTCACAGTAAGTAAAAGCAGCTATTGCCCTTGTGTCTCCTGTTCATCCAGAACAGCTCCAGATGTCTCCATCTTCAGGAAGCCTAATTTGTGAGAGTGGAGACACCCAGTTAGATATTTATTGGCATTTACCTACCGACCCAGAAGAACTCCCAGCATCTAAATGCATTAGAAAATATGTCATGGATAAAAAGCCCAACAGAGCATCCCAGGCTGAGGGCTTGCCTTTGGATGTGAAGATTAAAACTCAGACAAGCACAGAGGTGGAAGGGGCACTATAAGGTTCTGAAGGGATGCCTTCCTCTCTCCAGCTGTTCCCTTTATATGGGGAACACTGGGAAAAAAAGAGATGGTTTCAAATCACTGGACTTTTATAAAGTCTGTACCTGACAAAGTGTATGTTTATTTAATTATTTCAGCAACATTTCTGTGAAACCATCTTCCTCCACAGGAAAGGCAGTATTTTTGTTACAAAATTATCGTTGTGCTTGACAAAAAATCCAAAGCCAGAAGAAACCTTTGGGTATATAACTACCAACAGCCATTTAAAAGCTGGGAAAAATAACATGAGTCTCTGAAACTCATCTATATCAAATTTTAATCATCTACATTTCTCACTTATGTCAGCACTTGGATAAATCAAAATCACAGTCTCAGCAAGACCCTATGTGGTGGGAGCAAGGCTGCTACAGGTCAGTGGTGCCAAAGCATGAGCTGTTTTTTCAGTTCACTGACATCTCTCAAACAAAAAAAACCTAAAACAAAACAACAACAAAAAAGAAATACTTTATTTCAACTTACTAAAAATTGTGAACTGTGAAAGGGAAGGGGACCTACAGTGCCAGACACAAGATGGACAAGGGATGGTGGAGTTCCACACGGGAACACAACAAGACATTGGTCCCATGAGCGTCAGAAGCTGCAGCCGGTCTTCCTGTGCTATGTAGCACAGACTCAACCATGCAGCCGGTGTGTAGTTCCTGCCCAAGTTCAGGCCATGGCTCTCCTTATACCTGCAGATTGCTAGAGCACAAGTACTGCCTGTGTGCTTGGGTATAAAAATGGTACAAACACACTACTGGTTAAGGAAAAAAAAAAAGAGAAAAAAGAAAAACAAAAGCAGCAGGAAGTGTTGCTTCCTTAAAAAGTTTGCAGGGAACTTAGCATGGAAAGTATTGGAGCATGATTTACTGTGTGGATGAGGATGTATTTTCTACAATTACTATGAAAGTGTCTAGGATTACACTATTCAGGGCCTTCTGCAAGGGAAGAGTTGAAGCTCCTGCTCTCAGCAGGACAAAGAGAAGATCTGGCTTTTGATGGATGTCTGAACAATCAGGTTAGAAAGGTGTCTACTGACACCTGCTTCCCGCTGAGCTTTGCAAAATTTAACTCAGGGGCAAACCTTCCATATTTTTGGGAGGAGGAAAAAACATCCCAAAGTTTTCAGGGGAAACTATGATCTGACCTCGAGCCCAAAGGCTGCATCAGCTGTCCCCACTCCTCCCACTGCACCACTTTTTCTTTGTAGGTAACATTTTGCTGGGGAAATAAGATTTCTTCTGGTCCTGCCACAAGCACACCCAGAGTGACCATGATGTTGCAATCCCTACACATATGCTGCTGACTTGCAAATAACCTGTCTGGCTACTCCTTCAAATTGACAGCTGAACACAGCTGGACCACAGCATGAGGTCCACATCATGTGGTCCACAGCATGATGGACCACAACAAAGAGGGATATTGCAAAAACAGCACAAAAAGCAGAAGTGGTACATTCATCTCTTTCCAGATTCTGTCCACTTTATTTTCTTTTATCTGTTGTGCAAGTCATTCCCCTCTTTACTCATGTTCTTGTGATAGTGTTTCTTTTCCCTGGCCTCTCTCCAAAGTTTCCTTCAGTGTTAATTGTCTTTTCCCCTAGAAAATGTCTGTATTTTCCACCAGTGGCTTCACTGTGGACCAAAAAGATGACTGTTGGCCACAGTTTAGCACTATTTTGCAGTTTTCAGGGAGGTGTTTCCCATGAAGAAGGAGAAAGGAAAAATTAAACTTTCACTAAATTTGGCTGCATTTATTGTCTTTAACTCCTCCTCAGGCCCAAAGGAGTTTCAGACATTCGTCATGCAGTAGCCACAGTACTCAGATTGCAGTTGTATGCTCAAAGCCTAAGGCCCTGCTAATAGATGCTTCTGATACTTCTAGTCTCTGCATCTGCTAGTCTGTACCACACACTAGCAAAGAGTATCAGAGAGAGTAGATAGGTAACTCCACTGAAGCCTAACAGATAGTACTGTCCAGTTCTGACTCCCACTACTCTTTTGGGAGTTGTGGAAAGCAGGGTACTGTGGGTCCAGCTGGTATACCATTTAAAGCAACTGAAACTGCAAAGACCACATCACAGCTGAGGGGAACTGCACAGGTAACACTGCCTGCTGTTGACACTATATATTCAGAATGCAGACAGGTTGCTCTACTTGTAATGTCTTTATGTGAGTAAGCTAACAAATCTCGTAGAGGCCTATGACCCCCTCCTCTTGCCCAAAATCAGTATCAGGCATGTAGCTACAAAGTACACAATATTTTAATATCTTTTTTCATATATGGAGCACCTCTGTGTAACATTCACACAGATAATTTTCACCAAACACATAAAAAAATAAATAATGCATGAATTCTTACAGCATGGAATATTGCTGTTTTCCACCTACTCTCAAAATGTATCGCTCTAATCATAAGCACAAAAGTGGCCAAAACCCCATGTGAAATACCCCTGTATTAGCAAACACCTTATGTAACCTTCTGGTTCACCAAAGTAATGTAAAAACAATCTGTATCATGCTACTTGACCACAGACAGGTACGTGCAGCATAACCACCTTCTAAGCCATAAAAGACAGTTATCAGAAGAGAAATGGATAGCACTGTCTAAATCAGCATTCATGATACAAAACACAGTCAAACCACAGCAGTTCTAGTTTTATGTTTTTACCAGTTTACTTTGCAGCAGCCAGCAGAACCCCAAACTTCTCTGTTCCTCATGCTTTCTCACGGTAAATTGTTTTGAGTTCTTCAGGAAAACGATGTATAAAGAACAGATAAGGAAGGCAGGAATAGATTGATAGGCACGGGAGTAAGATGATTATCTATATTCAGAACCAGAGACAAGGTTCTTCATGCCAGTGAGATGCCCTCAAAGATAATTCACCTCAGGTAACAAGCAGAGGAATCATTAGACAAGGAGTTTTGTCATACAAAGAAAAGAGTGAGCATTGGGTCCTGACAAGATTTTTCCCAAGTACAAAGGAGAAGTAGCAGTTTAAAAACAAATAAAACAGTGAACGTAGTAATGCCTAAAAATGCAGTTTGTCCATACCATCTACATTTGTTTTTATAAAAAAGCAAAACTGGGTGATTTAATAATGTTTTTTAAACAAACATCCATATTTGGTTTTAAAAAAAATCTGACAAAAGACAGTTTTTATCAATATTTTTCAAATGGATGAATCCATGAATGATTCAAATGGGTGCCAGTGCCTCAGTCATGCAGAGTAGCTTAAGTGAATGTGCAAACCCTGACTATAGACACATATCCAAGTCCCACATCATAAACACTAGGGCTCTACTTTTGCTAAAGGTACATGACCCAGACTTAACTTCCAAGCAAAACTTATCAGCACTGCCTTGCTGGTGCAAATGCTAATTTGTTTCAGCAGCATCATAAGATCTTGTCAACCTTATTCTTTTCCCACTTAATCAAGTTTTCTGATGTTTTACAAGGGAAGGGAGGAGGGTGGGGTACAGATTTTTCAAAAGAAATCGGAAGAAGTTAGGAGACAAAGATTCACCCCGAGCCAGTCACAGCACTTGGAAATTACAGCTTCAAAATAACAGCAGACCTTCAACCTTCTCTCAGAAGGTGACATATTTGGGCAGAAATCATCAGTCTTGACATGAACACTTTTTTTCTTAAAAAGCTCAACAAAACACAAAATAACTCCTCTAATGGGTGTCAGGCCACTTATTCTTTATTTGGTTGGATCTCCAGTTCTAACTGTGGTAATGCTTCCCTACTGACACATGAAAGTTGCTGTCTGCAAGGCAGCCTTTGGCAGTCTGAAATTGAAGCGAATAGAGAGGTTCTATCTTTTCTCCACATTTCATTTAGTGATCCCTTGTTGGTTTGTTGGTGTCAGATTGCAAGATAAGGGTTGAAATGATACTAAGTTAACAGGCACTTTTTTCTCTCTCTCTGGTTTTCCCGCTGCTGGGCAGAAAGTTCCACATTTAAAGTGTATCCATGCACCTTTCTGCCTTGATGTAAAATCTAAGAGGAATAGTGCAAAAGATCAAATGCCACAACAAGGACATTTCAAATCCTCATCTCTACCTCAGGCTGGAAGACCTTTTAAATACAATGTCTTTCCTAGGGTTTTAACTGTTTTTTGTTTTTGTGGGGTTTTTTTCCCCCAGCAGAAAAGAGCCATCACTCCCCTCTCCCTACAGAGGGAAAAAAGGCAATCATATGCTCCCAGAGGATGTTGACTCCATTGAGGAAAAGACAAAGGGAACTAAATGTAACTTAAAATGAAGGAGGAAATGAATACAAGATAAGAATGTAACAAAGTGAAAGTCAAAGAACAGTATGTTTGTTTAAAGATGCCAAAGGCAAGAAGAGAAAGATTTGTATCTGTTTGGAAAGCTGTTTGTTTACTTGGAAAAACAAGGACTGATTATAATGATTTGCATTTTCGGATGGCTGGAAAGAAACCTGCTGCTTCTGCAGTTTCAAGACTTGCATCTGTAGCCCATGATTTCCCAGCAGCCAATAGCCAGATTTCTACAACTGTAAGAAAGGCTAACATTGGAGACTTCTTCCAGATTACTAGTTTCCTCCTTAAAAAGCAGCAAATGTTTTCTAGAGACAGGCAACAGCAGAATTAGAATATAAACTATAAAGTGCAAAAACAGTAAGTTGCAGCTAACGCACATAAGGACCTGTAATCAGCAGCCTCTAATACAGAGCCTTAGAGACATAGGTATCTGCAGACTCAGCACGGTTCTTGGAAAGAACATAAATGTGTAGGAACATGAATGTGGCATAAAGAGAATTATTTTAGAAGCCACCTTTAAAAGCCCACTCTTTGAGACTCCAAGGCTTTTTGTTAACTGAATTAATCTAATAATTATCTTGCTTCCTATTTAATACTTCTACACTGCTCAGTTCATTACATAACTGCTCATAAAATTACATAACCCCACCTGCTTCCTCTGTTCATACAAACACCAAGATTTGGCTTGTAAACCTTCTTCTATGCACTGTATGTTCCCTGGATATTGTTTGTGCTGTGTCCATTTTTCCTACAACACTAGAGTACTGGGAAAACATGTTCCTTGAGGAAGCCTGAGTCTACCTGTAATCTCCTTCTGCTTAGATGTTATCATTCTTGACCAGCAGCTATTGGGTAAGACCTACTTAAGGAAAGCTTGCACCTGCATTGATTTTTTTTCTCTTCAATTCAGAGAATGCAATTGCTCTTTTCTAGTGAAAAACACTTCCACGATTCTCTATGACAGCTGCCTTCAGCTTCACTGATCTTCCAAAGCTTGTAACAGGTTTTAAGAATCAGCAGACTGCAAATGAGTATTGGAAAAAAACATTGCTCTATAATTGTGTAAATCTGTCGGCATGGAACTGCCTGCAAGCATGCTGAAACCGTTTAGATAACAAGCAGATTTGTGGATACTGGGCTCAATCAAACCTCCTTTTCCTTGGATTTGTATCTTGTCATTGAACTGAATTTCTAACAGAACTTGAGCATTGCTGTTAAATGAGCTCAGCTCTTAGCAGGCACAGGAGATAAATCACATACTAAGCAGTAGAAGATTTTCATTGCTGTTTGGACACAAGAGACAGAGAGAATTGATTGTGCAATGGAGTCTTCTACATTGCATGTCTCCTAAACCATGCACAGAGCCTTTGTAACATTGTCTACTTGTGCAGTGGATTCTCTGGTGTCTGACAAAAATAGAGGTTGTATTCTACTCCTTCTCAACCGCCTCCTTTCACCAAACTCCCAACGTGATGACTTTGTGATTCCTGTTGCTCTTGCATTTACCCTTGGGTGAAGACATTATTACAGGGAAATTGAGAGTTTGTACCAGGCTTGCTTCTTTAGGAAACAATAAAACTGTGAAACGGTTACAGTAAGTAATGCAGCAGGAACATTCAACTAACACAAATGAATTTTGACAAACTGATCCCAAGCATACAAATGAGGGCAGTGGGGGCAGTGGAGGGGGAGGTGCTGATGTCCTCTCTCTGGTGACCAGCGATAGGACACAAGGAAATGGAACGAAGCTCTGTCAGGGGAAGTTTCAATTGGACATTAGGAAAAGGTTCTTCACCGGCAGGGTGGTTGGTCACCGGAATAGGGTCCCAGGGAAGTCATGGCACCAATCCTGTCAGGGTTCAAGGAGTGTCTGGGTGATGCTCTTAGTCATAAGATTTAATTTTATGTAGTCCTGCAAGAAGTAGGGAGTTGGACCTGATGATCCTTATGGGTTCCTTCCAACTTGAGACATTCTATGATTCTAAATCTTGACCCACATGCAACTCATAGTAAAATGGGATATAGAAGTGAAGTTCAGGATAAGTATTCCAGGTTCTCAGAGACTGCTGAGCTAAGATTTTCAAAAGGGACTGGAAATCTTAAGAAGAAGAAAAAAAAGGCAAAAAAAGCACCTGATAGTCAGAGAGCAGAAGGCCAGTACCGTGACATAATGTTTCTTTTAGGTATTGTAGTTTCCACACACTGTACCAAAACACTTCAAACAATTTTCACCTGGCCATTATTCCTATGGAGAAGCATATCCTGACGCAGAGAATCTACCCACACAGAAAGAACATTTTAGGATATGACTAAACAGAGGAAGTAATTACTCAAGGCAGGCTTGTGAGGAAAACATTTTCGAAGGGAAATTCCAGGTAGCAGATAAAAAGCCTGGAGGCAAATGTATTTCACTGTGGTACTGACTTACTATCATATGCTGGAACATGTTTGTGGATAAATGCAAAACAGAGTGACATCTGAATTGGATCACTTCTCATATTAAGGTTGCATTCGTGCTTGCTGATACTCTACCAAGTATACTGGGTTCATCGCTCCTGTGACTACAAAATCACTGTCATTTACGCCTTACTTTGTCATTCTAAATGCAATCTCTTTTCATAGAATCATAGAGTGGTTTGGGTTGGAAGGGACCTTAAAGAGCATTTGGTTCCAAGCCCCCTGAAACACACATGGACACATTCCACTAGCCCAGGTTGCTCAAAGCCCCGTCCAGCCTGGCCTTGAAACACCTCCAGGGAGGGGGCAGCCACAGCCCCTCTGGGCAGCCTGTTCTAGTGTCTCACCACCCTCACAGAGAAGAATTTAGCCTTTATATCTATTATGAATCTACCCTCTTTCAGTTTAAAATCATTACCACTCATCCTATCCCTACACTCCCTGATGCAAAGCCCCTCCCCATCTTTTCTGTAGCCCCTTTAAGCACTGGAAGGTCACTGTAAGGTTCCCCCGGAGCCTTCTCTTCTCCAGCCCGAACAACCCCAACTCTCTCAGCCTGTCCTCACAGGGGAGGTGCTCCAGCCCCCTGAGCATCTTCGCGGCCTCCTCTGGACCCACTCCAACAGATACATGTTCTTCTTATGTTGGGGACCCCAAAGCTGGACACAGCACTGCAGGTGGGGCCTGCAGTGAGAGCAGAGTAGAGGGGGAGAATCCCCTCCCTCGACCTGCTGACCACAGTTCCCTCGATGCAGCCCAGGACACAGCTGGCTTTCTGGGCTGTGAGCACACATTGCTGGCTCATAGTCAGTTTTCCATCCACTACTATCCCCAAGTCCTTCTCCACAGGCTGCTCTCGATCCACTCATCGCCCAGCCTGTGTCTGTGCTTGGGATTGCCCCGACCCATGTGCAGGACCTTGCACTTGGCCTTGCTGAACTTCATGAGGTTTGCACAGGCCCACCTCTCCAGCCTGTCCAGGTCCCTCTGCACGGCACATCCCTTCCCTCCAGTGTGTTGACCACACCACACAGCTTGGTGTCATTGGCAAACTTGCTGAGGGTGCACTCAGCCCCACTGTCCGTATCTCCAACTAAGATGTTAAACAGTTCTGGTGCCAACACCGACCCCTGAGGAACACCACTCGTCACTGCTCTCCACTTGGACATGGAGCCGTTGACCACAACTCTTTGAGTGCAACCATCCAGCCAATTCCTGATCCACCGAGTGGTCCATGTGTCAAATCCATGTCTTTCCAATTCAGAG
Source organism: Athene noctua (assembly GCF_965140245.1). Taxonomy (NCBI): domain Eukaryota; kingdom Metazoa; phylum Chordata; class Aves; order Strigiformes; family Strigidae; genus Athene; species Athene noctua. The sequence continues at coordinate 80,266,091 of NC_134077.1, forward strand.
ACAAGGATGTTGTGCTGGACAGTGTCAAAATATTTGCACAAATCCAGGCAGGTGACATCAGTTGCTCTTCCCTTATCCAACAACACTGTAACCCTGTTGTAGAAGGCCATGAAATCAGTCAGGCATGATTTGCCCTTAGTGAAACCATGTCAGCTGTCACCAGTTACCTCCTTATTTTCCATGTGCCCTCATACAGTTTCCAGAAGGATCTACTCCATGGTCTTGCTGAGCACAGAGGTGAGTCTGACTGACCTGAAGTTCCCCAGGTATTCCTTCTTCCCTTTTTAAAAATAGGGGTTAAATTTCCCCCTTTCCAGACAGTGGGAACTTCACCTGTCTGCCACGACTTCTGAAATATGATGGATAGTGGCTTAGCCACATCATCAGCCAGTTAGTTACCTCAGGACCCATGGATGCATCTCATCACGTTCCATGGACTTGGTACCTTCAGTTTCCTTAGATGGTCTTGAACCTGGTCTTCTTCTACGATATATGGTTTTTCATTCTCCCAGTCCCGTCCTTTACTTTCTGCGTGTTGGTCAGTGTGACTGGAGTCTTTGGCGGTAAAGACAGAGACAAAAGGTCATTGAGTACGTCAGCCTTCTCCATATCCTGGGTGACCAGGTCTCCCTTTTCCTTCCAGAGGGTCCACATTTTCCCTAGTCTTCTTTTATCACCAATGTACCCATAAAATCTTGTTTCTTGCCCTTGACATCCCTGTCCAGATTTAATTCTATCAGGGCTTTGGCCTTCCTAACCTGGTCCCTGGCTGCTCAGACAGAACATTTCTCTCTATTCCTCTTAGGCTATTCGTCCTTGCTTCCACCCTCTGTAGGCTTCCTTTTTGCATTTCAGCTTGTCCAGGAGCTCCTTGTTCATCCATGCAGGACTCCTGACATTCTCACCCAATTTCCTCTTTGTCAGTATGCATCAGTCCTGAGCTTGGAGGAGGTGATCCTTGGGTATCAACCAGCTTTCTCGGGCACCTCTTCCCTCCAGGGCTTTATTCCATGTTACTCTGCCAAGCACACCCCTGAAGAGGTCAAAGTTGGCTCTCCTGTAGTCCGGGGTAATGAGCTTGCTGTGCGCCCTCCTCGCTGCCCTCGGGATCTTGAACTCCACCATTTCATGGTCACTGCAGCCAAGGCTGCCCTTAAACTTCACATTCCCCACCAGCCCCTCCTTCTTGGCGAGAACAAGGTCCAGCAGAGCGCCTCTCTTCGTTGGCTCCTCTATCACTTGGAGAAGGACATTATCATCAATGTATTCCAGGAACCTCTGGTGTTGCTTATGTCCTGCTGTGGGGTCCCTCCAACAGGGACTCATGTGGTTGAAGTCCCCCATGAGGACCAGGGCCTGTGAACATGAGGCAGCTCCTATCTGTCTCTTGAGGGCCTCGTAGGCTCTGTCTTCTTGGTTGGGTGGTCTCTAGCAGACCCAAACTATAACATCCCCTGTCCCTGCCCTCCCTTTAATCCTGACCCATAAGCTCTCAGTCAGCTCCTCATCCATGCCCAGGCAGAGCTCCAGGCACTCCAGCTGGTCACTGACATAGAGGACAACCTCCCCTACTTGTCTTCCCTGCCTGTCCTGCCTAAAGATCCTGTATTCTCCCATTACAACTCTCCAGTGATAGGAACCATCCCATTCCATAGGAGTCATCCCATCCATCCCAGGAGACTGTGTTACCAATAAGATCACAGCCCTGCAGGTGTGTTCACGTCTCTAGCTGCTCTTGTCTATTCCCCGTGCTACATGTGTTTGCACAGAGGCACTTAAGTTGGTCCTGATGAAGCTGACTTACAGCTGGAACTCCTTTGTGCTGCTCTTCAGGTGCTCTCCTGCTGACCTGTGACCCCTCTCTGGGCTCTGGGCATCTACTGCTGGCACTGGCATCAATGTACAAACTGCCTTTTATTTTGGAGGGCGAACCCGGGCAAAGCCAGAACTGGTGCTTGCATTAAGTCATATTATCACATAAGAAATAATTGTTATACCTTGTCAAAGATGACATTGTTTTTCATTGCAAAATGCCCAAAGCCAATACCTGAAAATATGTTCAAACAGTCTGATCTGTTAGAAAATATCAATCAGTCCTGCTGCGGTAATTAACAGGATGTAGGATGAAAAAATAAACTCCCAGGAGTCCCAGCAGAAAGCAGAACAGATCAACAGGATCCGTAACTATCTCAAAAAATCCTATGTAATAAATACTGTTGGACTGACCAACAGAAAAATCTTTTAAGGAAAAAAAGAAGATGAAATTGCAAAGGCAATATGCAGTTGGAAATTCCCATCTACCTTGCTTCACACTGACCTCCTGCATAGGCAAACAGTGGATAAATAATAGTACTGCTGAAAAGTCTTTGAATACTGCTGTGGCCATACTAGGAAACATTCTTACAGCTACTACTTTCAATCTCCTCACAGAAATGCACAGTGTAATCTTCTTTCTGGTCTCGTCTTTCAGTCTTGAGTTAAAACATAAGAGCAGATTTTAAACTAATGTAAATATGTATCATTGCTCTAAATTTAGTAAGAACAATGTTAAGTGGCACATGGTGAGAACCTGGATAATTCCACAATTTCAAGAGAATTTAATGAAAATCTGGGGCAGAAAGTCAAATTCCTCAAAATATCCGGGCATTTGCCCAATTTTGAGCCTGTTTTATTATAATAAAAAGGAGCGTCTGGCAGATTAAAGCCTTGAAGAATAAAGGGAGTAAGGTAGTATTTAACAAAACAGGAAGGAGCTAGGTTTCATTTAGCCACAAAACACTCAAATCACTTTTCTGAAACATGCTGCATAATCACATAATAATAATTTTATTCATTTGCCAGTAAGAGACTGGTATATCACAGAACTGCTGAACCGCTGTTGAAGCACTATTTCCCTGCCTCTCAGCAGATCTTTACAATTGCTACTTGTCTGGCATTCCACATTCACCTGGTTCTGTTTTTGTGTGGCTGAATGAAATTCCAGGTTAGAGGAAAGGACTGGCCAATTGAATACCTAGAATGGGTCAGAATTCACTGGAATGCAAAACAAAAAAAGGAACTTCCTAACATCTTCACTAGTCAAGAACAAAACTGAGTAGTTCATTTTACACTGCTAAAAAGGGAAAGCTGAGAACTGGCTTATACCACCCAGTAGTCACACCACCAAGTAGTTCTTGTTATGTTAGGCTTTATCCATCATATTAGCACAGATAATTAGTGCCCATTAGCTTGAAACATCTTCACCAGACTACTCCAATCCATTCTGTTCTCTTTTCATGGGTGGCTTTTCATGGTGACTGCAGAAGATACTTTTATATGAACTGTCATCAAAGTCAAGCTAAAATGTTCCAGGCTAAAAGATCCTCAGGAAAATCTGGGCCTTTGGCAATTACCTTCTATTAAGAACTGACTTTATTTCTATAATCCTTTTTCTGTTGCTCCCCAGTTTATTAATATTTTTTATAGTCCTGGAAGCAGAAACCGAACTTCCCTACCCTTGTTGTGAAATTCAGTCAAAATCTTCAGCTACTTAACTGAAATGATAGAACAAGCTACATATACATACACACACACCACCCCCCCACACACACATATGTAATAAGTATATAATGTATACAGTTTTTCACAGTGATCCAACAAGGACACCAGGGAACATAAAACATGAAGTGCAGCTGAAATACATCAGTTGTGCTGCCTCAACCTGGGAAAATAGCAATAAAAGGTCACTCTTCCTTATTCAGCTGCGAGACTGCACAAACAAACGCAGTATTTCTGGAAAAAAATACACAAAAACATTGGGGAAGGAGGAGAGGGAAAAAACCAGAACTTCAGAACAAGTCCCCTTTCTTTGTGGCTGCAACGGTGCCATTTTTGTTAACCTCAAAATGGAAATAGCTCCATAATAGCTGCCACAAATACTGTCACCGCTCTCTGCCGCCTCAACCTCACCCCTGTCAGAGTCAAAAGGAACAAGTGTCTGTGCTGTCCAGAGTAATTTCTCCTATTGCCAGGATCTGCAGCCAGGGAGGTGCTTTAGCAGTGCTGACACTTGTTCCTTTCCACTAGAGCTCAGCACTGAGATCACCAACTAATTTCAGAGAGTCTCCTCAGAATTTCATCTGAAGGCACCAGCTCTGTCCTTTAAAGCAATGCAACAGTTATTTTTTTCAGAGACTTTCATAAATTCCTAGCAATGCTGTCACCAGGAGTAGAAAGACTTCCATTTGAGGCTAGAGATCGTGGATCTGTCAGCTCATGCTGGACTCTGAATTCTGCTCCCTGTATGAAATGGCCCTGCAAAATAGGGGAAGACCTGGGAAGCAGGAATGGTGACAGAGAACAGTTAAATCAGACCAGAGAGCATACTGGCTCACACATCTGGCCCTGTACCTACAACTGATTGAGACTATAAACACTGAAATAAACAAACAAGCCTGGATGGCTTCTTACTGTCTCTATCATGCCCGGAACAAAGAAATCTCACCAAAAGATTTAAAGGACCAGTCAGTGACATGTAGTAGAAATTGTATTTTACAATGAAAGGTTTTCCATTTGACACACCATCACAATTACATGCATACATACTGGATTTTTACAGTATCTCCATGTTATCACAGAATAAAAGTTTAAAAATAGTTTAACTTAAGCTTACACAGAATTGTTTATCCAGGACTAACAATTTCCTGTTTTCTCTATAGACAAAGACACTTTGGAGATAACACAGACATTGGTATGTATCTAAACCAAAGTTTCTCAATATAGCACATCTCAGTATAGCACCACGAATGATCAGCAGTAAAAGTAGAGCAGCTTCAGCTGGCTTTACCTTACTTGGCCTGGGTGTGAAACACATATCTGAGGAAGCTAAGCAAAAAACATTGGAAGAAAAAGGAGAATTTCAGTGTTATCTGAAGGAACAGCAGTGAGGGATCACAGAATCATCTAGGTTGGAAAAGACCTTGAAGATCATCAGGTCCAACCATTAACCTGACACTGACAGTTCCTAACTACACCAGATCCCTCAGCGCTATGTCAGCCCACTGTTAAACACCTCCAGGGATGGGGACTCCACCACTGCCCTGGCCAACGCCCAACAACCTGTTCTGTAAAGAAATGCTTCCTGATATCTAGTCTAAACCTTCCCTGGTGCAATGTCTCTAGAATTTCTCAAACCATAAGGGTGTGATTATGTCAATGTTGCAATTAGTTTGGCAGGATGCTATGTATAAAATACAGAGCCACTAGATCGTTCCATAAACTTGAGTTTAAGGATTATAAATCTGAGTAATGGAAGTACTCCTACAGACGCACACTGCCTCAAAGTGGCACCTGCTAGAACTATCTTCTCCGAAGAAGTATTTTTGTAAATCAGCTATCTGATCAGAAGTCTAAAAGTTCATATTTGCAGTGAAACCCTTTCTAGCATAATGGCCTATTTTCTTCAAATGAAATGTCAGAGAATTGGACTTCACTAGGAGTGATCTTAAACGAGATTAATTCCACTGTACAAGCTTGTTTCTGTAAAACAGAAAATACATAATTTCGTATTGTTCTTTTTGGCCAGTCCTCTAATAGTTGTTCTGAGTAGAACTTTTAAGAACCTTCTATTCTAGCTACTTCTTCATTTCCTCTGTTTAAACCTTTTACTTTCCCTAAAAAATAATTTTTAAAATATAATTGGAAAGCTTGGGTGAAATAGAGGAATGTTTTTGAAAGAGAGAGGCTCTAACAAATGAACTGTTAACATCTGCACAATTATCTGAGGACGGTAAGGCTAAATTATTTCTCTATGCTTCCCACATTAAACTGAAGCAGATGTAGATGGAGGAAAGATAAGTATATGACAGATGAAGACAGGCTCACAGCCAGAGGTAGGTCTGCCAAGAGGGATAAAGGAGGCAAAGGGAAAAAGGGAAACTTGCAGTACTGTAGCTGTTTTGGAGAGCTCAAGATGGGAGGAAGTCCTGCCTCATCGCTTCTCCCTTGTTGGTCCATTTCTGGGCATTAATATGCTGCACTGCTGTGCTGTGGAGAGGTGTCCAAATTAACTGTTAAATCCATTTTGTACGTCCCAGCAGAACTGTAGATGTTTGGTAAGAAGAAACCCTGCTCTGGAAACTTTACATTAGGAAAAGACAAGCTAGTTCAAGAGGAGGCACACAGAGAAGAAATTACTTGTTGAAGGTTACATGAAGAACACCAACTTTCCAACTATACCCACTGACAAGATGGACTTCACATCCCTGGTCCTGCATAACATACTGGAACACCGCTGGTCTTAGCAAAAGATGAAAGAAGTTTTCTTTCGCAGAGGATGGCATGTCTGTGTCTTTAAATCATTTCCTTCCTCCCCAGCTCTCCCTTACTCAGGAACAGCTGCTCATGAACTCTCACAGGAACAAGAGCAGCAGGAGAATGAACCAGAATGAAGTGGTGCAATTTGTACCACTCTGCCAAACCTTGGCAACCTATTCCATTGAGAAAGGGAATTATGATGAGAATGTGTGAGAATGAATTCTGCAGCAGAAACTGAAAAATTAAACAAGTCACCCAGTATGAACAGTTGTTCTTTCTCATTCAGCGAAGGAAAATGTTACTAACTCCTAAGTGCTAATGTAGACAAAGGTGTTCTTACTCAGTTACTAACTACTGAATACTTACTAACTTGAGGGCAGATTTAGTAAGCAGTGGAAATGCTGGATAACTAGAATTATGTCTGCCCAGATCTTAAAAAAGCACCCCCAATTAGACACAGCATTTAAAAGCTCTTTCACATAACTTTGATAGTAATTACTCTCTGATATCAACCACAAAGTCTGCTGTTACACTTTAAAATACCTTTTTTAAACACCAAAAAGGGAATTACACGACCTAGAAAGACAGGACATCTAAAATTATAAAGGCAGCAAGAATCAGAAACATTTAAAATTCCAAAAATGGGTATCATATTTCCAAAGTGGTAAAACACAAAATATAACTTGGAAAAAATGACAAAACTGAGTAAAACCCAAACTCTCGCGTCTTTATTTCACCAGTTAACAGAATGATATTGCTAATATATTTCAAAGCAACTTCTAAACAGGAGTGGAAGTAATCAAAGGCACTTGATTCTTTGTCACAGAATGAAAAAATATTAACGGGGAGTATGCCATAAGAAATTGGTTAATTGTACTTTATTAAGGAACTCTAACCAGATGTCACACACCAGTTCATTAAACCAGATAATGATTTAAATGGCTTTACTCAGGTGTAATTATAGAATGCAGATTAACAAAACTTCATTTAACACAGGTAGCTCCTTATTTAAGTTAGTTTCACATGTCATTAAAGCTGCTCATTTTTTTGGCAAACTGCAGTTTTAAAGATAGGTATATTATTTGCAATTATTGCTAATTGCTATGAGCAATGATTGCAATATCTCTGGAACACATCTGTTGCTGACACAATTTAAATGTGACAATTTCATGGCTAATAACTCTGTACTTGTTATTGAAGTACCATTACCCATAAATGACTGATAAAAGTCTTCTACCTTTAAATTTGCAATACAATAGGCACTTCATATGATATAAGGGTTAATCTGTATTTTCTCTCAAAATGGGCCACTTTATGTGTCCCAAGGTAACTAAAGTAGCAGTTGATCCTCAGACAGTCTCAACTGGATCAGGGGATTCGTGTAATAAAGTACAATACAGACACTCATTATTGGGCATTCATGTGGCTGGCACAGCTGAAAGACTGTGGCCAACACACATGATGGATGGTAATGTCTCTGACACAAACCTGTTTGTGAGGCAAGGTTCTCCTTTACATAGCACACGATCTGGAAACAAGGGGAGACAATAAACATCTCATTTCCAGTAACAAACACATTTCAACCACCCATGCTATAGTACATGTGTGCCATGCAGATACATCCATACCCAACAGATGCTGGCTTTGGTAAAAAGAGTGCATGTTCTCTACGCTGACTTCAGAGGATGACACGTCAGAGAAGAGAGACATTTTCAGTCTCTAGGAATGATGATGTAATCCCTGTTTGTGCCACGTCCATTGTAGCAGATAAATGTACAGCCTCACAGGCTAAAGCAGCAGGTGGGGAGTGCACTGTGCTGTGGAGATAAGAGCTGGAGAAAGAGAAAAAATTCCAGTTTAAAAAAAATACTTAAAACCCATTCAAGACTCAGACATCAACCTGGCAGAGAACTTTCATCACATTGATGGGATAAATGACAGAGTTTCCAAAGGTTTTTGAAGACCTAAAGTGCCGATATAAATTCTGAACATTATGGCCAACATGAGATGGGTAGGAAGCATTCCTATAGGGTCTGATGACTACTTGACCTGTGTTAACCCTGGCATCAACAACACTCATGCCCAAAGCAGATCTTTTGAAAGCTGCATTGTCCTTATGCATCTAGATGGGCATCAGATATAAAAGGAAGCAAAGGACTAGGAGGAATGAAAGGTGAATGTGTGACAAGACACCTTAATAATAACAACTAATGCATTTTTCAGATTAAAAAAAAAAAGAATATCTGAGGACATCAGCAGTCAGGCTGTGTGCTCTGTGAATTCAGCGTCAGACTTTTACTCACTCAGGAATGGTTAAGACTGCTGTCAGCAAGTGGGAATTCACAATCTGTCCCACTGCAGTAATTTAATCCCCGAGGCAGCAGACATGTGGCAAACTGGTGAGCACTTGAATACAGTGGTTCTTTGTGACAGAAGCTCCAGAACAGGAAAGTTTACAGGGACCCCAAGAAATAATCCAAGACCATTTACCTGACCGCATGGCAATATCAGCTGTAGCTGTGTCATTCCTGACAAATCTTTGTTTAACCTGCCCTTGCAGACCACCCAGAAGCCAGTTTCACAGCATTCATAGCAATCTGTTCTCATGATTCCCTCTCCTACTATTCAGAAGCGCACAGGGATACTGCGCATGCATGGTAATGTGCCATGGGCACTATGGACAGGAGGAAGCTGGTCTTTCTATAATGACTTTTTATTTGTATATCATGCTTCTTGGCAGTCTCTTCTCTGGCAGGCTAAGCAACATACTAGTAGATTACCCTACTTGCAGCTGTATCAGATAGATCTCATGTCACTCTTGCCGAGTTCCTCTGTCTCTTTCTCTTGATGGGCCACATCTTTCTTGGAGTACAGTGCCTAAAACAGGACCATGACTTTGCAACTGGACAGAAGGCTGACTTCAGATGTTTTTTCAAATTACATTCTTACTCATAAATGCATTAAATCGATGTTTATTTAAAACTAAAAGAGTGCTTGTTATTTATGACCATTACAGCTACTTCTTGTGAGCACTGTGAAGGGTCTTCTCACAACTCACATCTGAGTTTTCCCTTCTCTGCCTCCTCCTGGGATGGGGCAGCTTTAATTTCTGCAAAGGATTCTGCCTGATGCCCTCTGAAACAGGAGAATGGATTAAAGAATTTCTCCGTACCTGGGATCAACAGCAAAAGAAAGACCAGAGAGAGCCTCTATCCCCTGCTAGACACAGGAGGAAACATGGTAACAAGTGATGAAGAAAAGGATAAGGTGCTTAATGCCTTCTTTGCCTCAGTCTTTAACAACAACACCAGTTGTATTGAGGGAATCCAGCCTCCTCAGCCAGAAGACAGACTGGGAGAACGACACACACACCCCCCAATCCAGGAGGAGACAGTCAGTGACCTGCTGCATCACACAGACACACACAAGTCTATGGGACCAGATGGGATACACCCGAGGGTGCTGAAGGAGCTGGCTGGGGTGCTCATCAAGCTGCTTTCCATCATTTACCAGCAGTCCTGGCTGACCAGAGAGGTCCCGACAGATTGGAAATTGGCCAGTGTGACGCCCATATATAAGAAGGGTCGGAAGGATGATCCGGGAAATTACAGGCCTGTCAGCTTGACTTTGGTGCCCAGGAAGCTGATGGAGCAGCTCACCCTGAGTAACATCACACAGCACATGCGGGACAAGCAGGTGATCAGGTCCAGTCAGCATGGGTTTATGAAAGGCAGGTCCTGCCTGACAAACCTGATCTCCTTCTATGACAGGGTGAACCACTTATTGGATGAGGGAAAGGCTGTGGATGTACTTTCACCTTGACTTCAGTAAGGCCTTTGACACCATTTCCCACAGCACTGTCCTGGCGAAACTGGTTGCTCCTGGCTTGGATGGGTTCACAGTTTGCTGGGTAAAAAACTGTCTGGAAGGCCGGGCCCAGAGAGTTGTGGTGAACGGAGTTAAATCCAGTTGGCGGGCAGTCACAAGTGGTGTCCCCCAGGGCTCAGTGTTGGGGACACTCCTGTTTAACATCTTTATTGATGATCTAGACGAGGGGATCGAGTGCACCCTCAGTCAGTTTGCAGATGACACCCAGTTGGGTGGGAGTGTTGATCTGCTCGAGGGTAGGGAGGCTCTGCAGAGAGACCTGGACAGGCTGGAGCCATGGGCTGAGCCCAACTGGGAGAGTTTCCCTAAGGGCAAATGCCGGGGGCTGCCCTTGGGCCACAACAACCCCCAGCAGTGCTACAGGCTTGGGGAGGAGTGGCTGGAGAGCTGCCAGTCAGAGAGGGACCTGGGGGTGTTGATTGACAGCCGGCTGAACAGGAGCCAGCAGTGTGCCCAGGGGGCCAAGAAGGCCAATGGCATCCTGGCTTGTGTCAGCACTAGCGTGGCCAGCAGGGACAGGGAAGGGATCTGACCCCTGTACTCGGCACTGGTGAGGCCACACCTTGATGTCTGGGTTCAGTTTTGGGCCCCTCACTCCAAAAAGGACATTGAATGACTCGAGCGTGTCCAGAGAAGGGCAACGGAGCTGGTGCAGGGTCTGGAGCACAGGTCCTACGAGGAGCGGCTGAGGGAACTGGTGGGGTTTAGTCTGGAGAAGAGGAGGCTGAGGGGAGACCTCATTGCCCTCTACAGCTCCCTGAAAGAAGGGTGCAGAGAGCTGTGGATGAGTCTCTTTAACCAAGTAATAAGTGATAGGACAAGAGGGAATGGCCTCAAGTTGCACCAGGGAGGGTTTAGGCTGGATATTAGGAAGCATTTCTTTATGGAATGGGTTGTTGGGTGTTGGAATGGGCTGCCCAGGGAGGTGGTGGAGTCCCCATCCCTGGAGGTGCTTAAGAGTTGAGTTGACATAGCACTTAGGGATATGGTGTAGTTGGGAACTGTCAATGTTAAGTTGATCGTTGGACCTGATGATCTTCAAGGTCTTTTCCAACCTTGATGATTCTGTAATTCTGTGACAGATACTTGTTGAATTATGAAGTCCTGGCCTTCAACATTACACCACATTTCAGCAAAATTCCTGTCAAATGTACTCAATGTACTCAGCTCCCTAAGGATGCTACCTGAATTTTCTTAGCTCTCACTCCTCTTAAAAGAAGATTGAAATGGACATTCAGGACATAATCTTATCTACACTCATTTACAACTGGTTCACACTCACACATGATTCTTCCAGTACTGTCTATTATCTTAAATGGCTCCCCTATAATTTTGATGCTAATTGATTTGACATAGTATTTATAATGCAGTTTGACAAAGTATTTATATCCCTCTGTCACATTTTTTGTCAGAGAAACTGCAATAACTGAGGGGCCTTTCACACCATGACAGCCCAGGGACACCCTTGCTCCTGCAATAAACCCTCAGCCAGCATCGCAAGTTTAGACACCAAGGCAGTTACAGCCCTTTATGCCTCAAATGTCAAAGCTGACTCTGACAATATTTCTCAAAAAAACAAACCCAATCAAGACTGCAAGCTCAAGTTTACCATTGCACCCTATTGCCAAGGGAATCCTGAGATCCCTTTCTTTAATTACTTAAAGAAAGACACCGTGGAGCCCTCATTTTGGAATTGAAAGAACTAATTTGAAATTTAGCAACTACAAATCATCCAAATAATCCTAAATTCCTCCAGCCCTGTATAAAACTAGCTCTCAATTCCTGAATGACAAATAAGCAGTTTAACTGATCAATGCTTTATCCTTCACAGCCCCCAAGCTGGAGGCTTCTGACCTTTCAAGGGCCATAAGTCAGAAGACTATTCTTAAAGATTAAACATATTAAAACAACACCAAAGACATAGTTTTTAGTCAAGAGATTTTACACATACATAGACATTCACAATTACTTAGAGGTACATATTTGTTTTACCTTTGAAAGGAAGACAGTTATAAAATTACTGCCCCTGCGTGAAGGATCACAAAACAGAAAGAAATCAATTTCTTAAAAATTTCTAACATGTGTTTATTGTGGCCTTTAGCTAAAGATCAACTGCTTCTGAAAAACAATCATTTTAGGCATTTTGAATAAAGTTTAGAAGATTAGAAATTAGCTTCTTACATAAGAAATGTACATTGGAATTTCTGTTAGTGTGATTTTACTTTTAGAGTAGCACAACTTCATTTATTTAGATACCATTAAATCAAAAAACCTATCAACTAAATTCCTGGTCCTACTCACTGACAGCATACTTCCTTTATTAAGATGTGTCCCATATTTTCAGATGTTTCACCAGTGAATGCAAAGATATAGAGGGCATCAGTTCAAGCAATGGACAGTGTTAGTGGCCACTGAAAGAACTCTTATAATAGTTTCTAACTAGCCAAGAGGCCTAAACCAAGCAGGTTGGCAAGAAAAACTATCTGAGAAGAAAGAAAACACATAAGCCTTGTGCCAGAGGACTACAAAACTGGAGTTAATAATAATACATACCGTGCTGCTGAGAATGACAGGAACAGTATAAGGCAGACAGCAGCAACTGACCCTACTCCAACAGCAGTCATGTATTGCAGAGTGGGTGATAAATCTGAAACAAAATATCAAACAACTCAAACAAACAAATAGCAAATGGTGTAGCTTTTGTCTGGTGACTGACCAACTGAGTCTGCTCAAAGTACTTTAACAAAACTCGGATGTTAGACTTACTGCTTGGTCAAGCAGTAATGGAGATGACTATCTAGTAGTTAATATCCAGTTGAGGAAGTAAGATTAAATGGTGTATTTCTCAAAAGTGATTATAATTCTCCATCCCTCAGTTTCCTGCCTTTTTGTTTCTTTTTTTTGTTTGTTTGTTTTCTTTTTAATTCAGATACTCAGTGTTAACACTTTCCCCTCTCATCACTGGCAAATTCAATCTAAATCATAGATCATGGTGGTCTCTGCTACCAGAAAATCCTAGTGCTTCATTAAACTGTGCAATGCATGTTCTTCAAAATCTTTATGATCTGTGCATGATTTCTCTTCCGTCCTCCCCCCCCCTTTTTTTTTCCCCAAGTAACAGAAAAGAAATAAACATTGCAATCACAACCTTACACAAGCCCATAATACCAGAAACCACTCAGGGACAGAATAGAAGGCGTACAGAGGACTGTTGTCAAAGCCAGAATTACTAAGAACTACTGGTGAAGGTAATCTGAGAAAATAGAAATTCAATCCCTTCCAGCCACCTTTTTTGCCTCAGTTTTCACTGGCAAGTGCTCCAGCCACACTGACCAGGTCACAGAAATTAAAGGCAGGGACTGGGAGAACGAAGAACCACCCACTGTAAGAGAAGCTCAGATTTGACACTGTCTAAGGAACCTGAAGGTGCACAAGTCCATGGAATGTGATGAGATGCCGTAAGATCCCATCTTCAGCATTAATCAAAGATTACCTACTTGTTACTGTATTTCCCACAGACATGTAGGGTGCTCTTATTCCTTCAACATTCCACAAATCAACTTGCTATAAAATCTTGCAAGCATGAGTAGTTAGTGTTTCAGCAAAACTTTAAATTCTTGCAAAAATGGCACTTATTCAATTAAATATGTCCATGATGAGATTCCAAGTGCCTGAACATCAGAAAAGCAATTTCTGTTACTTAAATTGAACTCTTTCTTGGCTCATCTTAATGTACGGGAAAAAAACTGGCTGTGCATTCTCCCAAAACGGCCCCAAAAACTGATCAGAAGAACAGAAAATCATACAGACCCATAAGGAAAACGTGACCAGTCTACTAGCTTGGCCTAACACTACTCAGTGAAGCAAGGCTTGTATCTGTGCAGCACCTCTCACCTGTAAACTTACTGTGAGTCTGGCAAAATAAAGAATTTCAGATAGGGACCCTACAAGCATGTTCAGTTTTGGTAAAAGTTGTATCTGTCCTTATATCACTGAAACACCAATTTCCAAATACGCAAATTATGCATTTCTAAAGCAGGTATCAGACCTCCATAAAAATGAGAGAACTGTCCTCCCTACTTGTAGAATATATTTGCTGAAAACCCCTCAGAATTCATTCTACTTATTTGTGACAGAAGGAAGTGTGCTTTAAACAACTTTCTATAACTTTTTACAACAATGATTTATCATACAATGTGTAGGTTTGTCTAGACAGCATCTCTAACAGGCCCATTTGGTTTAGATTTAATTTACAGATTTGCTTTCCACATATGTTGATTAAGAAATACTCCTCAAAGGACTCAGTAAGACAAAAATACTCTCAGCCTCTCCAGCTGCAGAAGTACCTTAGGCTAAGTACGCTATTTGGCTAGAAGTCCATTCAATATAAAGGCAAATGGATTTACAATAGGAAGTCAAAGGCATGACCTGTTCTACCTGACAATGCTCTATCAGCTGATAATTGACAAATTCAGAAGAGGACAGTCTTCCTTCTTTCCAGAGTTATTTTACAGCTCTTACCATAGAGACCTCAAACCTAGGAAATCCTTGGTCTTAGCTGAGTCTCCCACAACTACCTAAATTATATTTTAAGTGTGGCGGTAAATGAACTAGGTCACATGAATACACAGCAAAAGGCAACCTAGAAATAAACATATAGTTGTCACCAGAAGATCAATAATAGCAAGTCAGACATGGATTTTGTGAACAGTGGTGAAGATGTACTTCAAGAACTCTATGCACCACATGATTTATTATCATTCCAAACTACTGTCTCAGTCTTCAGTGTCACTGCATTTCCTAACTCAAATTCGTAAGTCTTTCAACTCAAAAGCAGAATTTAGAGTTTGTAGGGGACTCCAGTGGTGCCACTTTCTTTGTGAGGAGAGGCAAATATTTGCGTTTTGCTGAAACATGATGAAATGGGTGAAAAGAGTATTTTTTACCACCATGGAAAGGAAGGAAACTTAATCTCTAGTGGATTCCAAACTCCTCAGAGGTAAACTCATTTACTGGAAACATTTTATAGTTCAAATGTAATACAAAGATAAAGCCATGCTGAGAAATTCACTGGATTTTAAAGTTATGCCATTGTATTTTTAAGAAACTGTACTTAAAAGTACAAGAATTAGCCATACTTTTCATTTTTGCATGCTGTCTTTTATTTTCCTGTTCATAAAAGGAATTCATTCTCCAAGGACCACCTGAACATAACAAAATAAATAATGTGGCTTCTAAAAGCTAGAAAAAGTTTGGTGGTATTTTTTAAATCTTTAAGGCAGTATATCTTAGAAGAGGCTTCTAAAATTTCACATCTTCTGTGCTTCAAATACTTTATGCATAAAAATTGCTGCAACTATTCGGATGTGATGCAAAGAAAGAGTAATATTGAAAACCAGGGGAAAGCAGAGAATCCCCTGTAGAATGGATTACTGAATCCATTAGAATGGAATACAGAAGTGCAAGGCAAATTTTATGCCTCTAACGTTTCCAGTCCTCAAAGTCAACCAACCATAAATGGCGAACAAAGAAACAGCCATAGCAATTTTTAGTTTATGATGCCATGTCAACTTCTGGTTTCTCACTGAAGGAAGAATTTACTTACCTTTAATTTGTGCCCAAACAGCACAGGACTGTGTTCTCACCTGAAAATGAAAACATAAAAATCAGTTTCTCATGAGAGAAATTTTTTATGACTAACACCTTCTGCAAGAGCAGCCTTCCACAACATACTGTATTTTACTACTACTGGGAATGGAGTTTGTTAGTCCTCTCATAGCAGCCTCTAGCTTGCCTGAAAAGATTATAAAGATAAGATTAGAGATAGAGCTTTGATGAAAGGCTGGCTGTAGTCTTTTAGATCATCGTTATTCCCTTCTATAACCTAGGCATACAAGTAACATGGAAGGATCTTTGAAGCTGATTAGATAAGAATTCAAAATTTATGAAATGCTAAGACTGAATATGCTGTATTAATTCTATCTCCATGTAGGATATATATGTTAAAATATGGTACTTACAGGCATGTTTTTCAAATACTAGCTGTAGGTTTTCTTCAGTTGTGACAACTTGCTTGGTGATTTTAAACAATTTTTATAACATAGTAGTTAATGTTAACAGTAGTAGAATAAATGTTTACCAGGGCCCTGCTTCTGCAAGTTTGGTTTTTTTACAGTAAGCTTTCATCCCTGTAGAGCTTCTTCCCTCCAGCACTTCATGCTCATACATACACAAGAAGTTCTACTTTAAGATCTACTGTCTATTGTATAATTATTGTGAAGTCTATTTTTGTAGTGCTTCTATACATACTCTCCTGCTAAATGACTTTCACAGACTTTAACAGAATACATACAAATATATTTTTCATCTGTTGGCAAAATGTGTATTATGTTGCTCTGGATAACTATGTTTATATGACATTCAAGGCTACATTTTGAAGCATTAGCACAAAAGAGCCAAGGCACATTTAATCTGCTTAACCTTACTTCAGTGTGTCTGCATGCCAAATTGTGGCATCTCAGTGTTTCTTACACTAATTTTTTATAAGGAGTTTTCTGGTTTTTTAAAAAGGCAAAACACTGGCAAAGAAAATCCTCTTAGGAGAGGGAGAAAAAAAGAGAGAGGGTGGATTTAAAAACTCAACCAAATGCCAGATTCTGGATGCACAGGTGTGAGTGCCCTCATCTTGAAATAGCTACCTACATAACATACTCCAATTTGCAGGAAATTGTGGTCATCCTCTGCCTATCAGTGAAGTTACTGAGCTCCCGGGAATATCAGCAGTAATATTCACTCATCTGCACTTTATCTAAATCAAATTACAAATCCACTCCTCTGATAAATAAGTCCAGAAAATTATCAGTGAAAATACTCCTCCAAATACTTGAACATTCCTGGATCTCAAAGTCCATATTTCAACTTGAATATTCACAGGTAGCTAAACGGGAGATAAAAATCCCTTCCACAGCTGCACGTTTTAGAGTTCTGGAGAAAACATTTTGCCATACATATACACTTTTCTCAGATGATTTATTGTTAGGCTAATTTTAACAGACTTTTCTCACAGTAGGGGTCATTCCGATTCCAATTTTCCAAACAGGTCATACCTTTTTTCCTTAAAAGACTGTGTGTCATCTTCACCCTTCACAGTTCTGCTCTTACTTGTGTTACATGCAGAAACTGATCAAAAAAAAAAGCTGATGCTGACACTGAACAAAAGCTGTGCTAAAGAAATTAATCTCAAATAAGTTTAAACATCAAAAACCTTTTTTAGTTCTTGCCCTTCACTATGAGCCTTGTATCTGCACAGCATGGAATCCATAAAGTAATCACTGGAGATTAAAATAGGTGCCAGATGGGTTTGAGTTATTTAATTAGCAGTATCCCTGATGGAGAAGGACACTTCCAAGGCTGGACAATTTGTCCCACTTCAGTAAGGTTTTTATGGTAATGACAGTAAATTCTTGTTTGTTCCCAGATCTTCCCTTGGTGTCCATCATCTCTATATTCCAACTGTTAAATTCTTTATATGAAAAATGATAATTTCCATTATCTTCAACTTCCTGCTTTCCTTGTACATCCCTAATGATCTGCACAGTTGATCTGACCAGCCTTTTAACACAAGTGAATGTTCTGCACAAATGAAATATGCATTTTAAATCTTCCACCTTGAAAAATAAACAGAAAGTAAAAACCACACAGCAGACACCGTTCTCAGAACCTCCAAACCTGAGTGAGGGATAAATGAATGTAGACTCAACATAACGGAACAGCTTACTTAACTATGTCCACACAATTTTATCTGTACTGATTTTCCCACCCTCATCACCAAGAAAACATGGCAGGTGTATGGCAATAAAAAGTCACAATGAAGCCATGATTTTGCAGGACGTATGATACAAATTGTACCATTCTCAGGATGAAGCGGTCTGGAGTCAGAAGGAACTCTGGAGGACACCCGAACTTAAAAGTACAATAATAAGAACATCCGTTAGGAGTCTATGACATGTATTTCTGTGTCTGTATTCAGATAGAAATATGTTCACAAGTAAAATACACTACAGAAATGCTGATTTCATATCTATTAATAATTGAGGGCAAATGAAAGAGCAGGGTTTTGTTAAAAGGCAGACTTTAAAATATTAATTTTTGAATCCAAATTCAGCTACTTAAGTAGACAGATTTTCAGAAATTCTCAAAAACCAACAACCCTCAATTTATAATTGTGAATTTCTTTAACTTCTTAATACCAACAACTGTGCAAAATACAAGGGCATGAGAATTGAAGATAAATCAGTACTTCTGAGCTACAGGTGTAAGTTCCACTTCAAATAAGCAGAGCTGGGTACCAAAGTTGTTTGGTATTTGCAATCCTAATAATGATTTATTCGTGTCGTATGTAACATTTTGTATTTCATCAAGTAACAAAAGCCATACAAGAAAGTGTATATTAAGTAGCTGATGCACTCTAAATGGAAGGAAGCAAAGAGTGACTTCTACAAATAATGGTAATAATATTTCATTAAATCAGTGGCCTAGAAAATTCATCTGGCAATGCTAGAGATGAAACATCAGGAAATAATCTATATGAAAGTGAAAGAATAATGTAATTTAGAACCAGTTTAACAAACAGCTGGCAGAAAGACATAAGCAATCTGCACTGTTCCGTGCAAGAAAAGCCCAGACACAAGTAACAATAGGAAATGATCCCCATTATCAGAAAATATTGAAGGGAAAAAGCTAGGGAAACCAGTGCATAAACCCAAGGATACATTAAGATGAATTCAAGGATGTATTTAGGAGTGCTAAACTTGTATAGATTTGGCTCATTAACAAACATGCTCCACAGAGTAAATTTTTCTAAAAAATACAGTTCATTGTTCAAATCCCAAGATATTTTGGGCTTAACTTAACATTATTTATGAACTGAATGCCTTCAAATGTCATTTTCCCACTTATTCCCTCACACAATTTGTTAAAAATTTATGACAAACAACAGACTTGTATCAGGATCAGAAATCACTTTATCCATGCTATAAAAACTTCCTAGACTATTGGTAAAGTTGATACCACACAAAAGTTAAGCTGCACAGATTAGTAGACACCAGTAACAGCTATTATGTGTACTTGTTAAATTTCACTTTGGACAGAGGTACATTCTTTAATAGAAACTGCTTTAACTTACTGAGATTTGGGTGCAGGCTTCCAAAATTGTAGACAATTATGTACAAGTGACTCACAGATCAGTTTCTGCAGGCCCCCTTGCTTCATGCTGTATGCACAAAGTCCTAAAACTCTACTTTAATTTTTTAGGGTGTCAGGGTGAGGCACTGTTTAGGTGTTTTCTTTAGTAAGCGTTGCTTTGTTCTGTTTTTACTTTTTGACATTCAGGAACTGTATGCACGTGATAAGTCTATCACCTGGCCCATATAAGAAAAAATTCCTACTGCTAAGACTTACAAAAAATATTACAATCTGTTGACTTCTGAGATAGATAACTGTAAAACTAGTGGCATAATGACATTATGGGAGGCTGGGCACTGGACAGAGACTAGAGCATGAAACAGCTGAGATGTACATTTTAGAAACTTTTTGTTTCTAATGCAAATACATATTTACTTTAAAATGAGGAAAAAAAATAGCATTAGTCATATATATTTTTTTCCAGAAGGCTTTCCCAAGGCAGTTGGAGTTGACATTCATTGCTCTGTGGAAGGTAACACACATGATAAAACATATTTTTCATTGTCATTTGGAGAACTGGAATATTTTGCTATTAAAAATTAAATAAAAATTTAAAATGAGTGAATTATTCATGACTAAGGAGTAATTTTCAGATTTGCATACTAATCTTTTCCACAAACTCTTGCCCAATAAAGACACCCTCAATCACTGAGGGCAGCGATGGCCCTTCATTTTTAATTTTTTGCGTTGGTTGTCTTTGGGCATCCAGAGTTGCTCCAACTTTACAGTGACATAAATATCTGTAAGGAATTATGAGAGTTATTTCATCTAATTCTGTCAACTCACAGATTCTTGCAGCTTCATAAAAAAATTAACACAAAGCTAACTTTCTCCTCTTTTTTCCACAACATTTCATTCAACAGGTGTAAAGAAAAGGTTTTAAAACATTCATTACCTTATTCCACTCACTTATTATTCTCAAAAAAACACAATACTCTTCTCCCAGCTTTAATGGAGCATTATAAAACTTCCCGTAGTAATGTCTGTCTCCAAGAGTAATTGACATGTTATCAGCAACATCCTTCGCCTGAAATTCAGCTGCCACATATCCTTTAATGTCAGTGGTGTTACTAAAGAAAGTTGCAGCAGTGAAGGAGTCACAAATAAAAGTGTTTTGCAAACCCAGAGGAAGCACAATCACTTGATAAAGACTAGAGAGAAACAAAAAAGTAAACATTAGCCCTCAGTTCAATGAACTAAGCATCAGACATTCATTAATTCAGCCTTTTCTATTTGTAGCCTCTTAACTGCTTTTTATTATCAATGTCCAATACAAATGCTTCTTATACTAGAATATTTCTCTGTTTTCCGTTGCATTTTGAACGAAAAGCACTGCATGCATAGCTTAGAGGTGGTTCTCCTCATCACACACACATTACCTTTACATGTTTATTCATGCTCAGAAGAGCATCGAATTGAGTTATTGCAGGCTATCTCTTGCTCTTCTCATCTAACACATAAGTTCACCTATGAAGCAATAAATCATTAGTCTCTAAATATGATTCATAACTTCCCAGAAAATACTTTTTCTGTTTAAAGGAGAGAACAGATACCATTTGTAAAAAATTATTCAAATCTGTCTTCAGGCCTCTCAAAACAATATTTAGTCTATGGTATCCAACCACAGGAAGACTAATATGTGGGGCTGTTACACTAGTCACTTCCTGAAACATTATTAGAGTTCAAGTATTTTCTGCTTTAGTGCAATGATGTTACCATTACCTTTTTTCCTATCACAAACAGCACTTAGTAAGGTGTAAATCCTTTTTCTCTAGATATATATTTTGGTAGTAATACATCAGTATGAAAACACTACTTCAGAATACGCATAAATACAGACATTGTTCACCATTTCCTCTGGCTCCTAGAAAAAAAAATGTACTGGCTGTATGAGTTAGCTGGAAAAAAAATCACATGGGTAGAGCTGTCCTTGTGCGAATCTAATGTGATTTCACTGTGGATAAAGGGGAAAAAAAACCAACAACCAAACCCAAACAAATCAACAACCCAACAGTGAAAACTCGGAACTGTCAAAAACAGGATTTTGTGCCAGAAAGCAGGGAAGAGTCTGAAGCCAAATATTACTCCGCTAAGGGAGGAGAAACTTGGAGTTACAGCTTAAGTTTTCTCCCATTGCTAACAAAAACAATCTAACCCCCAGAAAATGTTCCAGTATGTAAGTAACATAAACCTGCAGAATGTTTTTTGAAAGGGTGAAGAGTACACAGAGACAAACCTGATCGGTCCATTTCGATCTTCTGCTTTCCGGAGTCTGAGCAAGGGTGCAGAACCTTTTACTGCAACAAATTCTACATCTGGAAAAGGGGGATCTAAAAAGTAAACAAATACCGGTGCTTCAGAGAGGCTTTACAAATGTTTCAGGCATGACAGTTCCTAGTTATTTCTTCCCAAAAACCTTCCTCTGTTATCTGAGCCTCAAACCCCTGATGGCTAAAGTCTGCAGGCAACATAAATAGTCTGGTCAGGAAAAACACAGAGCAAATACAAGTATGATGGCATGGCAGCCCCAGCTCAAATGCCTGTATTGAAGTATATCTGCTAGCTGGGAAAAAGAGACGCCCAAAAATGACAGTAGACTGCAGAGAAATGAGACAGGAAGGATTTGTTGGAAGAAACAATATTATTTATTAGACTAACTGACATGGTCAAGAAGAAAAAGACGATTCTCTGGACACACAGCCCACTATGAGAAATAAAATTGTATGAATAAAGGAGAACATATTATTGCCAAAAGCGCTTTCAAGAAGGCGACTTCCTTAGTTACTGCTCACAGTCAGCTGGCAATATCCAGTCCCTTAAACTGGATTTCAGTATGGGTAGAGAGCTCTAATTTGTTTTAGTGGGAATTTGCATCAAGGCCAAAACTGAACAAACATTTCTGCCTCTAATTTCAATGGCAATGATGAGAGCTGCACACTGACAGAGGCTGGTGCTACCATAATAGAAATTACCACTATCAGCGTGGAAGCAAAAATGAAAAGAGCTTCAGTGTGCACAACTGAGGGGGCAGAGTGTGAAGCACAGATACTAGATTCTAGAAGTCCGAAAGAACTAGCACAGATATTTACAGGTATAGCTAGGCTGTTTGAAAACTGGTCTGTCAGGCTGCTGGTGTGATATCTGACTAAAGAATAACAAATGCAGTTGCTTATATACAGAAAACCAAGGCTTCAGAGCACCATTAGTAAGAATAATCAATGTCATAGAGACAAACAAAAGAAAACATATGCAGATTTGACAGTGTTGTCACATCAGGCAAAATCTTGCTGAGATGCATGGATTTTTCAAACAGCTGGAATATGGGTAGCTGTACATACATGTTGAAACACAGACAGTCCTTAATTCAGCAGGAGAAAATGAGGCTTGGTAGAAAAACTGTAAAATGTTTATCAGAATAACTGATAAACATGCAGTTAGCAAAATACAGCACGTTGGAAGCAGAATTACTGGTGGGTAGGAAGGTTATCAGAGAAGTTCCTCCAAGATTAAACAAATTAAGTAGTATGTCTGCCATTTTTTTAACAAACACGGTGCAAAATCCATGTGTATACAGATGAATTTTGCTGCTCAAATAATGCTACTGTAAACCAAAAGCAGTATGGAGACATTACTCAAGAACTGAATCACCTCTACAGCCGTTGTTTTGCAGAAATGGGATGAAATTCACCAGTATGAAGTACAAGGTGATACACTTGGGACTACTAACAAAAATATTTTGCTATATATTCTAAGTAGTAGGACAAGCATATTAGTACATTTCAGAATGAGTGTTAGTTACCATAATGACAAGAGAAATAAAAAGGCTGCTCTAAAACGCATATGAAACAGATTTCTGTAACACTAGAGTAGTACTACCAGAGGTATAGAAGGCCCAGGTGTGATCATTTCAGTGTCTGATGTCCCAATCATCAGAGCTAAGTGAAACCAGTGCAGAGGATGATCACAAGAAAGATACAAATAAAGGAGAAATCGTCTTTTATGACAGAACCAAAACCTTGTCTTTGTAGCCTATGAAAAAGAAATTTGAAAGTCTACATGCCCTCTGCTTTAAACAAATGAAACATGGGAAAGGATCACCTTAAGCACAGTATGCCCAAAACAAATACAACAGGCCATACAAGCATCCCTAGCAAGAAAAACCCTACCTTGCCCTTGGCAAAAATAATCTTCAAGACAGCGTCCTGAAAGCTTATCTAGCCAAATTAATTGCTCTGATATCTCCCTTTGCCAAGTCCTCTTCAAAACCAGTGAAGAAAACAACAACGGATGTTTAGGATTGAAATGCGAGTAAGATTATATCTAGCAAAACCTTAATGTTTTACAGTGGCTTCCGTCTAGCAGAGACAGGACAGAAAGTCCTGTCAGATAGTTTTCTGAATTAATGAATGAATGGCTGCCTGCAAGAACAGGAAATAGTATTTACTTTGGAGGGCCTTTCCAAAACTCCTGCAACTGCAGATATTATAAATTGTATAGACAGTATTTCTATCTAAACAAAACAATTGAACAATTAATATTTATCAGCCAACCTTTATGGCCTTTGCACCTTGCAAACCTAAGTAAACAGAATTTTTACTTGAGAACTTAAGAACTGTAAACCCACCCTTAACTTCAGCAGACACTGCCTGTGGACAGAGTAACAGGAAAATATATCTATCAGAGTAGATTCATCTGGTCTGTTTCTCCTATCTTCCTTTCCTTTGGCATTCAATACCACCACAAGACACTGCTAGTAATTTCTCTTGAGAACTTTCCAATTTCCAAGACAAACTTGAGAATTTCTTCTTTAATGCCAGCCAGAATGTGCATCGCATGCAACAGTTTTGTATCTTTTCTCCTGAGAAGCAGTGCAAGGGGGAACAGGGGACAAAAAGATGCTGAGTTCATAAAAATTACATTTTTTATTTTCAGACAGGAAAAATGCAAACCAAGAAAATATGCAGCCATCCAGAACTGACAGCCCTAGTAAGTGGGCAGAAGAGAGTAAAATGCGAAAAAACACACAGCACTTTTAAAGTCTGGGAGTCTTTTGGCATTTTCAGTTGTTGGTAAGAAATAATAATTACTACATACATCAAGCACACCAAAAGAAATCTGCCTGTTCTAATAAGTGAATAACTTGCAACAATGTGAAGTAGTAATAATAATAAATAAATAAGATAAATGTATTTTCTTTTTGCTTCAGCGACCAGAAAGGAAACTCTGAAGGAATTATTTGATATGCAGTATTTGGCCACTACAAACTTATATTAAAAGAAGCACCTTTCCAGAAATTTAACATTTAAAAAAAGTCTGCTGTGAAGTCATCATAATTTCCAGATTTAAAAATCCAGATGGAAAAAATACTGACTTAACACCATCTAGAACAGGTGGAGGGAACAGGGGGAAGTATGGAGAGATCAAGACTTGCACCACATGGGCTGTGATCCTCCAGTCTGTTCAGCTACTTCTAGTACCTTGCCTTTGTTAAAGGTTGTTGTGGGTTTTTTAACTCTTCCCCAGCAGAACAGACTAACATATCTGTAGCAGCAACAGGAAAACACAGAAGAACATATCAAGAAATGCAAGTATATCCAGAGATAGTTCCACTCTCACTTACTTCCCTGTCATAGCAGTGCTATGTTATTAACCCTTCGGCATTTCCTATACAGGCTCATTTTCTGCAATAATAATACACTGCTGAGTCTCCTTCTGAACATGAAGGCAGGCTACAGGAAAGAAGTGCATGCCAGGAAGTGCTGACCACAGCAACAACACAGGAAAACAGCACACACCTCAATACTGGAGCAAAACCCTTCTTGATGTTATATGTAATCATGCTCTTCAGAAAAAGCTAGTATATTGGAAGCAATTCACTATTAGTTATTTCACAACGGAACAGCTACACTTCTTTAATCCTGGAAATGAGTTGTTTACTTCTTAACACCCTGGTTTTGGCCAACACTGTTTACTGCTGCAGGACTTCACAGGCAAGCTGCTGCAATACAAGGAATGTGGGCACCTTTATGGCATTCACCAGCAGTGATAACAGGAATATTTAATGCCTTTCCTATCAACTGACCTTCTGTACAGCTCTGAAACTGTAACTCTGGGACAACATGGTGCTACTTACCTTTGGGCATATAATACAGGAAAGAAATGTTAAGTTTCCTCTATACAGACATGACTGAAATAAACGCACAAATCTATTTCTGTCTCACCATATATATGGATATGCACAAAACCTGTTAAACTGAATGATCTGTATCTTATTAAAAAACCTTTGCTTGGTGCCAGCATAGCCCTCTTTACAGCTTACCTTCACCATTTTGTGCTAATGATAAAAGCTTTAAAAATTTTAATGGAATTGAACCACAAAGTTCAAAACCAGATAGCAACGCTTCTCAAGTTCAGGGAAGTAAAATCAAAGAGTCCTCTTAAAGCCAAGTTCTAACTGAAACAACCCTTTCCTGACATAACACGATTTCTGTGCTCTTCTTTTCCTGCAAACAAGGAATTTTTAAAAATGGTGATTTACGGACTTTATGTCAAAAATGTTTTTAAGTAATTTTAAAACAAGGAAGTCAAAAACATTGCTGTAATTAATTTTTAAAATAAAGGGTAGAGATATTCATGGTAGAAAATGGCAAAAAAACTTACCACTTGTATTACCCTGTGAAGAGTAATTAAGTTTACTGAACATAAACAGTATAATTGCTTTAACAAATAGAACAGATTATTAACTTGGAGAAGGAGATTACTTGAAGAAGGAAGGGAATGAAGTAGGTTGAATAAATCAAGACCACATCTACAGAAAATTATCATCTAAATCATATTTAAAGACTAGTCCTCTCTGGAAATTGCGCTCACGTGATTCCCTCTGCTGACTGCAGGCTTTGTTCTCCCGATCTGTGGCTGAATGTCACACTATCCTGTTCATCACAGGAAAGGTATGAATTCAGTGAGGCAGACAGTAAAAATGGAAAGGGAACTAGTGGCCGGTGCCGTGCCACCAGCCAGGCGCAGCCCTGCTTGCAGCGGTGTGCTTTGCCTGCTGCGGGTTTGGCCCCTGCACTGTGCGAGACTGAACTCTGCTTTACAAAAAATCCTTTCTCTTAGGGAAAATACTCCCCGGGCCAGGATGCCTTTGAAGTAAAATGGTCCTAGGGAAGGAAGGAAAGATGAAAGCAGGGAGACGTGTTTAGGGGATCTTGACTGGGGCCTCTCGGTCTTTAACGTAGCATCAAGTGACCCACCACCATGCTCACAAGTCAGTGTAAGTCACAGCCACGTGACAGGCGTGAAGCCAGCTTGTGCACCATCACGTTTTCTGTGTCAGAGCAACGGTCCGCAACGATGCTGACTGAAGCCGCAGACCACATTTGGGCGTCAAGGAGAAATAAGAAAGGGTGCCGGGTAGGGAAGAGCTCTGAGAACGGGCTCCTTCCTCTGCGAAGCCCCAGGGTCCGCCGTGGGGCTGACAAGGGGTGGAGATTCCCACGTACTGTCACGGGCAAGACAAACAGGAGGTTCATTTTAGGGCTGCAGCGTCTCTCTTGCTCAGACTGGGAGGACTGAGAAGCCTTCTGACGCAGAAAAGCAAGCCGCAGCAAAAACATCCTGCAGGCACCTCAGTTTCACGCAGCCGCTCTCCCTCGGAGCAGCCTTCAGCAACTCCATTTTCGCTCTCTGCCCTTTAGCAACATGACTCAGCTCCGCGAGGACTTTCCTCGGAAATCCTGTCATGCAAATATCGCGTGGTCTTTGTCAAAGGTGCCGCTCTCCTGAGCTGTGCAGAGACAAACCTTTCACGCACGGCTCTGGTAAGGCAAAGCAGAACAGAGCCTCTTCGGGCCCATGGCTAGAAGTGAGCTGTCCCCCGGGGAAATCCCAGGGCAGTGTCCGTGCCCTATCGCCTAGCGAATCGCAGGAGCACCTGCTGGCAGTGATGCGAAAGAAAAGACCATTTATTTAACCACCCAGGGGACACCGGCCGGAATTATGCCAACAGCAGCTACACCTGGCCCCGCTCCCAATTCAAGGCTAACCCCTGTGCCCGTAACACAACAGCTTTTGACTTACCTCTGCGAAACTGAAGCTGGGCCCGCAGCTTCCCGTGGATGCTCGGCGTCCAGGAGACCGAAATACCCACGCCCCACCTGAGGTCAGGTTTGCCACAGGCAGGCGGAGCCGGGGGAGCGTTACGGCTTGGCGGAGGAACCGCCAGGGGGGCACCAGCCGTAGCCACCCCGTTGGGGGCTTCTTTCCGGGAAAGGGATTGCAGAGGGTACGTGGTGCTTTGCACACAGAAGGTGACCCTGCCTGCCTCGCTGCGTATCGATCGGTGTGTACCATCTGGGGTTCATTAACACAGAGGGTCATGGGCTAATGCAGGCCGTGTCCCAGGAGGGTGGGAAGAGCCTAAAGCTGCTCAGAGACGGAGCCAGTCGGCATGTCTCAGAAGCAAGCCTTTAAAGATGGATTTTCTGGGAGGCTTTTAAAAACCAAATCTCTGAGCATTTAGCTACATACTTGGTGTCTGCTAGCAGGCAGCCAGCTAATGACTTTTCCTGCAAGAGGAAACAGTTGACAGTACTGAATAGGGAGAATATATGAGCTTATGAGAAAAAATTAAAGGGAAGAGAAGATAAAGGAACTGCTGGCTTGATCCCATCACAATATTATATAACTTCAAACTTCCTTAGCAGTTCTCTGCAGAAAATGGTGCGAGGCGCTGAGCCTTCCCAGGCTGTCCCCAGGGGAGCTGACAGCAGGCGGCCACTGCGGCCACTTTGCAGAGCAAGGTCCTGGCCCGCAGCCGGTGCCCGGGAGGTCACCCAGGACTGCCGAAGAGGGAAGCTGAAAACAAGAGCCCCCTCGAGGGGAAGAGCCCCCCTGGCCGCAGCGGATTTCCTTGCGGCACCCCTGCGATGAGCGACCCGCGGGAGGGTTCCCAATGGGGGGTACGCTCGGGGGCAGCTGGGCGGGGTGCGGGCTCGGGGACAGGACCACGGCCGAGCGAGCGGGGCCTCCTCTGAGCCAGCCCTGCACCGAGGCGGAGGCCTGCCTCGCAGCAAGGCGTGAAAGCCGGTGCCTGGCACACGGAGACGGGGGAGTCCGAGAGCGTTCGGTGCCACAGGACCGCTGCCGACGCGTCACGAATTTGAACAGCTCTCCCCGGAGCATGCGAGCACTGCTTGGGCTGCCAGAGACCCCGCCCTTCAAAGCAAACCCACCCACATCTCGCTTTTTCTGCCAGGGCCGTTGCTAGATGGCGTTCTGTCACGGGCCTGCGGAGGAGCGGGCAGGCAGAGCCACGCTCTGAGGCTTCCCAGGGCAGAGCCCGCGGCCTGACCCGGCGCGGAGGGGGCCTGCAGCAAGCCTGGGAAAAGCCGGGCCACATCAGAGCCAGAACGCACCGGCCAGCGACTGCCCCGAGATGACAGGAAACATAACAGAAGGCTGCGCAGGGATGATCTTGCTCATGGCTTGGACATTCCGCTGCTAAACAGAAGGAAAAGGAAAGCGCGGCGTGCTCTGCCCAGCAGGCACAAACCGCGGGTCCGCAGCGGAGAGGCAGGGGCAAGAGCAGCCGCAGGACAGGACTGGAAAGCGGGCACGTGGCTAGTTTGTCCTCCTCTTCCTGTTCGTTCTACACCTGATTTTTTAACCTGAATTTGCTGCCACGTGCTTATGTGAGCCCGTTTGGTCTGTATCTCCCGGTACAACTCCACCTGAAGGTTTCTCTGGCTTGTCACCTGCTGCCATTTCCTCTGGTTCTTCCTGTGGCGCCTTTCCCTTGTCATCTCTAGGAACCAACGTCTCACACACAAAACCCAACCTCCGAAACACCGGAGTCCTCATGCCGGCTGCTCTGCAGAGCCAGCGAGGGGGGTTTGGGCCCTGCCAGCAGAACGGGAGCCGGGTGCTGTCTGCTCAGGGTGTTTGGGTGAGGGGCACTGCCACCGGCGTGGGCCTGGCGTGACAGCATCCCCACCTCAGCTAAAGAGCTCTGTGGTGGGATCCTGCCAACAGCCCCCGCTGCTTCCTCCGCCGATGTCCGGACCTCGCTTGGGTAGGCGGAGGGGTGCAGCTCTGTGCTGGCCTCGCGGGCCGAGCACCCAGCCTTGCGGCGGCAGCTGGTTCCGACGTCCCCCGCCGGTGCTCACCGCTCTGCAGCGCTCCTCTGCACGAGCCGCAGCTGGCCAGGCGGGACCTGTGGCACAGGGGACTGACTACCAGCTGCGCAGATGCACCAAGATGAAGGCACTGACACAGTCCTGGCCGTGGCAGAGGGGGAAGATTCGGTCAGGGAAAACTCCGCGAGGTGCTTTTTCAACGAAGAGGCATGAGGACATACACCCCTTGTTTTTTCTGTTTCTCTTTTCTCCTCTGGGAAACATCCACCCAAAGTAAACAGGATGGAAACCAGTGGAATTCCTTGTAGTGGCAAGTTGTGAAGAGCTTGCTGGCTGCAGCTGTCACCCAGACAGGGAGGCACTCAGGGCACTGGCATCTTACCAAACCTGGGGCTCCTAGCACAGCGACCCTGGGGCAAGGAGCAAGAGGCACACCGGGGAGGAAGCTACAGGGGCGAAAACCAGGGTGTGCTGCTCCACAATGGGGTGGGCAGGACATGAAGGCAAGCAGGCTGGTCAGATCTAGCGACACGGGAATTGCAGCAACTGCTCGGCTGCTTTGCTCCTTCCCTGCTGAGGTCTCAAATCCTGTCTCTGCTCCTCTGTGCTGAGAAACAGCAAATGGCAAAGCTTCCTGAGTGAACGGCACTTCCTAGAGCAAGGCAGAGCATAAACAGAAAAGTGTTTCCCCGCTTCCTCACAAAGGGGGCGGTGGGAGGGGCACGTGTTTTTTAGATGTATTATTTATTATTCTTAACTGCTTTAACAAGCTTTGCTGTACTACACAGGTAACGTTAAAACCACTGGAAGACACCACTATCAGCAGCTCAGCAAAACGGAGAGTGTAACTGGAGGCAACTTAGCTTTAATGAACTATTGGGATATGTCACCAGCTTGGTGACACCAAGCTGAGTGGGGCAGTTGATGCGCCTGAGGGACGGGATGCCAACCAGAGAGACCTGGACGAGCTCCAGAAGTGGGTCCATGTGAACCTCATGAGTGAGGTTCAACGAGGCCAAGTGCAAGGTCTCACACATGGGTTGGGGCAATCCCCAGTATCAATACAGGATGAGAGATGGAGGGGTTGAGAGCAGCCCTGGGGAGAAGGACCTGGGGGTACTGGGGGATGAAAATGGGACACGAGCCAGAAATGTGTGCTCACAGCCCAGAGAGCCAACCGCATCCTGGGTTGCATCAAGAGCAGCGTGTCCAGCAGTTCAAAGTGGGGATTCTCCCCCTCTACTCTGCTCTCGTGAGACCTCCCCTGCAGTGCGTGTCCAGCTCTGGGGCCCCCAGCATAAGAAATACATGGACCTGCTGAGTGGGTCCAGCAGTCTTCCAGTGTTTAAAGGGGGCTACGGGAAAGATGGGGAGGGACTCTCTACCACGGGCTGTAGGGATAGGACGAGGGGCAATGGTTTTAACCTGAAAGAGGGTAGATTCAGACCAGATATAAGGATGAATTTTTTTACGAAGGCAGTGGTGAAACACTGGAACGGGTTGCCCACAGAGGTGGTAGATGCCCCATCCCTGGAAACGTTCAAGGTCAGGTTGGACAGTGCTCAGAGCAACTTGATCTAGGTGAAGATGTCCCTGCTTATTGCAGGGGGGTTGGACTAGATGACAATGGTCCCTTCCAACCCAAATCATTCTGTGATTCTATAGTTGTATCTTAGAAATGGAAATACTATCAGGATATATGTATGACCTTTTCATGTATAAATTCATAGCTGAAAAGTTATTACAATCTATATTCCTCTCCATTGTAGCCTAATCTTACACTGTTTTCTTCCATATTGCATGTCACTCATTGTATTTCAGGCTAATTACACTAACAAGTTGAGAACAACATAAAGGCTTGTCCTGGTTCAGCTAGGATACGATTAAGTTTCCCGTGTTGGGGGAAGGGATCTCCAGCCAGGTTATTCATACCATGCTGAGGTCAGGTCAGGCGGCAGCATGGGAAGATTTCCTTTGCAGCTTTGGTGGCGGGAAGCACGCGCGGCGGGTTGGATGTGTTCACTGTGGAGTTTCTCTGTATATCTTTTGTCTTGTTTACTGTTACTGTTATTACTGTTTATTGCTGTTATTATTGCTATTGTTGTTGTTCAGATTGTTTATTACACTGTTGTATTAAATCTTTCCTTATTTCAACCCCGGGGTTTGTGCCTCACTTCCAACCCTGACCGGCTGAGGGTGGGGGAGGGACCATGGCAACATGGTCTCCGGTCCCGGCAGGGCCTAACCCAGCACAGCCTGACGTACAAACATCACTATAAATTTGTAAAGGCTACTTGAAGCAACCCTAAAGAACACCCACTTCACATGGGTGGAAAAGACTGAAAAAGCGAAGAATTTTGTTCAGCATGTAAAGCACTGGCTATAAAGCACAGACTGTGCCCTCCACATCAGATGCTTTGTAAACAGTATGATAGAGGTGATCAGAATGAGCATGACTTCAAAAATATTTATCAAAAAATTCTTGCTGTGAAGGAGATCAGAAAAATAATGGAGAATTGGAGTTCACGTGAACTTGAAATATCATGCATTTGAACAGCCTCTGCATAAAAATACGAAATGCATTCATGAACATATGTATAAAAGTGTTTACAGGACTGGCAGCTAAGTTCCTCCCTACATAAAAAAAAAAAAAAAAAATCATAGATTATAATCAGTCCCCTCTCTTCATTACATAAATCAGAAGCTCATGCTCTGAAGCTGCACACAGTAATGAACTGTGTATCTGGAAGTACATGATGTGCTGTCAGAGTAAGAGCTGTCAGATCACCACATCTTTGACAGTCTTCCACTTCCTCACTGGAAAGTAATTTGGTTTTTTGCTCCTTTTCCAGACCTTGAAGAGGCCCATTTATGAAAGAATGAATGTACATCATACAACAAAGCAGAGCAATAATATATCTTCTACGTGTGTGTCTACATCTGTGGGTGGGCAAACAAGCTGGACATCACAACCTGATCTGTAATGTAGTATATTTTTCATATACCAAGATGAAAGTACAGGTCTCTAGAAGATTATACTTAGTATGTAATGGAATTCATTCTTCTAATTCAAGTAACTTTCTAGACTCCCTGCTTGTGGCCTACTGTCTGACTAACATGTACATATGAAGAGAGAGAAGGTAAACACACAAGAATATGTGGCCTGCAGGTATATCCTGGACTAAAACAAAAAGAATAGCAGCTGAGAAACACAGGAACTACTGCAACTGCCTGATGTACACAGACAGGCTTGCAGTCAAACCTACCCAAACCCACTGGAAAATGCATGTGCAAATATGGAAGAAATGGCAGCATGTGTGAACAGTAAGCATAGAACAAACTCAAAATATACCTTGATTCAAAGCAAAAAAATCAAGGGGAAGAAGAGTAATGAGAAATAGTCATTGACTCTAATATGAATTCTTTTACAAGGAGGAAATGTAATCCAAGCAAATGTAATTCAAGCACAAAAATCTATTTCTAACATCCAGAAATTTTTCTGTCTCATAAGCACGATGTCTCAGGTCACAGTGGTCTGCTCTAAACTAAAAATAGCTAGACACTGTAAATAAGGAGACACTCATGCACTTTCCAAAGACCAGAACTTTGTCACTTTTTGACCCTATCTCAAAGCAAAGCTTGCAAACAGATTCAAATATCAATAGCATTGTAACATGACTCAACTGAAAAAGTTACTCTTAATTAAGATATTAGAAATGAGAGCAAAAGCATTAGCTCTTTATGATTCTGTTTTTCAAACATTTGAAAATGGTTACAACATTCAGTCGTCTTAGATTCATATGTGAAAGCAGATGATGAAATTAAGAACAATGTCTGAGCATGCCTTAATAAATGATCTTCAAAAAATAAAATTAATAGAGCCATATGTAAGGAGTGTCATCCCAACAGAAATAATGAATGAGAAAGTACACCCACAACACACTCCTTTCCTTCCTTAGAAACAAGACATGAACTCCCTTCCTGCTTAAAAGACAATCTTGCTACCATCTTTTTACAACCACAACATAATCACTGCCTAATCATTTTACATAATTGACTCAATTTCCTATCTCAAGTAGACAAGTGCTGAGAGCTTGTCTAAAATAAGCTAAGTAGACATAAAAGTCTGTGCAAGATGCCTGTTACTGGAAGTAAGAAAGGAGCAGAATTTCAATGATCCATGAAGCATTTGCTAGACTATATTTACCATCCACTAGATGATGGGCAAAACCAGCTTTGTGCTCAGCATGGAACTATTTTTAAAGGATGCTACTTGCCAGGGATGGAAGCAGGTTTTTAAGTCCCAGGTTCTTGGTTTTTTTTTCCTTAGAAATACTATGGTTATAATATATCCTCATTCAGGAGATACACACATATAGATATTCAGGATATAGGAGTAGCTTTCCTAATAGGCATTTACAAATCTTTCTGTTTTTGAAAAAAGACCCAAACTTGTTGCTAGCATTTGCATGCTTATTGTATTCTGCAACAACCTTTAAGAATTTACAATGATTACTATCCTTGTCAGGAAATCAAGTCTGTTAGGCAGTGTGCATTAAATCTTCTGGGACATGTCTCTTCACAGTTGTTGAAACTCCACAGTTAAGATCCCCTGAACTCTCAAAAGGTAGGAGGTGAAAGTCAGGGAGATACAGTATCTGGGTTTGCCCCCAGCTGGGAAAACAGACAAACTGACTGTGCGTTTGTTCAAGAATACCATATGAAACGTTAAGCAACAAATGAGACTACCTCCAGTACATTAACAGTAAAACACTTTCGTAAGTCAGCTTCCTTCAAGCCTCTGTGCTTAAGGCATACTTTGCATTTGTACAGTACTATTTAGGCAGAAACCCACCAAAGCCAAAAAACACTTTTCAGACTTAAGCTGGCAGATACATTGAGATCATTCCATGCATGATAGAAACACAGCTGTCTGGTTTAACAACGTATATAATTACAAAATAACTGGACAAATGAAGAAGCAAATTATACATCTACTCTAAAATAGAAATAGTTTTTATAAAAATTAAGTTGCTTGTACAGATAATGCAATTCCTGAAACATAAAGCATAGAAGTCAAAGGGACACTGCCAGAAGAATTATTTTAACTGTACCCTTTTCATCTTAGATAAGCTGAAATAACAACAAATTTAACGTATTTAAATCTTATTATTTGATGAGATATGCAGCATGATCACTGTTGGCTTTTTAATTTTCACTGAATTTCAACCAAAAAGACCTACTTTTATTTTTTGGCTTCCATTAAAAAAGCACAATATGAAGTGTTTGCATGGCAAGTTTTGGATGAAGATTCCTAATGACAGAACAACACCTACCTTTTATGGCTCACTGAAAAAAGTAGTAGCTTGTGTAGCAGGATCTTTTTGCAAAATGGAAATGACCTAACTTTTACATGGAGACCTTTTCTGGGGCTATGCATGTGCATTTGTTAAGCACTAACTCAGTGAAGAGGAAAACATGCCAGCTGCCCAGGCACAAATACCACTTCACACAGCACCTGCTGCAAAGTGTTCTTTAGAGCTCTGCTGAGTAAGTGACCTGATGCAATCCTGCAGAGTTTAGGGAATACCACAGGATGACAAAGTGCTGTGCCTTTACTCTGAGTATGTATTCAAAAATTACCTCAGTGAACCAAATTCTGAGCAGCTTACTAGTTTTTACAAAGCTACATGAACTCATGTTTGTTACCTTTGACTGACAGCTAGGAAACTTCTGAAAATAAGTTATCAAATCATTACTGTAATTTCATTTTAAAAAGCCCAACAAACAAACAACAGGTCACTGTATATCCTAAGCAGTACCTTTAGGAAACAAGAGATGTTTTGCTTTTAGCGAACCTTAGAAACCTTAGATTTACTACAAAAAATATTGCAATACTATGCATTTTAAAACCACCACAAATCCCGTGCTTCCTAAGTAGTCAGAAGAGAACTGGTCCCATCTAGTGGCTGAAAAGAGTTACACATACTCAGGGATCTATCACGGTTTTCTACCTATTCCAATTTGTGGCCCCAATACCAGTACAAACACTGTACTCCACAGTGGAACAGTAATAATGGGATGGTGAAAAACTGTTCTAAACAAAAAAATGACAGATGTTTTTCATCACAGCGTTTTAGTTCCATTTGTCAATCTTGCTGAATAGTGGAGACTCTTCCTACAGAACCTCACTTGCTCAAATGACTTTTATGTTTCATAGTCCACCAATTAGAGATGAAGGTATCTATCTGAGGTAATTGCAGGACTGTCTGCTTTGGATCCTTGCAGACTTTAGTGATATCTGTTGTCACAAATACCCATATGAAGTGCTATTATCTCAACTTCACAGTGGAGTGAACTTAAACGCACAAAAAAATGACTTAGCCTCCAACAGCACAGAGAATTTAACCCAGGTCCCCTAGATACCAATCTTGTGTCTAACCCACCAAGCTGTCTTTTCCCTGCTGTGCCAAAATAACACTTCACCCCCCCTTTCTCTCCCCATTCTGTTGCTGAACTGTCAACCTTATGAAATCTGTGAAAACAATGAACAATTTTGAGCATGGAAAGAGCACTTTGACAACTCATCATACAACACTGAGATCAACAACACTGTTTCACTTGAGCCTCTTGCACCTAATAGGTGCTTTTGTAAATACATAAAATAAATGGCAGGACCTACCTGCGATTTGTGTTGTCATGGAAACGAGCAGTGAAAAATTCAAAGCTACCATGGATATATTAACAGAGTAATTGGTGCCTGGCTGCAAATCAAAACAAACTTCTGGAGCCTGCTTGTGTGTAGTAAGGTTGAAGGTCATTTCATGAAAGAATTCCTTCTGATACCAACGCTGGCCTTGAACATGAAACTGTAACCAAACAATCATGGCATGGAAATTGCAATGTTTTAATATATCATTTGCATTCAGTCATGTCATGCTCTAAATTAGAAGAAATAGCAGAAAAACATATCACTGCATCCAGAATGCCATAAATTTTGGCACTGACAGTTATTTAAATTCAAGTGTTTCCAAAATTTGACAGAAATTGCAGTCCCTCTTGATAAGGTCTGACACTGTCCTAAATCTTTCACTTCTCCTAGTCTATCTTCTTTTTCTATTAGTACTGTGATTTCCCCCAAGTCTTCATTTCCTGCTAACATATAGGCTTCCATCAATAGTGCACTTCATTGTAGTATACCCTCATGGTGCAAAGTGATGAGTTATAAAAGCAAGCTCACACCAACACCTGTCTGGTTTGACTCTGAAGATCAAGTCAAAACCAAGTCATTTTGACCTATGTCAAAATGCCAAGTACCCTCCAAGATCTGCCTACAGACAGCTATGCTATCAGGCCGATTTACAGACCCATGGGGGTTTGTGTTTCTGTTGGATTGTCTGTTTGTTTTATTGTTGATGTCCCAAATGACTGTGAAGTTATTAACTTAAGGCCTCCCCTGATCATTCCTCTGGTAATGAAAACTAAAATGCTTGCTGTATTTTAATCATGAGCTAATTTTCCTTTAAACAGATCCTATGCCTTTAGATAATCTCTGAGCACCTCTTAACACACAGAGATTTGAGACAACAGCAGGTGGTCAAGGGTCCTGGCAGAGACAGTTCATGTAGCAATGCCCTGCTGGGATGGGCGTATCACATGACAGAGAGGACTGATTCTGTGGAATCGGAACCAAGTTGTCTGAAGCCTGAACTGACGAAGTTGAAAGTACACATAGGGAAGGCAAAATAGAATAGAACAGGGGAAAAAAGAAGCAAGAAACAGGAGACTGCAAAAGAGCATGGTGGTTTCTTTTTTTTTTTTTGAAGGTTGCTATTACTCCCTGGTTTTTTATGAGACATTATTAGAATGAGGAACATTGCTAGCAGTGAGTGTTTGAAAAATTACATGTTTTTTCACACAGGTAGTTGATATAAATTGTTTCCTAGTTTCAAAATACAGATTGTCACTTACTGAGTATCTGTCTTCCACATCAGCTCCTCTTACATTTCGCCGCCACTTCAGGCAGGTATCATTAAAAATTAATACGTTATTGAAAGCTTCCTTTACTGTAGAGACAATAAAAAAGGGAACAATTTATTACAAAAATTTCACCTTCAACTTTATTGAATATGAGTAGCTGAAAATTTAAAAAAATGTTTTAATTTTACTTCTCTTCTGAGAAGGAGGTAGAAATCTCATTTCTCTTTGAATGAACAAAGCCAGTAAATAAAGCATGAACATCTGTCAGAAGAAAATGGCTTTCAGAAAAACTCAGGCAGACTATTTGGAAAATCAAGATTGGAATTACTTGTCCAGAGCTAGGGAGGTTATAATGACAGAAAGATCCAGGGGTTCAAACCTTCTCACAGAAATGAAGTTATCATAGAACAATCTGTCACAGTTGATGCCCTTTAGGAAAAAGCACATGGGAACAAGCATTTTTGTGGATTCCAAAGGCAATTATTTCTCAAGGTCTGTCTCTTCAGCATTAGTATGTCAGAAGGCAACTTTAAAGTTTCCATGACTAAGATTCTAGAGAAACCTGCTGTTAGAACATGCCTTCTCTACAATTATTGAAAAACTGCCAGAACACTGCTCATCCTAGACATAGTAACATTATCTATAATACTCAATCATTCAGATTTATCACACAGCTCTGCAACAAGGAATTCTCCCACAAGCAGAGGATCAGTTTTCAAGGCAAGGAATGGAAACCAGTAAGCACTGTACCGCAGACAGAAATTCTGGCATATAGCCAGGAATGCCACTGCACCAATCCTGCCTCAGCCAAAGGACCAATCCTGAAGAAGCAAGTTTGCCAAATCTTGCTGAAGGGCAGTTACTGCATTGCTCTGCTCATAGATTCAATTGCCACAGTGAGCAGAGCAAAAAACCTCTTGCAGAAAAAGAGGATGCTAATGGTGGCTACATGTGTGCAGTCAGCATGAAGAATGATAGAGTCTAGGAGACAGCCTGTTATCCTGACTGCTAGATGCGAAACAGTGAGCTCTGCAGCACAGTAAGTTCTTCTATAAGCACAAAAAATACAAAACACAACCTACCCTTTGTTTGAACTGCTACTGTAACTGAGACAGTGATGTTTGTGGAAGAGATGGTAGTAATATTCACCACGTAGTTACTGCCAGATTTGAGATCTAAACACACCTTTGGATTATCTTCACTTGTAGTGATGTTAAATATCACATCTTCTGAGAACTTCTTCTCATCCAATCTTTGGCCCAGTATGTGAAACTATTAAAGGTTTAACAAAAACGATGGTGCAATTGGTTGTGGCTCTCCAAAATTCAGAATATTAGTTCAATTAAGCCTTGAGAACCTAGGATTACATCTGTTTTAGAATACCAGCTCAATCAAAAAAAAAAAAAAAAAAAGAAAAAGGCTTGTGACTAACTGCTTTGTGCAACAAGACAGCTTAATAAATTAGATCTTTAATTTCTTCTGGCTGTTAAAATTACAAATATTTTTTCATATATTTCTAGAACAAATAGAAGGAATCTATAACATGGACACTACAAACACCTCCAACACAAATAGTAAGGTGTAAGTAAATATTCTTTCTTGTTTACAGCACACAGATGAAAACTACATCTGCTTGCTATTTTCCTCTAGTTTTTCCCTCTTACCATACAGAAGCAGTAGTAAGACTGAATGTTGAACAGCTGTAAAAGACAAGCTTCTCTAAAATCATGCCAGTGCGGAGGAAAAGAAACCTGTTGTTGAGCTCAAGGCAGTCCAGAATGTGTTCTGAACTTTACTTCATTCAACTTGTACCTACATCATTTTCAGTTTTGACTATTCTGGTGTGTCTTGCAGATAGCTGAATTCAGGCAAAATGTGCACAAAGTGCATTACACAGCTTGCCAGTTACCACCGGGTACATGAAAAGCACAGTTTTTGAACTGTTAGGGTAATTGGAAACTTGTTTCTTCCATCTCAGCAGTGCTGAATAAAAGCAATCAAACTGAAAATACATTGGTTTATAAGACAGATTGCTTTCCAAAATTATGACTCCACCTTGATTATTTTCCACATCAACCTACTCATCCTGTAGATCCTAAATAATCCCCTTTTACTTTTTTCTCTATTTGTACACACTTTAAAAAAACAACCTTTCTTTGGATGTTGTCATTCTCAAAATATGGGAATTCTTATGCTGTTTTGGCTTTCAATAACACTGAATTACTTGTTTCTGAGAATTTACATCTTAACATTTATGTTTATATGTTTTTATGTTAAAAAAGTAGTTACCAAGGTTGTTTTCAATTTGCATGAAAACCAGTTCTAAAATGTTCAAAGATAAGGTACTTGAATCTCTTAAGCAAGGCACAGTATATCAATATATATTGCGTTTCTGAAAAAGTTGCACTCAGTATCTGCAAGTGTAATGCTGTTTACTTGAAACTGCATCACAGATAGTTTTGCAGTGTCTTCTATGTCAGTGTGACTTTGAGCTCCACAACAGAATTCCACTAAAACATAAACTTGTGGTGAAACAGTTCTTATAGTTTCAAGCAGATGTTTAGGTGATTTACTGGAATGGGATCCCAAGAGCTTTTCAGTTTTCTACTTAACTTTAGGACAGGGATTTGTTTCTAAATCCAGCCACGTTTAGATTTTTAAGCAGTTCACTGGAAAGAGCAAGGCAAATTACACACAAACAAAACCCACAAACCAAATCTTCACTGCTGATTCATCAGAACTGACCAGAAAAAAAACTACTCCCAATCGCAAATACTGTCTCACTTACTATGTATATTGCTTGCACTTGCAGTCTTCCAGTTTTCCTTTGCCACTTCACACATGTTTCATTGAATATGGACAAATTACTGAGTAATTCCTCCTCTGTGAGCAAAAACACAAACACGAAATGAAAACAGTTACTATTTCTCACGCAGATCTTAATATGTTTGGAGAAAATGTTAATTTCTTCTGTTTTCTCTGGTTTTGTTTTGTTGTGGTTTTTGTTGTTGTTGTTGTTTTGGGGTTTTGTTTTGTTTTTGTTTTTTTTCAAATGGGAAAAATAAAACAAGGTAAGCAGAAGCTAGGTAGTAAGTTTTTCCTTAACTGTGAAGGTTCCTAAAATTAAAATACAAAGCTAACTGAAGAAGCATGTTCTGAGCTAATGACTCAAGTCCTTAAACGCACAGTCAGCACTTTGTAAACTACCATGACTAATGAAAATACTTAGCTAAGCTTGCATTTTAATGTAGACAATTTTAATGCTAATGACTTTACAAATCTTGAAGAGGACATCAAAACTACATTACAGCTTCCTGACAGCAAAGAAACAAGTTCATTAACCCCACCAGACTGATGATATGTTCTGTATATAAAAGCATACATATACAACAGCATTGTTTCTTACACAAGGATCTTCAGTCTAGATAAAGACTAAAATCTTTCATACCAGGTGACCAATCAGGCAGAAGAGCCACTGAGAAAAGACATTTTGCTCTGCTTTGCACATTCCTCCTAGTCTGAATACATTGAACTTGTACTGTGTAGAGGTCAAAGTCTTTCATTAAAGTGTCCTTACAACAGTATGACACCACCAAAAATGAAGGGCAATCAACAATTGCTCCAATAAACAATTGATGCAATTCCACTAATTCTGCATTTTCCTTGAACTTGGGTGCCAGCATCTGGATCTCATAACATGCAATGGTCTGTCTTTTAAAGAATGAGCCACACACAAATCAACTTGAAGACTTTGTAG
Organism: Athene noctua; assembly: GCF_965140245.1. Taxonomy (NCBI): domain Eukaryota; kingdom Metazoa; phylum Chordata; class Aves; order Strigiformes; family Strigidae; genus Athene; species Athene noctua. Next base: position 80,307,392 of record NC_134077.1, read on the forward strand.
ACCATTGGATCTCATGGATTAGAAGTCTCATTAAACTGCAAATAAAGTCAAGAAAATTGAAAAGATCTGTCTGTAAGAAAAAGAGGCTACCAATAAACAAAAAAACCCCCATAGAAAATAATGCTTTTCTGAATACAACAATCTGCATTAAAATGTTTTACGAAAGCTTCTGTGTTAGATTGGAAAAGAGCTTTTTTGTAGCTGAATGAATGTTTTGGTTCATTATTTGTTTGGGTTGCTTTTTAAAAGTTGTTAACATTTGTCCTTGTTTTACAATAACTAAAATTAAATAACACAAGGCTTTTCAGAACAAACACTAAATTAAAAGAATGAAGCCCAATGTAGGAGTACAGTTCTAGCAACCAGAGACACATCACTCAACATAACTGTGTTAATTCACACACTTTTAAAAGTTGGCTTATGCCTCAAAGAAAAAGCACAGCCAGGAAGATCAAGTCATCTGTTCTGCTGCCATCAGACACAGAGCAGTTGCCTTCACATAACAAGATAATCAAGTACCCTCCCAGAGCTAAGATCAAAGCGCCTTCTGGTCACAACTCAGATTGACATTGAACATATTTGCTCCTCTTCTTTCTTTCACCAGCTGTCAGTCATTCCTTTGTCCTACTACCATATTTTCCTATTACATTCACTACATCACCAAGGTCACACAAATCCAAACTCATACAGATTCTAAGCTGAAAAGCCCTTACTATAGCTGCTGAAAAAAATGAAGGGAATTTACAAGGCAGCCTTGGTAGATACTTCAGAAATACTGACACAATAGTTGGAGTAATGCTCTGCTGTAAAAGCTCAGGGCACTCTTCCTCCATATGTAAACTTCATTACCATTTCACAGGGGTTCCCTGGTAGCACACAGACATGAAGCTGTCACTGAAATAAATGAATACATCAATAGTCTCTAAAATCCCTGTGTGTAGGTGGTTATTTAGAACAAAAGTGTAACTGTTCATGCATTTTGCAGCACTTTTACCTTTCCTTTTTGATTAAAACTGTCATAAAACCATTTTCTAATGGTAACTCCCTCTTCACATATTCAACAGATGCCACACTCACTAGACCAGTTTATCTCCCAACTAGTTTTAATTCCCCTATTCCAAATTGTCGTTAAATATGGAAATGCTGTTGAAAGTTTCCTCTTCTACAGGACAGAAGAAAAAGATTAATCTGCTTGTCCTCTAAAACAAAATTCCTTACAAATGGCCATGTGATTAACTGTATTTAAGTGCTGCATATTATTAGTTTTCTGTTTCACAGTAATGTCTAGAAACTCCACTATATTAAGACTTCTGTACCAACACAGAGCAAAAGAGTATGTTCAGTTAAATCAGATACACTTTTAATAAAAGACTGGGTGGCAAAAATCACTCATTAGAGCACAGCCAGAGGGACAATGTTTGCATATCAGTGAGATCTGAATTAAAATGTGTACCAAGAAAGAAGAAAAATCTAAGTAATCTCCAAGACTGCTCCACAAGAAAATGAGGCACATAATTCATACTAAGTAAAAAAAATAAAGCAAAATAAAGCAGCAAACAACCAAAAAAAGGAATATGCCAGCTATTCAGGCAAGGAAAGAAATCTTACACAGTGGCCTCCTTAGAAGAAAGAAGGCAGAACTAGTAGCACTTTTTTCTGTAACTATTACCAATTTTTCCTGTCATGCTTTCCGAACTTTCAGAAGGACAAGGCCACCATGCAATTATAATACAGCCAAAGAAGAGTTTGCAGACTTCTCAAAAGTTTCCACTCTAAATGGGTAGGAGTGAAAGAGGTCAAAAAGCTGTAACACACATAGAATAAACACCACCACAAAGTCCTGGGCTTTCTGAGGAAACTGTTTTTCTGGGTTTTTTTACTGATTACATGCTCTTTGTTTGGATAACCAAATGTACAGTAAGTCCTTGATTTAACATGAATCCAAGTAGCATAAACACAGTGTTCAATAACAGCACAAAGGTATCTCTGAAAAAAAACTACTCACACTCCTAGAGGGAAATAGGTTCCCTTGACAGATCAGTTCTGTAAAAACTAACAGTGCCAGTGACTTCCAGAGCCTGGGAAGTTACATGCTTCCCTCAATGTGAGGTTTTAGCAGACAGTGGCATCCAGGTCTTCAACACATCTGATTTTGATCAACAGCTTTCACTCAGACTCAGAAATGCGATGGGAAAAGTGAAGACTCTCAATTTCTCCATACCTCAGCACTAGAAATTCAACTTCTGAATAACCGAGAAGGCCACTGGATGCCGCTGCTGCTCCAATGACCTCCAGGTTACCCTCACAATCTCCTTCCCATCCCAAGGGAAAGTGCCCTAGAAACGACATGCAAATGCCTGGAGACCAGAGCAGAAGGGTGGAAGAAGATCCTGGAGGAGTCAAATCTGGGAGAGGGTAGAGAGATGTAAATAGCACCTGGCTGTTAGCAGCCAGGAAAGACAGCTGCTGGTAAACAGAACACAAATGGGAAAACGCAAAAAGCAAGCAGCTTCAACAGCACCTGTGAGCATTGGCGGGGCGGGGGAGGATCATGTTAAGAAAGCTAAAGAAATTAATTCTAAGAAGCAAAACAGGGACTGGAAATTAAAAGCTCTGCTAGGAAGGACAGCATCTCTCTGTATTTGAGTGTGTAGGAAAATCTTCACAGTAATTACAGCTAGTGCATAAATGCCTGTACTGCCATGCTCTTCTGCCTTAACCCTGTGCTGTAAGGATCAACCTTATTCCTTCGCCTATCAGCCTCTGCAAGTTCATGTCCCAGTACTCAGTCTTACTATTTGCTGATTCAGAAAAAAAACGTAACCCGGAGAACTTTATGCCTAAACAGTAATTAACACCACATGACTTTGACTTTCACAATTCACTAGTCCTCAGTTGAAAGAAAGCTTGACTACCACTGACCTCAGCTCAAGATACATCTTATCAGGGAAGTATTTTTGAACTTGCATGAAAAAATGCTATTTATCATAAAGCAGACAGAACCAGCTCTGATCTGACACCTCATCTTCCGCAAGTAGCTAAAAAGCGCAGCCACACATGCAAATTCACTTACAGAGCCCCTCCTACCAGCCCCTACACATACATGCAATTGAGAGAAATAAAAAAATCCAAATATTAGCTTTTTTTTTTTTATGTTTTGCCTGTTAAATTCTGTGAAAACTGTCAGTGATGCTGCAAATGCCATCTGCTACAAACATGCACCACACATTCAGACACAGAAATTAAATGAGATCAAACATTTCAAAGAGAAATTCTGCTCAGACTGTTTCAAGGCACCTGTCCCATAGCAAACAGGCGAACTCCTCTTGCACAGTAGCTTTCACAAGCATATATGGAAATTTTTGCAAATACGTATATTCAGTATTTACACCTTTTAGGGCGGTGTAAGTTTTTAGGAGTTTTTCACATTTTTAATAACATACTTACTTCCAGTTTAACTAGCATTGCAAAATTTCAGTAGATTTTCACCTTCAGCCCCAAACTTTACATAGAAGAAATGCACAAAGAAACAGCAAAGCTGAAGGTAGAGACAGTCACGCAGGAACAAGCAGATAGCTAAAGATTTATTACTTCCTTTAGTCTAAAAATGTTACCAGGAGACAATCAGGAGCAGAGTAATTCATGTATTTGAACCAGACTGACAAAAACTAAGAGATGCAGTTGTGAGCATACTTAGAAAGGGAAGATGTATCTATCAATCAAGGGTGTCCGACTAGATGGGATTAGGTGGGCTGGGATTAGAAATGCACAATATACTCCCCCTCTGAAAGAGGTTCCTAAAACAGGTATTTGCCATCACAAACTAGATAATTATTAATTCAGCTTCAAACAAACAGAAGCCTAAATAGCCCTGAAAAAAATCTACTTTTGTTTTTTCTTTGTCCCTGGGTTGCATCACTTTGATCTAAGGAGTAGTACCTCCCACAACACAGACTCCACCTCTGTTTGTTTTTCCACACAGTTAAGGAAATTACCAGACTACCAGATGTCTGGATTTAACATATGAAATTAGGCCTTTACAAGAACTCAGGCCAACCAGATCCTCTTCACTGATGACTATAATTATCCTAATTTTTTGATGGGGTTCTTATTCCTATAGAATTACGGGGTTTGAACCGATGCCCACAGATGTGAGTGAGACCTTTTCTAATAAAATCGTAACTGCTGATATGAATTATTTACACATGGCTGGAAATGAAAATTAGGAGAGTGACAGTTATCCCATTCACTCTAGTGTGGAAATTACTGACACTGCCACCACAGGAACATTCCAGCTGCCTTTCTGTACCATCTCTTATTGTATAAGTGAGGATGTAAAAACTGACATCTCAGAGAACTCTAGCTAGAGGGAAAATCAGTCACTGAGAACCGGGAAAAGGCACAGGAGAAGGGAAAATGAAAGCAAAGGTAAAACAATGGATTAAAAAAAAAAGTAACTAGACCCTCTCAGTTGCATGAAAATTATCTTTGATACAGGTCTACAGTTAAATGACACTTGAAGGATGATCCTGCTCTGTTTATTTCAGATTGGATTCAGATTTCACTTTTGGTTTTTTCCAAGTGGTTTTTTTACATTATGAAAGTATTCTTTTCCTCTTCTGCATGTTATAAAGTGCACAGTGTGGACAATCTGCTATGCCTTCTTTGGACGGATTCATCAAACTGCTCTTCCTTCTAAACTTTCAAATCTCTGAAGCAAGTATCTGCCATCCTTTTCAGCCATTAAGATTTTCAGTGCTGGTGTACAACATCCATTTTCTCAGAAATGGCTCACCAACTAACACTACCATAATACCCAAGTTTCATATGGATTTTTCAACAAAATCTCCAAAGATCAAGACATGCAGCTGAACTCCATTTGTGGATGGGGAGTCACAACACAGAAAAATGAAGCATTCTGAAACAGAAAATTAACCTTTAGTGAAAGATGGACAGTTCACATTGCATTTGGGAAGAGGTAATATAAAAAAGAGTATGCACACAAAAGGTTATGACACAGAAGCTCCAAGCCCAGGATCAGATGGAAAGTGTACTGGTGTGAAGAATCATTTTTTTCCCTGTTTGAGTTCTAGGTTCACAATACGTTGGGACTGGATCATCTTTTCTTCTATACACCATGCATGCGAAGCCTACAATCTGCTGACAGCCCTCACCACCTAACACTACTTTGGAAGGTTCTCACAACTAACCAACATAATTGCTGTGCTGTCAGACTCAGCATTAAAGGGACACAGAGCTACAACAGCTATTTCCCATTGCCTGCTTTACCAATTATACATGTTACCTTTCCATGCAGGTCAGATTCACTCCCTTCTCCAGCCTTCTTACATATCCATGGATTTTTTCCCACCCATGTGCAGCAGTTGCTTCTTTTGGAAGGACAATATTTCACTTAACCAATCAGAAAATACTTTAATAAATGCATTTCTAATAATATAGTGAACAGTGGTACTGGAGACATTTAAATACTGAGAAGTTATTCTTTAATGCAGACTTGTATCTTCTTTTCCTTGGGTAAAAGTAAGGAAATTGGACAAACTATTTGACTTCAAGACACCATATTGTTGCTACCCACACCAACAGATGCTAAAAACACTGAATACTAACAACTTCCAATGAAAACAGACATAGATAAGGATTTTTCTAGAGAAGCAGTTTTCTAGGATCAGAATAATGAGCAGCAGCCAATGCAGCCTATGTGCTTACAGCTGGGACTAGAGTCAGTTGTTACAGAAAGGCTAGATCAGATTCTGTCAAAAAGCTCTCCATGACAAGGATATTTCTAGAACTTGGGCCTGGGAAATTGGAAAAAGCTTGATGAATAGTAGAAAGAAGGACTCTGCAAACAGGATGAAGAGAGCTGCAGTTGGTAAAACATCCCTAACAATTGCCCAATTCACATAGAAAAGTATCAGACACTGCCCCTTTTGAGCATGAACTGGCCCTCTCATAACTGTGAAAAAAAATTGGAAAAAGTACCAAAAAAGTTTTAGAGCTGCATATGGAATTAAGAGCAAGGCAACCCCATAAACCCCTATTCACCATAGTTCATCTTAAGTTTCCCCGGATGCCCAAGAAGTAAGTTCTCAAAAGTTAAGCTGTCTATGTGAGTGTAGGTGTGTACCTGCACACACATAGATGCTCTACACATATTACAAGGGGAAAAGATTTTACTTCAGCACCTATGTGACCTTTTACTATCAAACATTTATATCCAAGCTCAGTGAAAACCAAAACAAACTCATGTACACATTTTCATTTCAGACATCCTCCAGTTCCTCTCCCTGGCCTTCTCTAAATTATACTCTTCATGGACCTGGTAACAGCTTATGTTATACATTGCACACTGTCATTTGCAAGTGCAGATTTAGGAACAAGCATCTCAGCCAAGGCACAAATCATCTTTTTTCTGACCTTCTTACAGCCATGATAAATTTAAAAAATCCACACCTTATGCATGGAATCCACTCAAAGAGAAAAACATGAGTGGGAAGGCTTCATTTTATACTTTTCACTTTCATAAAAAAAAAATGCAACTGTAAGTCTTATGTTACCTTATGTCCCATTTTGAGCCCACACCCAGCACAACCTCTCTCAATAAGATAAATATTAGTATCAAAAAAGTTCGGGTTGACAATTTCTCCTCTGAAACTCACAACAGGAAAACCAAACTTGTTTCAGCCTATCTTGTATTTCACCACTGCATGGTGTAGTGCTTTACAGCCAAAGCGCTACCCTGAAACAAACCGAAACACTACTCCCACAAGGGGATCTTGTTTTCACTCTGAAAAAACCTTCCCAGGTTTACCATGAAATCCCACCAGAGCTCAGTACAATGTGTGCCTGGAATAACACCATACCATTTCTGAAATGAAGATAAATGAAACCATGCATTCCCACTCTGCAAGGGAAAAAGTTGTTCTTCCAGCACAAGCTGCACGAGACTCACACATTGAGCATACTGGACAGCAGGTATTTAATTGCCAGTATGTTCTCTGCACTTCAGTCTCATGAGTTTATGTATACAAATCAAAGGTTGGGAAAGGAAGACTGTCATCGAGCTGACTATTGCCAGACTTCACTGCTGATGGCTTAATCCAATCAACATGTCTCAGTAAAATTAACTTTGTTGAGCAATTTTTTCACATTTAAACCAGCTACTATTAAATGTACTTCTACATATACACATAGACACACACATTTATTATATACCCCAACAGAAAATGCAAATAAAGGGCATTCCATAGAAATAACTGCCTAAAAAATAAACAAGTTGTTATTTGCCAAAGGGAACATGCTCAGCGGAAATTATTAACTTCCGTATTTCTAATAAGGTTTTTCAGGCAGCAGGAAAAGACAAATGGTTTTCTGACTTCTATCATAAGTTATGTTGGAATGATACATGAATTTCTCTCATTTTAGTGTGAATTACTGATTAATTACACACATCCTTAAGATCATACACATCTGAAACATAAATTTCCATACATCATTATTGAAACAGAAATTTCATTTCATTTGAAAGTCTCTCAATAAACGTGAAAAATGTAGAACTTAAACTGAAGACCATTGCACTAACTTCTTATTCATGATTCCTTTTTTTCAAAGGAGCTTGGACTAGTTGGGCTATTTTTTAAAAGCTTTCTCCATTCAACTTAACCATAACTCTTGAGTTTTTTGGCCCTCTGATTCACCAGCTAGAGCTGGAGTCTACATTTTTGCCTCTGGCAAAGCTCTTGCTGAAATTCATGGTAATCCTGTGAGTGCAGTCTGCAGGTTCAGGCCCTTCAAAGCTTCAGAGTGCTCAAGACAGAACTACTTACTTGCAAAGGCTGACACACCTGATTAACTTAGCCACTCTACACAATGATGGTTTCAAAACCAATTCAGAAAGTACAGCTATGCAAATTGCCTAAATAAAATACGAATTATGACTTCAACTACAGTAGTTCCATTTTTATTAGGGCACTATAAAAAGTGAGAGAACTGATTTTCTTCATGCTCATTCTATTTGATGTCATGTTTTATATTCGTAGTGAATGTTCAAGACATCAAGTGAGGCAGGAGAGGCATCAAATGGCAATTCTCTGGTCTGTGAACTGGCAGCAGCCAAAGATGCACTTCCAGTCCTTTTGAAAAACATGTGGATGTCACAGAGCTACAGGAATATTACCGTCTGCAAAAGACAGCACTGCTACTTAACAACAAAAGATAGGCAGTCATAGAGCTATCCCATGACACTGATTTCTAAGGACAGAGAAGAACACTAAGGAGCATGACATAGTCCAAAACATCTGCTATTTTTTTGCTATTATTAAAATGTCAGTACATCCCGTTTCCAAGCCCACAGTATAACAACACCTTCATTACAGATCTCCTTTCTCAGGACTCATTCTTCTTTAACAAAATCCTTTGGACTGAAATTCAGACAACTATATCTAGGCTGGAAAGGCAACCATAAACAAATTTTATTTGGGGCATTATGAGCGGGTTAAAAAAAAAAAGTTTTGAATTCCATTGCCCCTCCTTTCATCACAGTGCACTTTACAGTATTAGGACCACAACAAAAAAAACATTCAAAGCCTTCTGCTCATCTGATGACATTCCCCTGGCTTTTAAAGCAATAAAACTCCAGTTGCATTAGTCCCTTTCTGTTTGAAATAAAAAGCAAGATAACTACAGACAGATCTGTGGCATCCACTAGAAACTATTGCATGGTTAACATTCTCTCCCATGACCTTTCCAACCAAAAGTACCAGCACATTCCCCACCTTGTAAATTAGAAAGGGATTTCTTGCTTTCATCCTTCCTCCCATTCTTACCTTCAGAACAAGAATGAGAAACTGTTTAAATAGCACACCCCACAGCAACTTCCTACAGTGATATTTACCTTTGCATATGTATGTAATATTCTCCCACAACTGATCTATTGTGCATTCTGAAAAATTCCTGTCTCCATTAAAATAATATCCTTCTTTACAATGATAGTACACTCTGCTCCATAGAGTGGTAGAGTTGTCCCAAATAATTTCTGTGTGTGGAATCATCAAAGGTTTGCCACAGTCTATTTCTGAAACAGAAAAAAACAGGGTAACAAAACCTGAAAATGAAAACAGGCAAGGCATTCCAAAGTGTTTAAGGAAGAGGGATGAATTGTCCCAGCAAGTAACACTTCGCTTTTTTTCCACTTCCTAGTGATTTCTAGACGTCACGCCAGCCCTTTAGAACCCAGAATTTTGTGAACAGAGGCTTTCTAGCAGAGTGGGGCATTTATCCTTCAAGATAAACTATCAAATAGAAGGGTCCAGCAGCTTAAAAATGGGAGAACAATGATCTCTAAGCCAATTTTTACAAATGGATCCATCTTCCCACAACACTGTCTTATCTCCCACATGCTATTTATTCCTTTATTTTGCCTATCATTAAGTAACAATAGATCTGAAAAACAACACATGGTCCAAGGAGTGACATGGAAGAACAGCATCAAGAAGGTTATGTTCCTTTGCCAGTGGATTTAATTCAAGCTTTGAAAAAAGAAAAGCTGCTGCAGACAAGCAGAAAGAGCACTTCTGAGGGAAAATTTGAAGGATTATTCAGAACACTTTAGAGATACTTAGAAAGCTGGGGCAATGCACTTATAAATCAATTTGTTTGCTCAGTTGTTTTCAGGGGCTTCATAAAAAAAATTAGGGAACAAAAAAGAATAAGGACTGAAGATAAAATCAATGGGAGAATATTATTTAGGCTTAAAATTCCCTTTCAAATCCACTATGAATGTTACACCTCAATAAGAGATTGTGCATCAACTTTACTTATAAGAAGTAAACAGTGTAAGAATTAAAATCTAACCCTCACTAAAGCTTACATGCAGAAAACAAGTGCTTTTAAAACTGTTTAATAAATAATCCTAAGTGATACTGAAATTCTACTCAAAAAAAAGGAAAAGAATTTTAAAAATAAGTCTTTAAACGAAAAGTTAAACATATGTATTGCAATTGCCAACACATGCACTGTCATGACTACCTTTCTTTTCATATCCTAATGTGTATGAAAGTAGTATCTATTATATCATCAGAACAAACTGTAGAATAACTAATGCACATAAGAAGAATTTCTCAGCTTACAGAAGGAGAGCATGTGATGAGATACAAAAATTACTGCTGCTTAACTCTAGCTATCTGTCCATGGCCATCCTGTCATCAGACAGAAAAGCAGAAATGCAGAAGTGCATTTCTGTGTAACATAGTAAACCTTCTATTTAGACTGGTGACTCAAAATAAGAATATTAAAAAAGATTCTAAAAATAGAGAGTGGTTGTAACACACACATTGCACATTCAAAAATTATTACATTTGATTGCAATGAACAGAAGACTCAACCCTGTTGAATCAAGCTGAAAAGATAGTAACCACTCAGTGAATAGTAAAGTGAAGCTGTGCCAATGTAAGAATAGACTGAAGACTGTAATTATCCTAAGGTCACATTAATTAATAATATGAGCTCAGAGTAGAAATACACTAGAAATTTTGCTGGGCAAAACACTTTTTGTTAAATGTACCTCTGTGTTTCTTCTTATCAAGGAACTCATTAGGCTACATTCTCACAAATCATAGTAACACAAGGGATTTATGACTAATTTCAAATAACAATAGCATGCTTGAGCAATGATAGTTTGCAACTGGAAACTGTCTGAATATGGGAATTTTAAGGGGACAACACTGCTAATAGCGGTTCAATTTCTGAGCAGTGGCTTCAACCACAGAGTAGATATTGTGCTAGAAAAATGGCAGCAATTTAGGCTGCATTTTCATCTCATGCATGCCTGACATGCACTGGGATTTTGTCCTTAGAAAGTTAACTTATAACAATTTATTGAAACTTCATTAGCAACCTAGATAAAAAAGCCTGTTTAATATATGGCTTTTGTTTTGTAACTGAACTTCCTGTGTCAGAAGACTGTACAAACTGAATGTCCAGTGAGGATGTCTCTAACTCATGACTACTATTTATTATGGTGGCTGAAACAGTACCTATGGTAACTACATCTGAAGGCAGATTTGATTTACCTTTGCACACCAGGTCAGTACCATCCCACTGTCCTTTGGCATTGCAGACTGCCGTCTGATTGCCACTTGCAATAAAGTAACCATGAACACAATGGTAAGTAACTTCACTTCTGTATGTGGTCCCACTTACAGATGTTGGACGTGCATTTAAAACAGAAGGTGGAACCCCACAATCCACACCTAGGGAGAGGAAGAAAGAGGAAGATAAACTTGTTAGTCAAGCAGCGGAAGTAATGATGACTGCACTCCCATGAGTATTTCTTTATCAACTGACAGTGCTGTAGCTACTCCAGAGCTGCTTCCAAATAAAATTTCTCTCTGCCTTTCTCTCAGAATGGCATGCTAGATCTGTGACTCCTTCCTCAGCCTAGCTGCTAGTATGCAGAAAAAGTCCTGGTTTTTTTTTTTTAATCTTTAAGATGCTTATTCTTTTAGAAACCTGATTACAGGTGGCAAGCTGGTTCTATACCATTTGCAGTGAGTAACAGACTGAGGGAGGTGGATGAGCAAAAACTGCCTTTAGGAATCAAAATTTTTAAAAGTGCACAAGGACCAGAGAAATGCAAAACCATAGAAAAGGCTACAACATAAAATGCAAAAGCTTCCTGTTTAAAGCAAGAATCTACACAGTGTTCAAAATGCATTGTAATAGTTGTTCTATTCACAAACGTGCCAAGTCGTCATTTATAAAGATATAAAACAAAGAAGTCAAGTAGCACAGAAAATCAATTTGTTTGATATGATGTCCATTTTCTAAGGTAGCCATTTAAAAGGCTTTCAAGTTAGCATGACAACACTCACATTCAACAGTTTGACTACACCTCTTCACATACATCATATCTTCCCATTAAACTGTCTGATTTTTCATCTCAAGGTGATTATTTTATTAATATTCAAAGGAAGCTATGCTCTTCAAAGACACATTATACCCGTATACTTACATTTAAATTTAAAAACGGGGATCTGCTCCACTTACAGTAGCCTGAGGTCACACATCTTACCAAGTTTCACCTACCTCCAATGGCCAGTTTCACAATGACTATATAAAATAAACTCTTAAATTACCATAAGAAGGAAGACAAAAGATAAACATTGATTTTCCTGAAAAAGAAGACATTACACCTGGCTAGGAGAATTTTTTAAATTAGCAATAAAGACTTATCAGGGAAACTTTCAGCATTTAAAGAATTATTTAAAGGTGCCTTTACTAATATTAAAAAAAAAAAAAAATCAGACTTGCTGGTTTTACAAAAAGAGAAGTCCTAACTGAAATCCAGGAAAAGAGTTTGCAACACAAAGAGGAAGTAAGTTTGTCATTTCAGACTCGGGCTGTTTCTTGGTGTTTGATGTATTTTATTTCAATTAACCATGAGAGATATGCTCAGAAACTGTCACCTGACCTACTGTTTGACTGTAGAAATTAAAAAAAGCACATGAAAAAGCAATCACTGAAAAATGTTAATATAAAACAAAGATACCAACAACTCACAAGGACTGCATTCCACAAGTATTCTTTAGGGAGCTCCGGAGACTATGGGCACTTCCCTTTGTTTTCAAATTCATTGTCCTTTACTTATTTTTTGGGAAAAATATTATTTCAATTGTTTTACTTTTGATACATTAATTCTGTATTAAATTGTTTTATCCTTTCTTATGAACTTTCTAGTGATATTAAATATTTCACTTTTCCCAGCCACACTGATTTAGCATCTTTATACTAATTTATTCCCTTCCCATAGACACACATAAAAACATGACATTTCTATCCACTCTTGAAGGAAAAAAAAAAAAAAAAAAAAGGAAAGAATTAGAAACTAAAGAAACCAAGAGGGCTTTTGTATCTTGAGGAAAGGAACTCCCCTCACTAAGAAATAATTTTCAGGATGACAATTCTCCCCTGTAAAATTGTTCTACATAGTGTAGCTTCTGTTAGCTAGCACTTCAAGTGCATTTAACTAATATACAGACTTTATAACTACTCACAGGACACAAAATCCTGCACTTGTAAGCAGAAATATTTCAACAGAATGGGCAATCAGAACACCAAAGCATGTGGAAGTTTTAAAGATGCTTATGGGAAACTTAATACTTCAGAAATATGAAAGCATTTGCTCATGCACAAATGTTCATAAAATCATGAAGGCTATCCAGAGATGAGGGGTGATATGATGCCTCTCTTTTGCCTCGATAGTCAACTTTTGGGAAAAACCTCACAAGCTGTCAGAAAAATTGTTCATTTCATGAGAGGTCATTGATGCCTTGCAACAAAATGGCCTTTCCCACGAAATGCTACAGAAAGCTAGTTGTCTTCTGGGCCTTGGTTCACAGGCAGAAGGACACATTGTAGTGTCTGTAAAAATACAAGGACCAGCATCCAAAATGTCAATACACTAACAAGAAGAGGTGGCACAATTTTATAACCTGTCCTTTTCCTCTTTATTTTTTGCATATAGCCAGATCTTGAAAAATTATCCTTCCGGTTGAGGAAACAGTCTACTATCTTTCTTCCCCATGCATAAACCCCCTTAATGAAGAATTTAAGGAAGATTTAAGACTGTTTTCACCTTTACAGCTTAAAGTGGCGGGTTCCCAAGTTTCATTTGCAGTGCAATATGAGAACTTTCCCTCGTTGCTGTAAAACCCTTCTTTACATTCATAATGAACGACGCTTCCCGGTAGCAAGCTGTAGTTCCCCACAATGTAGCCATGCTTCATTTCAGGAGGGGAACCACATCCAATTTCTGCAAAGAGACAACACATGACCACTTTAAAATGAGCTCAGTTGGATTGTCACATCACAAAATACATCCAATCTGATGAATCTGAGCAAGCACCAAATGGGTAGAAGACTGGAGTTGAAGAGTTGTACTGGTCACAGTTGAAGGAACACAGCGATCCAGGTATCGAGCTACATCTTTAATAACGTACAGCTGGAACCATTCACAACATGGAAGAGGAGACACTGCAATGTGATGGTGCTTTGCATGTGCCAGTCTCGTTGCAGCAATGGCTGAACAATCCTTCAACACCAGAGGAAAATTTCAGGCCCCAATGCACAGCTTTATTTCCCCATGCATGGGAAAGGAGAAGCATTGCAGATGCGCTGAAATGGTCTGCCCCTCAATTCCTCCATCTCACTAAATCAGCCTACATACAAAAGCTACATTCCTTCAGCACAGCTGCTTGTCAGGGCTCCCTTGTCCAACCCCACATGTGACACAGACACATTACCACAGCATGCGGAGGGGGAAGTTGGTGAGGTAAGCAGGGCAAAATGCAGGTAAGCAATTCTGGGAAAATGAAACAGGGCACTCCACTTGAAAAAATAGACAAACTACAGGCAGTAAGCTTTACTGATGGTTCTTGCAGTAATTCAGAAATAAGAGCTGTATACAATCAAGGCAGTTTCTTCTACCTGGAATGCCTGGGCTCACTACATACTCTGACAGCTACCGCATACACTGCTAGCACTTTGTATTTGCAAAAACCTACACTAGAGAGGAAAGGAGGGACGATTTCAAACTGAAATTTTTGTTGTGACGACAAGATAAACAGGACAGATTATTTATGCAGGTGACACAGTATGTTATAAAAAGCTAAGCTGTTATTTCATTATTCCTCTCGCCTAGGCTTGTTTCGTTCATCTGACATCTCTTATCAGCTGTTTATCCTCTCCTCCCTTTCCCTTCATGCGGTGCGATTATATTAGCAAGTGGATTATACCACACTTCCTTCCTGTTCAGAAACTAGCTACATCATCTTCATAGCATTATTAAGCTTCTCTGACTCCGCACACCCAAACCACTACTGAGAGTCTGTAGTAACCACGTCCTGTGTTGACTCTACCATGCAGACATCACTGGAAAAAACTGAACCCAAGAAGTAGAAAAACATACAGCAGGCAAAGTCCCCAGAGAGGGCTTCTGCCCTGCAGAGCTAAAAGCACAGGTCAGAGCAGGTGCTACTATATCATGCAAGATCTGATTTTATCTACTAGCAAAAACCACATCCAAAGACTCTCACCTTTGCATGAAACTATGTTGCCATCTGGTTGAAAAGAAAGCTCTCCATTTTCTAATTTATAACCATCATTGCAGTAACACTTGTAGCTTCCTTCAGTATTCACACATCTTGCATTGTGACCACAGAGCCCAGACTTCTCACATTCGTCTATATCTTAAAAATTCAGAGAAAAATATATGCACTTTGTAATAGTTTAATTAATGTAGCAGCTAAGCTTAAAACAAATACAGCATTCTATGAAGGGTTCAATGTAGCTTCTGTGAAACAAAGGAGCTGATCATTGCCTGGTGTTCAAGCATCTGGAAGGAGAAGACACAATTTCGCAGCTAGCTATCTTTTAAACTGTTTCTGTTTTACCTGACAAATAGTTTCCAATGTTATCTCCTGCTACAACTATCCTAGAAAAATCTCCTGTCTGCAAATATCTTAATCAGTTACAAGAGTTCATTACTGTAACGAGGAACTGACTAATATTCTACACTACAACATAGCAAAGAAAGCAAAATGGAACTAATTCATGGCTGTTAGATGTCAAATAGGTGTTTGCATCCACAGCTGAAAGTGCTCTGACATAGGTTTAGAACGTAAGTTCTAAAGTGACAGGAAAGAAAGATTCACGCAGTAGAAAATTAAGTTCTGGATTCCTGGTGCTCAAGATTCTTTGTGATGTCTACCTGTACAGTTTGTGCCATCATTGGGAATAAATGTCTTGTTGTTGTTGGAGGCTCGGTATCCATCAAGGCAAACACAGTAAAAACTTCCATGTGTATTATGACATAGTGTGTGATTTCCACAGATCTTGCTGGCTCCAATCTGGCATTCATCTTTATCTGTTAGCACATTTAAAACACATCAGAGAGATTAACAGAAGTGGAATATCCTTCCCTCCTCACTCATTCTTGGGTAACCAGATTTCCCCTTACTATTTTTTTTCCCCTGGAGTATTAACTAAATACTGGAGTATTTAGACCAACAGGGGTTGTAGTCCCTGGATGAAAATTGTGAATAAAGTTTCACAACACAGCTTGAGTTGATCTAAGAACTGTTGAAAACTGTGAGCCCTGCTCTTCCTTATGGCATGCACTGGTTGCAGCACTTGATGGAGCTTGTGCTGATCTTACCCAGCACACTCAACTGGCAAAGGATAAATATGGCAAAATATGCAGCTTGTCTTCTCTTACAATAACGAGATAATTGAACTCTGTGCAGACCCCAACAGGTGCCAGTGTTCATGAAGGAAGGGGAAGAGATGGCGGGAAAGAGATCAGAGGTGGAGGACCTTTCCTTTTAAGCAGTGGTAAGCTACCGCTCATTCCGACACAGCATTTGACATCATCCTTTGATTCATGTATTGATTGAGATAGTATTAAAAGGACACTATCAACTACAGTAATAAAACAATGCTGAACAACACTTTTCATGTGACAGACATTTGCACTTCAGAAATCTGTGTATATATGCACAGTTATTAAGAACAGACCTTCAGTTTATGAAACTAATTTTTAGTTACCCAGTAATCTGAGATAATTGGAAAATCAGCACAAATTCTTGTCAGTTTTATTGTTGAGCTTTCAGTTCAATGATGCATAGGTTGAAAATAATAATAAAGTGAAGCCCACCATATTTAATTTTTTTTTTTTTTCTGAAGCTAGGATACAAAGATATACACCATTCCAATACATTATATTTTAAAAGTATTTGATAACACCCTACATTTTCTAAGACAAAACTAATTTAAATCCTTGACTATATAGAAGAAACTGAATTAAAAAGTTAATCAACCAATTACAAAATTATATTTACATCAAGTACAAGAAAAGTACAGCCCATGGCTAGACATTGGGGGGGAGGGCAACAAAAAACAATCCATGTATATTCTATATTTTGGAAATTCTGCTAGGAAATGACAAAGCTTTTACCATATTTTGAAGAATTCAGCAGTATTATTCAAGACAGAATATGCCATTTTGCAAAGAAGCAGCCTACCTTGACAGTGGGTTCTTCCATTGCCTACAAATCCATAGTTACAAATGCAGACACTTTTTCCTTCAGTTTGATGACATGTAGCATGAATGTGGCACGTTGCACAGACATCTGGAACCGATCTGTTTGCAACTGCTTTAAGAAAAAAAAGACATAATTACTTTTTCTTTAAAAAACCCCAAAAAACATAGAGGGGGTCTGGGTAACTGGCACAGAATTTGAAGTGGAGATGAAATCCAGATAAAATCCAAAGTGGGTAAAATCCAGATTAAAACACATAGAATAAAATAAATTCTATCTCCTCCCATCTTATGTTCAAACTTGCAGAAAAACCACAGCCATAGCATTCAGAGACTAAAGATAACAAAAATAAACAGAAGGGATTAAACAAAATAACTACACTGAATAATTTTCTCCATCCATCTCTGACAACAAGCAAAACAGCTTTTCACCAGTTAGTAAGGTTTACGAGACATATAATAAATAGCTCTATCTAATATTATTAATCTTTTTTCCATATTAATTTTCTTTCTCTTTTGTTATGATTTCTGTTTCCTCATTTATTCTATTATTTACACATAGACATTTGGGCTGTTTATCCATTTGTATCTTATACTATCGACATGCATGTAGTACAGATACTATACATAAAAATCATGTTGAGAATGCTCTCAGTAGGAAAATGACTTAAAGTCATTTTAGAAATTAATTTGTATTAGAAGTAGTTTAGCAGCATATGACACACAACCTAATTTACTGTAGTTTGATAGGGCTATAAATATACATGAAACTAGAGTAACATATGAACTTTTCCCCTTATTTATATTGATGCTTTTAATGCATTATGTGCATTTCTCTCCATTTTTTGTAAACTCTTTTTGTTTTTTCACACATGCACTGCCTTTCCAAATGATAAACCTCAGAACTCACAGCTTGAACATGGACAGAGCATGTATATGCTTATACCCTTTTTGCATTTTTAAATAAATAATACTGCACAAGCTGATGTTGTCTCGTGATGCTGGACACAGCAGTATGGAACTTTTTACTCTTTTGAGACAGCTAAGATCAAAAAGGATGGTGTGGTTCTTACAGTATAAAAAACTTACTGCGTATCTAGCAGCTCTGAGAAAATTCTGCCTGCCGTTACATAGTGGCTAAATACGTACCAGTAACGAGAAGGAGAACACAGCTAAACACTCTAGCCAGTTTTTTTCTAGGCACTGAATTTATCAGCCTGATATAACGGCCCTTCCACACAGTGTCTCCAGTTTTACTCACAGTGCATTTCTGAGTGCCTTAAGACTGATGGGGAGCATCATAAGATCCCTACCCCTAATTCTCAATGCTTTTATACACCTTCGTGTGCGTGTTTCCAGTAAGAAGAAAGAACAAAAACTGCCAGCATGCAGCGGTAGCCAACGTAGATCAGAAAATTAAATGGAAAAACAGCCACGGTAAGAACTTTCTCATGATACCTCAATCTACTGATAAGACACGGGAGTGTCCACCTCAGATTGCTGCTCTGGGAGATAAAACCGGCCCGTTCTCGCCCTGCAGCCCCCCCGCCGCTACAGATGAGACTTTGTTTCTCCGTAGTCGCGGGGGTTCACCCCGGCCCTGCAGCCCCCCGGCGGTGACAGCCCGTCCCTCCCGGCCGCGCCCCCCTCAGGCGCGGATCCCGCACGAGGCGCCGCCGCCCTCGCGCGCGGGCGAGGAGCGGGACCCGCCGCCGAACCGGCCGCGCCGCCTCCGCCAGCCCCTCGACGTCCCGGTGGGGCGGGCGCCCGCCGCCAGGCCACAGCCCTCTCGCCCCGCCGCCTCCGTCCACCTTCGCGCCCTCGCCGCCCCGGCCGAGCGGAGCGGGGCCGGGCCGAGGGGCCGCACTTACCCCGCCGCCGCCCCGCGCACGGCAGCAGCGCCAGCAGCAGCAGGAGCGGCCCCAGCGCCCCGCCGCCGCCCGCGCTCATGTCCCCGCCGCCGCCTCTGCGCTCCTGGGTGCTGCGCGGCCCGCGGCGCCTCCGCATCCTCCCCGCGGGCGGAGGGTGGGAGGAGAGCCCGGGGGGAGGGGGCACCCGCGGGCCGCCCTTATCGCCGCCGCCGCGCCCTCGGGGGCCGCCCGGCGTTCCCCTCAAAGAGGCCCCTTTCCTCTCTCGGCCGAAGAGCCCTTGCCCGCAAACCCCTCTTTTCTTCCTTTTTTTTTTTTTTAAACTCTGTACCCTGGCACAACCCTTTTCCTTCCCCAGGACGCTGCCTCTGCCCAGCCCAGGCGAGTGACAGAGCTGATAAGCGCTGTGGCTGCGTGGCGGCCGGCCCTCAGCCCGGGCGCGCGGAGGGCAGTGGAGGGATGGGTTATTCTGATTCCAGGGAAAGGGGAAAGGCGCCTGGAAAGTTACCCCTGTTTGTACCTGTCAGCCGTGCTGCTCCTGGCCTGCCCGCCGCGAGGTCTTCCTGCCCCGGCAGCCAGCGGGACGGAGCAGCGCCGCCGGCCGGTGCTGGGGAAAGGCGGCCACCGTCGGGCCCGCAGTGCCGCGGCCCCAGCTGCAAGGGGCCCGTGGTCCCCTGTGCGCGGGAGGGAGCTGCCCGACAGCTCTGCTGCACCCGTCTGCAAGCTTGCTTGGAGTTGGCATGCCCGTTCTACAAATGCGTGAAAATGGTGCAACTGTGCACCGCCAACCTTTGGTACTCGAAATTAAGTAACGCCTTCTCGCTGTTCTCCTTTGCCGCAGGACGAGTAAACCCCAAATCTTCGTTTTTAATCAGTACCAGCAGTGTTGCCTGGAGAGTTTTCTGCTGTTGAAGAATAGTCATCCTCCTAAAGTTCGTGCTCCTCATTCAGATCCACAAGCCTGAATTTAGAAAGCTGCATAAACCTGCATTTACTTACAAATGCAATTACCCAGTTATCACAGCTGCAATAGAGGAGTGCCACGGAGATGAGTGGGGGGAGCCTAACACAAAGGTAGATGTAGGTATCTTTGATATGCTCTAATGAGCTTCCTGAAGAAGCTTTGCTCATGTGCTGTGTTGGCTTTATATTTATGCCCTTTAATGCTAACACAGTCAAGTCCCCCATAATGACTGCATTTAAATGACATAACCTGATCTGCTGCTGCTGTGTATGCTATGTTATAATGACAAAGACCAAAAAACCTTCAATTTCAATGAAAAAAAAACCCAGGTTCATAAAACTATCAGCTTTATTGATTTAGTTATGGAAGCATGTCTTATTCCAGTGTTTTTTAATTACTGTTCTGCCTAGCTAAGCATCTATATCTTTTTAACCAGGTTCTGCTACACTTCAGTTGAAGAAAATACAAGACGGAGACTGGAACAAACCTTGTTTCATTCCAGTCTAGCAGATCTTAACCAGCAGATTAGTTGTTGTTTAAAACATACTTTAATACTGAATAATTAAATTACACACAGAGGCTACTTTTAACTACATGTAGGTTGTCTGCACATCTCAATTCAAAGCAGAGCCATATGAAATAAGTGTCAAAAGGATGAGAGGTCATCTGTTCTAGTTTTCTGCTCTACCAGGACTGACTCTACATAAATTATTCCTGACATACTTGTCTAACCTGCTCTTTATAGTGACAGTGATGTAGAATTCACAGTATTCCTAAACAATCTGTTCCATTATTTTGCTCTCTTTATAATATGAAAATGGTAATCAAAGGTTCAATTTAACACTTCGTTAAACTGTTAAATCTTTTTTCAGTTCACAACAAACTTCTAATAGTATTCATGATCTGGACCAAGGTTTGAATCAGCCACTGAAATGAGTCACAGATCACTTCTGTTCCAAGGTCACCTGCCCAAGCCTTCAACTAATTTATTTAGAAAGACAATTAAAGATTCAGAAGGGTAAGAGAGATCAGTGTCCCAACATGTTTAGGCAAATGTAGCTTATTTCATACAAAAATCTGTCTAATGATAATACAAGACAATATCCATGTAGATTTCTTGTTCTGGATAGGATAAGGTTTTTAATCTTTTTACTGTCAATAGAACCTAGTTTGTATTTACAGTGTTTCCTTTGTGCCTAATAGCATTAAATCTCACTACCCAAAAGGCATTTCTACCAGTATTTGCTTTCATTTCTCTTTGTGATAAAAAAAACGGAGTTATGATGGTCAAAGTAATTGAATTCATCCTGAGACACTTGGAAGTTTCCTCTGCAGTTTTACCTTGCAGCTGTCTAAACAGAGATAATCGAAAATCAGAAAGGCAAGCAGGATTAGACATCTCAGCCCTATTTGTTGTCTCCTTTGCAGACAGTGAATGTCACTATGTCATCTAAATCACATTCTTTTTGTAAGGATGTTTGGCATAGATTACACTACTTACTCTGACATATAAAGACAACATATTTGATACTAAAGGCTCTTTCAGCAAACAGATTTTTAAAAATACAGCAGACATCTTCAGTCAGAGTGAATGAATGTAATTCATCCTTGTTAACAGATCACTCAGCTATTCATAATGCAGTTGCATTCTCAGACAGCTTGCTATCAAGCACTTCTTTCCAGCTGGCAATGAAAAGAGTAACTGCAACTTGACGGAAGGCTCCTTCCATCTGAATTCTGCCTCTCTTGCCTATTTAAAATTAATCAGATTAATAACTGGTTTCTGGTTATCCACTAAATTTCTAGAACAAGCAATAGCAATAGTTGAAGCAGAAATAACTGAAAAGTTGGCTGACCCTCTTTGGCGAAAATGCTTCAGTAAATATTGTGTGGAATAAAAACATTCTCTTATAATGAATTTTACTACAAAGGCAGTATTACCACTCAATTTTTTTGCAGCATTTTTGTCTGTACTTTCAGGTGCCCCTGTGCCACTGTCTCAACTCCTGACAAATGAAGTCAAGATGAAAAAAAGACATGGGATTTCTGCAAAAGAATTAGAGTGAGAGATACCTGAATTTGAACCTTAAATATTGAATGCTTCTATATGGTTTCTGAACAGCTATAGGCCTTGGATGAAACAGACATCAGAGCATACCATGTATATCTCATAGCAAGAGCATGGTAGGTGATAAACTGGGTGACAGTTGCTGCTAATCAGAAAAGCAGTTCTACAGAGCAAAAGGCCTGCTATCTGTGGGTTTTAGCATAGGAGTAGGAGTTCAAACTGAGCTTTGCCACAAACTCACTGTGACCTTTGATAAGATAACCACTTTCTGCCTCTCTTTGCCTCTCCCTTCCACTTCACTGTGAAACTGGAATAATATTCCTTCATAGGTGTGTTGTGACTTAACACCATAAAAGTGGGTCTGACAGGATGCAATGTAAACTTCTCTGATAGAAGCTTTGATGTCACTACAATGTGCCCCAATTTCTAAACCACAAGGACTTGGCACCAATCATTTTATGGGGCAGCGTCCTAACATTGTTGGATCTTGGAATATCATGTGGAGGTTGCTGACTAGTCTTTGCTTCTGATCGTTTCACGTTGTAATATACAAGCTCTGTCATTATTTTGAGGGCCATGCTGACAGAGGGCAATAGTTAAGAGGAGAGAGGCAGAGTCATGAAGGAAAAGTAAAGGAAAAAAAAGAGAAACAGCACCTCCTTCATACATTATTAACAGAAAACAAAAAAGTTGTGATTTTCTTGACTCCAGGTAGGTGAACAGACATCTGTTTCGTAGAACATCTGCTAAAATCAGAAGACAAAGAACTGGGCAATGAGCTTAATGCTTCCTTCTCTGCCACGATACCTGAGCTCATCCAAATGGGTGCTGGCCTTAATGTCACAGCTGCACAGCCGTTAATAACAACTTATAGAAAAGGTAAAAATGAATAATAATTTCTGTGATAGGTAGAGGAAGAAAACCAAATCCCACTATCTGTATTATCCTCCTCTCGTTATCATTCATTATTTTGGGGCAGGATCAGTCTAGAAGTGCAATAACCATTAGATGGGAAATATGTCAACTTGTCCAACTATATTATCTATCAAAATAAAAAATTCCCTACACACATCTTACAAGAAGGGAAAACTAAATAATGACTAGAGACTATAAATCAAAGGGTTGTCCTCAAAGCTGTTCAGAATCATAGAATCATAGAAACATAGAATGATTTGGGTTGTAAGGGACCCTAAAGAACATCTAGTTCCACCCCCCCTGCCAAGGGCAGGGACACCTTCTAGTAGATCAGGTTGCTCAGAGCCCCATCCAGCTTGGTTTGAAAGCTTCCAGGGAGGGGGCAGCCACAGCTTCTCTGGGCAACCTGTGTCAGTGCTTCACCACCCTCACAATGAAGAACTTCTTCCTTATATCTAATCTAAATCTAACCTTTTTCAGTTTAAAAGGGTTACCGCTGATCCTATCCCTGCACCCCCTGATAGAGTCCCTCCCCATCTTTCCTGTAGCCCCTTTAAGCAATGAAATGCTGCTGTGAGGTCTCCCTGGAGCCTTCTCTTCTCCAGCCCGAACAACCCCAACTCTCTCAGCCTGTCCTCATAAGGGAGGTGCTCCAGCCCCCTGAGCATCTTTGTGGCCTCCTCTGGACTTGCTCCAACAGGTCCATGTCCTTCTTACGTTGGGGACCACAGAGCTGGACACAGCACTGCAGGTGGGGCCTGCAGTGAGAGCAGAGTAGAGGGGGAGAATCCCCTCCCTCAACCTGCTGGCCACAGTTCCCTCGATGCAGCCCAGGACACAGTTGGCTTTCTGGGCTGTGAGCACACATTGCTGGCTCATAGTCAGTTTTCCATCCACTACTATCCCCAAGTCCTTCTCTGCAGGGCTGCTCTCAATCTACTCATCGCCCAGCCTGTGTCTGTGCTTGGGATTGCCCCGACCCATGTGCAGGACCTTGCACTTGGCCTTGCTGAACTTCATGAGGTTTGCACAGGCCCACCTCTCCAGCCTGTCCAGGTCCCTCTGGATGGCACATCCCTTCCCTCCAACGTGTTGACCACACCACATACACATTTGCTGTCATTCGTAAACTTGCTGAGGATGCACTCAATCCTACTGTCCGTATCACCAGCAAAGGTGTTAAACAGCATTGGTGGCAATACTGACCCCTGAGGAATGCCACTTGTCACTGCTCTCCACTTGGACATGGAGCCGTTGACCACAACTCTTTGAGTGCAACCATCCAGGCAATTCCTTACCCACTGAGTGGTCCATCTTTCAGATCCATGTCTCCAATTCAGAGACAAGGATGTCATGTGGGACTGTCAATTGCTTTGCACAAGTCCAGGCAGATGTCAGCGGCTCTTTCCTCATCCACCAATGCTGCAAACCTGTCATAGAAGGTCAGCAAATTAGTCAGGAACAATTTACCCTTAGTGAAGCCACATTTGTTGTCACCAATCAACTCCTTATTTTCCAAGTGCCCTAGCATAGTTTCCAGGAAGATCTGCTCCATGATTTTGCTGAGCACAGAGGTGAGTCTGACTGGTCTGTATTTCCCTGAATCTTCCTTTATTCCATAAGAGGGGTTATTTTTCCCCTCTTCCAATCAGTGGGAACTTTGCCAGTCTGCCACAAATTCTGATGGATAGTTGCTTACCCACTTCATCCTCCTGTTCCTTCAGGACCCACAGATGCACCTCATCAGGTCCCAAGGACTTGTGCATCTTCATGTTCCTTAGATGGTCTTGAACATGATCTTCTCCTGTGATGCATGGTTCTTCATTCTTCCAGTCGCTCCCTGTACCTTCTACATCTTGGCTGGTGTGGCTAGAGCCCTTGCTGCTGAAGGCTGAGAGAAAAGAAGTCATTCAGTATCTCAGCCTTCTCCATATCCCAGGTGAGCAAGTCTCCATTTTCCTTCTAGAGGAGGCCTATATTTCCTCTAGTCTTCCTGTTATCACCAATGTACCTGTAGAAGCCTTTTTCATTGCCCTTGATGTTCCTGGCCTGATTTAATTCTATCAGGGCTTGGGCCTTCCTAACCTCATCCCTGGCTGCTCAGACAATTTCTCTCTATTCCTCCCAGGCTACCTGTCCTTGCTTCCACCCTCTGTAGGCTTTCTTTTCTGTTTGAGCTTGTCCTGGAGTTCCTTGTTCATCCATGCAAGCCTCCTGGCATCATTACCTGACTTCTTTGTTGGCACACATCGCTCCTGAGCTTGGAGGAGGTGATCCTTGAGTATCAACAAGCTTTCTTGGGCCTGTCTTCCCTCCAGGGTTTTATCCCATGCTACTCTGCCCAGCAGATCCTTCAATAGGCCAAAGTTTTCTCTCCTGAAGTCAAAGGTAGTCAGTGAGCTTGCTGCATGCCCTCCTCACCACCTTAAGGATCTTCAACTCCACTATTTCATGGTCACTGCAGGCAAAGCAGCTGGGCATTCTTTACCCATAGCTTTTTTCCCTACAGACCAGTTGTATTTTGTCACCTTGAAATCTCATATTTGCATCAACAATTTACAGTGGGAAAGAAGAGGGAAGAATCTAATAATCATACCTTTCATAGTACCTTGATGTTCATTCCCTGTGCTGTTTTGTAAGCAAGTCAGCTTTCACACGCTGTTTATCAAGATAAAGAAACCATTGTTGTCTCAACTAGAAAGCACCTAAACTTACTGTGTTTTTAGAATCTGTGAATGCAAAGCCAGCCTGATGAGTTAGATTTCAGATTCATTACATTATGCATTCATTTTTGGCATACAAGGACAGAGTGCTTTTGATTGGTTACAAAAACAGCACAAGGTCTGCTCTTTTGTCTTTCAAAATTCAATTTAGTTTTAACTCTATTATTTCTACATTTACTGGCACTCAGAAGAGAAAGAGACCCTGGGTGATGACATTCGTATGTTGTCATAAATTGTAGTAAAGACATAAGATTGACATTTCTAGGGAGATAAAAAGTCACCTTGTCTTTTTTTATATTAATTGCAAAGCTGAGAGCCCTGCTTGTCTTCAAATACTTTATAATATTCCCACGAGACTCTTCAAGTCTATCAGTAATGCTGCTATCCAGAAACTGTTTGGCAATAAGAGACTACTTGCTACAGTAATTAAAGGTTGAATTCTGTCTAGTACTGAACCACAAAAATACAGTAGCTAAACAAAAAAATCATTGACCTTTACTAGAATTTTGTCTACTACTTGCTTCTTCCCATTAGGAAGAGTGTATGTGTTAGTCAATAGGACCTAAATAGCAATTCGGGATGAGAGGTATGCTTAAAATGGTTGAAACTTCTCTATAAAAGCAAAAGAATTTTGAGGATAGGTGTTCACATTCTAAAGGGTCCTAAAAATTTCGAGGAAAACACACAGCTAGATAGCCAGTTTTTCCATTATATATAGATCCAAAATTAGGGAGATTACTGTTCATCTCTGATGAACGGTCTGTGCCTGAAAATGCATTTTCATATGTACTGGCTTTGGGACACTGCTTGTCAGACCACAAAACCTCAAGTATTTGATACAAGTATTTGTTGGCTATTACAGAGGGGTTTTTAAAGCACTGTCTAAAATTAAAATATTTCCAAATACTGAAAAAATTGTAAATTAAGTTATTTCCAAAATGAAACTCTTTTTTACATTTAGTCATTCTACTTTAATCAGAAAATTTAGGCAGAGAAGTGTCACTGTAGATGGCACAATAGCTAGGAAACAGGGAGACTGTATTTGAACCTAAGCTATTGCTTAATTTTAATCAGTGTTATGGTGAAATATTCGGGGAAAAAAAAGCGCATTGCTGGCAGGAAAACACTCAGTGACATCTGTGTATTAGAAGTGTAGAAACATCTATAGGCATTATTAATTTATCTTGTGCCTAAGGAAAATAGCTACACCTTGGAAATCATGAAATTCAGAAATAACTTTCTCTACCTTTATAGTTCTTCTTTTTTTTTTCCTCTCTGTATAGAAAAAACACCCCTTAATGGCAACCTGAGCATTTCATTGCATGTTGTCACAAAATTAAAATACAGAGCATTTTAACTGCACTTTTCTAATGGTATCTGAATGACAGACTTGTCCAGCACAGAATTTCTCAATCAGCAGCTTTTCCAAATCTTGGGAATCCAGACTTCTGAGCATATTTTTTACTCAAAAACAACAAAAATGTAATTTTTACTCAAAGATATTCAACTTTCACTTATACTTAGTGATCCTTCTACACTTATGATTCTAAAGAAAATTATGCATAAAGTGAACACTTGGACCTATAGTAAATATTTAAGACCCAGAATCAAAATTTTGGGCATGATTTAAACTTATTGTAGCTTATCTTCTTGAGGAATGCATGGCCAACTTGCATTCTAGAATATTACCCCCCAATTAACCTGGGCAAGGCTGTCAGTAAGCATACAATGCATCAGTAACTGCTTTTCCTGGACTATTTTTCTGACATTGTAATTAGAATGCACTTTAGAGTTGCAGAAGAGGCACTGCAATTGTTTTAGGTCATGTGCAATATTCCTCTCAAAACTCCTGTGATAGTATTATGAAGAGCAAAACTGAGACAAATGAAACGCCTAAATTCACAACATACCCACAGATTAATCTGAGCAAGAAATCAAAGTTTGTCTTACAATGTACTGTCAGCTGTAACTTTTAAATCTGTAGGAAATGTCCAAACAAAAATACAACTTTACCTAGTAAAATGTATAGAAAACCAACAAAGAGATGCAAACACCCCCTCTCCCTCTCCCCACAACAAACCTCTGGTGGGTGGGTAACATATGGCTACTGTTAATCTCTAATGAGTTGTTAATGAGCTATTCCCACACCTAATCCTCTTTTTGCTTTCTTGGGGAACATTCTATACACCGGAAGAACTTGAGATTCAAATAGTGTAGGTCTGTGTGAACTAAATGATGACTGACTATTTAGTCCTCCACTAGGCTGCGTATTTTTGTCTTGCTATGTACTACATTAACTCACTGTCTAATTACAATTACGGAATTTTTTATTTCATACCCATTTGAAGTACACCTATTTCATCTGTGACATTATACAGACATCAACTTTCCCAATTTATAACTGTCTTTATAATATAAAACTGTGCATTGGCATAGCATTAAGATCCACGTAAGTGATTTTACACTTCCTTCCAGTCTTTAAAACACATGGGATTGTAAAATTAGGCTGAAGGTATAGTCCCATCATTGGGACAGTATGTGAGAAGATACATGTTTTTAAGTTTAGCAGTGTGGTTGTTTAGACTGGATCCTAGACTTTGAAAGGGAAAAAAATTAAGATATGTGGGCAGGATATTTCAACTTGCATTCAGCACCTTAATCAAGCCTACTGTTCCTATGCAATTGATCTGCAAAGTGATCAGCAATTTTCCTGTTAGATCACATGAGACAGTAAGTGGCTGAGACATCCCAGGCAAGACAGGATGTTTTTGTTAACATCTTATGATTATGTCAGACCCTTCAGAAGTCATTTCTTCCTTATCTATTTTCCTGCTGATGAGTGGCAACAATGACTATGAAAATATTTTTCAAGGACCTTGATTAAAATCTGATGCATCAAAATAGAAACTAAGTGAAAAGTATAATCTTCCCATAACATAAAACTGGAGAATCTAAGCCCCACAGAATAAGCAGCTTGTGTAACAGCTAAAGGTACACAGTAATTTAACACTTTCCTCAAAGAAAAACGATTTACACAAGTGGAACTCATAGTACTGCACTGAGTGCTGAACTAAGGGCTCTGTAAAGAGTTCCAGGAGGTTCTCTGGGAGTCTTACAAGCATATATATCACGCCCTGAAGGTGAAATAAGCCCAAGCCATCTTGTGGCAGGCAGGCTGTAACCAGCAGTGCCAACCCAGAGTAGAAAGAGAGAAAAAGACATTTATGCCATAACAAGTCTTAACATCAAAAAGGACTTTTTTATCCCTGTGGTTGAATTAACATTGAAAGATCTTATCCTGGGAGATGCTTAAACTCAAGAACTCAAATAGCATAATGCATTGTTGTTTGCTGTAGAAAGAGAAGGCACTCAATGACTGGGATAGGTCTCCTATCAAAATCTTCAACCAGTTCAGTACCTGATAGACCAATGAAGGAGGGTTGAAACACAGAGAGGAACACTGTGAATCCTTTATACTTTTGACAAGATAATTAAAGCCTCAGCAAAAGAGAATTTGAAGCTCTCCAGTCATGCTGAGAATATACAGGCAAAAAGGAAAAGGGTATATAACACAGCTAAATTTCATATATGAAGGAAAGTGTAGAAACAATTTCAGTTAATAGATGTAGTAAGAGACAGTACTTAGGCAGCAAATGCTTTTCAGAAACTTACTGTGCTCTTAAATAGAAAAACTACTTTCATAGCTCTGTAAAATGAGGAACCTTAGTTACACATTTCACAAGATATTTCCAAATCTGTTGAGCAAATGAATCAAATTCTGCATATACGGGGATGACCTTTTGCTGAATGCACTGTATTGCCGCTATTAAATCTCATGCTGTTTTAGGGCAATTTGGCTGTGGGAGAGAACTGGGAATAAGAGGGGAGGGAAGGAAAGAACAGATTAGAAATTATGAAAAATCAGCCAATGACATTGCCATGTTCTTTGGTAAGAAATAAACCTGAAAATTTCAATTTTTTGTCAAATCTTAACTGAAAGTTTTTAATTAGGAAAGAATCCACAACCCTTTGTCCAAGCACCCACCCACATTGCAGTGACTAAAATAGTTTATGGAGCTACAGACAGTTCTTCCCAGATCATCATCAGAATTCATAGTCCTGAAGAGAAGAGTTATCCTGATTTCTTTAGCTTTTGAGATAGCCTTGTGTCATTGTTTGTGTTAAGATATATTTTTTAAAAGCTTCATTTTTATTTTTACAGGCAGCAATCACTGAACAGTGTTTACAAACACGTTTTCTCTAGGTGTGTGCTAGGAACCAGCATAACAGGGTAGAAATAGAAACTGTATTTGACCACAGATCTGCAGGCCCTACAGTGTTATGCAATATCCTTCAGGGAGACTGCTTTTTAGAAGTTTCCAAGCATGGAATAATGTGGCTTTTCAGATGGAGATGGACTCTGGAGGGGAAAAAAAACAGGACACAAACCCCTCAATAATAACTATTATAGACCCTTCACCATACAAGTAATATGCACACACAAGAGATCCATTTAAACCATAGCTGGAAAAAAACTTTTACACAGTATATTTAATGCAGGTACTGCAGAAGGTATGCCTTTTCATTTCAACAGAATAATTTTGAATGCTTACATTAAAAGCTAAGATTTGCTCAGATGAACACTAACTAGCTGTACTCGAAGCAGACTGGAAATAAAAAAAACCCAGGACCTAAAAGCATTATTCTAATAAACTGACTTAGACTAAGCAGCAAATGTTAAGGAGCAGGAATGATCACTCGAGACTAAAGTATTACTCTTAAAAGAATGATTTTGGAGTCAGGCAACACATGTTGCTACCCTACACTACCATAAAGAGGTTTTTCTTTATTGTCAATTGAAAAATTTTATCATTTTTTGCAGCATCTGAATTGAGTTTATGGTCAACAGCAAAAGCATTCATCTGGAAATGATCTCTGGGAGGATTCACTTCCCTGAGGTCTCATTTTCTCTCTGCCTTTACCTCCCATACTTCCTCTCACCTATCTATTCTTCCACATGACTTCCACTATCATATCTTTTATTTAGACATCCTGGTACTCACCTGCTACACTCAAAGAACTCAAAGCCAAATGTCCAAGTGCACTTAAGAAAATGCAAGAGGAGATTTTTGTTTTCTTTTTAAAATGTACATTATCTTGTTTCCAGCTCCATCAATGGGTGAGCCCTGGGTCTGTAGAGTAATATTTTGGGACATATCCAAACCATATGAGATTTTATCTGTTGGCAAATTCACCAGTCACTGCCCTTTCTGTTTCAGCTTGCAAGTAACAGAACAAATTCTGGTATCAGAAATTTTATATCCATACTATCTGTCCTGGTTTCAGCCGGGATAGAGTTAACTTTCCTTGGGCTGAGAGGGAGCACAGCTGGAGAGCTGGGTCCCGATGGATTGCTGGCGCATTCCATATCATGAGAGAGCACGTGCAGCGTGCTCTCTCATGCCTGTTTCAGTTTCCAGGTCGGTGTGATGGGATTTTCTGGTGTGGTCAGATCACTGCTGCGGGGGAGCATGGGCTGCATACCTGTTGCCGTGCTCATTAAGCCACTGCTGCATTTTTACCTGTTTTGGACCTACTATGTTACTGGGGGTTTTTTTGTTACTATTACTAAATATTTTTTTATTCAACCTACAAATTTCTTCTTTTGTCCCTCCCCTATTTCACAGGGGCAGGGGGGGTAAGTGAACAACTGGACACATGGCAATTGGCTACTGGCTGAGTTCAAACCACAACACTATCCAAAAGTGATTTTTCATTTTCCAAGATGGACACTTACGTTAACTACTTCGGGAAAAATAATTACTTGTGATTATATTACAGGTCTACAACAACAGCAGACAAAAATTTGAGATGAGATTAATTTTTTGGTTAAGGAGGAAGGTGAGAAAATGACAGGTGGGAATTCCATTCTCCTGTCACTTCCTCAGACCGACTTGGCAATAAAAAAAGCCAGATTTTGGCCACCAAAACCTATGATTCTCTCTGGAATTCTCATCAAATATTTAAGTATCAAGGACAAAACCAGGAGTTATACTTGGGACCTACATATCTAGCGTTTGGAGAATAAGCATTTTGCTGAAAGCTGTGATCCAGTCTAAACTGAATTAGACTTTTCTCCCTACAAAAGCATCGACAATCAGAGATTGGTAATATAGTTTACATCAGGTTTGTTCAGTGGTCTAGTCCTAGCCTTGAGACACAGGCAGTCATTATGTGCACATATGAGACTTCAGATTCTTCAAGATCTGCTAGGCTTGGACTCAGTGGCAGACAATTAAATCCTTGCCAGATTGACAGAGAAATTTAGCTCAGACGGAGACACTGCACTCCCCACGTCACCCCCATACTTGTACTATTGCTTTAGACTACTGCCTGTTTACCATCAGTCCTGAATTTTGGATGCAAGAATACAAGGGTGTAAGTGTTGTGTAACAAACAAAAGGACAAGCAGAAAAATATGGAAGAAAAGCAATCATCAAGAAAGATGAGAAACAGAAAACTGAAAGCAGACCATCTTTTTCAGATACTAGTTGCATTTTTCTTAATCTCTGTGCAAATTATATGAACTGGAATCCTATGGCTAGAAAACAGTACAGCATGGTAAAAGAGAAAACAAAAGAATTCTCACTGATGAGGCCCCAAGTCTTGAAGTTTCTCATCTGTGTCTCAAGGAATGAAGCAATCTTCTACTGCTGTATTGGCTCAGACTTGTAAAATAGATTCCCATCCTACTGAAAATAAGAATTTCTACCCTGCTTAGGGGAAAGTTTAGGTACTACTGAACTTCAACTGGTTTTGAAGATGTGCATTAGTCCTCTTAAAATACTTTTGATATAAGAAGCTTTTACTTAGATGGCCATGTTTGCAAAAGAAAAACAAGAAAATGAAACATTAAGAGCTGTATAATTATGAAACAAAAAAAACCTTCAAAGCAATAGGCAAGAACAGGAAAGAAGACAGAAAAATGTAAATGAGTACAGCAGGCATTACATTTATTAAAAGGCATACTACAACAACTAAATTTAGGAAAAGCGTTAGGTATAGGTAACAAGTAATCATCAAATACACTAACCTAAAAGAAACAGAATACATTGCAGCACAAACAAAATCAAATTAACTACAGATTACACAGTCAGAAAATAGGTTTCATTAATATTATGTCTTTTCAGTTTTAAGTTATCGCAACAGATATGGAAAATGTTTTCTGCGATGCCACAAGATGCTTTACAAACGAAAGCTGTTGCTTATTAAAATATATAAAACAATTGGGTTTTAGATAAAAACATTTTACACTTCCATTTGTTCCCCAAAACACTTTTTCCCAGGTTTAAAAACAAAACATTGTTATTTACATCATTTTCTAGTGTTACATAAACATTTTTATAAACTGAAAGAGAACTTTCATCAACAGATCCAGTAAAATGACAGAATGACAGCAATTCTTATCCATGCTTTGTGTGTCTTGAATGCAATACAAAAAATAGTCCATTAACCTTTTGACTTATCTTGCACCATTAGGTTCACATTTTTATCTTATTTTTCCACTGTGCTTCATCCACCAATAGCAGTCACAAGTAAAAGCCACTTCGCATTGGGTCTTCCCACCAGAAAGGAACATGAGAGACAACAAAATGTCTTAGCAAAATGAGGTCAGTCTTTGGTCAGAGAGTGAGGTGAAGTTCTGATGCAACAATCTGTTTGGTCAGCAACCTTTGTCTTGTGCTGTTGAGTTCTAAAGTGAACTTTTGCAGATAAAGTGAATAACATATTCAAAAAGAATTAGAAAGTGCTTAAAATGAACTAAGTGCACAGGTATAGCTTCCCACTCATAAATAATGCACAGTTTCCAAGAAGTGAAAAACTGCTTACAGTGATGATATTAATTTGCTAAGGTAAAAGCTTTCTTCATCTGTGTGCTGGAGTTTTTGGTAGCAGGGGAGGGGGCTATAGTGGTGGCCCCTGTGAGAAGCTTCTCGAAGTTCCCCCAGCTCCGAGTCAGACCCACCTCTGGCCAAGGCCCAGCCAATTAGCGATGGTGGCTGTGCCTCTGTGATAACGTATTTCAGAAGGGAAACCTGGGAGGAGGAGGGGGACTTGTGAGGAGAACACTGCTGCAAACACTGAGGTCAGTGGAAGGAGGGAAGAAGAAGGGGGAGGAGGGTTGCCAGAGCAAAGACACCCTCCTGTATCCCGTGGTGAGAGCGCAGGGCCACCGCCCTGCCACCCGTGGAGGTCACCCATGGAGCAGAGATGCGCCTGCAGTCCATGGAGGACCCCACGCCGGAGCAGGCAGCTGTGCCCAAAGAAGGCCGGGACTGCATGGGAAGCAGCCCCCATTGTCGTAGTTCAGCACTTGTAGGACTGCAAGACATGTGGGTGACATGGAGCATCTAGGGAAGAATTGCATCCCATGGAAAGGACTAACACCAGGGAAAGTTCATGGAGGACTCTCTGCCATGAGAGGGACACCAAGCTGGAGCAGGGGAAGAATGCAGAGGGTGCTCCCCCTGTGGAGGAAGGAGAGGCAGACTGATTGTAATCCCCATTCCCTTCCCCCTGGGCCACTGGCAAGGGAAGAGGTACAGGTACTGAGCTTTAGAAGGGAGGGGTAAGGGAAGGTCCTCACTGTCCCAGTCTGTCTGTTAATTGTTGTTGTTTTTAGTGTTTGAATCAAAGTGATTTTTTTTCTTCCCTTAGCAAGTCTGTCTTTTCCCCATGACCATAATGCATGAGCCACCTCTCCCTGTCCTTATCCTGATTCCTGAGACTTCTACTTTACTCCCTCCCTCCCCATCCTGAGGGAGAAGGGGTGAGTGAACAGTTGCCTGGTGCTCAGTTGCACTCTGGGCTCAAACCATGACAATCTGTCGAGGAACCTCAACTATGTGAGTACTTCATTTCTTAAGGACTGCTCCACACACAACACGTTATTACATGTTGTTCAAAGTTTGAAATATGTGGGTTATGCTTGGACTCCTGCATATTGCAGTACAAAAGAAAAAAACTGCAATAGTAAAGGCATAGGGATAATTAAAACTGTATTGAAACAGATATACTTCTTGTATGGTCAGTGGACAATACTCATTTTTAACAACATAAACATGCAATTTCCAGGCGAAAAAAAAATATCAGTTATATGTAAGATACCAACACATATGAAAAAAGCCTACCCGTGAAAATACTGAAGGCATATAAACTTGG
The DNA here is from genome assembly GCF_965140245.1 of Athene noctua. Lineage (NCBI taxonomy): Eukaryota > Metazoa > Chordata > Aves > Strigiformes > Strigidae > Athene > Athene noctua. The sequence goes on from NC_134077.1 coordinate 80,342,265, forward strand.
GTACATTTTTGGTCCTGTTCCCCATACCCACACAATAAAACCCTGGAGTTAAATACCTCAAAATTTCTCCATTCTTTCTTGAAAAAATTTACAATTCCCAACAGTTAAGATTTGCTTTGGAAAGAGTGGGGAAGAATGCATCTCATGGGACCTGATAAGATGCATACATGGGTCCTGAGATAACTGGCTGATAAAGTGGCTAAGCCACTACCCAACATATTTGAGAAGTCATGGCAGTCCAATGAAGTTCCTGCTGACTGGAAAAGGGGAAGCATAACCCCCATTTTAAAAAAAGGGAATAAAGGAAGAGCCAGGGAACTACAGGCCAGTCAGTGTGACCCCTATGCCCAGAAGCATCATGGAACAGATATTCCTGGAAACTATGCTAGGGCACATGGAAAATAAGGAAGAGATGGGTAACAACCAACGTGCCTTCACTAAGGCCAAATTGTTCCAGACTAATTTGCTGACATCTGCCTGGACTTCCAAGCACAAATCCAGGCTGTGAGAAGGACTTGGGGATAGCAGTGGATGGAATACTGACTGTGAACCAGTACTATGCACTCACAGCCCGGAAAGTCAGCCAAGTCCTGGCTGCATCAAGGGAACTGTGGCCAGTAGATTAAGGGACGGGATTTCCCCCTCTACTCCATCCACTCTGAGACACCCCCCCCACAGTGCTGTGTCCAGCTCTGGGACCCCAATATAAGGACAGGGACATGCTCAAGCACATCCAAAGGAGGCCACAAAGATGCTCAGGGGGCTGGAGCACCTCCCCTGTGAGGACAGGCTGGAGAGGAGAAGGCTCTGGGGAGACCTTATAGTGGCCTTCCAGTGCTAATAAGGAAAGATGGGGAGGGACTCTTTATTAAGGGGTGTAGGGATAGGATGAGGGGGAACCCTGTTAAACTGAAAAAAGGGTAGATTTAGATTAGATATAAGGAAGACATTCTTCACTGTGAGGGTGGTGAGGCCCTGGCACAGATCGCCCAGAGAAGCTGTGGCTGCCCCCTCCCTGGCAGTGTTCAGAGCCCCGTCCAGCCTGGCCTTGAGCAACCTGGGCTAATGGAAGGTGTCCCTGCCCATGGCAGCGGGGTTGGAACTAGTCAATATTTAAGGTCACTTCCAACCTAAATTATTCTATGAAACAGTCTTGTATATAGCAAACAAATCTTCTGAAGACAGTTAAAGAAAAAAATTCTGTGTGATCTGAGCAGTACCCTTTCAGCACAATGGTAGCAATGCTATGTCAGGTTGTCCTGCTACAGTTGACAACATGCCAGGGCAAAAGGTAAAGGCAAAATCATGCTTTTTTAAGTAGTTCACCTCTCATTTGAGAAACAACAGTATGAGCTAACAGCGTACAATATCAAGTAGTAGGTTCACTTCCCTTATACAAAAAGAACTCATCACTTTCCTACTGACACAAATCAGAGGAGGATAAGAGATTTGATCACACAAACCACACTGATAGTATTATCAACAAAGGTGAATCTTTTTCTCAGCATACAAACATGGGTTTGCCATCTGTAATTAGTTGTAATATATAGGCAAATCTCATCAGATACATGTTACAGATGCTCTCAAATAAACAATCGACCACCAAAAATAATACAAAATTATTATTAACACAGGTACCTAGCTCTCTGTAAATTACAGGTTCGAATGTCTGTGAGAGGACAACAGAACAGCTTTCTAGGGTTTAACGGCAACCCAGAACACATAACAAAGAACTCTATAGGGTTTAAGGCACTTTACAAAGCCCTGTTACCTAGGGTTTAACGACAACCCAACACGCTCTATCACTCACCTGACAAGTGAGGGCTCTCAACCTCGAGGACCTGCTCAGGGCAGTGTCCTGACCCATGGTCCCTCGAGGAGTTTCCTTGGGCAGCGTCCTGACCCAAGGGGAGAGTCCTCCACCACAGCTGCTGCTCCAGGGGACGAGCTCCCAGTGGCTCCCCCAGGGGACTCCATTTATACCCAGGACGAATCTCACCTGGAGTCAATAGCGGCTCCCTTTGGCCAAAGCACAAACTACCCCGAGGCCGTGAGAACAAAGGCAGCCCCGGGCTACTACACTTCAGCAGCCAAGAAGCCCTGCTCTCACTGGGTGGATGCACCTGCCACAATACGTGAAATATTTTAATCGTAAAAAAGGACCTTCAGTCCATCAGTACACAAAAAAAATGCAGCTTACAGGACCAGCACACAAGGCAACCAAGGCAAATTATGAAAACTTCAGAAATTTGCTCTGATGTTTTTATTACTTAATGAATTAAAAAAAAGTTTCAAACTTCATACTGAAGTTATTTCAGTATAGCTATTTCAGAAAGGGGAAAACAGGAAGACTCAGATCCCAAAGATAACACTGTCTATTACTCTTAAGCCAATTTAACTTTCCAATAAATAGTTAATTCTGAATATTTGTGTCGTATAGTACTTATTATAGCTACATACATATTTACTCAGCGTTTTATGTACTGTCAAATAGCACACTTATTACAGTATAGATGTCTGGCACCATCTTTACAATGATTGGCTGCTGCACCCCTAATTTACATACAGTATAGGAAGGCCAGCTAGTATCCTGCTGATTTTCCAAAAATAACTCAAATTTTAAAAAGCTTACTCCAGAATACTCAGATCATGTAGAAACGTGCCCTTTCTTCTAGAAAGATAGAAGAAGTCATACAATTCATACAGATTAATGAAAAAACATGAAATGTTTTTGAAATTAAAAATTACAAAATGGCAAAACATTACAGCAGAAATTTCACAGTAATTAGAAGTAAATAAATACTATTTTGAGAGGAATATGTCTTTAAAAGGAAAAATCTCTTAAAATGGAATTTAACTTTTTAAAACACAAACAGAAGTCACTAAAATTTATATGTACTTTCAACACAAAACTAACTGTATCTCTGTTCATTCTCCAGATGGACATTTGATATTGAACATTTTTTCATACTTAAAGAACGATAGCTCTTTATTACTTGAAGCTTAATACTGAAATAAAAATGCAGGAACACAAAAGGGAATATTCTGATAGAATCAACGTCTCTCAAAAAGTTAGATGAAGTCCAGAAACTGGAGTGAATTTGCTGTTTGATCTTTCTATATAGTTTTTAGTGCATTTTTATGGGTGTGAATTTTTTTTCATCCAAGTAGTGGTATCAGACAACTGCAACCAGGTAATTTCAAAGAATCCCTATGCAATTACACAATGAGTTAAACCTTATTGCTCCCTTGACACCAAAGCACAAGACTAGAATTCAGAATATTTCTTAATTTAAAAAAAAAAAAAAATCTATTTTGAAATATCAAGGAAAACCTTTCCAAAAAGGCCAAGAATAGAGTTTTCAAAGCCCACAATATATTTTTCAAGATAGTTCAGACAAAACTCTGAGCTATTGTATCATAAGCACACAGTAAGGCACATAACATAATAAGGAACAAAGTAAATACACAGTAATTTCAATATCAGGACATTATGCTGATACAAAGAGATCTTGACATCTAGTTTTTCTGCCCTTAGATGACTTTAACAAATATAAATTCTTATTAATTTGCCATTTTATAATTCTTATAATTTTACCTCATTATTCTCTAAAAAGTAGTAAACATTTTATTCTTTAAATATAAATGTAAAAATTATTTGAAATCAGGACTATTTTCTTGTCTTATTTTGCCCAAAGTACTATTACACAACATCACTTCAGAGTGAAAATAAGACATCAAATTTCTATTCTATGGTCAATTCAAGCTAAGTCTCTGTTACCACATCTTGAAGAAACTTACAAAATATCTTTTATTTGTTAAATATCTCTCCACAGAAAGAAGGCACTGCTCTTTCTCTAATAATTTAAGCCATATGAAAAGCACAGCCTTTTGTTTTTAATAGAAATATTTTTAAATATTTGCCAAAGTATGAACACACACCCTGGTAATATAAATGCTATTTAGAGGACACAGTCAATGCTTGCTTTTCTTACAAAAACTCAAGAACTATTTCACATTCAAATTAGTGTTTAATCTGTGTAGATTTACCATTTTATTATAAATACTCTTTGTAAAGTGTTTTTTAAGGCTGATTTTGAACAAAAGCCGAAAGGATGTTCTCAAAATAGAATTTTTATTAGGAAATTTGATAATATATGTTGTTACTAAAGCAATTTTACACAACAATCTTTTTATGGGTTAATATTAAACTTTGATCACATACTGGCACCTAAAGTCAGAAAAGATCATGACTTAATTCTTTGTGTATGAATGAGCTTTTTCTTTTAATAGACAAAAATGGTCACAGCTGTTTCAGTCTGTATTTGAAAATTTTACTAAAACCATGATGCATTCTTTAAAGGGAAATTCAGAGAAAAGTCAGATTCTCAATTGAGAGAAAGAAATCGAGAGGCTATAGTTTTCTCCCATGTCATGATTGTGAAGCTCCATGAGAGCATGAATTCCTTCTTCCACAGAGTTCAGCTGGACAAGAGCCATCCTGTAGTCATTCCTGAAGTACAATAAAAAGCTTTATTAATCCTAACCAAATTTTCATTGCACTAGCCAACACAGAAAAGTGACACAAGTATTTTTTAAGCCACATCACACATACTGAGCACTTGTACAACAAAAGAATCAGGACTAGTTATGCACCTGCTAAAATGAGGAGATAACAAAACTATATGAATCTTGCAGGCCAATGGCCTACAGCCATGCCATTCTTCCGTTAGACTGCACTTCAAACATAGGGTCGAAATAAGACTGGAAGACATTTAAGAAACACTTGTATTGTCCATATATATGTAGCATTATTCTAGAAGGTATGATCATGCTAAAATATTGCTGCCAAGCAATTTTAATGAATGCTAGAGCAGATTCATTGTCATCTTTTACATGCTACTTTACATATCCATAGTTTGTATTTCTTTTTAAAGTATTTACTTTTCTTAATCTTATCTTTGAGCACATACAGAATTTGTCAAATGGCTCAATATTTTGCATTTAATTATGCTAACATAGTATCCCATTAAAATTTTAATATTAGAATTATCATAAAAATTGTCATAACTAGTTTTTGCCTATATGGAATTTTGTTTATATTTATACACACATGGAATTACCCAAAAAAGCAATTAGCCATTTTCCAGAATGGAAGCTTAGTCAGCATTTTTACAAGAGAACTTACGGAAGGAATTTGAATGCTTTCACAGTATGTCCTGTCTCCTCAAAAAGTTTCTTCAGTTCATCAGCACTAACAGAAGGCCTATTTAAAAACAAAACCACACAAAACCCCCTCAACTTGTAAAAGAGCATAGATTTCTGTAATAGTATCAATTCTGCCAATTGTATCAAGTAGGATCAATTGCAAATAGTGTCAATTCAAGCCAGTTCTGGCTTCTAAATTAAATTTGAACAGCAAAAACTAATCTCCACCAACTCAAGCTGTGTCAACACTTTAACCCAAAGTTAAACAAAGTTAAGGCTTTGACACTAAGATTTAGCATCAGTGTGACACAAAAATGTTTCAGATATACTTTACTGTTTTTCATCCTCCCACAGGAGGAAATTCAGATTGCATAAAATTCACTTGAAATCTTAACTGATACCTTCAGAAATACTGCTCATCCTGTAATTACTGCAAGTATGCTTCACATATTTTCAAGTTGCTGGTTGGTTTGTTGGTTTTTCCTCAAAAAGCGATTTTAAGTATCTTTTTTTTTTCCCCCTATTTGGACAAGATTCCATAGTTTTCCCTTTTCCCTGCCTGTCCAGCAGCCAAACAAAAGAAGCCTGTAAAAATTTATGTTTGGCTGTCACTCCACACATTGTTGACAACATTCTAGATAGGAAAAAAGATTGTTTCAGTTTTAAAGAACACATTTCTTAATATATATTTTTAAACAACTTTCTCTATGTAAAAGGTCTGAATTCTTTAGAAACTGTTCTATAAAAAGTGTTAGAATGATTAAAAACTGTATCTGCATTAAATAATTACGCCAATGATTAATTTGATGTAAGTCCAGCACATTATCTCAAAAACCATCTCTTATAAATTTTTGTAAAAATTCATAACACAGGACTTCATGTGAAAACCAAAAGCATTTTCTCAAGAAAATACAAACTGTGTTAACACTCATAAAGAGGAACATTCAGTCATTTCTCTCTGCTAACAATAAATGATTCACTTTTTGTTAATAACACAGCAGAATGACACAAATTCTCGGGAAATTAAAAGGCGAAGGAAATGTAAAGCTTATGTCAGACTTGATAACTTAAGAACATAACGTGAGAAATATCTTTCCAAGACCACCACACATGTAGATACTCACAGGAGGTTGGAGAGATGCAGGGTGGCTGATGGAGGACAGATATTTAGGAAGTGCCTAGAGCCAGGCTGCTTAAAGCGATGTAAAGGACTATTGCTATAGTCCTTTGTCAGACCATGGTCTTCTTGTCCCTTACGAAGAAGCTGAACCGTCATGTATTTTGAAAAAGTAATAAAGATGGCCCTTCCATAAACCACTTGTCCATTCAAGTACTTGATAGCTAACCAATAGAAATGAATAGAAATGAAGAAAGGGGAAGAAAAAAAGGATTCTTTGATAACTAATATTGTCTTCTATATAGGGTCAGATTTCACATTCTAATTTTAAACTGCAACCTCCACATCTACCAGGTAGATAACATTATATTTAAAACAAATATAAGGATGTAATAACCTCCAGTCTAAATGCAACAAAAATACAAAACATTTTGATAAAGAGCAGTTGATTATTCTTAAATAGCTAGATATAGGATTAACTACAGGAAAATGATATGATGTTTTAATTCTAATGTTTACTAAACTGAGATTCACAGGATTTTTTTAAAACACTATAGGAGAATAATTTATTTACATGAAAGCAAACAGATCATTATCAACACATACAAGGAAAGGTTTGTATGTAGTAAAGCATCACAATGATGGATTTGTTTATACTTGTCACTGACGCATGGCAAATTCTTCATCTATATTACACTCATGCTAGTTTGAAGTATAACTGCCCTAAAAATCAGTACCTAATGCAGCCTGGACTTCATCTGCCATCTGAATCAAAGCGGTTTCTTTTTTCTTATACGTGATCTTCACACGTTGCACATCACCATACAGTCCTGGGAAATCCAGAAAAGAAATTTGTCCAGAACATTATTACAAACAGCACAAGGGCAAGTCTGTTTCTTTTGACTAACATTAGTGTTACGAGGAATAATCACTTCATTGAACAGATTGGTTAGAATACTAGTATACAGGAGAGCATTAAATTTTCTGTATTGTTTTCTGAAGCTCAGAAATGGGGGAAAAATACCATTATCTTAGTCATAAAACTGCATGTTTACGTTCAACTTTTAAACAGTGCAACTCTCTAAAGTCCTCTAAACAGAGGCATATTAAAATATTACTAGGCCAAGAAACATTGTTGTCTGCAACTAATATATGTGACAGTTCTGTACGCCCATTTTCTCTGATGCAATCTTTGTCTTCTAACTTGGCTTTCCCGTTCTTTATAGTAAATAAATTGTACCACACACTGAAATTCTTCTATCATCATAACCATTTTGACTTTCTTATACCTGTGGCCTACAACTAGTGACTCAAGTTATTGTCATTTTAAAACCAGTGCATTCTCTTGTGTGTTTTGTGGACAAGGACAGAACAACAGATCTTGCATTAACCAACATGTGTCAGACAAATAAAAAGAATGCTAACCCTGTAGTTTCTCAAGGTGTATTTGACATATCTTACCAAACAGGATGAAAAGTCCATATGGTGTGATGGCCTGTTTAAATGATAAAATGAGTATGTTATTCTTAAAGTCACATGAATGAAGACACTTATTGTATAAGTGCATGGTAAACAAAAAGAATGGAAGAGATAATGCACACTAAGACATGAACCTGTCTCTTCAAAAGCCATTCCCTGCAACAGCTACAATCTATAGCATTCTTCTTAATATATATTTGCTATCCATGTATAAAATATTTAAACAAGCTAACACTTCACCTCATGCGCTTTCATCAGTCAAGACTCAGTCTGTCGTGCTGAAGAAGTCATTAATAAAATGGTTTAATTATTTGAACTTGTTCTTTCCAAGCTAACAGATCATTCCATGAAAAATGGAAGAAATCTGCTGAACTAGAAAGAGATTTCAAGAACTCCTTTGTATTTTTTAAACAGCAGACAACACCTACAAGACTAAAACCAGTAGAATCAAAATGTGCTTGTTTTGAATCCAATTGTCCCCATCTCTGGGAACATGACATGATTATCTGATACACCTATCATTTAGCTGCTTACATATGAAACATATAAAAACTGATATTTAACTTGTGTTTCATTAGAACCTGTGAACAGAAAGCTAAATATCAAAAGAAATAATTCTTCAGGGATTTTTAATTAAAACTGTGTGTACCAAGCTCCACTTTGTTGCCTACCAAAGAAGATAATTTACAATCTAATGCAGCCAGTGGATGAGGAATTGGCTGGATGGTTGCACTCAAAGAGTTGCGGTCAATGGCTTGATGTCTAAGGGAGAGCAGTGACGAGTGGTGTTCCTCAGGGGTCAGTGTTGGAACCAGCACTGTTTAACATCTTTATCAGTGATATGGACAGTGGGACTGAGTGCACCCTCAGCAAGTTTGCCAGTGACACTAAGCTGTGTGGTGCAGTTGACACGCTGGAGGGAAGGGATGTCATCCAGACGGAACTTGACAGGCTTGAGAGGGGAGCCCATGCAAACCTCATGAAGTTCAGCAAGGCCAAGTGCAAGGTCCTGCACATGGGTTGGGGCAATCCCAAGCACAAATCCAGGCTGGGCGATGAGGGGATTGAGAGCAGCCCTGAGGAGAAGGACTTGGTGGTTCTAGTGGATGGAAAACTGCCTATGAGCCAGCAATGTGTGCTCACAGCCCAGAAAGCCAACCGTGTCCTGGGCTGCATCGAGGGAACTGTGGCCAGCAGGTCGAGGGAGGGGATTCTCCCCCTCTACTCCACTCTTGTGAGACCCCACCTGCCGTACTGCCTCCAGCTCTGAGACCCCAACATCGGAAGGACATGGCCTTGTTAGAGTGGGTCCAGAGGAGTCCACAAAGATGCTCAGGGCGCTGGAGCACCTCCACTGTGAGGACAGGCTGAGAGAGTTGGGGGTGTTCAGCCTGGAGAAGGCTCTAAGGAGCGGCCTTCCAGTGCTTAAAGGGGCTACAGGAAAGATGGGGAGGGACTCTGCATCAGGGAGTGTAGGGATAGGATAAGGGGTAATGGTTTTAAACTGAAGAAAGGTAGATTTAGATTAGATATAAAGAAGAAAATCTTCCCTGTGAGGGTGGTGAGGCCCTGGCACAGGTTCCCCAGAGAAGCTGTGGCTGCCCCCTCCCTGGCAGTGTTCAAGGCCAGGCTGGACGGGGCTCTGAGCAACCTGGGCTGGTGGAAGGTGTCCCTGCCCATGGCAGGGGGGTTGGAACTAGATCCAACCCAAACCATTCTATGATTGTATGATTCTGTGAAATTTTATAAACCTAAGGCAAAGATTTTGCTAGTAATGAGTACTAAAAATACCTGGGTATCAGAAGCACTAGTCACACTCTCCAGCCCTATTCCTTCACAACTCACTTTTGAAATGCTTACCAAACATATCTAAATTATTTAAAAACAGAAGATACTGCAGCTCAAGTATAAGCCCATAGCATTATTTTCAAATGCTGATGATAAAAAGAACAATTACTATAATTTTTAAATGCTTCTAGAGATTATCCTTCTGGCCCAAGTATTTTAATTCAGCACAGAGTTTATTCAATGAAGTTTCTTAACCAAACGAGACTTCAGTATTGCTACTAAGCATGTTTTTAGGGGACAGGAGGAAATACAAATTGAAATAAGGGAAGCCAGATTTTCCATACACAGAAAAAGAAGTGACAGGGCTCAGACAACCATTGCTGAAGAACAAGTGTTACAAAGTCACCAAGAAATGTATTTACCACAATTTATATTTCCAACAATTAATCTTGTTGTACGTTCTTATTTTTTACCTTTAAGAATTTGAGCATTAACACATTTATGCTGTATCAAGCGTTGCAGCACAAAGTTCTACATGACAACTTCTTTGATATAATTAGTATTAAGTAAAGCAGCAATGTGCTAAAACCAGCTTTGACATATCCTTCATATGATTATTCTTAAAACACACTCATTTAAGACTCAGAGAATCATCTCGAATAATCAGATGCAGAAAGTACATGCACAGCAATCATCAGAAATTAATGGATGAGACATACCGACAAATAAAAAAAATGACTTGTTTTACAGTCCTAATCTGCAGCTGTTTCTTTTGATGCTTACTGGGGATTTCAGCTATTAGTACAAAAACAGAATCACAGCAATTACTTAAAGGAACTGATCAACACATTTTTTTGAACTGCAGTAGTATGAAAATATCTTCCATTTTGCCAATAACTCTTAATTTTATCAGTTTTATGGTTAATTGAATCTAGTGAGTAAAACAGTTTTACAGTGCTGTAATAGGACTGCTTATCAACAGTCAAGTAGAATTGTCTTTAAAGTCAGGGCCTTGGTAAAGGTTGATTTTGTTTTTGTTTTGTTTTGTTTTGTTTTTTAAATAGATTTACATTGCTTTTAATTAAGCCTAGATCAATGTGTAATATTTGAGTAATATGAGTAAGCTTATAGAACTGTCTATATGATTTCCACAATAAAAATAACTATCCAAGTTGTCCTTGGCAATTTAATTACTAACATATAAAAAAACAAATCTGTGTGGTACTATGGACAATGAACACGTGCATTTATTAAATTTTTAAAATTAATTTACAGTGATGTCAATAGCAAAGTGCACCTGTGTTCTTCCTCTAGACTAAATCCTATCTAGATCTTTCACTAGGTCTTCCTCTAACTAGGAAGATCCTATCAGTGTTTTGAAAGAGACTTGATTTCTCATGCTTTTATCTCCTTTTGTCTTCCCTACTGTTTCTCCTTGTTTTGTAAAAAATGAAAAATACTTTGGCTTCTCTATTGATAAAGTAGCACACAGAGGAGTCATATTAACAGAGATAACAATAAGATGTTTACCTCTTCAAACATTTCTCACATCTGATCTTAGATTCTTCCCTAATTACCAGCTACCCACCTAACACCAGTTTCCTGAAGCAAATTATGTTAGGAAGATTTTCAACAATATCACAAACTATCTCAGACAAGAATAGATCTATCCTGTTTTTGTACCTTCAGCTAATGTCAGTTTACAAGGAGGATTCTGGCAGCTGGGACTAATTGATACTTGTAGCCCTTCCACCCATCATACTTACTTCAGGGTTGAGGTTGTTGACTAGTAAAACAGAAGTTCTTAAAACATCAGTACCACCAGGAATAGTCACCTGTCCAGACATTGGAGATGTGATGACTGCATTTAGAAGACAAAAGCAGGTTATGTTTGGCAAAAACATCAATACTCAATTAAAAAATACTTCTAAGGAATTTAGTTATTTCTAGTATCTGACCAGTAAAGCAGGAAACACCTACACTCCAGAAATGAAGAAATATTCAGCTGCGCCAAAAGGGTTCATAATGGCAGCTCAAGAAAGAAGAAAAATAATTTACCACAGAAATTTATCGTGTGCTAGAAAGAAAAAGATCACTGAGTCTAGAAGACTGTTATTTCTCACTTTACAGCCAGAAAAGGGGACACTTCCTGCTTTGGCTTTGAAAGTCACTGAAGTCTGATGATTCTTAGAAAAACAGATGGAAGTTTTCTTCTTTTGCAGGTAATCTTTATGATTGCATTTAATTTCTGCACTTATTAAATTATAAACTACATCAGGATATGTTTTTTATTACAGAAAGTAATTTTACTGAATAATATGAGAAAGAATCAGAGTGACTCAGATGAACATTGTGTTCTGACTGCTATATTTGAAAATAGTTTGCTCTGAAGTCAGGGGTACTCAGATAGACCACTAGCCTCAGATGCAAACGTCACATTTTTAGAAAATAGAAACTTACCAGCACCTTGAGGAAATCCCATGGTTGGAGTTAACACAGCAGGTACTGCATATGGTGGGAAGACAGTATTTTGGCTCCCTAGAGAGAGCACACACATTAAAAGAGATTTTTTTAAACTTTAGAAAACAGAAGAGACTTCAGCAAGGAGAGTCAGCTTCCAGTGTTGGTATTCTGACATTGGCCTGTGATTACATCTTTTATAAAACATTTGGGTTAAAAACTCTAATTGAAATCCAAGATTCGATGTTTTACAAAGAATTTTCAGCTACTTTTGAAAGCAAATATTCTAATGTCCCTCTCTAAAATGAAGTCAGGGCAAAATGTAATTTGGACAAGTTTGAATAGGAAAGCATAGCATAGATTAGCATCCATTCATGTTAAGACACCTGTGGTGCAATGTTCCACAGCTTTTCTCCACACAACAGAAATGCATCCTAGGAATTTTAGGGAGAGAAATACACCCAAAGACATTTTGCAATGATGAGATACAACTACTTCCTATATGTTTCTAAAGCCAGTATAGGATAAATAATAAAAACTACAGTGAATATGAGGTTCTGAATTTTACTGTCTATTGAGATATAGAAGTATACGTATTTTGCTTTTAAGGACATGTACTTTCCCAGCTTGTATTACTTCATAAATAACCGGTGGTTTTTTGTGGTTCTCCTGGTGATCACAGCCCTAACACAGATTTGGAATATCAACATAAGAGCCTCAAAGATAGCTCAGTGATTTTCACATTAGTATGTGGAGTTAAGCGCTACCTGGGGCAATAAACTTGTCTTCTAAGACACTGTTAGATACAAGCTTGAGTTGTGGATTCTTTCATGTTAGCATACTACATTTTTTTAGATATGGTATGCATAGTCAGCCAATACACCTTGCAAGCCTGGCAATGTGTCTGTTTTACTACTCAAACCTCCACCATTGACTAAAATAGCTACATTCACTGACAGATGGTTATTGACAGGGTTGATGCAATACTGTAAGTATCCGTTATGAATTACAAAAACAACAAATAGACACCATAGACAGAGTATTCATGAATACTGCATCATATTACACCTCCTCTTATCTGTAGCAACAAAGTGTCTTTCACACAAACTGAATACATTTATCACCAAAGCAAGTCATTGTGTTCTCGAAATATACACACTGGTGCATTATAGTGACAAGTTCTGGCAATATAGATATTAATAACTTATTCACAATCCAAGAATGATAGTGGGAACTTTAATGAAGAAATGGATAAAGCACTTTTATTCTGCCAAATAAGACCTGCATGTTGCACACTAATACCAAACTCAGGCATGTAAAAATTGTCACACAGAGCTAATGCAGAAAGAACTGGAATTCTTTGTTGTATTTATTTATGTGTAAAATAATTCACTTTGTGACCAGCAGCTAGATTTCAAAAGCAAGCTAATTCATGCATCTCTGCTTATAGTCACTGGGTGAGGGAACTCTTAAAATGCAAAACATTCACAAAATCTGCTTGTTTATAGTGCAGCATGTTTTCCACAAAAAAAAAAAAAAAAAAAACACCACAAAAGAAAAAGGGGGAGAGAGAAAAAAAAAAAACCCAACCGACATTTCAAGAGCAGTTCAACTTTGCTATTAAGATAATTTCAAGTCTATAGAATAACCAGATATATCATTCTATATATCTATATATTTAATAGATATCTGTGTTATCTTACAGTTCTCCATCAAAACTACATCCATTAGTAATAACATAAGAAGTGTAAGTGCTGACAAGTGTCCCACCATTCTTTTCCTCATGTCATGCAACTGAGGGCTGCAAACATGCCTATGGCAACATATGTACGTTTTTACCACTAACAGAAAGTCTAGAAGCATGCTTCTCCCAGTCTACAGCTATTTTTTTTTTAAAGAAAAAAATTTTTGCAGCTGTTTCACTGTGACTGCACTATAAACAAATTTTGCTAGACATCAGCCTCTTCTTTATACAAGCACCTCTACTGTTCTTACTTATTACAGTAAGTGTTCAGACTGAAAATGGGATTACTAGCAATAACAAGCTTGGAAGAGCAATGGGGGAGGAAATGGAGAAGCGTTAACATGTTATCCTCCAAAAGCATGTGTAAAATGTTGTCTCTACCCTACAAGCAAGTTTGTCCTTAGCTACTCTAATTGTTCTTTCCCCTTTCATTAACATTTCAAATTGTGTAAGTCTAATCAGAATGTATCAGATCTATAACAGCACATTTCCATGATGCTCTACGGCAAATCCTCAAAAAAATTTACAAAGATGGTTGTACATTATTATATAAAGGTCCAAGGCCTGTCTTTAAGGGGACTAGCAAAAACAGTCAGAGAAGGAGTACAACTCATGTTCTTGCTCTAATCTAAGCTACCAAAGCCAACTATTCAAAAAAGCATCTGCAACTATCAAAAAAAGTATCAGCCCCAGCTATTACAGAAAGCTAAAGGGAAAAAAGGGAATTCCTCTTCAGATCTTACTATAGTTCTAACCAACTGGGTGGCACTTAGATATCTATTCAACAACAGAGAGTTCTTAGCTGTATTATTGCTAATAGTTTGTCATTAAAGAGAAAGAAAAACAGCTAAAGTCACTCAAATTGCATTGAGCACTTCTGCCACACTATCAGATTAATCTGTTTGGTGATTTACATTATTCCCAAAATTGATTAAATGAGCACACCTGAATTATTTATGCCAAAAAGGCTTTTCCAGTGTGGCTTCAAGCAGACACTGTCTCCTCTATATCATAGAAGTGACTTCTAAAATTCAAGAAAATTTCTAAAATGTTATCTTTCAGAAGGTGACTACAAAACACACATGTAAGTGTAGTATTTCTAAGTTTCTTATGGTTTTGTTTGTTACAGCAGGCAGTTATCCTATATCAACAAATAAAAGCTAACACCCTTAACACTTCTTTTCAAGGAGCATTAGGCAACCAGTGTCAATTTTGGATAACTGCCATTGACCATTCTGATATAGAATATTTATTATACTACCTGTACCAATTATAACATTTCACAGCATTTTACAAATGTAGCTTTTTGACAACACTTTGAATTTGCCCAAGAGCATTCCTCATGTTATAGTTTCAGATACTCATTTATTTTGAGGACTTCCTGCTTTCCATACAAACTTTATCTAACAAACAGAAATGTACCCAAAATGTACCCTTCTATGAACCTGATATGAAACCAGAGCATAAATGCAACATAAAAAGCATAATGATCTTACTGTGTATTTATCACTAAAAGTGAAGGTTTCTTACCAGAGGCAGCAGCCTGCAGGAATAATTGGCCACCACCAGAAGGAAGGTCAAAGCGAGTGAAATCTCTACTTTTGTTATTGTTGTACTTTACTGTAAGTTTAGATAACCTGGAGAAATCAATATGCAGAATGCAGCACGCAGCATAGATACTTCGGCCATCCATATGCTGAAGAAAAATGATTACATTTTCAGAGAAGAAACACATACTGTCAGCCACCACTCTAAGTTTATTTTCACCACACAATTGTATCCGAACAGAAATTAATCTTCTGTTTATAAGGTGCTCCTTTTAAACAACAAGAATTATACTGCCACTATCCTTATCTAAACATCCTGTATAGAGTACTACTGTAGTCCACTAATTAGTAAGTATGATGTTGCCTTGTGCCAATGCACAAAACATTGCTTTAAACATGATTTTGTTTCTAGCTGTGCTTCTAATCTTGTCTCACACTCAACAGACAATATCAGATGCTAGTAGTGAAACTAATTTGGAGATTTTTATTGTCTAGAACTATCCCTTATATAAGCTGGCAAAGGGTCTAGAGCACAAGTCTTATGAGGAGCAGCTGAAGGAACTGAGGTTGTTCAGCCTAGAGAAAAGGAGGCTCAGGGGAGACCTTACCACTCTCTACAACTACCTGAAAGGATTACCTACTAAATGATTCTATAAAATCCATCTTTTTTAGAGCAGCTATGCTCAGAAAGATCACTGAAGTAGTATTTTCTGGCTATACATCATAAAATAATCATGACGAAGGCAGAGAAAACACTCTAAAGGTTCTGGTTTGTTTTAAGTATTTAATATAATCTGAACTGAAATGAAAATTTCTGTGATATCTTTAATAAGGTATCATTTATTATTAATACTGATCTCTAAGAAAATATTCTAACAAACAGGCTATATAATCTGTCCTGGGTTTGGTTGGGCTAGAGTTAATTCTCTTCCTAGTAGCTGGTACAGTGCTGGTTTGGATTTAGCGTGAGAATAATGTTGATAACGCACTGATGCTTTAGTTGTTGCTAAGTAGTGCTGATCCAAAGTTAAAGACTTTTCAGTTTCCCATGCTCTGCCAGCAAGCAGGTCCACAAGAAGCTGGGAGGCAGCATGGCCAGGACAGCTGACCCGAACTAGCCAAAGGGCTATTCCGTACCACAGAACGTCATGCTCAGCATATAAACTGGGGGGAGTTGGCTGGGAGGGGTTGATCGCTGCTCAGGCATCGGTCAGCGGGTGGTGAGAAATTGCACTGTGCACTACTTGTCTTTTCTTGGGGTTTATTTTCTCTCTGTTTTATTATATGCCTTTTCACTACCATAATTATGATGATATTTTATTTAGTTATTAAACCCTTCTAATTTCAACCTGCAAGTTTTACTTTTTTTTCAGTTCTCCTTCCCACCCCACTAGGAGGGGGGAAGAGTGAGTGAGCAGCTGTGTGGTGCTTGGTTGCTGGCCAGGGTTAAACCACAATAAATCCCAACTACCTTTACTACTTTCCAATATATACTTAATCAGAGAATCATCTAGGTTGGAAAGGACCTTGAAGATCATCTAGTCCAAGCATTGACCTAACACTGACAGTTCTCAACTACACCAGATCCGTAAGTGTTATTAATCCCTAAGTGAATTACTTACTGGACTAAAGTGCAAGTAGGGATAGATAAATATTCTATTCTCAGCTTCAGAATGAAAGACACAGAATAACCTTCAATACCAAAAGTGGGATAAAAGTTCTATTCACTCTAGTATTTCAATAATATTTTGAAAAAAATGAGTGCTAAATACCACTTAATACTTAGCAAAATCTATTCCTCTATATACCTTCCATGGGAACTTTCAAACTGATTTTATTTATTTACTAATATTGAAGTGACGACATAGGTTAAAGAGAAATACAAAGTGTATCGGATTTAGTTTCAAGTAAATGTATTTTATTTTCTGTCTTTATTTTTCACTTCACAGTTCAAGTATTATAACCTGATGATTTGTAACACCACTGTTTCTTCTGCAAAAATCTTTGAGGTCTCAGCTCTCAGTATTTAATTTTCAAACTATTCCTCACTAAGGAAATTAACAGTATTTTCTAGAAATGAAAAAAAATGTACCTGTTTGTGTGGTGGGGTTTTTGGTAGCAGGGGAGGGGGTTACAGCAGTGGCCGCTGTGAGAAGCTTCTCGAAGTTCCCCCAGCTCCGAGTCAGACCCACGTCTGTCCAAGGCCCAGCCAATTAGCGATGGTGGCTGTGCCTCTGTGATAACGTATTTAAGAAGGGAAGTATGGGGGGGGGGGGGGGAAACTTTGAAGAATTACAAGAAGCACACCTATGCAAACACCAAGGTCAGTGAAAAGAAGGAGAAGGAAGCGGGAGAGGTGTGCTGGAGCAGGGATACTGCCCTGTATCCTGCAGGGAGAGGGCAGGGCCGCTCCCCTGCACTATGGAGGTCACCGGGGAAGCAGAGATGCATCTGCGACCTGTGGAGGACCCATGCCGGAGCAGGCGGCTGTACCCAAAGAAAATCAGGACTGTGTGGGAGGAAGCAGCCCCCATTGTTATAGTTCAGGGCTGGGAGGACTGAAACACGTGGGGGTGACACACCCTGGAGCATTTCGATCAGAATACATCCCGTGTGGAGGACTCATGATGGAGAAAGGTTGTGGAGGACTGTCTCCCGTGAGAGGGGTGCCAGTGGAGCAGGGGGAAGAATGCAGAGGAGAGCTTCAGCCCCGCCAGGGAGGAACAAGCAATAAACTGACTGCACCCCCATCCCCTGAGCCACTGGGAAAGGAGGTTGAGATATCAGGAACAAAGCTGGGCCTATCTATCCTACTTTATTTTTATACTCCTATCATACTCTATTTTTAATTGGCAAAAAATTAAATCAATCCTCGTTAAGCTAAGTCTGTCGCCTGTAACAGTAATTGGTGAGCAATCTCCCTGTCCTTATCTTGACCCACAAGCTTTTTCATTTTATTTTCTTCCCTTGTCCTGCTCAGGAAGGGGAGTGGGAGCAGCTTGGTGGGTGTCTGGCAGCCAGCCAAGGTTAAGCCACCACAGAAAACACACTTAAAGAAGGTGAGCTTTTCTTCATTACTGAGAATGTGTGTTTTAAAAAACAGTACAGCTCATCTGAAATTAAGAAGTTTAAGGTGAAAACAGTGATTACTGTAAAATTCTCACCAAAATTCAAACAACTAAAATATCTGGCATCCATCTAATCTCTGGGCATTTAACTACACTACTCAGTATTGATCCTCATGGAAAATATTCCATTTAGTTTGAAAGGCAAGAGTCTTTGATCAACTACAGTTACCATCACTGATCACTACTGACAGCTCTGATTTTTGTTTTGATAGACTCATACAGGTATTGGGGTGTGTGCTATAAATTTATGTCTGCAGTTGATGATCGAGTGCTATCCTCTTAACAAATGAAGGATGTCAAAGTTGTTCATGTGCAAAAAGAGTGTTAGAATGATGAGAAGTCATAAAAGTTAATGACCAAGCTGTCCCTAATGTTTCCCATTTACCTGGGAGGAAAAAAAACATTTTAAGAAAATATCAAGCTGAATACTCTATACTTACAACTTTGGCAAAATATGCATTCCTTGGGTCATCATACTCAATCAGAGCTTGAAATTTATTGTTCTTAATGAACATTATAATCTTCAAGACAAATCCAAATTTAGAAAAAATCTAAAAAGGAAAAAACATTGACATTCAGAAACAATGAATAATTCATGAACACTAAAAACTAGTATTTAATACTTCACATAGATTTCTGAAAATTGATTTCTTTTGTAAGAGCTGAACAGTGAACTCAGAATTTTGTTTCAGTTTAAAAAAATAATTAAAAGAGGCTACAAAAGATGGGGAAGAAGGATAAAATTTTCTTGAAGATTGAGCAATGCGTGTTCAACTAACAGCAGGGGAGGCTAGCCCAAACAGGCATTTGTCCAATGTCTGCAGAGAAATTGTGGATAATCAAAGCTGTTGTTTGATAAATGGACTTTCACAAGTCAGTTGAGATGGGAACTGCAAACTGCCTTTCAAGGTATCCACCTTTACAATCTGTATTTCAATCAAATTCTGCAAGTTTGGTGACCAAAAATACACCTTAAATAGTTGATGTGACTACAAATTAATTACAAAGATCCACTGTCCAAACTAGAAGACAGAGGAAAAAAGCAAGACAAAGACCTAGTTAAATATATATATGCTCAAAATGAGACTGTGTACTACATGAAGGTGTCTATACAAAAGGAAAGCCACAAAAAATGAGGACAAAAGTATAGCTAGAACATATATGCAAGTGCAGAAAAACTATGTCCAAATTAACAGTGGAAGAGGAAAGATGAGTTTGGGAAGTACTAACAGTTTCAGAACAAATTGTTAGAACTGATGCAAAGTCAGGAAAGCAGAACTTCCCAGACAAGTATTAAGCCTGGAATGGAAAGAAAGGCCAGAGAAAAGGACAAGCATCTCTTGCCAGACTATTAGGCCTAGAATCATGAATACAAGAGACACTGTCCTAACCCTTTGTGCCCACTTTTCAGTCTCTCAGAAACAAGCTTTGTAAGCTGCAGTCATTGTTTTGTGGTAGAAGACAGAAGTCTTTTTCACAGCAATTTAAAATTAGCTATTGAGTTCCTGTTCATAAAGCACTTCCTCTTAAAAAAGGCCTAAATACAGCTTCTGAACATAGGCTTTTCCATGTTTATCTGCATGAAATTCAGTGTATTCCTGTTAGGTTTAAAATCTAAAACCCGCTGTATACATCAATTTTGTTTCTGCGAAAGTAACTGAATATTCTGTTTCTTCGAATAAATATTTTAAGGTGAATTATGGTAGAAAAATTGTTAGTTTCTTGATAAACAGTTGTAACTTACAAAATTCAATCGAAGTTTTCGATGATAGCTTGCCTACTAGTGTTCCATATGATACTATAGTTATCAGTGAAACTTCCTTTCCATTAACCTTACCACGCTTACAAAGTAATGTTACATCGTAGACGTTAGGCACAAAGTGCTGCTTTATTTAGAGGAGGCCGTCCCCTGTTAAAAACTGCAAATATATTCCCTTCTCAAAAACTGCTTAATTTTCTAGACCTATGGCAAAAGTAGTTGAGCGAGGGTCATTGGCAATTCAATGATGGAAAATACAGTTCTGCTGCACTGAAATAAGCATGTATTAAAGTAAATTAACATGAATCTCCTTTGCCGCTGCCTGCTTAGTAAAAAAAGCAAAACTTTTTTTTTTAAAAAAAGTTAATGGATTGACAATGTTAACCTTGGAACAGATTTTAACTTTTTTTTTTTTTATTTTTAGCAATACTCATTACCTGATACAGCATGTCTATAGTGACAGTGTAGAAGAGCTTTTCAATTATGATTCGAAGAACAGAAGTGTGACTTTGAGCAAGCCCACCTACAGCACCAACATTTGTATCAGCCTGGTTTACAGACACAACATCATTCACAGTTTGCAATGCTTCTTGGACTTTCTGAAATCATGACACAGCAGAGACAACAATTAACTTACATATGTACAAATTATTCATTTCTAAACAAAGTTCTCTTACAAAGAACAGCACAAAAAATGCATTTAAAATGCAATTTTAAAAAATAACATATTCTCTGTATCTGATTGTTGATTCAAATCCCAGATTAATAGGTAAGTCACACCTCTTCCTTCCCCCTCCCCTAAAAGAAATAAGATCATACTTTTACAGGATTATGACTTTCTTTTTTAGTTAAACTGTTGGTACTTTGTAATGCCATATAGACACAGTTTTACTTTGATTCAGTAAGCTCTTGTCATTCTAGAGATTTTCCAACAAATCATTATGACAACAATATTGCAATAGACTAAAAACCAGTCAGTATACCAAAACCAATTTGCTCTGCTTTATGAGGATTTCATTCTCTTCAGAAACTAAGTTTTGCTGGGCATACGCTTAAAGGTGCATACTCTGTTCTTTTTTCTAAGACATGCTATCAATCACAAAAAAAATAAATCTTTAAATCTCACTCCTCAATCTGCCTCACTGGGACTTTGGAAGTCTCTACATTTGTTTTTGATGGGCTTTCTCAAAAAGGTCTTCAGACTACTGCTGAAAGCACTATGCTCTCACTAGTCCAAATGTAGTGCTGTGACGAAGTCACATCTCAGTAACACCATTTCATTGGAAGATGGACTAAACATGGCACACGGTAAACATGTTACCCAGTTTCAGAAACATGTAACCCTACAAAATAATCTGTACTTCAGGCTTGAGCCTAGACACTAGGTCAGTAATACAGTGTTTATCTGTTCTGCTGGGGTCTCTAAAATTTAAATAAAATTCAAATGCAAGTGCAAGAAATTTTTTTTTTAAGTAGACAATGTTTTTTTTATAGAAGGAGAAAGTAAGTTACATACACTGAGTTGAAAAGTCTGAGAAATGGATACAAGAAGACTTATTTGCAAATATTTTCCTGAGGCTGTTACATGCATCACATCCATAATCAAAAAAAAAAAATTATCTGGTTTTGCACATAACAAAGCAATCCACCAATCTCAGATGAGGAAAGAAACAAATAACATTTATCAGATTGAAAACCTGGCAAGACTTCAGTAACTTTTGTGTCAGCACAAATTGAAAATAAGCACTGATTTTTGCCCTAATCACTAGTTGCAACATTCTTATAGAAAACAAAATCATGATACACACATTGTATTACATAATTTCTATATCTAAGTGGGAGGTAATTGCGATTCCTCCAGGATCCAAAAATCTAAACAGAATTTAACTACAATATAATGGCTTGTATACTTTGATCTTACGTAAAGAGTATTTCCTTGTTTAGAGATTAGGATTTAATTCAGTCATCTGCAATGCTCAGATCATATTCTTAAGAAATCAATTTTCAGTATTTCAAAAAGACAAGGAAGAAATTAATTCTGGTGTTCGGTGTGAATATACATATAAAACTGATGTTTTATCAGTTAAAACATCTGTATTTTCCATATTTATCCATATTTTTCTAAGATAACAGTATTAAGAATAAACTTGAACAACTTCAATATGATTATTTGCTATTCCTGAGTCTGCAAGGCCTTGGAACAGTGCCAACAACACACATCTTGCAACAGCAGGTTACAAGACCCCTCACAAAAGCACCCATATCTGATAAAGTAAAAAGCTTCAAAATAGCTGCTTTTGGGGCAGAAAGTAGTTCATCATGTATCAGCTGGGTTTGGTCTTCCAAATGTTCTTCAGATAGCATCTACAGACCCATGATTAACAATTAACTTTAAGAAAAGTTAATTTTTTAACTTCTAACTGTTAACTCAGTAAACATACCTGAAGCGGTATGTTTTTGTAGCTTTTCTGCTATCATGTTATAGACACAGTTAATAGGGGGAAAAATTGAGGAGTAAGTATTCAGAGAAATTATTTACTGGAGAAGACATTTTTTTCATATTCTGAAGCTATTGAAAGCTGTTACCTAATATTAAAGCCTTGGAATGGCAAGAGTTCTTTCAAAACATTATAAGCAAATATTTCTAAGTAGTGTAGAAAGTACTAGCAGCATCATCTACAGCAGGCTGCTTAGGACTGCTTCCAATCAAGTTTTTAAATGCAGCTGAGGATGGAGACTCCACAACCTCTCAGACAACCCACTTCAATGTTTGACCACACTCACAGTAAAAAAAGCTTTTTCTTAAGTTTAAGTGGAGTTTTCTGTACGTGAATTTATGCCCATTGCCCCTTGTCCTATCACAGGGCACCACTGAAGAGTCTTGTCTCCACCTTCATTACTCTTCCCAAGCCTTCTCTTCTTCATGCTGAACAGTCCCAGCTCTCTCTGGCCCTTCTTGTATGACAGATGGTCCAGTTCCTTAACCATTCTCATAGACTTTTGCTTCTTTTGCTCCACTATGTCCGTGTCTCTCCTATACTGAGGAGCCCAGGACTGGACACAGCATCCTAGATATATCTCATCAGTGTTGATTAGAGAGGAAGATCACATCCCTCAATCTGCTAGCAACACTCTGCCTTCCTCAGCAGCCCAGGAGGCTGTTGGCCTTTGCTGCAAGGGCATGTGTGTTGTTCACCAGGACCCCCAGGTCCTTCTCTGCCAAGCTGCTTTCCAGATGGTTGGTCCCACTGTACAACGGTACCTGGGGTTACACCTCCTCAGGTGCAGGAGTTGGCATTACCTTTTATTGAACTTATGAGGTTCCTCCTGTCAGTTCCTTTCTCCAGCTTTTCAAGGTCCCTCTGAATGGCAGAACAACTATCTGGGCTGTCAACTGCTCCTCCCAGATCTGCATTGTCAACAAACTTGCTAAAGACATTCTCCATCCCATCATGCAGGACATTAATGGAGATGTTAAATGGTATTGGACAGAGTATCAACCCCTAGGGTTCTCCAATAGCAACTGGCCCCCAGCTGGACCTCACACCACTGGTCACAATCATTTTTACATTTCACTTCACAGTCTACGTATCCAGACTGTTTTTAATGTTTGTCTGTTGGGATGTTATGGGAAACAATGTCAGAAGTGTTACCAAAGTCAAGATAAACAACGTGATATGCTCTCCTCTCATCCACCAAATCAGTCATCTCACTGTAAAATGCTATCACATTGGTGAGTCATTAGTTCCTTTTCACAAGCCCATGCTGACTTTTCCCAATCATCTTTTCATCCTTAGAATGCTCGGAAATGGTTTCCAGGATTAGTTGCTCCATTACCTTCTCAGGGACTGAGGTAAGGCTGATCAGCCAGTGGTTCCCTCGATCTTCTTTCTTGCCCTTCTTTAAGACAGGAGAGAGATTTGCTTTCTCCTAGTCCTCAGGAACCTCCTCTAATGCCATGACCTTCCCAAGATTGTAAGAGTAGCCTTGCAATGATCAGCCAGCTCCCTCAGCACTTACAAGTGCATCTCATTAGGGACACTTTTGTTTATCCAGTTTATTTAAGTGTTCCCTAATGAAATTCTTTTCTATTTTCTTCATCAAGACTTTCCCACTGTTCTCAGTTCCTTGATATTCCCATGGGAAAGTTTTAAACATTAAAGACTGAGGAGGAGGCATCCGGTACCTCAGCCTTTTCCATGTCCTCTGTCACAAGGGGCCCCTGCCCCATTCAGCAGCAGGCCCACATACTCCCTAAACCTTTCTTCTGTTGTTGATACATTCTGAGGAAACTTTCTTGTTCCTGTTCATGCCCCTCACCAGAGCCAAGTCCACGTGGTCTTTGACTTTCCTAACCACATCCTTCCGTGTTCAGATAACACTCTATATTCCTTCTGGTTCACCTGACCATGATTCTATCTTTTCTATGCCTCTCTTTTTGTGTCTGAGTACAGTCAGGAGCTCCTTGCTCATCTAAGCAGTCCTCCTGACACCTTCACTTGATTTCCTGCTCATCAGGATGAACCATTCTTGAGCTGGAGCTCCTCCACAGTATTTTTACAGATATTGAGAAGTCCCTGTCTAAAAGAAGTTATGCTGAGATAATGACAGAAATAATAGCTATCAGAATTTAGCTGTTGGTGTAGTGGAAAGTAATCTGGTTTTTTTACTAATATTCTGGTTTAACCCTAGTAGGCAGCTAAATGGTCACTTACCTCCAGCAGGACGGGGGAGAGAATCAGAAGGGTAAAACTCATGGGCTGAGATACAGACAGTTTAATAGGTAAAGCCAAAGCTGCACATGCAACCAAGGCGAAATAACCAATTCCTTTACTACTTCCTATCAGCAGGCAGGTGTTCGTCCAGTTTCAGGAAAGTAGGCCTTCATCACATATAACAGTTATTTGGTAAGAAAAAAGCTGTAACTCTAAATGTGCCACCTTCCTCCTTTTTCCTCCAGCTTTCACTGCAGAGCACAATCTCATATGGGGTGGGATATACCTTTGCTCAGTTGGGGTCAGCTGTCCCAGCTGTGTCCCCTCACAGCTTCTTGTGTGTTCACATTGGCAGGGCAGTGTGAAAAGCAGAAAATGCCTTGACAGTATGTAAGCATAAGAAGCTACTATGAAGAAAATAAACTCTATCCTAGCCAAAATGAGTACACAACTTGTGCAAGTCTATTCTGTTAAATGGAAATATTGTACTTACAATCTGACTAGGAAGATGCTCAGTCTTAAATTCTCTGTAATGGGAAAACTGAATAATAATAGGATAACTGCGGAGATGAGGTACAACATGACCATAATAGTTCACCATATTAACAGCAGCTTCTTCCGAATCCAATTCCAAAAGTGCCTGCAACAAATACGTAACAATTTTCAGTGTTGTTTTATTTTCAAGAGAGAAGAAAGCATTGAAGCACCATTTTATTCCCAATTCAACTCTCACTAGAAAATACATATGAAAGTACAGCACTGATCTGCTCAGCATTAAAATGTATTT
The DNA here is from genome assembly GCF_965140245.1 of Athene noctua. Classification (NCBI taxonomy): domain Eukaryota; kingdom Metazoa; phylum Chordata; class Aves; order Strigiformes; family Strigidae; genus Athene; species Athene noctua. Next base: position 80,367,997 of record NC_134077.1, read on the forward strand.
GTGGGTGTGTGTTTATCGGGATATTCAATTTGTGGGTTTTCTTAAAAGGTTTTACATTGTGAAGCTGAATAACTCATTAAAGAAGAGATGGAATAAGTATGACATATGGGAAGCAATGTCGCTAGATATACCTCATTGCTAATCATAGATTCCTGAATCCAAGCAGTATTACCTAGGTAAACGATACACAGTGATTGAAAAACTAGGAACAGAACACTAAATATCTAAGAGTTTGTGCAAAGCATTTGACACTGTCCTGCATGACATCCTTGTCTCTAATTTAGAGAGACATAGATTTGATGGATGGACCACTCAGTGGATAAGGAATTGGCTGGATGGTCACACTCAAAGAGTTGTGGTCAACGGCTCCATGTCCAAGTGGAGAGCAGTGACGAGTGGTGTTCAGCAGGGGTCAGTGTTGGGACCAGCGCTGTTTAACATCTTTATCAGTGACATGGATAGTGGGATTGAGTGTACCTTCAGCAAGTTTGCTGACAACACTAAACTGTGTGTGTGGTGTGGTTGACAAGCTGGAGGGAAGGGATGTGCCATCCAGAGGGACCTGGACAGGCTGGAGAGGTGGGCCTGTGCAAACCTCATGAAGTTCAGCAAGGCCAAGTGCAAGGTCCTGCACATGGGTCGGGCCAATTCCAAGCACAGACACAGGCTGGGCGATGAGTGGATTGAGAGCAGTCCTGCAGAGAAGGACTTGGGGATAGTAGTGGATGGAAAACTGACTATGAGCCAGCGATTTGTTCTCACAGCCTAGAAAGCCAACTGTGTCCTGGGCTTCATCAAAAGAACTGCTGCCCCCTCTACTCTGCTCTCATGAGCCCCCATCTGCAGTGCTGTGTCCAACTCTGGGGCCCCCAACATAAAAACACGGTCCTGTTGGAGCAAGTCCAGAGAAGGATCACAAAGATGCTCAGGGTGCTGGATCACCTCCCCTGTGAAGACAGGCTGAGAGAGTTGGGGTTGTTCAGCCTGGAGAAGAGAAGGCTCCAGGGAGACCCTTGAGTGGCCTTCCAGTGCTTAAAGGGGGCTACAGGAAAGATGGGGAGGAACTCTGCATCAGGGAGTGTAGGGATAGGATGAGGGGTAACAGTTTTAAACTGAACGAGGGTAGATTTAGATTAGATATAAGGAGGAAATTCATTACTGTGAGAGCGGTGAGACACTGGCACAGGCTGCCCAGAGGGGCTGTGTCTGCCCCCTCCCTGGCAGTGTTCAAGGCCAGGCTGGACAGGGCTCTGAGCAACCTGGGCTGGTGGAAGGTGTCCCTGCCCATGGCAGGGGGTTGGAACTAGATGATTTTTAATGTCCCTTCCAGCCCCAAACATTCTGTGATTATATTAACCTAGCTCAGTACTCTAGACAATTTTTAAATAAATGTCTATTATTTTTAGGATTTTAATTTTTATTCATGATGTGAACTACCATGCCTTATCTAAAAGGATTTAAAAAACCCTAAATAATTTATTTCACTTTAAAGGGTTAACATGCAGGCTGTTGATCTAATCAGGCAGGTTATTTCAAGACATATGTTGACATCAGTAGTGACAATGTAGTTGTTTACCATCTAGATATTCTTACATAAGGTAGATTTAGTGTTCAGCAATATTATTAAAAAGTTACTAGATTATTTAATCCAGAAGTATATTAAAAACTTAAAATAAATATCAAGACATCTCTTCACATTTGAAAATATGAAAATACTGAGGTATCAATGAAATATTTACACACTGTTGCAAGCATTTCATTCAAATCCAACACCAAAAGGGTCATAATATGAACCACACCAACAGCCTTGCTCTTACAATTGAATTATTGAAAATTACATACCTGATTTCTTCCTTTTAGCATCAAGATATTTGTTACTTTACCGAAAGGGAGGCCTAATGAAGTGATTTCTGCTTCTGTAGCATCAACTGGAACTTGATAAAGATGAAGGACACGCGAAGGGGGTCTGTCTCCTTCAAATTTCTTCTTTTCTTCCCCATTATCTGAAATATTTTAGGGAGATGGATGGACAAGCAAACAAGACAAACTTATTGCACAGTATAAATACCAAAACCTAAAAGAGATAAACTGTTCACTGACATTGACTTAGTTATTTGAATCCTAGGAAAGGACAGTTCACATATCACCAAAGGACATTTTAAAACCCTTCAGCTGTTTCAAATCTCCTTTGCAAGGGGAGCATGGGGTGTGTTTTTTTGCTTTAGTTTGGGTTGGTTGGTTTGTTTATTTCCTTGGGGTTTTGTTTGTTTGTGTTTTTTTAAGTTTTACAGACAGAGGCCAATAACTTCTCCCAGCTGCCCATGTAACATTTACTAAATGTTAATTACATAGAAGAAGGACAAGTAGTAATTGGGAGGTAATATGTCCATTTTTTATTACTAACTTATCTTCCTGCATGATATGTTTCTCAGATTCTGTTGCTACCTCAAATAAGTTCTTTAATTTTATTAATGAAAGCCTGTTGTCCCACATGATTGTAAATTTTTAAAAGTCCTCATAAAAGATAGAAAGCAGTGAGGCACAAGATCCCTACAGATTCTAAATTTTTCCACTTTGTCAAACTGCCTTTTTGGGTTTTTTAACATATGGCTGTTTGAATCCTGTAAACAGGAAAGTGACAAATGATTACATTTCAAGAAGATGGCTCTGAGTCTTTGAGAGCACTTTTAAGCAGAACATCATACCTGGAACAGGCATATTTTTATAGAAGTTATCACAATGAAGTATAACTTAAAGTACTAAAATTCATTAGCCAAGCCACAGATCCCAGTAAGAGATTCTCCTAAAGCAAGCTACAGAGGTTTATGAGACTTTTTGAAAAAAATATCCTAAACTGAGAGGAAAGAGAGCATATTTGATAGAAATTGTGTTGAAGTTTAACTTAAGTTATGAAGTTTAACTTAAGGTATGCAGTTAGAGGAAGAAACAGCATTCATATTTTACTTATGTGCCACAGCCTCACTCCCACAAGAGAGATAGCTTTAACAACTTATGTGTTGCATTTGGTCTTCCAAAGATGATCACAAAAGGTTAGAAAAAATACCTGTATGAACTTAGTAAGTTATTTCAGATTTTGCTTTAGACTGAGTACAATCTAAGGCTGAGAAGTGGTTCACATAAGTCATTCTGTATAAGGATCTTCAGAGGGTTTTTTTACTAGTGTAAGACTGTAAAACTCAAAGTTAGATGATCTAAGCCCCAAACATGGCACACTCATAAGCCAAGTTAACTAATTCCCCCACCTGCAAAACAAGAAGTCTGTTATGCATTGATTTTTCCATCAAAGAGTTTTAAATAGCATCATGTGCTCTGTGCGCATTCTGAAAAATGTGAACATGTGGTACATGTGTTGGGGATGAGACTTCAAGACAAACAGAAATATATTAAATGCATATCAGTACCAAGCCACAATAGGATATATTACTCCTAAAGCCTAAAACCTCATCTTAATTTGTTAAATCTACTTTTCAGGTTCAGAGTCGACAAGATGTCCTTGAGTTTACTAAGCTTGACTAAAGAAAGCAGGAAATTAAGTCTAACAGGAATTTTGCCTTTAGTTTAAGATGTGAGACTCTCACAGAAGCAATATCTTCTGGGTTCTGCCTCATTATCAGAGATGACAATATGGAACTAAGTGGCAAGCACAGCATTTTCTCTCTACATCTTCACAGAGTTTTCAGGACAGGCATTCAGCCAAAAATGATGGTGCTTACCCGAACCATTTCAGCCTGTGTACACACAGTGTGCATCCTCTATTTCACTATCTACCCATTGGCAAGCATGTATTAGCTCTAGTTCATTTAGCTTCTGCACAGTGACCAACACCTGACATAAAAACACTAAAGTGCTTCTTTTCCTGTTGTAATTATATAAAGTTTTGTGGAACTAAATCAGCAATAAAAGCTAGCCCTTGTTCCATCCCAAGTATAAAGACCTCAGCATTTTTTTAAGCCATCCTTCTTTCTTCAGCTGTTGTTTGATATCAGTTTTGATGCCGAGTGATTTTTTTTTCTGGCATCTAAATTTCAGAATTGATTCAACAGTTCTTTAAAGCATGCCCAAGGCCATCACCTCTTCTGAATTTTATGCTCAACTGGGTGAAAGCAAAAAATGCTTTCAGACAAAGATAAGAGAAGTCTTGTGAACAAAGTGAAATTTGGGGCCTGGTGTTACAAAAGGAAGCTTGTTACAAACATGATTCATGACTGTTATGAAATATATTTCCCAAGTGAGTGGCCTCAGATCAAGAAACCCAAAACATTTTTTAGATATGTGACCCACCAGATGGAAAAAACACTGCAGGTGAAGTTGCATTAGGTAAAGATACGCATCTCAACAGAGATCATATAAACCCACACTAAAAGTATAGAGTTACCAATGAGAATTAGAGGGAGGTTTGGATTTATGAGGAGAAAAACATGCCTATCTTATTTTAAAGTTTAATATCCTGGATGCCACTATGAAGGATCAGTGGTTGCACTGATAATTAATAAAAGCCACTTGAACTCAATACAAATTTATATTCCTTTCCAGATGGTTTCTTCTCACAAAAATACCATCTACACAGACCTGAAATATATCAGCTGTTAAATTACTGAGTTGTAAGCTAATGCTGTTTCAAGCCAAGGAGAAGCCTCTGGACATCTGTGACAGTCTGATGAAACCATAGTTAATGTCTCAAACATCCAATGGGGAACTTTGGTAAAGGACAGGGTCTCTGGACATGTTGCTGTTGTGCAGGCAACAGCAGAAAGATGTGGTGAGATGAAGGGCTCCCACAGGTGGGATCGTGCTTTTCTGGGGCTGAACCTCCCTAACTTGAGCGACTCTGTAAAGATGTCACAATGCAGGCCCCAAGAAGAAAGGTCAGACAATGGTCATACTGAGGGGGATGGGGGGCAGGAATAAAACTCTTCAACAACCCCCAAGCCCACCAACCCACATCTAGAAGAATCTAAAGGTATAAACTACACATGGCCAACCTGGTCTAGTGGAAGCTGTCCCTTCCCATGGCAGGGGGGTTGGAACTAGATGACCTTTTATGGTCCCTTCCAACCCAAACCATTCTATGATTCTTAATACATGGAGTGGGGCAGAGCATAATGTGGCTGTGGCTTCACACTGAGTCATCACATTGCTCAAATAGACCCAGTTTCCTTACCTTGCATCTGTCTATTCAATTCCCCACCACCTCCCAAAAAAACATTCTGTTGAAGAACAATCTGTGCACAAATGTACTGAACCAGATCAAGAAAGATTTGTGAGGCTGTTCATGGTGCAATAGAGAATACCAAAAAAACCCACCAAACATTTACAGAGAAAACACACTGTTGAAGAACTGTGATAAAAATCTTTTTTTACATATACCTGTCAATGGAGTAGAATTGTCCATGGTAAAAGGCCTGTTAGTGACACCAGATAAAAGAAGATTGCCAGGTTCACTCTAAAAGAAATAAGACAAGATTACTAGTAAACACTGTTACAGTGAAAGAGCTTGATATAAAAGCACAACGATTTCCGTGATTCAGTCTTCCCAAGAACAACTCCTTTCTATATATATTATCTACTCTTGCTGTTAACTTATTTTTCAGGGAAAAAAAATGCCAACCACACAACTTTTCCTTCTGTCTCAAGATGTTAGCAAGTTCAGCCGTGTTATACTTCTTACTTCTCTTATTATTTATCCTACTACGGTTTACATTTTAAAAGATCAATAACAACATGCTTATGAAAAGAAGTGAGCTGACTGCTGACACTGGGTCTGCAATACAACATTGCTTCCAGATATGAGTAAACACACAGCAACATAGATAAGGTCAGCATTTTTGACTGGATACGGTGGACCTTGAGCAAAAATTAACTCAAGACATATTTAAATAAACCTATGGCACTTTTTTCCAAAGCTAATTCTTATCCTAAGAGTTTGATGGTGGATCATATTTATAAAAAATACTGAAGATCAAAGCATATGCTTTAAGAATACTGACAATGAGACTCTAACTACTAAACAGAAAAGAGTTTGAGCATTACAGGTTCCTCATGCAAAAAAATCAGCACCTAGCTGCCAGTTAAGCTCTTCTTTATTCTTTAAGACTGTTCTAATATGCCAAACAAGCATTCAAAATGCCAACAAGAAACAAGGTTCACACCACCTCTGAAAGGCAATTAACGTTCCTGAAACTTGCATCACACTCTTCCATTAAAGCATTTTCATTAAAAAGTTCAAAGGGAGTGGTTCTACAAGATGGAATGAGCTGATCCAAAGAGCTCCTCACCACTTTGGTGGAAGGATAGTTTCCCATTGCCCTTGCCTCAGTATTTCTACCTATCATGGTCATGAGCTGCTTATCTTGCACCAGCTCTGGTGCCCATGAGATTTTCCATGTGAAGACTCAATCCTTCAACCTGCCAGCACTCTATGCTAAGTTAAATCAACCAGCTGAAAGAGGGGTTGAAAAGTGCCAGGATCCAGCGCAAAGAAACACATACCTCCTTGAAGAGGAGACAGGACTAAGCAAGCATCCTTTTGACAGCAGCAAGTCATCATGCTGGCTTGTACTGGCTGTGAAAGCACCAGACTCTTTATAAACTGCCTGTGCTTAAAGGAGCAGCTTGGTTCTTTTCATCCTTGCAATAAACTATGTGTTCCTGCTGCTTCCCCAGTGTTGGGAAGGTCATTCACAAGAGAAGGCTGTGACCAGGTTACGACACTGAAAAACCTTTTCAGCCAATTTAGTTGCTCATGAAGTTGCACAGGTGTTAGTGTGGGATGGAAAGAAACATGCCTGCGCTCATTCCTCTCTGGTAGCAGTACAGATGTATTATGGTTACCCACGAAACTGCATCTTAACAGTATATTTAAGTGAAACATCTAATTGTGGCAAACACTACCAAATTATTTTTACATTAGAAAAACATATAAAAACATATTTTAAAGAAAAGTCTAATTGTTTTCAATTGCCAATTAATTTGCAATAAAAATATAGGTCAATATAAAGAGCAGCTTATTCAGTTGAGCAATAGAGTACACCAGACATTATATATTCCAAATTATGCTTCTTTAGATGGTCATCTAAATGAGATAAATTAATCTCATTAAACTTTGTCAATAAAATGGTTATTAAATGTCTAATACATATGACACTATTTCAACAGATACTGTAATGTAACTAACATCCAAAATCAGTATTAATTTTTTGTTACTAGAAATACCTTGAATATGCCAGTATCCAGGTATTGAATGTCTAAAGAGCGCATTTTGATTCCAAAATGCATTCCCTGGTAATTAAACAAAAGCAGCAACATGTGCAGCTACTAAGTGGTAGAAAGTATTAAGGATGGTCTTCTACTAAGCCAACCCTTCCTTTTATTTACAGGACAGAAGTAAAAAAAACACTACTGCTGTAACTCCAGTTGTGGAGAATTTTAGCTTGTTTTCTAACTTAGCATTTATTCAACAGAAGATATCTCTGCATTTTTCAAGAAGGCTGTGAAAAAACTTGGTGTTTTAGAATGTCCAACACTGACTGGCAGCAGGTGCCTTTTTTGGCAACTTGTAGCTAATTTATGGTTTCATTATAAAACCTGGTCCTAAATACATCTATTAGTATTTTGACAGATAAGTTAACTTCAAGGACTTAACATGTATTCTCACTATTTCATATTTAAGTTTATATGCACTGATATAAAAAACCCACAACTGACTTCTTCAGAAAAAAAATAAATTCCAACCTCTTCTGTTTTCAGAAGCTGTCCTAGCTGATTCAGCTCAGGATTCAAATAGGCATCTTAGTGCAGAAGCCAGAGTCTACTATTTTGACAAGCTATGTACTTACAGTTTTTGAAGAAGTTAAGAAAATGTATAACGGCAAGATTTTTACAAATTAGTGTAAATAGTCTGAGTCTACAAATGAGAAAAAACTGTAAATTATGAAATGTTAGACATACGTATTTAATGAAATTTATGATTGACAACAAAAATTTTTTGCTTTCAACTTAAATTTTACTGTCTGCAACAATAACTTACAGCACTAGATAGTTTGTAGGTTTGGCACATGAAAATGCAACTGGTAAGTTTGATGATGATTTCCAGGCAAAATTCTTAGAGGGTACTGCAGAAAATATTTACTAATTGTAAGGATTTACAGCAGCACACCATGGTGAGTGGCATAGATCTTAAGAACAGATTGCGAAGACCAGAATTTACTATCAAAGATAATACAAAAAAAGTATATAAATCAACCATAACCTGAAAGATAATTCAGGTGTCTCAGAACAAGTTCTAGCATATTCAAAAAAAAAGTAAGTATGTGACCTTCTCAAGAAGTATTCATCCTTTCTACCTGACATCACTACAGTTTCATCCAGTAATAATATTGCTTGTGGGATTGAGCTGTAAACTAATGTAGCAATTTCAGGTTAAAAAGACACACACACAGAGAAACACCATTCAGATGGCCACAGTGATCTGTATTACAACCCTCTGTAGAGCTGCCCTGTACCCATACAACCAAATGTGTACTCACTGCAGCACAAAGTGAACTGTGCTGGGACAGGGGACTAAACCAGCTTCAGCAGCTGAAAAGTGATGTCACAGAATTACAGCCTCCGGTCATGACACATGCCTGTACCTATACCTGATACACGATTCAATCATCATCTCCTAAGACAGCTCCCTAGATTTTGCCTTCGCACTGACAGACAACCTACCTGGTAATACAGCAGCCAAAACACAATGAAAGCTCTTTTAAACCCCAAGTTCATCACCTAGTCAACTGGTTTACTTGGTCTAATAAAAGACTAGCAAGGCTTTGAGCATCTTACAATACAGGGAACCATCATCATTAGAAACATGCGACTGCCTTCATATCTTCAATTTGATACAAGTAGGATTTTCAAAAGAATGTACTTTTAACTCTGTTTATTAAAAAAAAAAAACCACACAATAAAACTTTAAATCAAGACATCATAGAATAAATGACCTGCCACAGTCATGTTAAGTCTAAAGCCCTTATTACAAAACTTAGTTTCTTACAACCACAAGATTCTGATTATACTTTTTGTTATTATTTGGATGCTCAATTGAAACATTGTTCCAATTTATAACTTTTGATACCAATACTAAGTTACACACCTACTCATACAATCACAGCATATTTATTAATTATAATATGCCCCCTGGAAGGATATGACGTAAGAGAACTGCTAGAAACTCCTCTGTTTTTACAGGTGGATGACTATGTTATTTCTGAGGCACAAGAACACTGTAAAGGTGCTTTTCAGCATATCAGCATTTATCCAGCCATATAACTGATAAGCCTTCTCAGTCATTGAATGAAAGCAAAACCAAACCCAATAGGAAAATATTCTAGAAGAATGCAAAGAAACTGACACATGACAGTTTTCCTGCAAGCTGAAGTACAATGTGTATATGCTTGGGGATATTCTGGATTGGTAAAGGAAATGACACTTACTTCATCAGTGTCCTCCCATCCCGATTCATAAAGAATCCACACAGAAATTACAGAATTCAAGTTCATGAAGCCTGTTCGTCCAATCTTCTTCTTTCCCAGATAGAGATGAGATATTTTTGAAAACCTTCTTGATGGTGTGGTGACAAGACTGCTATGGTAAAAGGGCTAGCAAGGCCTTGTGTGCTGAAAGTCCACACAAGTTAGCATGGCCTAATTAATGTGTTACAAAATTCTTACTCAGTCTTCCTACAGAGGCTAGAGTCCTACCATGCCCCTAATCTCTCTCCATATATATTTTTCAGTTGGCTACTTCTTAGTTATTCACAGTTTAATTTCAGCTCAGAAACAGTCAGAGCAGTCAAATCCTGCCTACAGTTTCTACCTTGACATTCCTTCTTGTCTGCAGTTTAGACACTTGACAAGCACTTATGTCAGCAGGGATGTCAGCTTCACTGCCTTTATGCCATCACCATTGCTTCAGTTTTCACAGCACAACTGTCTGAGATGAGACAGTTACTTAGAGACAGTAAATGTCCTTACTCACAGTTACCTAAGTGAGATGCTTGCACCAGTTCACTGTGAGGTCTCACAGGCTAATGTGAAGACACAGGCAGCAGAAGTCAGCACAGCTGCCTAGCCTTTCACTGGTAGGCACTTCTTCCAGCACAAAGCTACACTTACAGAAATCAGCACCATAGTTCTGACTGAGTGTCAGAAGTACTGTACCAATTACATGGTGAATGTTCCTTCCTTCAGACCTGTGGAAATGCAAGTAAGTGGAATTGTTCAGCACAAGGACAGCTACCAGTTCAAGGCTGGAACATCCTCCTCTGTTCCCTTACTTATCCCATCATTCTTAACACATTATTGATCCCCTAACATGTTAAGACTGCTTCTTAAACTATAAGACTTCACACCTCTCCTATTATGTAACAAAATCACATAAATAAATCTAATTAAAAATAAATTTAGAAGTGAAGTGATGATATGTAAGGTAAGAGCAGCAGAGCACTTTACAGCTTTATTCTTTATTTATTGAATAGGAATTAGAAAGCAGTTGCTTGGAAAGCATAGTTTGATTTTGGACATTTCTTTAAAAACAGGTACAATGTATAGTGCCAAGTAACCAGTCCAGTAAGGAGCCTCTACAAAGTGCAGCACTCAACGATAGGTTAATAAAACAAATTATTCTTCATGGTCTACTTCCCTGACTAAATAAGGCATGTTATACAACTTCGGACTACAGCAAGTTTTTCCTGCAATTACTTAAGCTGTTCTGTGATTTTTAAGTTTCAGATAGTAATATATTTTAATGAATCTGAATTATATTCAGATATAAAAAAATGCTGCACTCATAGCAAAGAGGTATGTCTGAAAGTCAACAACTCTAGGTTTCTGAAGTCTTTGTGAGTCACAGAGTTGGAAACAGGAAGGTAAGCCAGGTACTCCTTTAAAACACGTCCATTTGTCAAAACTGTGGCAGGTACCTATTCAGCATTACTTCTGGGATGGATGAATCCTATAAACAGCCTTTTAATTTTTAAAAAAGGCTGTAGGTAAACAAAACCACCTTTTTTTCCCCAACTTCCAACTGCAGTTATGTTCTTTCTGTCTTCCTTGCTAGTCAAAATTTCTTCAGTGCAGTTCAAATCATGTATTTGTATTAAAAATAAACTGACCCTAAAAGATTTTGGACACCAGAAGATCTGTCTCAACTGATCAATCATTCAATTTAAAAACATGAACCTACTTTTTTGAACTTACAAATTTTCAGAGCCTTTCAAATTGTCTAAAAAAATTTAACATTCCCATTCTAACTTAACTATAACACTCTAAAACATGTGTCATGTTTTGAATTGTTTGCCTTTTGAGTATTTAATTTTCAGCTTCACGTTTAAGACTTTTCTCCACAACAATGAAAGCCAGAAAGTTATTTAAAAGGAAGATTGATGTTCTCAAATCACATAACTCTAGGACTAAAAGCTGTAAGAATTGCACACAAGTCTGCATCACAAATTATTACTTGAATAAGCTCTTGTCCTAACAGACGAAAGATTTGCATGAAGATCAACAATAGAGTATAACACTTCTATTCACAAGCTGAATTTTCAATTACTACTTAGATTTTCTAGGAGAGTAGTGCTGTATGCAGGAAAAACATGGTCACACCGATGATACCTACAGTTTTTGTCCTTTGTGCCTTATCTGTGTTTTGTTTCCTCCCCAATTCCTCAGCAAAGTTTCTTACCAGTTTCTTACTGCATGACACTTTCTCATGCAATGGTCACTATTCCTCAGTCCAATTCTGCTTCATCTGTTGCAACAATTAGCCACTGTAAGAATCATCCTTTACATTAAAGCCTCAGTATTAATACACTAATTATATAAATGAGGTCAAAGTCATAATCTCTGACTGACTGGAGACTCAGGAGACAGCACAACATTAATATATCCCTATTTTTGCTTACATTCTCCCCTGCATCCAGCAAGTCTACATCTTTTGGTTAAATGAACGCTCCACCTTTTCAGTATATATGAACAACCTCTTCTCCATTCTTATTCCCTCTCCTAAATATCACGTCACATAAAATGAACTTTTCCCTTCAGCTTTAATTCACAATAATATATCCTCTAAAGTTTTCATTTCTTCAAACTCTTAACAGAAAGCACAAGTTAGTTGGCAAAATAATAATTTTCCCTGATCAAAGTACACTGTGATTTGACAGTAACACTGAAATCATTTTATTGTTAAGCATGACTTTAGTTTTAACGTTGCTCTTTTGCTCACAAGCATACAGCCAACTACGTCAGAAATATGATTATGAGAAGAAAACCTATGAAGCACATACAACTCATGTATTTTATTAATATTTAAATCCATGCATCCTGTGTTTTTTAAAATACTAGTAACTAAATGAGTTACCACCTTTGTGCAGTGTACAGTTTTAAATAAGATTGCTTTGGTTAAATGTCAAGTTATTTACACTCTCTAAACACAGTTTTGTTCTAGTTTTTGGATTGTATGTTTTGAGAACTAGGGACGCTGCTGAGACCTGGCTTTTCTTGTCAGGTGTTGTGAGCCCCTCTCCTTATCTTTTAACACTGAAACAACAACTAGTATCATAATAAAAAGCTCCTCTAAGAGCACAACACACAGGGCTATGCTTGTCACAAACATGCACTAAAAATGTCAATTTTGTACAGAGGAATCCTATGGCTCCAAAATAAAATTCACAAAAATAAAATGCTCCTAATGAATCACAGTCTTGTTCCTTGATGATTCTACATCAAGGACAGTATTTATGTTATTACTGTCTAGTCTTCAGCCCTACAGAGAGTAACCATAGCACAGCAAAAACAAGCAAAAGAAAGCTGAGGCAATAGGGGAACACAACAGAGACTGAATGATCTTTGCATTTACATAGAAGTCCCATTAGTGTATATACATATAAATATACACACATACACTTGAGATTTTATACAAAAATTGCCATTACCAGTACCATTAGCAAACCAATTTCCCTACAGAAAGTATGCTATGTGATCCTGCAGATAAGACTTAGCAACAGAGAGTTATTTTCAAGTTACTTTTACATTTTTAAAACATTTAATTTCACTTCCATACATTAGTTTTCCATTTTAGAAAACAAAACTATTGTACATAGATAAACTCTATTTCAGTACATTGAAAGGCATGTATTAGTGGATAAAGCAAGATTGTACAGAATAAAAGGAAATTATAAATACAGCCTTCTTCAGTGACAGACCTAAGTAACAATTCCAAACTAGTGACAATTAAGACAACTCAGTTTCTGAAGCAACAGATAGCCGCTTTTAATCTGGGGAAAAAAATCTGGAAGTGCATAGAATTATAGACACTCATTTGTTTATCAGGAAGTGATGTCTATACTTATTGACTTTTCCTTTAAACACTACTTTAGCTCATGTATTAAGCTGACTTACAAGAACGGACATTATATGTGGTTTTGCCACCTACACCTTCCCTCACACTTTTGTACCCCATCCCTATAAATACTTGATTGTCTGGAGGAGAAAGACCAAGGAAAAAAGTTATCAATTAAAAAGTTAAAAAAACCTAAACAGCGCCAGAGACTGATGTCTGCAGTTTGATCTCATCTTCTGAAACTGACCAGTTTTATAAGCAGAGCAGGCTTTTCTATCCCTTTACCAAGTTTTATTATACAGAAACAAGTTTGCTAGCACTGACAGAAACCAAATGAAAAGCGAACAGATCACTTCAGTCCAAGAAGTTTTCGCCATAGACCTTAAGTTTTGCACTATAGCCTCCACCACACCCCTGGTATTGTACTGTGCACTGAATAACATAACAACAAAATCATTACAGATTTCAAAGTGACTGTGTTTTGGGAAAGGACAGGTAACTGAAACAAGGGGAAGGAACAGACATGATGCTAGAGTAATTTTCCTGGTATCACAAGGCCAGAACAAAGAGTTTATCTGCATACATGGAGCAAGAAATTAGAGACTAGAAAATAGAAACAGGTGTCTTGACAAATTAAAAAAGAATAAGGAAATGAATGCACTATAGTGGGTAGTAAAATTAAAAAAATGAACAACAAAATAGACACAGAAGTAGAACCAGAAAGAAAATCCTAATCAAGCTGAACAAGATACGGAGAAAAATAAGACCTAACAAAACCAAGAAGGATTATGTGCAATTTATGAATTAAACTCGGTCACCTGGCAATGTTACAAGTCAGTAAAATACTCAGATATTACATTCACTTAATTTTCAGTGGTTCTTGGGATCACTGTGGCAACGTGCATTTCATGCTGACTGCCAAACAATACTGTAAGTGTTCGTAGTCTAGAAAATGTTATGGTTAAAAGGCTGAAAGTATACAGAAAAGTAGAATCATTAAGGTTGGAAAAAGACCTTTAAGATATGGGAGTCTTATAAGGTTGAAGCAGAGTTTACATACTTAAATGCAGGCCTTCAAGTATGTTGTCACTCTAGACAAGTGCAAAAACATGCTTTGAATCTTCCCTTTAGAAATGCCTACGACCTTTCCCGAAGCATTGCAGTCTAGGAATCACCCAGTAAGTAAGAATAAAAAGTTGGAGTGATAACTCTTAACCAAATCACTGCAAGGTGCAGTAGAACTGATCTGCAGTGTCTTGCTCTTCATTACATATGGAAGTTATTTCACATCCTTCTCATGTACCACTGCACATGCAGCTACCATGCCACCTAAAGACAAGAAAAAGGTCAGCAGTCCCTAATCTCTCTGCATGATCTGATCCCAAATCAGAAGACATGGTAAAATTTGATTTCAACCTATAGCCAAACTGGTTTTGGATCATCTTTGTTCCCATGATTAATGCAACCTACCTACCAAGAGATAGCAATATTTTGTTTAGATGGTAAGATACAAGTAGGGAGTGCTGATCCTACCATACACTTGTGTGAAGTACGCACACTTACACAGAGTGTAAGTATGCGAACGTTATTTTGATTCCTTGGTTTCTAGTATTCACTATTGAGAAAGAATGATTTGTCCTCTCCTTGTCTTTAAAAGCCACTGTAAACCACCATGTTTCTTAATGAATGGAATGGCAGCAAGTTAAATTTCTTGTGGTATAGTGGGATTTTAAAAGTTAATTGCAAAGATAATGGATTATTGAATCATATGAGCATTAATTCCATTAGCTTTCCCAGGAAATTTAGAGTGTGGTTCCTTGGTCAGTTGAAATTGATCTAAGGGCTGCAGTGAACAGAGGTAATCATGTCATTCCCCACTCTTGTGTTTCCACAGCTCCCCCTGCAGTCACTAACAACTGCAAGGCAGCATGGTACCAGAGTCATTTACTAAACCATTCACACACAATTGCTACACCACGAGGCAGCTGCAGAACTGTGCTGCTGAGGATGGTGCTGCACTTTCGGCAACAGTCCTGAGTTTGAACAACTTCGCTAACAGGGAAATTGGAAGAGCAAGGAAGAGTGGTATCAACAGGAACAGCCAAAATACTTTTTTTCATCTACTCACTCTGCAGCAGTGTCAGAAATGCTGCCTCCTACATCCACAGACCTGAAAAGATAGGCTCTCTTTCCACATGCTGAAATGAGAAGAATACCAAGACTACTCAAATGTAATCTTCAATAAAGGTTAAGCAGCACAAAATGAAATTAAAAGTACAAACGATATACAATGGTCAAAAGAACTAAAAAAAAAAAAAAACAACCACAAAGAGTGCAATTCTGTACAACAGTTCATAAGTGCAAAAGAATTAAGAACTGCACCTTGAAAGAGCAGCTGTAAGCATAGTTTTATTACATAACTAACTCTCATCCTCACGTTTTGACACAATACTGTGTTTAACCAGGATATGTTTTAAAAAAAAGCTCACCTAAACACATTTGTGCTTATCTCTTAATACCTCTAGAGGTGCTTCAGCTAGCACAGGATTAGTTCAGCAGAAAACTTCATAAGTACTCCCTGGTAGGACCCAGCATACTTTTCTGCTTATCTTACCCCCACAGGGTACCTAAGATGAGTGATTTCTTAACTACAAATCAAATAGATAGTAATTTGACAACTGATAAAGAAACATGAGATTGATTTATATTTTGATATTTTCATGTTTCTGATTGTGACAGATGATTCCCATTTCTGATTATACCAGATAGGAACAGTAAATAACTTCATTCAATTAACAGTAAGCTCATAAAGAGGGATAACTTCAATCATACTGGGCCTACATTAGATTTTTTTCACAAGCACACAACTTAAAGTGGGTTATAAACAGATACTGAAGAAGTAACTACAGGAAAATGTGAACCGGGCAATTCTACTCTGTGTAGAATATAAATACGAAAAAAGGTTGTGAGCCGAAGACTTAAGGATAATAATGTTCAAGTGGCTGATGTCTCTTTAAGAGCCTGAACATCATCTTTCAAAATTTAGAAGCCTTGTTAAATGTAAAGATTTACTCTGGTACTGGAGTGGCTGAATTTAACCTGCAAATATAGATTTCTGACATCTTTTAGTAGTGCTGCAGTAGAAACTTCAGTGGGGAAGCAGGTGGACAAGAACACTCTTGTATAAATGCTGATTAACCAAAAAGAAGATAGTATTAGGAAGTCAGAAAAGTTTGGGTCGCACTGCTTTGAGACATCAGGAAGAAAACCAGAAAACTCAAAAAAAGTCTTCCTAACTTCTGTTTCAGAATTCCTGGATTTCAAGTTTTTACAGGTCATGGAGTTAAGAGGATGCATTTTAAGTCAATATCTCCATTTCTGCATGAAGTTAGAAGCACTCTCTTTAGTGATCATTTCCATTTTCATGTATGGTACTGTTATGATAAAAAAATAAGAGAAACACTTAAGTACTTTACTGACATTAGGCATAGTTAGTTTCCTGAGACAGCTGAATTTCCCACCATGGGCAAGCTTCCCAGCCTTTGCATGCTGGAATAACAATAGACAAGACAAAATATACCAGCAATCATAGTTGCACTTTAAAAGTAGTGAGGGAAGTTGGCAGCACACATGATGCACTTGGTTTTATTACTTAGTTTCAAGTTAAGAAACTTTATCAAGACACTACAAAAGACAGTGTACATCAAGCTATACCAGCAACAAGAGCACAGTAAAGGGAGGAACAAAAAGCAGGGAAGAACGCAAAAGGGAACATGAAGCAGAAGGGACCAAGGAGCAGGAGAAGGCAAAGAAACAGAGGGGAGGGAGAAGGCGGAGGAGGAGGGTACAAGATGCAGGAGAAGTGGGAGAAGGGAAACCAAGAAGCAGGAGAGGGGATTAAGAAGGAGAAGAATGAAGGGGGGGGGGGGGGGGGGGGGGGGGGAACAAGAAGCAGAAGACAATATGGACAAGAAAAAAGGAGAAGGGGGCAGCCAGCAACAGGAAGGGGGGAACCATGGAGCTGGAGGAAGATATGACAGGGAAGACAGGGACCATGGGTAGGTGGGAGGAGAAGGGAAAGAGAAGAATGAGAGAGAACAAGAAGTAAAAGCCACTAATAGAAGGGAACAAGACACAGAAGAAGGGGGTAACATGGAGTAGGAGAAAAAAAGGAGAAGGGAACAAAAAGGAGAGGATCCAAGAGAACACAAAGCAGGAGAAGGTGGGAATGAGAAGCAGGAGAATGAGAAGAAGGGAGGTAACATGAAGCAGGATAACAAGAAGTGAACAAAAAGGAGGAGAAGGGAGGAACATGGAGCATGAGAAGAAGGGGAACCAAGAAGCAGGCAAAGGAGAAAGGGGACGGATTAAGAAGCAGGCGAAGAAAGGTGCAGAAGAGGGGCGCGGGGGAGTGGAACCAAGAATCAGGAGCAGAACATGATTAAGAAGGAGAAAAGAACATGAAGGAGGAGAAAAAAAGAAGGGAACCAGAAGCAGGAGAACGGGGGGGGCTAACATGAAGGAGGAGAAAAAAGGAGAACGGGGGGGGTTAATGTAAGGGAGGAGAAAAGAGAAGGGAACAGGGAGCACAAGAACTAGAAGAGAACAAGAAGTAGGAGAAGACAAGGGAAAAACAAAGCAGGAGAAAAGGAGAAGAATGGTATAACAAGAAGAATCCAGGGGAAGGCAAAGGAGGAGAGCCAGGGTGAATAAGAAGGGAATAGAAGCAGTAGGAACAGGATTTAAAAAAAAAAAAAAAAAGGAGCAGGAGGAGCAGGGAACTAGAAAGAGAAGAAGGGGATAACATGAAGCAGGAGAAAAAAGAGATGCAACAAGATGCAGGAAGAGAAGGGGGTAACATAAAGCAGGAGAAAAGAAAGAAGGAAACAAAAAGGAGAAGCCAAGAGAACAAAAAGGAGGAGAAGGTGGAGAATGAGAAGGGAATGAGAAGCATGAGAAAGGGTGGGAGGGAACGTGGAGCAGGGAATGCGGGGCAGGGGAAACAGGGAAGGGAAAGGGACCAAGGAGTAAGAGGAGGAGGAGGTGAATAAGAAGAAGGGAAAGGGAACACAAAGGAGATTGGAGGGGAAAACACGAAGCATGAGAACTAGAAGTGAACACGAAGCAGGAGGAAAAAGGAGAAGGGAACACGAAGTAGAAGGTGTGAACAGGAGGCAGGAGAAGGAGAAAGAGAAAGGGGGGACCAAGAACCAGGGGAAGGAGAAGGGGGAAGGAGAAAGAGAAGGGGGAAGAGGGACCAGGAGAATAAGTGAAAGAGAAAAAATTTAAAAGAGGGAAAAAAATTTAAAAGGAGAAGGATGGAGGGTCACGGAGCAAAAGAGAAGGAAAAGCTTAAAAAGGAGAAGGAGAGGGGGAAAAAGAGAGAAGGAGAGAGGAGGAGAGAGGAGATAAGGTGATAAGGGGGGGAAGACAGAGAAAGAGAAAAAGAAAAGAAAAGAGAAAGAAAGCAGAAGAGACGGTCCTGCCCCGGATACCACAAAGTTTCCCACAAAAGCGCCCTGTGAGTCTCTCAGGTCCGGGTCAGCGACGGCTGCCGGTTTCCAAGAGTACCTGGCGGAGCAGCCCGCAGCAACATCCCCAGGCCGAGCGCGGTCCCGCCGACACCCGCCGTCCCGCCGACACCCGCCGTCCCGCCGACACCCCCGGTCCCGCCGACACCCCCGGTCCCGCCGACACCCCCCTCTCCCCGCGCTCCACCCCCGCCGGGGTCGGCGGCTACCTGCCCCGGCCCCCCCCTACCCACCTCCGTCGCAGCAGCAGTTGAAGCCGTCAGGAGAAAACAACCGCCGCCCAGCCTCGACGCGACCCGCCACCGGGCTGGGAGCGGCGGCGGCAGGTATTCACCCGCCCCTGGGCCAACCAGAGCGGGCGGTGGGCGGGCCGGGGGCGCGGAACCGGGCGCGGATGACAGGGAGCAGCCGTGGGGCGGGGACACCGCCACGGCCCCGCCTCACGGCCCCGCCTCACGGCCCCGCCTCACGGCCCCGCCTCACGGCCCCGCCTCACGGCCCCGCCTCACGGCCCCGCCTCACGGCCCCGCCTCACGGCCCCGCCCCCGCGCCCCCCGCGCGCCCCCTCCCGCCCCAGCTGCGGCGCAGGCGCAGTGAGGAGCGGGGGGCGCGCGCTGCGCCGTCGGCGTCCCCGCTCTGTGTCCCGCGCGCGCGGAGCCGCGCGAGGCGGGCGGAGGGCGGCGGCCCCGTCCGGCCGTCCCGGGGCGGCGCTGAGGGCGGGGAACCGGCACCTGCCGGCCTCGGGTGCCCCAGTGCCCGCCGGCCCCCCAGGCCTGGGGTGCAAGACTGGAGTAATGCGCAGCCCTGCCGGGACACGGACATAGAACCATGGAACCTGGTTTGGTTGGGAGGGACCTTAAAGACCATCTGGTCCCAACCCCCTGCCATGGGCAGGGACACCTTCCACCAGCCCAGGTTGCTCAGAGCCCCGTCCAGCCTGGCCTTGAACACTGCCAGGGAGGGGGCAGCCACAGCCCCTCTGGGCAGCCTGTGCCAGGGCCTCACCACCCTCACAGGGAAGAATGTCTTCTCTATATCTAATCTGAATCCACCCTCCTTCAGTTTAGAACCATTACCCCTCATCCTATCCCTACACTCCCTGATGCAGAGTCCCTCCCCATCTTTCCTGTAACCCCTTTAAGCACTGGAAGGCCGCTATAAGGTCTCCCTGGAGCCTTCTCTTCTCCAGGCTGAACACCCCCAACTCTCTCAGCCTGTCCTCACAGTGGAGGTGCTCCAGCCCCCTGAGCATCTTCATGGCCTCCTCTGGATCTGCTCTAACAGGGCCATGTCCTTCCGATGTTGGGGTCTCAGAGCTGGAGGCAGTAAGGCAGGTGGGGTCTCACAAGAGTGGAGTAGAGGGGGAGAATCTCCTCCCTCGACCTGCTGGCCACAGTTCCCTCGATGCAGCCCAGGACACAGTTGGCTTTCTGGGCTGTGAGCACACATTGCTGGCTCATAGTCAGTTTTCCATCCACTACTATCCCCAAGTCCTTCTCCACAGGCTGCTCTCAATCCACTCATCGCCCAGCCTGTGTCTGTGCTTGGGATTGCCCCAACCCATGTGCAGGACCTTGCACTTGGCCTTGCTGAACTCCACGAGGTTTGCACAGGCCCACCTCTCCAGCCTGTCCAGGTCCCTCTGGATGGCACATCCCTTCCCTGCAATGTGTCAACCACATCACACACACACAGCTTGGTGTTATCGGCAAACTTGCTGAGGGTGCCCTCTGTCCCACTGTTCATGTCACCAACAAATATGTTAAACAGTTCTGGTGCCAACACCGACCCCTGAGGAACACAACTCGTCACTGCTCTCCACTTGGACATGTAGCCGTTGACCACAACTCTTTGAGTGCAACCATCCAGACAATTTCGTATTCACTGAGTGGTCCATCCATCAAATCCATGTCTTTCCAATTCAGAGACAAGGATGTTGTGCTGGACAGTGCCAAAAGCTTTGCACAAGTCCAGGTAGATGATGCCAGTTGCTCTTCCCTTATCCACCAGCGATGTAGCCTCATCCTAGAATGCCTCACAGTTTCCAGAAAGATCTGCTCCATGATCTTGCTGAGCACAAAGGTGAGTCTGGCTGGCCTGTAGTTCTCCAGGTCTTCCTTTTTTCCCTTTTTGGAAATGGGGTTATGTTTCTTCCTTTCCAGTCAGCAGGAACTTAATTGAACAGCCACGACTTCTGAAATGTGATGGATAGTGGCTTAGTGACTCCTTCCTCCACTTTCCTCAGGACCCACAGATGCATCTCACCAGGTCCCATGGACTTGTGCACCTTCAGGTTCCTTAGACGGTCTCAAACCTTATCTATGATATGCGGTTCTTCATTCCCCCAGTGCCTTTACTTTC